>NC_056665.1:16536277-17184610 GCF_018350195.1 Panthera tigris | reverse complement strand
GGGAAGCGCCAGGCCCCAGAATTTTCAGTGTGGCTCTGACACTAGCACCCCCTGGCCCTTCCGCAGTCCTGTCGGAAGCCCCTCGGGCTGCTTGCTGCCGATGAGCCTGCTTTATTCTGCTGAAATGAACTGAGCGTAAGGGCACATAGACCGAGGAAAATTGGTGCGAGGTGGCAGTGTTGGGAGGTCACCTTTATTTTGCAGGTTACGGCATCTCCTTTTAAACATTACCTGTCTGAACTTTCTGTGTGCGTGTCCACATATTTTAATTTGTTTTCCAGCAGTTAGATCTTCTAAACCAGCAGGCAAAACTGCATGCATAGCGGAATGGCTCACTGCCCCCGCTGCTGAATTTACGCCTCGGCCCCTTTGCCCCTCAGCTAAACTCTTCTTAAGGACGCCTCCTTGCCTGCCAGCCCGCCGTCAGCCAGTGCTGTGCTCCTGGCTTCTCTCCCTGTGAGACTGAGCCCCCGTCACATGTCACAGACCAGCAGCTCCCCAGCTCACTCCCACAGGTCTTCCCTCCCCACTGGCCCCACTGGACCTGTGAGATCCCCTTCCAAGCTTTCTAACCCTCCAGACCTGTGGAAGTCAGAACTGCGGTCAGAGACCCAGACGTCAGTATGTTTTGAAAACTCAGCAGGAGGGGTGGGGGGGTGGCTCAGTCTGTTGACTGGCTCAGGTCATGATCTCAGGGTCTGTGGGTTCGAGCCCCACATTGGGCTCTGTGCTGACAGCTCAGAGCCTGGAGCCTGCTTTGGATTCTGTCTCTCCCTCTCTCTCTGCCCCTCCCCTGCTCGTGCTCACTTGCTTGCTCTCTCTCTCAAAAATAAATAAACATTAAAAAAATATTTAGGAGCACGTGGGTAGCTCAGTCGGTGAAGCATCTAACTTCAGCTCAGGTCATGATCTCACGGGTTGTGAGTTCGAGCCCTGCGTGGGGGTCAGCACAGAGCCTGGAGCTTGTTTCGGATTCTGTGCCTCCCTCTCTCCCTGCGCCTCCCCCACTTGCACTTTGTCTCTTTCTCTCGCTCTCAAAAATAAATAAACATTAAAAAAATGTTTCTAAACTTGCCAGGAGACTCACTCCACAGCCAGCATTGAGAGCTACTTGGGTACAAGTTTCCAAAATAGGGGAGCTTGTTGAATGGCTTGATTGTCCCAGGCTGTATTCGAGGTCACTAAACCACTGTCCCGGCAGGGCCTGGGGACCTGCCTTTAATTAGAGGATAGAGCACATTTGGGAGACATTGCCCTATTGGGCCCGTGGCTGGGGCCAGGCCCTGAAATCAACCTGCCCGGGGTTCAAATGAGAAAGCAGGTGCTTCTGAGTCATTCAGGGGGCACTGCAAACCACCCCCTGCTACAGCTTTGCCCACACTGCGGGAAGACAAGGGCCACGCTTCGCCGCTGCTGGGCGCACTGGAGGATGCTCGCTCAGTCACCACGCCGAGGGCACGTTTTCAGCACCCGGGGTGGGGAAATGCTGGAAGGGAAGGGGCAGTGAGGGCTGCCCGCCCCTCTCTGAGCCCTCACGTCCCCTCTCTCACCCTAGGTCCTTCGGGGTCGTTCTCTGGGAGATCGCCACGCTGGCCGAGCAGCCGTACCAGGGCTTGTCCAACGAGCAAGTCCTTCGCTTCGTCATGGAGGGCGGCCTTCTGGACAAGCCGGACAACTGCCCCGACATGCTGTACGTACGCCTGGGCCCCTGATGCCCTCCCTCAGATTCCCCTCCTCGATGACCCTTCCTGGGTCACCCAAGATGGGTGGTTCTGAGAGCCAGTCTCTGCGGCCCGGCAGGTGGAGATGAGGGGGCGGGGTGCAGTTTGGAAGGAGGTTATCCTGATGGAAGGACCCTGTGCCTTTGCGGAGTCACCTTAAGTTCACCGCATCTCCCTTAATCTTTTAGTCCTGGTTTGCACCTGGGGTCTCAGGCCAGACATCTCTGGGAAGTATTTGACCAAAGCGATCCTTACCGGCCTCAGCACCAGAGTTTAAGAAAACTGGGGGAGGGGGCAACAACATGGCACTGGCTGCTCTTAAGCCAAATCCCGGAGCCTCTTGCAGCCTTTGGCAGGACTGCTCTGGCACCACGTAGGGCAAACCTCAGGCCTCTTCCCACCGCGTGCCACCTCCACCGTGGCACCCCCCCCCCCCCACAAGGTTTCTTCTCTGCTGAGTGCTGACCAAAGTCATTAGCTGTGAAAGCAACACGCTTTCTGGGGCTTCACCCAGTGACCCATGGGGACTGGGAATGTGGTTCAGCTGGCCCATCAGGGGGCCCCGACACAGCCCCGGGGGTGTACAGCTTTGGGCACTGGCAGATTCATCACCTCAAGCTGCTTCTTTTTAACAACAACAACAAGAACATTCCGCTTTTTGTTCCTGAGGTTTGTCCGATGATGGGAGGGTGTCCGTGATCCCTCCTGGGCCTTGCTGCTCAGCGCCGTTAGTTGCACTCCTTGTTGGCGCAGATCAGAGCTGTCGAGGGCAAGAGGGCCTCACTGTCCACAGGAGGAACGAGTCAGACGAGGGTGTGAAGGTGTTCTGTGGTTGGGTCATTGGGTGCAGGACAGAAGCAGGGAGAGAGTGTGGACTTGTTTTCCACATGGACGTTAAAGCAGGGCTCATAGAGTCTTCTGGATCCCAATGGGTAGAAGGTAGGCTACCACTCATGCCTCAGCACCAGTTCCGGAATTTTCCAGAAGTGTTCTTCAGGACAGGTGTGGCTTCACATTGGGAGCAACCCCGGAGGAGATGTCAGGCCGCCTCTGTGTCTGTGTGGAAGACCGCCCCCCCCCCCCCCGCCCCAGATATGCCACCTGCACGTGCACCAGGCCCCCAGCGAGCAGGGGCCCCAGGCCGGGCCTCAGGGTGGTGGGTTTGCCACTATGAGTCTGATACCACGTCCACTGGGGACCAGGGAAACTGGCCTCGACAGTCCTGAAACCTTTGCTCCTTTGAGTCTCTCACAGTTTCCTTGGGTCAGGACTCTGGACACGGGTGTGCCGGCCCCTTGGCTCAGTCTCATCAGCCCGAAATCCAGACGTAGCCTGGGGGCGCCAGCATCTGAGGCTCTGGGCCTCCGGCAGGACTCATGCCTAGGGCTGCAGAACCGCCAGCCTTCCGGAGAATGGGTCTTCTCCCGCCGGAGTGTCTTACTTCTTCAGGGCCAGCAAGAGAATCTCTGCTGCTTTTACCATTCGTTTTAGCTGATTAAGCCACATCCAGCCCAGATCATCTCCCTGCTGGTTAACTCAGAGTCAGCTGATGAGAAAACTCCATAACGAGGTGAAACCCCATCATCTTTCTTAGTCTGACCCACATTCAGGTGAGGGGTTATACAGGGCGTTGACCCCAGGGGCAGGAATCTGGGGGAGCATCTTAGAATCGGACTACCACAGCTTGGGAAGCAGAAACCACTGTCCATCAACAAACCAGGGTTTTGTATATTTTTTCTGAAGCACTTTGTTGCTACCAAAACTGAATCCACGTCGATGTGGTAGGCCTTGTTCCCATGGCTCTGACCGTGCGGCTGTAGGACCTCTGGGCTCGGGGACTCAGTGCGGCACCCCATGCTTCTGGAGTGCATTAGCTGAGCCTTATGCTTCCTAACTGCTGCTTCTCAATGTTTGTTCAGCTGAAGCCCAGGGATAGTTGGTATGGAATTAAGAAAGAGGACCCAAGACTGCCATAGGAGAAGCAGCATTCTGGCATCCACGTGTGTGTGTGTGTGTTGAGGGCGGGGGAGCCCCCTGATCATTTGAGCCCGGGGCTGGACATGGGGTGCAGAGTAGACCCACCAATGACAGGAGGCCCCATTTCTCAGAGGGCTGTGTATATGGGGCAGGGGGGGGGGATGGGGTTTCCCAGATCCCTCAAGAACCTTCCCAGTTAGCCTCTTCAGGTTTCAGAACCCAAAGTTAGAAGAGACTCAAAAGGTCACTTAGTACATGTTTATTAATTTGCATTTATATTAAATAGGTACATAATAATACACATTAATTTACATGTATACATACATATATATAAAGAGAGAGAGGGGCAGGGAGAGAGGGAGGGAGGGAGAGAGAGAGAGAGAGAGAGAGAGAGCGAGCACACAAACAGGGGAGAGGGGCAAAGAAAGAGAAGGAGGAGAATCCCAAGCAGGCTTTGCAAGCATGGATCCCGACCGGGGACTTGAACTCACAAACCCGTGAGATCATGACCTGAGCCAAAACCAAGAGTCGGACACTTAACTGAGCCACCCCGGCGCCCCTCACACTTTCTTCCCTAGCATGGAAACGCTTCCTCTGTGCACCTGTATTAGTTTTTTACACAGTGGGTCATTATCCCAAACCCAACAATGAGCATTTACCATCTCATGGAGTTTCTGAAGGCCTGGAACCTGGGAGCGGCTTAGCGGGATGGCTCTGGCTCAGGGTCTCTCACGAGGCTCCGGTCATCAGAAGGCTTGACTAGGGCCGGGACCCACTTGCAACTGGCATGCAGCTGGCTTCTCCAAGCAGGGCTTGGCAAACTTACCTCTAGAAAAACGGATAGGAAGTGTTCTCAGCTCTGTGGTCTCATACGATCTCATTGTGCAAACGCAGTCACAGATACCACGTGAATGAGTGTGGCTATGCTCAGGTAAAACTTTACTTGGGGATACTGAGATTTGAATTTCACATAATTTTCATGTCACAAAATATTCTTATTTTGATTTTTTTTCAACCATTTTACAAATATAAAAACCATTCTTAGCTCAGAGGCCTCACCAGAAAAATTGGACAGTAGGCTAGTTTTGGGCCATGGGCCTGTAGCTTGCCCGAGAGCAAAGGACTCCAGAGCGGAGCAGATGCCACAGTGTCCTTCATGGCCGAACCTCAGGGGTGGTCCTCTGTGATGTGGGAGGAGATTACGGGAGGCATGAACCCCAGGAGGTGGGGATCACCGTGGGCTGGGTACCACACCCCACTGACTCCCAGGTTGCCTCACAGGTGACTGTTCTCCATGAACAGTGTGGTCACTGTATTCTTATCAGCTCGTTATAAGAAAAATCTTCCTTCGGAGAAAAAAAAAAAAAATCTCAGTAATGGAGTATAAGGAGTGATGCCTGCTGAGTTTGCAACCGAGGGTCTGGTGCCAGAATAGAGGCTGATGCTGGGGCTGGTGGTGGTGTAGGAAGCTTAGCCACAGTCCGAGAAAGCAGGTGTCGGTTTTGTTCGTGTGGTTTGGGGTAGTGGGAGGAGAGGTTTTATTTTTGAGCTGTCTCTTTGACTCGGAGAAACGGCCTCTGAGAAACTTGTGGGACTCCCTAAAGTTGATCCACCTCCCGGTGACTGGAGTTTTGGTATTAATTTAATATGCCTGGGAAGCAGCCCACCTGCCATGGGAAAGGCGCTAGACTTCCTGTTCCCAGCATAGAGTGACAAGGAAATTCACATGGAGAGGTTACTCTTGGATATTACGTGTTTGATTCCGGAGGCATTTCTGCTTTGCCCTCCAGAACCCCCCTGGCAAATTGTTCTCCCTCCGAAGAAAACAACAGAATGGAAGGAGGTTAGCTGATGGTGCAGGGAGTGTCCGTGTTGTTCTTCTGAATTTATTGATGAGCTTAGGTAAAGAAGAAGTGTTCTGGGAGAGGGGTTCTTTTGTTACGGGGCACAAAAGAGCGGACTCCCGTTTCTGCCAGAGGAGAGGAACGTCACTGAGCTCCTGGGCGTTGCCCAAAAGCCCTGCTGGGCGCCCGGGTGGGAAAGAAACCACTTCCACTGTGTGGCTCCAGAGGTGTGAGCGGGCACCAGTAGGGTAACCTGGGGGCTGGCGTGCAGCGGCTGTGGGGGGTGGGGGGCTTCGGCTCAGCAGCGGCGTCTTGGTGGTATCTACAAGCAGGTGGGATGGGCTCCTCTGGAGCAGCCAAGAATCCCTCTCCCCTCAACTGCGCAGAGCACTTAGGCTTCAAATCGACGACAAAGCCTGTCCTTAACCTTCTCTTAAGCTCTCGTCTCTGTACCGCCACCGCGAGTGTCCTTGAGCGCCTGTGTCTGCGTGCCGACCGCTGACGTCCCAGAGACAGGGCTGCGAGGCGAGGCCCCAGCTTTCAGAAGCTGGGTGGCAGAAGGACCGGGTTGTAATGCTGCAGGAGAGGGCTCGAGCAGAGGTGCAGCAAGCTGTAAGCCCTGGGCCAAGAAGCCGTATCTTTTTCGGTAAAACTTCCACAGTGTCACAGGTCCAGATCCTTGCCAGGGCAGTGCTCAGTATACACAACGCAGGAAAGAATTGGAACTTTTTAGCCCAGAGAGTCACGAACTCACAGAGGAGACTGAAACACATTCAGGGGACTCTGGTGGTTCTTGTAGTCTTCAAACATGGTTTTCCCCCTTGCTGTGATCCTGTGCTGGTTGTGTGGGAATAGGGTGCTTGAGTAGAATCCAAACAGTCAGGAATGGCCATTGGTGCGTGCTTGGCCTCGCAACTACAGGCTGTCCCGTGGTACCTGGGCCCTGAGTCTGGTCTCAGTCCAAAGCCAGAGTGATATGGGGCAAGGCGATGGGCAGGCCTGCCGTCCCACTGGCAGGCGCCACTGAGAAGCGGCTCATAAGACAATCCTGGCTGTTCTAGGCTGCCAGGAGGAGGTGGAGGAGGGGTGTGCCAAGCCCTGCAGGGCCTTTCTAGAATCTGGTCTTTGTTGCATCGGTTGGGTTGTCACGGGGCCGAGGCTGGGCTGCCTCTCACACCTGGGCTTGTGATCACCACCTGCGTGCATGCAGCAGGGCCTAGAGGAAGGTGACGATCCTGAGGCCCCCTGTGTGCAGGATGGGAGGGGTCGGGACAGTTGTCCCTCTTCCCTCACACCACCTCCTCGGGTCACACTTGCCTCTGTGAAGCAGCTTCACAGCGGGGCAGCAGCCCCCTTTGGTCCTGTTCCTGCCCCAGGTGGAGGGTCTGCACATCCCCTCACCCCCCACGAGGGGGCCTTGGGTAAAGCACTGCTCCAGAGCGGACTAGTTCTAAAACGTGCCTTTAAAAAAATTTTTTTAATGTTTATTTATTTTTGAGAGAGCGAGCGAGCAGGGGAGGGGCAGAGAGAGGGGGAAAACATGTGCCTTTTTAAAGAAGAGTTTTATCAGCTCATAAATCCTTCTAGAGTCTACTGGAAAGTTTTCTTGTGGAGATAGTGTAAACAAGGTCTTGAGTCCTACAGAGTAAGAAAGACTTCCTTTTATGGGCAGCCCTGGAAGGCTTTAAGAGAGGCATCACATGGTTTGTTTGTGCTGATGTCACTCCAGTCACTGGTGGCACCTCTCAGCACCTCCTCCCCTCCCCCTGGCCACAGGGGCACCGAGCCAGGGCACATCACATGTTCTTGGCCTTGGCTGCGCTTCTATTCAGGGACAAGTCAGTCAGCCAGAGAGGAAATCACAGCCGAGCCACAGAGAGGGGTTTCGAGTATTTATGGCCCCGTTTGTTGGGGGTGGGGGGTGGGAAGGGAGTCCTTTCTCTTGGGCAGCAATGGGAGGTAAGGGAAGGCAGTCTTGTGTGCCACGTGACCCCAGGCGGGAGCTGTCACACGGTGACTATGAGGACAGGAATGGCTCTCCTAGGGGGACCATGGTTTCCCTTGTGGAGGTGGAGAAAATTCCTTTTCCTGAGGTAGGTGGTTTTCAAAGCACAACCATACTCTTTCGCAGAGAATGCCATCCTGCTCCCGCCTCACCAGTTTGGGGACCTTGGACAAATTATTTACTCTCTTGGTGTTTCTGCTGCTTCATCTACAAAATGGGGACATGTTACAATGCACCTCCTTCTAGGACTTGAGAGGATTCAAGCAGTTCACACACACAAAACCCCGCCTGCCCGACACCCTGTGTGTTACTGGGTGCATTAACCAAAGGTTAGCCCTGCCAAATGGTTAGTGGCATGGCCAAGGCAAAAAAATCTGGTCTTCGTATTTTGTCCACGTCTTTTTCTGCTAGAGCACGAGTGGTAAACGTTTTCCATAAAGGGCCACACGGCCGGGATCTTGGGCTTCTAGGCCAGGCAGTCTCTGTTCCAGCTACTCACCTAGCAGGTGTCCCTTGAAAGCAGCCACAGACGTATGTACGTGAACAGATGGGTGTGGCTGGTCCAGTACAACATAATCTGCAAAATCTGATTTCTAAAACCCGGCAGCGACACAGGCAGAAAGCCTCTCTCAGGCTCCCACCCTCCCTGCAGGTCACGTACTCTTCCCTCCCGGACCGGACACCTTTCCTCCCAGGACTTCCAAGGTAGCTTGGCCAGGTTGGCTTAGGGCTTTGCCTTTGCAGACTGGTCTCCGTGCCCCCTGGGCTTCTTCCCTGAGGCCAAACGAGCAAGTGGTCTGTCAGTCAAGCCTTCCATTTAGCCATTTTTATTGAAAAGCGTCTCTTTAGCCAGAAGTTTTTTTTTTTTTTCAATATATGAAATTTATTGTCAAATTGGTTTCCATACAACACCCAGTGCTCATCCCAAAAGGTGCCCTCCTCAATACCCATCACCCACCCTCTCCTCTCTCCCACCCCCCATCAACCTTCAGTTTGTTCTCAGTTTTTAAGAGTCTCTTATACTTTGGCTCTCTCCCACTCTAACCTCTTTTTTTTTTTTTTTTCCTTCCCCTCCCCCATGGGTTTCTGTTAAGTTTCTGAGGATTTCACTCTCAGGAGTGAAAACATGTGGTATCTGTCTTTCTCAGTATGGCTTATTTCACTTAGCATAACATTCTCCAGTTCCAACCACGTTGCTACAAAGGGCCATATTTCTTTCTCATTGCCACGTAGTACTCCATTGTGTATATAAACCGCAATTTCTTTATCCATTCATCAGTTGATGGACATTTAGGCTCCTTCCATAATTTGGCTCTTGTTGAAAGTGGTGCTATAAACATGGGGGTACAAGTGCCCCCATCAGCACTCCTGTCTCCCTTGGGTAAATTCCTAGCAGTGCTACTGCTGGGTCATAGGGTAGGTCTATTTTTAATTTTTTGAGGAATCTCCACACTGTTTTCCAGAGCGGCTGCACCAATTTGCATTCCCACCAACAGTGCAAGAGGGTTCCCGTTTCTCCACATCCTCTCCAGCATCTATAGTCTCCTGATTTGTTCATTTTGGCCACTCTGACTTAGCCAGAAGTTTTAAAAATTTTTTTAATGTTTATTTTTGAGAGACAGAGCATGAGCGGAGGAGGGGCAGAGAGAGAGAGGGAGACAGAATCGGAAGCAGGCTCTAGGCTCTGGGCTGTCAGCATAGCACCACATGTGGGGCTCAAACCCACAGACTGTGAGATCATGAGCTTAACCGCTTAATGCCCCTCTTTAGCCAGAAGTTTTAAAATAAACAGAGAATAGTATCTTCTGGCGAGAACAGTAATGGAAGGGAAGGCTCTTCTGTGCCAAGCTCACGCGAGAAAGGGCCGCCCGCCAACCCCTTCTCGGAACCGTAGCCTCCTCTGGCTCTGTGGCCAGCCTGGATGTCAGTCACCCTCCTTTTTGCTCCCAAGGTCCACTCAGCTGGGTCTCTCTGCATTCTGGGTTCATAAGAAGTACACCCTCCTCCCCTGGTCATCCTGAACCCTTGTCCAAGCCCAGGCCTCCCCTGGGTCCAGGCCGCTGGCTGTACCACAACACCGTCCGTCCTTCTTCCTTGTGCAGCCTCCTGCTCTCCGGCGGGGGGCGGGGGACGGACACCTCCTGTGGTCCACTGAAGGCTTCACAGAGGTTTGCGGCCCAAGTGCCACCGTGGTCCAGCTGGTGAGACCCGGCACAGGCTTCATGCCATGTTCTTTGCCTGCCCCCTTGCCTAGGCAGGGCCCCTCGCACCTTCCCGCCTTGTCAGGATCTGGCTACACGTCTTCATAGGACTCTGATTCATTTGGCTCAGCCTGGACCCGAGGCCAGAGCCCGGGTGGTGGGGCAGGCAGCAGGCAGCCTGGGTGGTGCTGGACCGGGACCTCAGACCCTAGATGCACGCTCCTTCTGTCTTGTGGCCTTCCCACCTCACTGCCAGCTGTCCGGCCCCAGGCCCCAGAAAGAAGCTTAGAAATTGCATAGGTGGCACGAAAGGGAGGGTCACTGTCAGGATAGCTGTGATCGCTCCTAAGCCTTTTTTTTTTTTTTTAAGTTTATTTTTATTTATTTTGAGAGAGAGAGTCCAAGCAGGGAAGGGCAGAAAGAGAGCAGGGGGAGAGAGAGAGAGAGATAAAGTGAGAGAATCCCAAGCAGGTTCCACAGTGTCAGCACAGAGCCCAATGCGGGGCTGGAACTCACAAACTACGAGACTATGACCTGAGCTGAAGTCGGACGTTTAACCGACGGAGCCACCTAGGCACCCCTCTTTAGCCAGAACTTTTAAAACAAAACAGAGAATAGAATCTTCTGGTGAGAACAGTAGCAGAAGGGAAGCAGTGGAAGTCAAGAGTCAGATGCTTGACCAACTGAGCCACCCAGGTGCCCCCATTCTTAAGCCTTATTAGTGAGAAACCAGAGGCTTCCTGCACTCTAATTCTGGAAGTAATGTTTCACTGGTGGCTCCAAGAGACACTTCAGATAGGACGCTCTGTAGGTTTTTGTTTGTATTTTTATTTCTTGGCACTGTCCCCATAACACCTGTCATGCCAGACTCTGTGTAAACCTAGATTTGTCCTCAGGAAATGAGAGGTTGGGTTTTGGCCCCGGGGAGGGTCCTGGTTCCCCGGAGCGAAAGCGGCGCGGGCCAGTCGGGCCGTCAAGAGAGAAATGGCCCAGCTGCCTCCCTGCTCTCAGTGCCAGTGCCCGCGTGTGGGGGGAGGCCACAGCAGGTGGCCCCGGAGCCACCGTTCGCGGACGGGCCCACCGTCTGTCTGTCTCCGCCTCAGGTTTGAACTGATGCGCATGTGCTGGCAGTACAACCCCAAGATGAGGCCTTCCTTCCTGGAGATCATCAGCAGCATCAAGGACGAGATGGAACCCGGCTTCCGGGAGGTCTCCTTCTACTACAGCGAGGAGAACAAGCCGCCCGAGCCGGAGGAGCTGGATCTGGAGCCGGAGGACATGGAGAGCGTCCCCCTGGACCCCTCCGCCTCCTCGTCCTCCCTGCCGCTGCCCGACAGACACTCAGGACACAAGGCCGAGAACGGCCCGGGCCCCGGCGTGCTGGTTCTCCGAGCCAGCTTCGACGAGAGACAGCCTTACGCGCACATGAACGGGGGACGCAAGAACGAGAGGGCCTTGCCTCTGCCCCAGTCTTCGACCTGCTGATCCTCGGATCCCGGATCCCGTGCAAACAGTAACGTGTGTGCACGCTCGGCGGCGGGTGGGGGGAGAGAGTTTTAACAATCTATTCACAGCCTCCTGTACCTCAGTGGATCTTCAGAACTGCCATTGCTGCCCACGGGAGACGGCTTCTCTGCAGTAAACACATTTGGGATGTTCCTTTTTTCAATATGCAAGCAGCTTTTTATTTCCCTACCCGAACCCTTAACTGACATGGGCCTTTAAGAACCTTAATGACAACACTTAATAGCAACAGAACACTTGAGAATCGAGTCTCCTCACTCTTTCCCGGTCTCTCTCCTCTCATTATCTGTCTCCCTCCCTCTCCCCCCGCCCCTTCTCTCTCTCTCTCTCTCTCTCTCTCTCTCTCTCTCTCACACCTTTCTCTTTCTTTCTGCTTCATGATAGAAAAACATTTGCCGCAACCCCAGCTGGGACGCCCTTTTGATCAGATTGAGGAAATGGCTGTCCCTCCCTGCGGCCCCCACCCCCATTGCCCCTGTACACACCTGCCTGTCACCGTAGGTCTTTATAAACAAAACAAAACAAAACACCTTGAGACGGGATTTTTTTAACTGTATCTTTAACCTTTTTAGGGACGTAACGAGATTTAAAAAGGGCCATCATTCATTCAAGGTTGTCACCATTTTAATGCTGCCAAATTCTGCCAAAACCCTGAACTTCCTCCCTCACGACCCCCGCACTTATCTCCTTGTTTCCAGAGGCATGGGGCGAGCATGGTATCTAGTCACGTCATTTAAGAGCCACGTGGATGATGCACTCCATCTGGTCGCCCCTGGCGTTCTTTTCAAGTCTTACGTTCACACAGGTCTGATCGCTTTCTGACTAGGCTATTGTTTGGGGGGAAGTGGACAGGATGGGATTTTCTCTCGGTGGAGACTGGGAGAAGTTGAACCCGGCTTCCCTGCCCCTCTCCCCCACCCCCACCTGCTAGCCCCCCCCCCCCCGGAATTGTGGAGGAAACAGGCCCTGTCGTGAGCCTGGAAGACAGGCTTTGAGTCAAGGTCATCCACATGCCAGTCTCCTGTCCCCCCCGCTCCCGGCCCCCAGGACACAGATGGGAAGGGGTTTCCAGGGACTCAGCCCAACTGTTTATGCAGGTTTGCAAGGAAAAGAAATTCAAACACCACCACAACAGTAAGAAGCAAAGCAGTAAATGGATTCAAGCATTCTAAGCTTTGTTGACATTTTCTCTGTTACTAGGACTTCTTCATGGGTCTTACAGTTCTATGTTAGACCATGAAACATTTGCATACACATCGTCTTTAATGTCACTTTTATAACTTTTTTACGGTTCAGATATTCATCTATACGTCTGTACAGAAAAAAAAAAGCTGCTATTTTTTTTGTCCTTTATCTTTGTGGATTTAATCTATGAAAACCTTCAGGTCTACCCTCCTTCCCTCTCTGCTCACTCCAAGAAACTTCTTATGCTTTGTACTAGAGTGCGTGACTTTCTTCCTCTCTTCCCAGTAATCGATACTTCTCGAACATAATTTGCCATGAACTGTTTGATGCCTTTTTATAAATACGCCCTCCCCTCCCTGCTCCCCCTGCCCGTTAGTTACGTTCTCACCCGTAGGCTGTGTGGGCACGAGGCTGGCGAGGGAGGCAGCGCCCCCCACCCCCCACCCGGCCTGCTCTCTCACCGCGCTGGAGTCTGTTACAGTGCAAGACATGACGCAAACTCAGGTCAGAAAACAAAAGGTTAAATACGTCGCACGTCCTCGTTCAGTGTTTCTAGTCGCGTTGTTGGACAGTCTCACCTTCACTTTCCCTCACCTTCGTTTTGGTTGTGACACACATATCTCTATTTTTTTAATTCCTGGGTACAACAGCAGTTTGAACTGCAGACGCTAGGCATTTGGATTACTTTTTTTTTTTTTTTTTTTTTAATGGATATTTAATCCTTCCATCCCATGAAAAACAGCTGCTGAGTCCAAGGGTGCAGCGGAGCGGGGTCTGGCGGGCCCCTCCATGGCCTCCGCCACCACCCTCCAGACCCACCTACCTGTCTCCAGAACCAGAAACTCCCTGGGGGGCCTCCAGGGCACTGGCGGGGAGGGAGCCACGGGGGTGGCCTCCTCAGGGTGTCAGCCAGCCCCCCACCCCCACCCCCTCCAGGGTGCAGGGCCAGAGGGGCCGGGTCGGGCATGCATGGGCACCATGGTGGCCGATGGCCCTGGAGCCCTGTGCGCTCCCCGGGGTTGGGGGGGGGGGGGGACCAGAGCCCTGGCGCTGGCTCGCTTCTCCTCAGCCAGGAATCCCAGTCCTCGGGCCCGGGGGTCTTGTATTGTTTAGTTTTTAGCACTTCTCACCAGAGTGATGACAGCACCCGAGTTGCTTCTGGGATGGAAATGTTTCAATTACGAGGAGGAACAAAGCTAAAGTCTGATGGTTGCTAGTCGTGACTGGAGACGAAACACGAGAAAGCAAGCATGTCGTGCTTTTTCTGGTCAGTACCTTAAGTCCTGCGATGTTCTCTAGCCTCTGCCCCATGGTTTTTCTCCCTTAAGAAAAAAAAAAAATGAGAAAAAGAAAAAAAGTTAAGAAGGTATTCTATGTAGGAGTTTTAATTTATTTTGTGATACCAGTTTCAATCACTGTAGAGAAGCCCCCAGTGATGAATTTAAATACTGAGGAAAGGGTTTTGTGTGCGTGTGCGTGTGCGTGTGTGTGTGTAAGACAGGACAGTTTTCGGGTTTCTTTTGGTTTTTTGGTTTTGTTTTCGTGTTTTTTGGTTTTGGTTTTGGTTTTCAAACATTTATCTACCTCACTCTTCTTTTTTATATGTGTATATATACAGAAGAATACATATCCCATCTCTCAGCACCTGACAATATGCCATTGATATCGGTAACCTCATCCACACCACAGGCCGAGCACATGAGGCAGGGAGAGGCCAGGAGGCTGTATTCGGGGGTCGAAGCAACACTAACCCGCCTCTCCGCTCATTTCAGACAGCTTGCCTTTCTCCCAGATGTCTCGTTTCTTTCTCTTCCTCCTCCTCGCTTGGTCTCCTGAGAGGCTCCTCCTTAGGATTCCCTTCCTGGCGGGCGGGGGGAGGCCGCCCGGCTGTCCCAGGCCGTCACTGAAACGGACTTTGCGCAGAGTGAATGACACACAGATTCTGTCATCAGGAAGAGCGCTCGTTTTGCAGGTTTTGAGGACAGGGAGCACCGCGGGGGGGGCAGTCAGTCTCTGGGCGTAACCGCACCTGTACGCGTGCGGTGTCCGGGTCTCGGGCCGCTGCTCTGGCCGCCGAGGCCCAGGCCTGCGCCGGTTCAGTTCGGTGGTGCGGCCACATCAGCGCTTTGAGCGCCCGGCCCGCCAGGCCTCCTGCCCGAGAAAGCAGGCCTTCCTGCACTCGAGGATGCACGCGGGAGAAAAGCTTCCCCTCCCCCCCCGCCCCGCCCCCCAGACTGTTCCTCCACCTCACCCTCCTCTCCTCCTCCCCCGGGGAAAACAGAGACCAAACCTGCGGGCTGGAAGGGGCTGGCGGTCGGCGCCCGGCCTCCTCCCCGGGTGGCACTGCCTCCCGCCCGGGGCCTCACCTCCATCCCATCACCTGCTGCTCCCCGGGCGGACGGCGCGCTGCCCGCTTCCAGACGCTGCTCTCGCAGGCACCCGGTGATCCTATCTGGGAGACGTGGTGGCGGTTTTCCCGAAGGGCGGTGGCTCCTTTCAGATCCCGCACCGCAGTTCCGTCCTGCGAGCACACCACTCTCTTTCCCCAGCCCCCTGGCATCTTAAGGTCACTGAGAAATACTGTCGGATCAGGGTTTTCTTCTTCCGCACTGTAGGTGACCCCTGGGAATAGTAGCCTCTCCTCTTTTGCACAAACCTACCGGTTTCCACAACTGGATTTCTACAGATCATTCAGCTGGTTCTAAGGGTTTTGTTTCAACTGTCCTCGAGTTGTTGGTGTCCTTCTGTCTTTGTTTTACGTAGGTGGTTTCTCTTTAAGTAGAAAGAAAACACTAATAGCGTAGTGCCCATCCTAACGAAAGCTTCAGAAACACTTAAATAAAAGAAAATTTTGCTTGCGTGACGGTGCAGTCATTTTACTGGACCAAACCACCCACCTTGACTTTACCAAGGCATCATCTGTCCACAGTTCTAGCCTCATTTTATGCTGATTTTCCCACCTCTTCTTGATTTTTCTCTTTCGTATGCTCCACATAATTTAATCAAGCTGCGTTGTGGCATTTTTCCACGCAACCTCCTCCTGACAGCAGCTCACGCTGCTTGAAGTGACGTGAACCACTGAGGCACATCATGGAATTGATGTGAGCATTAAAACGTTAGCACACACAGCCCTTCCCCGAGGCAGCAGGAGCTGGCGTGTTCTGGAGACACTGTCGAACGTCCGCTGTGTGACGCCCAGACCACTCCAGCTCTCCTTTGTGGGATGTCGTGACGTTTGACACACAGTTGGAATGAGCTTCCTCCTTGGAAGATGGAAGACCGTGTTCGTGGCCGACAGCGGCCTCTCCTTCCAACCTGTCTCTTAGGACTTGGGACGACATTTCAATGGTAGGAAAAGTGGCTTGGTAAAATTAAAAAAAAAAAAAAAAAAAAAAAGTGGTGACTGTGGAACTACCCGACGGCAAAATGCTTGGCGTGAGGTGCGGTGTGTTTTGGTCGGGATAACAGATTTCCGAGCCAAGTATGATGCCAAATTCTAGGCCAGTCTGTCCCACCAAAGCCTCTTTCTCAGCGGCTCACCTCCGTTGGTGGGTGGCTGTGCGTGATGCAGGCTGCTGTTGTGGCAAGGTCGCACTATAGCTCAGATCGGTGAGAAGGCTAGGATGCTTGGCCCAAGGTCCTCAGCTGTCACTGCCGGGTCCTCCCGGGGTGGCCAGTGTCAAAGGCAACTCCTTTCCAAAACATAGGCACCCTCCGGTTGACAGTAATGCTCCACAGTATGCCTTGGCCCATTCCAGCAGTCCCAGAAATGCATTTAAGGTTTGGGGTTCTTTTGTTACTGTTACTTCTGTGTTTGTCGGCTGTTTTTGTCATTGTTGTTGTTTTTGTTTTGTTTTTTTAATTTCCTGGGCTAAGCAGCATTGGGCGATACGGACCAGATCCACTCTCTAAGCACCAGTGATGAAAGTCAAACTTTCTTCCTCCCCTCTGACTAGTCGGTGGCACAAATGAGAACTTCAAGAGAGGATGTTGTGTAGATTGAACCTCTGTTGCCAGAGATGCTGAAGATACAGACCTTGGACAGGCCAGAGGGTTTCATTTTGGGCGTCCGGCTTAGATGGCTAGTTGGTCATTTAGAGAAAAAGCAGATGAACAGCCCTTGAGGGTGGGATGATCAGGCAGCGGGAAACCACTGTACCAGGGTCATGACGTGACATGGAGCAGAGTGGCGAGCAGAAGGGTACAGGGCTAGCAAGCAGTGTGGGCCACGTTTTGAACTTGATGGTTTCTGACGGTATCAGACCACATCAAGGCGCAACAGTCATCCAAGGGCATTTGGTTTCAACAAATAAACTGACATCCTACTTTGGAAACGGTCGTTGCAGTTAAGTGAGATCGTTCAAGAATGCGAACTGCATCACAACGGTCGGTTGTCAGTTCTGGGGCATGACTTTAGGGTTTTGTTTTACTTTGTTATGCAAGAACATAATGATCACTCATCTGTACGTCCACGTTTGTGTGTGTCCACATCTTTCTGGTCAACATTGTTTTAATTAGTCACTCATTAGTGTTTTCAATAGGGCTCTTAAGTCCAGTAGATTACGGGTAGTCAGTTGACGAAGATCTGGTTTACAAGAACTAATTAAATGTTTCATTGCATTTTTGTAAGAACATAGAATAATTTTATAAGATGTTTGTAGTTTATAATTGCCGAAAATAATTTAAAGACACTTTTTTTCTCTGTGTGTGCAAATGTGTGTTTGTGATCCATTTTTTAGGACACCTGTTTACTAGCTAGCTTTACAATATGCCAAAAAAAAAAAAAAAAAAGTTTTTGTTTTTGTTTTTTTTCCCCCTGACCCAGGCCGTTGGTTCACCCTCTTTTCCCCCATGCTTTGTGCCCTAGTTTATAACAAAGGAATGATGATGATTTAAGAAGTAGTTCTGTATCTTCAGTATCTTGGTCTTCCAGAACCCTCTGGTTGGGAAGGGGATCATCTTTCACTGGTCATTTCCCTTTGGAGTGTAAGACTGAAGGAGCCTCATTGGCCAAGCACACAGCAGAGGCGTTGCAGCCCAGCGGTGGCCCTGGCACTCCTGAGCATCTGGTTTGGTTGGTCGGGCCGTCACCGTGGGCATGCAGTGCCTGGAGAGGGAAGGACCTGATGGCGCGGTGATCACAGCATGCAGACTTATCACGCTAATGATGATAACTCTGTGCGCACGGGCCGTTTGCTTACATGCCTCATATCGTGATTAGCGCTTTGTTCTAACAAGGAAGAGACCCTATTTCTTTTATTTAAGGCAGAACACCGAAGATACATTTTTCCAGTCCAAAACAAGTCCTTTTGCGTAAAAAGTACACACACACACGCAAAAATGTGTTTAAGTCGGACTCCATTTCCTCTCGCTCCCAATGGATTATTGGCCATGTCTACACTACTCCACAAAATCTCCATCGTTAGAAACATCTGGATGTTTTGCACTACATGGGAGAAAGGTCCAGAAACAATTGGTTTTTTGTTTTCAACTGTTCATTCAGATGTTTGGCGTTGCATACACACACCCACAGGTGGAACAGGTGCTTGGCGAAAACACCTGTCTGCTTTCTAAGCCAGTGAGGTTGAGGTGAGAGGTTTGCCAGAGTGTCTACCTCTGGGGCAAAGAGAAAAAAGAATCAAACCAGAAGGCGCAATGGAATGGATGCATCGCAAATAATGCATTTTCTGAGTTTTCTTGTTTAAAAAAAGTTTTTTAAAAAAGTATAAAAAAAAAAGGTAATAACATGGCCAATTTGTTACATAAAATGACTTTCTGTGTATAAATTATTCCTAAAAAAAATCCTCTGTTTATATAAAAAAAATCAGTAGATGAAAAAAATTTCAAAATGTTTTTGTATATTCTGTTGTAAGAATTTATTCCTGTTACTGCGATATACTCTGGATTCTTTACATTATGGAAAAAAAAAGAAACTTTGTCTATTTTGAATGGCTGAAGCTAAGGCAACTTTAGTTTCTCTTACTCTGCTTTTTTCTAGTAGTTAAAGTACTACATGGTTTAAGTTAAATAAAAAGAATTCTGTATGCATTTTTGGTCTCTGATTTCGTTCCCCTCCCTTTCTGGAAGAGTCCCCACGCTTCTGAGGCAGGGGAGCTGAGCTACGTGTGGCATGTGTGTGTTCACACATGTCGCTTGGAGGTGTTCTGCGTGAAGGCTTTGCTTTATTTCTGACAGCTGAGTCTTTGCAGCATGCAAATTGCCGAAGACGGAAGCTCTTCTCCCTCCCTCCATTAAATCAGCTAGCAGAAAATTTGAATACATAAGATAGAGAAATCTGTACTTCGTTTTTGACTGATCCGTAGACTTTTCCTGTACCTTCCACTGACAAAAGTTAGGCCGAGCCAGGTTTGCCCTCGGGTGACTCTGGGACGAAGGACTCCAACTTCGCATTTCCCTGTCCCTGTTGGTACCTCGTGGCCAGCATACCTTGTCAGGAGGCATGTGAGACCCAAGCAGGCCCACACGGGGGTGTGGCCCCCTGGCGGTGTTCAAAATGTTACTTTCTAGCCGATGACCTTGGCCTGTCCCGGGGCCTCTACAATCTGGGATTCCTCCCCCCCCAGGGTGGGAGTGGGGGGAAGATGGCTATAGTAAGAAATGTGAATATATGTTCAAAGGCAACAAGCTGTAAGTGTTCTGGAATCAGACCAGAAATGCATACGCACATCAGGCAAGCTGAGCATTTCACGAAACTTGGATGGTAAGAAACTACACTCCAGGAACAAGGTCAGACACCGTGTAAAGGGCAGGGTAGCAAGGTGCGGGCAGCAGAGGTCAATCAAAGGCCACAGTTATTTCAGATCCGATGAGTCGCACAAATACTTGGACCTAAAAACAAAAGGCCTTTCTCAAAGAGAGGGCTGTCTGAAGCTCTTGGTGTGGCCCCAGGGTTTCTGCTCACCCCTGGCACTCGGGACCGTCAGTAGCCCGATGAATACAGGCAGACGCACTTCCGAGGCACCGGCGGGGGTGTGGGCTGCCGTGGGGACAAAGGACCCAGGCGCGGCGCTCCCACGATCCCGGGCCGATCAGGGTCGCGCTCCCAGCTTGTGGCGGCGCCTTCCGCGCCCGTCCTCAGCCGGAAGCGGCCGCAGTGTCTTCTCAGGATGAAGGTGCTGCGTCTTTACAAACGTTAGAGCCTCTCCCCACCGCGCCACTTTTTAAAGAGCACAGATCCCGCGGGGCTATTTCTGTACTTCCCCGGCGGGTCCAGCCACAAGCCCAGACTCCGCAAGGTGTGTGTGCGGGGGGGGAGGGGGAGGGTGCTCACACATCCGTTCTCTCACCAGATATTCACGACTCTGCAAAGGAAGGACTTTACTCTTCTTCGGATAAGCAAACATACAGACGTGCCCAAGACCCCCCCCCCAGCTATTAAGTGACCAACCCAGGGTTCAACCTGTTTAAGCTGGGTCAGCTCTCGGACTCAGAACCGGCAGGCAACAGCCCCAAGTAAACAGGCCCCAGGATGTACGGACAGGGGGATGTGAGTGGGCCCTCTGGGATTCTCCCTGAGGAACATCAGAGGTCACACAGCAGGAGATGACGGGGACGGTCATGAAGAGGGAGCTCTGGGCCTCCCAACTGGCTGACATCTAAAAGTTTATAAAACATGCATCGCCTGGTGCCAAGCAGTCTGAAATGACCCCGAGGCTGGGTCCCGAGGCCCCCTGCTTGCCCGGGCCTGAGACAGAAGCTACAGGGGGTGGAGGGTGGGCACGGGGCTCTGGGTAGCAGGTGTTTGCCTACAAATACAGAAGGCTCTCCACTTTAGCAACCAGGGTGGCCGGACCCACGCGTGTGCATGCTGGCTGTACCATCCTGCTTGGCTGCCTTTGATCTGCTACAATGTGACTCTGAACTGGTTTATGTCAACCAAGCGAGTTTCATTTGCAAAAGGGGTCCTGTAAAGTCTGTTCCAAAGGCACAAGTGTGCTAGCTAATGATCAAACAAGCAAGGCCCTCCCAGTTCCTCTGTTATTAAGCTGCAAATGCGTTTTCTTATGGTGAAGGAATCTGGATACTAAGTGAATAATGCTTTTTTTTTTTAAGGTAATTAAATAAAAGTGATAGGGAGCACAACAAGGAACAAGAAATTTCCCAGACCTTAGCCACCTTCAACCCCTTCCTCCAAAAAAACAATGTATCTCGTTGGATATCTGCCCCTAGCAAACACAAGATAAAACCTTGCTTTGAGCAGCTTGGCACAAGACCCAGTGCCAAGTGTTTGCCCAAAGGCAACATGATAGCTGAGAAGGGGAGATTCTGCTTCTAAAAAGTAAGTATAACACCCATTGTGGCAGACGAGCCAAACCTAGCTATTCTCCTTTAACACCAGACACTAAAGGGGTGCCTGGGTGGCTCAGTCAGTTAAGCATCCGACTTCAGCTCAGGTCATGATCTCGCAGTCCATGAGTTCGCGCCCCACATGGGGCTCTGTGCTGACAGTTCAGACCCTAGAGCCTGCTTCAGATTCTGTGTCTCCCTCTCTCTGCCCCTCCTCTGTTCGTGCTCTCTCTCTCTCTCTCTCTCTGTCTCTCAAAAATAAATAAACATTAAAAGAAAAAAATTTTAATGGATAAAGGGTAAATTTTATCCTGTGTATGAGAACACAATTTTTTTAAAAGACATTAGAAAAACCAAACACTAGAGACCCAGTGGCTCAGAAGCTGCACCCAGCACCTGGAGGCATGAGCTGGGCGGCCAGGAACGGGGTACCCAGCGGCAGCTACACCTGTGTTTCCCCACGGCCAGCTGGTCACAGATCACCCCGTCACACGCAGCTCTGCCAAACAGGTCTGCGGTTTTAGCAATCCGGGCAGGATCACACAGGCCCGCTGCACAGTCTTTTTAAGAGGGAAAAAAAAATTACTAGGATTTCATTTTATTGTCATGAAAACCATAACTGAAGCTAGTTAATCCCTTGTGAAATGTCTGCCTTTCAGAGTGTTCTTCTCTCTTCTGACAATAAAATAACCCTTTGTGATTTCGTTGGGCTAATTTAGAGCTTTTTCCCTCTGTGTAAACTGTTTTACAAGCCATTTTTAAAAAGTCTCTCAAAGCACAGTTGAACTCTGCACACGGGATTGAAACATTTAATTTTCTCTAAAGGAGCAGTCCCCCCATCGGTTCCCCGGGTCTGGAATCACCGAGGTTGAGTTTTCTGCAAACCGGGCTTTGAGCTCGGGCTTTTTCTCATCTCGTCCAGCACGTCCTGGGAGCCAACAGGATAATGGAGGCACGCGGACGAGGGCCGTGCGCCCATTCCCATGATGCAAAGACAGGTAGCAGGTGTAATCACAGACATATCTGCAACCACACCAAGTGCCACGTTACTCCTGGCGCGGGCCTCTCACCCCAGGGCAACGTAAGCAAAAGGGTCTCCGCAGCACCCCCAAAGCCTGAGGGGGGTAGGCTGCCACCCAGGAAGACTTCGGTTTTGTTCTTCTGCCTCAGAAAGCGCACGTGGCTGGGAGTGAGCCGGGAAGAGACTGACCCTTGGTCTCACCGTCCCACGACCATCAAGTGGCCGGGCCTGGGAAGGGACCAGATTTTCAAAGCGACTAGCCCCAAACCCCTTTTCCCCTAGGAACCCCTCTCTTTCGTGTCTGCACTGAGTCACTTCTTCATTCATTCTCTTGTGGGCGGGGGGGGGGGGGGGGGGGGGGGGGGGAGGAGAAACTATCCACTGCGGGTCAGAGTTCGCAGGAACAAGGTAAATCAACCTGTGTGGGGGGCTGAATCAGAATAGTTAACTCACAACTTGGGCCGCAAGAAATAAAAACAAAGCATCCACAGACTTTAGTGGCTCTGGAAACACGCCTTCCCATCTCTTCTCTAGCAAGGCACCAAAGGCCCGGATGGGGGGGGGGGGGGGGGTTGGAACCGAGACCCCGGGGGGGAGGGGGCGTGATGACCACGCGCTGGTCTGCACCGCGTGAGCAAGTGGCCCGCTGCACGGCACAGGATGGCCTCGGGTGGGGAAGGGGGACGACCCTGGAGGGGGGCTGGTCGTGCGGCGGCGCGTCCTCCCCACCCGCCCGGGGAACGACCCCGCCGCGCGCACCTGCCCGCATGCCGAGAGCAGAGCACCTGCGCGCCCTCCACCGCCACCAGCTTGCCGAGCGCCCTCGTGCTGACCCCGGACGCGATCACTTCCGGGCCATCCGGAAGGCCCTCGCCGCGAGAGCAGGCCTGAAGCCCCGGACGTCGGCATCCCAAGAACCTCGGTTCTTGGCGCGCTGTTCCAGAACGATGGCCTTGGGGGAGGCGTCCAGCCCGATGTGCACGACAAGCTGCAGAAGCACAAGGGAGGACCGAGAGCATAGGGAAACCGAGGTCTGCTCTGCCTTCCCGGATGTAGCTGAAGGGCCAAGCCGAGGGAGAACCAGCCCTGGGCCCAAAGCAGCTCCAACCCCACATCTGGCCGGCACAACCTCCGGGATTCCCCGCCGACCGCCCCTCATGAATGTGCTGGAATGAAAAACAGCCGGATAGAAACCCATGCGGCATTTCATTTAACCGCTTTTATATGTCCAAATATTCTGGCAGGAAAACGTATTCCCTTCTTTGCCCCCCAGCGGGTGGCTAAGGCTCGCACAGGAGAAGCTTCCCATTTCTGGAGAATCTTCCAGCTCTTTTATGAAACCCTAATAAAGGAAGTTAGTAACAATGCACTAAAATATTGCCAGGGTTTTTTGAGCTGATTATTTTTCCTCTTTGAAAAAATAGCTGCGGAGCATTTTATCCACACACCTGAGTCTTAATGGCTTGGTGCTGCACGTTGTGTTGATCTCATCATCGGAGCTTCCTGTTTTGTGGACGTTTGTACAGTTTTGTCCATTTTGGGGACAGTTTTTCATATAACTCTATTCGGATTAAAAAAAAAAAAAAGGCTGGGCGTCATGAAGATGAGACCTCCCTCCGCCTCTCTTCCAGTCCCAAAAGGTCCTCGCCCCCGCCCCCCCCCACCGCCGCCGCCCCCCTCCCCCCCCCTCCCCCGCCACCCCTCCCCTCCCCCCTCCGCTTCACCTCACAGCCCACCTGCCCTGCCTGGGCATGGCCAGGACCCAACGCAAGGGCCCCTCTGTTAGGTGGAAACTATCTTTGAGTCACGGCAAGGAATAAAGATTCCCTTTATTTTCCTCCTCTCTCTCCAGAATATTCTTCCAAGACCTACTCTGTGTTTCAGCTTAAACTCTTGAAGGCACACCCAGAACCTTAGAAAATCGGCTAGTACCTCACTGGGGGGAGCGTGGGGGCAGAGTGCACCTCCACCAGCCACTCTAGAACCAGAGTCCCGGGGTTCACAGCTCCGGGGCCCCATCTCCTCATCATCCCAGCCTCACCGACTCCCCAGCCACCATTTCCTTGCGGTTGAAGGTCTTCCCAGATTCTGGTGACCCTCTGCGTCACTTCCCTGTAATCTACAGGCAGCTGAAGAACCGCAGCCCCACCTCCCTGCGACTGTTCGGGCCCAGCTTGGACATCTCCCGCAGAAAGAAGCAGGTAGACTCCCCTTCCTTGATGCAGGGCCGGGGAGAGTCCCTGAAAAGCTAACACTTGGGTCATTGATTCTATTCCCTGGGGCCTTTTTATTTTTTTTAAGTTTATCTTTTGAGAGAGAGGGAGAGAGCAGGGAGGGGCAGAGAGAGAGGGAGAGAGAGAGTCCTAAGCAGGCTCTGCACTGTCACCTCAGAGCCCTATGTGGAGCTGGAACTCATGAACCCTGAGATCGTGACCTGAGCCCAAATCGAGAGTCAGACGTTTAGCCGACTGCGCCCCCCAGGCGCCCCTCCAAGGGGCCTTCTGTGGGCCTGGACCCTGCCCTCAAGGAGCTCACCTGGTGGCAGGGGGCCCGCAGGGGAATCACGGTTCCTGCCCCTTAAGTCACGATGTGAGTACCCCAGAGGCGTATCTGACCCAGCCTGTGGGTTAGGAGCCCGTTCACGAAAGGGATGCAGGGAAGGTGTAGGGGGACAGATGAAGACAAGCCGGATGAAGGAGCTAGGGAAGGGTGTGCCGGGCAGAGGGAGCTTCGGGGGCACAGAGGAGCACGAGAGCCTGAGCCTTGGGGAAGCACAGGGCGACTTGGCGCAGGGCGGTGGGCGTGGGGCAGCGACAGCCTTCTCCCGTGTGTCCTGCACCAGGATACTTAGCGCCCCTGGACTCCGATCGGAGCACTGACTGCCTGCAGCACCCCTAGGCATTTTGACAAGTAAGCCACCACCGCCAATGGTGTATCAGGGAGCACTGCCCGTGGGGAAGGGTGGGAACAGAAGCTAGAGAAGCCTGTGGAAGCCAGACTGAGCGCTCAGCCAGAGGCTGGACTTGAAGCAAAAGGAAGCCATCAAAGGATCGTGCACAAAGCGCTAATGGGTCAGAGCTTCCCCCTAAGAGGACGGAGGGAGAAGTGGGCTGGAGGGCATCATGACGTTGACTTGGGACCTGCTGACTTTGAAGGGGGAGAACCCGGTCCCTTGGTTCCGTGTGTCTGGAGCTCACAGAGAGGATTCTGGGAAGACAGTGGCCTGTCAGGGCTACAAAGGCATAGGTTTAGGCTAGATCCAGACAGAGTGAGGGGTGGGGGGCAGGGAGAGGAAAGAAGGGCCGTGGGGAAGACCCAGGGTCAGGGAGCACTGTCCTCACAGGCAGGAGTCTGGAAGGAAGAGAGCCAGGAGAGTGAAACCTCAGGCACGTGCAGTTCACAGTTATTAGACGTTAAATCAGGAGCCTGAAGGCCAAGTCCTTTTCCTGCTCTGGGACCTGTGCTAATCACCAAGATGGTTTCGGATTAGCGCCTGTGTTTCTCCTGACTCCCTCCCCTGGCATTTCCCGACATCCAGGAGCATGCATCCTCGGATGGAGATGGCCGTCCGGGTGCCAGGCCTGCCCAAAGGTCACAGACGGGACATCCGGGGCCCTGCCCTGGGCTGCGGAGGAGACGGGCAGGAGTGATGTGCCCTGCTGGAGGGCTGCCTCTGCTGCACTCGCTGAGGACCGCACTCCTGGCCAACTTTTGGTGTCTCAGGTCCGTCCCCGACCAGCTCAGCCTTCCTAAGGGGTTCTGTCCCGCCCACCGGACACCCACCCAGAAGCCCAGGTCCCTCGACCGGCTCAAGCTTGCTCTCTTCCAAAAGTGCCAAGATCACATCCCCATTTGGGGCCCGAAGGGAGACTTCATTCATTTGCCTGATTCTGGTGGTGGGAGGCGGGGAAGGAGGGCCAGGTCATGCGGGGCAGTGCCTGGAGGGCCATGGAAGAAGCAGGCCGGCATTCCAGGGGCCAGACAGACCGAGGGGTTCCAGCTCTTGTGTAGGGAACGAGTGAGACGTGAGCACTGAGGTCGCACAGGGCCCCGGCCCCTCTGGATGCTCCCAGAGCAGGAAGCGGGGGCTGGACGGCATCACTCCGGGGTCGCCTTTGCCTTTGTCAGGAGGGTGAGGAGGCCGTGGCTTGGCTCCCGAGCTGCTTCTCAGAACCCAGTCATCTGCGAAGAACCGGTTTCTTCTACTCGGTGGGGTTCCCGTGGGGTCTGGCTCTGAGCAAAGGCTACGGAGGAGCCCCCAAACCAAATGAGGTTGCCTGGGACTCTGCCTTCAGGGCTGTCCCCCGCAAAGGCTGCTGTAGTTCAGTTGTCCACAGAAACGTCGATTAATTAATGCGTACTAAGCCTGCGAAGACGCGGTTCCCCGAGGGACGGGGGCGTCCACCCTGAGCCGTGCAGGCCCCGTCAAGCCCAGCACCCACCGGCCTCACAGAGGAAGGCTACTCTGCTTCCGGGCTGGCCCACACAAGCCCAGACCAAAGCGGGCCACAGCAGGAGCCCCCTCGTCCCCCCCCCCCCCACCTCAGCGTTTCCTCTCCACCCACCCCACGCCAGCTGAGAGGAGAGGAGAGAGGAAAGCCTCCAGACATTTTCTAGGTCTTCCGCTGCGGCCTGGGCCCCGGGACCGGCTTCGGGGAGCTTCCTCACGTGACCTTCCCGTGGCTGTCTTAACTAAGCGCCACAACCTGGGTGGCTTGGAACCAAACTCGATCACCCGAGCCTGCAGGAAAGAAGTCCAAAGTCAAGGTGTCGACAGGGCCATGCTCCCTCTGGGCCTCTAGGGGAAGGATCCCACCTGTTTCTTCCAGCTTCCAGAAGCCCCCGGGGCAGCCCTCGGCTTATGCGCTATGTCTCCGGTCTCCACGTTGTCTTCCCTCCGTGCACGGCTGTCTCCGAGTCCAGATCCCCCGTTTTATAAGGAGGCTGAACCCATAACACTGTCTGAGACCGGGCTTTCCAGAAGGCTGATGGCATGGCTCTCGCCAAAGTAGAAAGCACCGGGAGGCCAACCTGGAGCTCTCCTTGGAATTCACAGAGCTGGTGCGGGATGGAGGGCATTCGACGTTGCACTTGACAACTTTATGTTCTTTATTTATCTGAAAAACGATTCCCAGGGGATTAAAGCGCCCTGCTTCTGCTCATCCGGTGTTTCCTTTCCAGCTCCCAGCCGGATGCCCAAACACACTTGACGACGGGCCGGCACTGGCACGCATCCGCTGGATTCCAGCAGAACTCCTGGGCCAGGGCCGGACTCCAGAACCAGCCCCGTGAAAACCGCAGCACAGGAAACGCGGACATGTACTTCAGGTGGAAAAACCACAGGTGTCACAAGCTGCCTCACGTCAGCTCGGGTCACTTTTTGCCAGCAAGCAAATTAAGAGAAACTTCGAATATGTGGAGATGCCAGAATTGCACATGAGGGATTCAGGACCATTATAAACTGGCACTTGTCCACGTATCGCCTTGGAATTACTCTTCACGTCTCCCTGGGGCATTTTCTCTTTCTTTTTTTATAATTTTTTAAATGTTTGTTTATTTTTGAGAGAGAGGGGGAGACGCAGCATCCGAAGCAGGCTCCAAACTCTGAGCTGTCAGCACACAGCCCGACTTGGGGCTCGAACTCACAAACCGCGAGATCATGACCTGAGCCGAAGTCGGAACTCCACCGACTGAGCCATCCAGGCGCCCCTGTATTTTCTCCTTCTAACTCGAATGTCACCCTTTTCCTCTTTCTCTCCACTGTTGTCCTGACAAGAGAGGAGCCTGCCGCTTGGGAGGTCTGCCCTGTCACCAGCGACTCTTCTAAGGTGCAGCCAGCCTCCCCGGCCAGGAGGTGACCACTGCCATCCACGCCGGGGCCGGAAGTCTTGAGGCTTTTGGGGTCCTTCGAGCCGGGGCTGGGGGAGACAACTAAAGCCAACAGACACCCCCTGCAGAGGACAGAGGACAGAGAGGGGAGGGACTCTTCCTCCAGAGCCTGCAGACCTCGCCTGGCCCCTGGCCCAGCTGCTTGGACGGCCCTGGAAGGACCACAGCCATCCTGAGGTCACCAGGACAGGGCGGGGATCGGGGGAGGGCTGTAGTAGTGTAGGAGGGTGCTATGGACTGAAATGTGTCCCCAGCAAAACTCATCTGCTGAAGCCCTAAGCCCCGATGCGATGGTATTTGCAGATGAGGCATCTGGAGGTGCTTAGGTTTAGACGAGGTCAGCAGGGTGGGGGCCCCAGGATGGGATTAGTGCCCTCGTAAGAAGAGGGAGAGAGGCCAGCGCCCTTCTTTCTCTGCGGTGTGAGGACACAGACAGAAAGTGGCCATCTGCAGGCCAGATGGAGGGTTGTCACCAGAATGCGAACCTGCCAGCACCTTGATCTCAGACTTCCCAGTCCCCGGAACCAGGAGAAATAGACGTCGTTTAGACCCCCCCGGGCTTTGAGACTGTGTCGTGACAGCTGGAGTGGACTGGCACGGGGCTTCCGGTCAGCAACGAGATAAGGCCTGGGTGGGTCTCAGATTCATGCCAACTCGTCCACCCAGCTCATCGTGAGGTTTAAAGTGTCCCACACAGCCTGGGACTGCAGACAGGATCTGATCTGGGGTACTGAGGAAATTTTTCTAACTGGCAATCATGGAGAGAGTCTCCGGGCATTGCCTCATGTGGACAGTCAGCTCACTCTCTCATTCTCTCCCTCTCTCTCTCTCTCTCTCTCTCTCACACACACACACACACACACACACACGTACACACATGCACTTGGTGCCCTGGGCCACCTACACAGTGCCCACGGCAGACATAGGCATTTTACAAAAAAATAAGCCAAGCCAGTCTTCATTGCCAGCCTCAGCCTGGAATGAGGAGGGTCCAAGGCGGAATGGGGCCCATACACCAACGGACCCCCAATTATGGTGTCGCAGGGAAAGGCATGGGCTTTGGGGTCAGGAAGATGCTAGTTTGACGCCCGTCTCTGCCACCTTCCACTGGCTAAACTCGGCCATGTTATTTAGCCTCAGTGCACCTCAGTTTTCTCATCTATGAAATGGGGAGAATTCGCAGTCAGAGGAGTTTTCACAAATATTAAATGAGATGATTCACAAAAGGTGCCCAGCACTGTGCCTGGCACACGGTCAGGGCTTTATATCCTCGATCGTTGCTCATAATTAATGCATATTAAATTGAGAAAGTCAGGCCAAGATTTATTGAAAGTGACATTTAGTAGAATCTGATGAGCCCGGGGCCTGTCAGAAGCAGCGAGTCGAACATTCTGCATAAAGCAGAAGGCAGGCCGGCTTTCTGCCGAGAAGGGATGGTTGTTTTAGCAAAGAGAATGTAGGTTCTGGGCAAACCTGGAGAGAGCCAGGGGTTTGTGTTTCCCGGACTGGCACGCTTTCTCAGCTAGGAGTGCAGAATGTTTTGTGCTCAACGAGGGGAGGGACGGAGCCCAGTCTCACCACCCTTGCCAAAGTGGCATCCAGGGTGTTGCGCCAGCCAGAGGAATGACAAAGCTGGGCCGGGCGCTGGGTGCCCATGCGGGGCCCATAATGCCTCAAGAAAGCCTTACCGCCCCAAGTCGCAAAGGTCCTGGGGTAGCCGGGAGCCCGCCTTCTGCCTCCTTCTCCCACTTCTTCCTGTCTCCCTGTCGCCTGAAATCTGGTCACCAGGAACACAAGGCATTTGAACAAAGGGAACTGATGGAAGGAAAAAAGACACCAGTTGCTGTCCGAATTTTTTTCAAATCCACCGAGACTGTGGCACCAACTGGTGTTGTAAAACAGTTGCTGTTTTTCCAAAATCCGATGCTCCCCTCTCAGATGAGAGTTCAGGGCTGGTACCAGCCAGTAAGAATGCGTTTCTTCATTCAGTCATTCATGCAAAACTCCCGAGAGCCCACAGTGCTGTCCTCTGCTCGGGGCTTGGCACGTCCTGGAGGGTCCCGTTCTTAGAGGAGACGCGGACTAGAAATGGGAAGTGATGACAGGATCCTGGAGGGAAAGGCTGGGTTGGGACCCCACCCCCCACCCCAGGCTGCAGAAGCCTGGGGGTAAGAGAGAAGGAGCCTAAACCCTGCTTCCTCCACTCCTAACTGTGTGCGTTTGGACAAGGCATTAAAACCTGTGGAACCTCTGTTTCCCTATTTGTAAAACACAGTAAAACAGGACCTCATTCATATGGGTTGCTGTAAAGGTTAAGCAAGGCTGTGCACGTGGGAGTTGCAGTCTGAGAGGGCTGCACGGAGGAGGGGGTTCTGACCAGGGCTTGGAGGATGAGCAGGACAGTGCCAGGGAAAGCAAGAGGGAGGCTTGGAGATGTGTGCAGACGCTTCTGTCTCCCCTCCTCCCTTCCTCCCTCCCTTTTTTCCCTTTACAACGATTTATTGACATAGGAAAACCCCTAAGAAGGAAGAAGTTTTAAAAAAAAAAATCAGAATCTCGGACTATTTCCTGTAGCCATTTATGGAAATGGGAACCCACGGAAATGGGTATCCCTGGAGGGAAGAAATAGGGTGATTCTTTTTATTTTATTGTTACTGTGGTATAATTGACATATAACGGGGCAATTCTTATCTCTTTCTACACTCTAAAATTTTTACAATGGACAATACTATTTTTCTGGTTCTATAAGCTTAAAAAAGTACTTTTCTGGGGCGCCTGCGTGGCTCAGTCAGTTAAGTGTCTGGTTCCGGTTAAGTGTCCGACTTCGGCTCAGGTCATGATCTCAGAGTTTGTGGGTTCGAGCCCCGTGTGGGGCTCTGTGCAGACAGCTCCGAGCCTGGAGCCTGCTTCGGATTCTGTGTCTCCCTCTCTCTCTGTCCCTCCCCCTCTTACACTCTGTCTCTGTCTCTGTCTCTCTGTCTCTCTCTCTCAAAAATAAACATTAAAAAAAAAGAGAAAAAACGACCTTTGCTAATCAGATTCACTGCTCCTGGAGAATGCTGGCTGTGGAGGGCGCTATGCCTGACATCTCACAACAACCCTCCTAAGAAAGGGCTGACAATGTCCCCATTTTACAGACATGGAAACTGAGGCTCAGAAAGGATACGTTTAAAAGAGGGGAGGAGGGGCACCTGGGTGGCTCAGTGGGTTAAGTGTCTGACTCTTGATCTCAACTCAGGTCATGATCTCACAGTTCAGTGAGTTTGAGCCCCCCATAGGGCTCTGTGCTGAGGGCACAGAACCTGATTGAGATTCTGTCGCTCCTTCTCTCTGCCTCTCCCCTGGTTGCGCTCTCTCTCTCTCTCTCTCTCTCTCAAAATAAATAAAAGAGGGAAGGAATTCCAGGAAACAGCCACAAAGGAAATGTTACCAACAGTGGGGTCGAAGGGGGCCTGGGTGGCTCAGTCAGTTGAGCGTACGACTTCCACTCAGGTCATGGTCCCACAGTTTGTGGGTTCGAGCCCCACGTGGGGCTCTGTGCTGACAGCTCAGATTCTGTGTCTCCCTCTCTCTTTGCCCCTCCCCACTTGTGCTTTGTCTCTCTCTCTCAATAAATAGACACGTAAAGACTTTTAAAAAAAACGGTGGGGTCGAACTATTTAGGTAATGGGAAATAGTGAGTAATTTGGAAAATTGGGGTTCTGTTTAAAAAAATTTTTTTAAGGTTCATTTATTTTTGAGACAGAGCATGAATGGGGGAGGGTCAGAGAGAGAGGGAGACACAGAATCCGAAACAGGCTCCAGGCTCTGAGCTGTCAGCACAGAGCCCGACGCGGGGCTTGAACTCATGGACCGCCAGATCGTGACCTGAGCCAAAGTTGGACGCTTAACCGACCGAGCCACCCTGGCGCCCCAACTGGGATTCTATTTAAAAGTCCCTCTCTTTCCCTTGGGGCGTGCGCGCGCGCGCACACACACACACACACACACTATCATTAGCTGATGTCTTGATGTCTGAGGGCACAATACACCTTTCAAACAGGCTTCATTGTTAAGTGGATAGAAGTCTATATTTTCAATGGTTTTCTTAATTCCTCCTCTTTTTGGGGAGCAATTTCTTACCAGATTGCCATTGTTTTTAGACAATTTTTTAAGTACATTTTGAGAGAGAGAGAATGAAAGAGCACGTGTGCAAGTGGAGGAGGGGCAGGGAGAGAGAGAGAGAGGGAGAGAGAGAGAATCCCAAGCAGGCTCCGCATTGGCAGTGCAGAGCCCAATGCAGGGCTCGATCCCACCGAACCGCAAGACCTGAGTCAAAACCAAGAGTCAGATGCTTAACCAGCTGAGCCACTCGGGCGCCTCGGATTGTCATCGCTTTTGTATAAAAACCCTGCCTGGCAAAGAGCTTATTTGAGGGGTATGAGGAGTGTCGCTCAGATATTTTTGCATGTTTGCTCAGGTTCGCATTATTCGTGTTATCTTTTATCTGTGGGATTTTGCAGATCTTATCTGTGAGGATTCCTTGATCATAATTTAAAGGCTAGTTCCATGAAAACTGGATGATATAATCCTGAAACCCATTAAGTTGGCTGAAATACTTGTAATAAATTGAAGTGAGCCAGAGAGGGAGGGTCCCTCTATCACCCATGGCCTCCCTTGCCCCAAGACTGACACGTTTCTCTTTTGGCCTCTGAAAAAAAAATGTTGTATTTTTCACATTGTGCACGGTGTTGTGCAGTGTTACGATTACATTTCCCTGCGTGCCTACGAAGCAAGGCCAGCATCAGTCTAGCTATGAAGCATTGGTCCAGGTTAATTTCTTTATTATTTTCATAGACCGAAAACACAGAAATTCACACCTGCTCAGGATGGCCACTGTGGGGGGAAAACAAACCCAGGAAATAACAGGTGTGGGTGAGGATGTACAAAAACTGCGACCCTCATGTACTGTTGGTGGGAACATAAAATGGTACAGCTGCCGTGGAAAACAGTGTGAAGGGTCCTCAATATATTAAAAATAGAATGACCGTATGATCCGGCAATCCTATTTCTGGGTATATATCCAACATAATTGAAAGCAGGAATCCCAAAGAGGTATTTGCACACCCATGTTCATTGCAACATTATGCGCCATAGTCAGAAGGTGGAGGCAACTCTAATGCCCCTCAGTGGACGAATGAACACAAGGTGGCATCTACTCACAGTGAAATAGTATTTGGCCTTAAGAAGGAAGGGAATTCTGGGGCACCTGGTTGGCTCAGGTGCTTAGCCCCTCCCCAGCTCATGCGCGCGCTCTCTCTCTCTCTCTCTCTCTCAAATAAATAAACATTGAAAAATAAAGACAGATTTTAAAAAAAAAGAAAGAAGGAGGGAAATTCGGACACATGCTACAACCTGGATGAACCTTGAAGACATGAGGCTAAGTGAAACAAGCCGGTCACAAAAAAGACAAACCTCGTATAATTCCACTTCTATGTGGGACCTAAAGTAGTCGGACTTGTAGAAATAGAATATCAAATGGCGGTTACCAGGGCTAGGGGGCAGGAGGAAATGGGAAGTTGTTTTCAACGGGTGTTGGGTTTCAGCTTTGCAAGATGAAACATTCTTGGGCCCTATTGTATCACAATATGAATGTACTTAACGCCATTCAACTGTATACTTAGACATGGTTGAGATGGTAAATTTTATGTGTTTTTTTAATCATAATTTAAAAAATTAACACAGAAATGGAAACTCTAATGTGTTTAATCCCCTATGCCCCAGTGGCTCACCTTGTAAACCCCTCCAGGGAAATGATTTTGGAGCCTCAAGTTGGTGCTGACGTAGGAAGTATTGGCAAGACCTGACCCTCTCTGTACTTGCACCTGTACCGTGTGGGGTTGCTGTGCCTCTGGGTAAGGGGCTGGACAGGGAACGTTGCCTCAGTAGGCCCGGGCTGCTGAAACGCTACATATTCCCAAGAAACTCCTGTCTTCAAGACCGGCCCTTGGCTGGCGGCTGGAGCAGTGCTTTGAGTCCTTGGGATGTTCTCCCTGATAAGGGTGGTTTTGTATGCCTGAGGCGTCGGGTCACGTCATAGTAGCTTGACTGGAGTTTCTGCTAACAGGGTGATTTGCTTCCGCTCTGGAGTCTGAGTAGCTGAGGTCGGCCAGGTGGGCATGCCTATGTGACCGACCGCCAATAAAAACCAAGGCTCACGGGAGCTTCCCGGATTGACGGCACTCTACACTCAATGTCAGATGTCACTGCTGGGAGAGTAACACGTATCCCCGGAACTCCCCTGGGGCAGGATCCTTAGAAGCTTGCACCCCGTCTCTCCTCGTCTTTGCGCATTGCCGCTTTCCCTTCACTGATTTTCATCTCGATCGTCTCGCTGTAGTGAACTGTAACTGAGTCGAACAGCTCTTCTGAGCCTGATCCAGGGGTTATTACGGAGCCTGAGGATGGTCTTGGGGACCACCTGACACAGAGCTTCTCAGTATCTCTTAGGTTCTGGCTCTTCCTTGGGAGTCGTTTCTCCTTTCTTGTTTCCTCCTAGCTTTTTTGGTCCGAGCAGGACAGATTTTTCTGTTTTCATTCATCTGTTTATGCAGTTTGTCAGTACTCTTTGAGCCCTTCCTTCCACCAACCATGGTGCTGCCTTGTTTGTACTGTGAGTGGGAAATGCCCACGGAGAGGAAATGTCCTCAGAACAAGTAGAGGGTGGGCAAGAGAGACGGTATGACCAGGGCCAAGGTGGAGGGCCTTGTACCTCGTGGGGGTTGAGAAGGAAGGTTTGGAACCTGTGGATGTAGGTTCAATTCCAGATCTGCCCCCTCAGGCACCAGCTCAGGCACTTGACCTTAGGCTCTTAAGGAGCCTCAGATGCCTTATCTGTAAAATTGGGACGTTACCGGTACCCTGGCATTGGCTTTTCACAGTGATACGGTCTCCTCAGGGGGTGTTTGACACATGCAGGGTGTTTTTAGTGTTTTGGGGAAAGCTACCGGCAATGTCCGGGAGGTCAAGATGCAAAATATTCCTCGATGCACATTTTACTTGACCCAACACTCTATGTACAGTGGTCTCAGAGTAATAATACTAACTCCACTTCCAACAGTATAATTACTGAAAAGTTTAAGATATTTTCCTTTTGATTTTTGTTTTTGTCCTTAAATTACTGGGTTTCAAAACTACTCTCTCCGTGCGATCACGTCACTAACTGCATATACTTTTAGGCTTATTAACTCAATTTGCTTTTAATTTCCATGAATTGCTTCTTTAAAAAAAATAGAGTATTTTACATACTAATAAAACTGAATTTGTTTTAACTGGTTCCGAAGTTAAATCCACAAAACAAGTCTGACTCAAAGAAACCTAGTCCCTTCCCTTTCCCTCCAGTGGAATCCGTGTTTTAATTTTAGGATTTATCCTTCAATTTTTTTTTATCATCATAAACAAATATGGAACATCTATTCAGCCTCCCGTCCCCTTCTTATATATAGTGTCTCCATCTTTGTGCGTATGTCTTTTCTTATAATTTGCCAGTGCCTCTTCGGGAGAGCTTCCTAGGAATTTGCTGGAATATAGGATATAAGCATATGTCACTTTGTTGTGTGTTGCCAAATTCCCCTCCCGTGGGATTGTACCATGCTGCTTTCCCACCAGCAAAGTATGACAATGCCCATCAGCCTCACAGCCTCACAGACCAGTTGTCAGACTTTTGGATTTTTGCCGATCTTGGTGTAGTTTTAATTTGCTTTTCTCTCATGAACAAGTTGGAACATAGCATCAGATGGATAAGAGCCATTTGTGTTTCTTTCTCTGCAAAGTCTTTTCATGTCTATAGCCTTATTCACCATTTTTTTTTCTATTCACAGAAGCTCTTTATATATTAGGGATATTGCATTTTCACTTCGAAATTTCTCTGCTGCATTTGGCCCCTGATGACTGGAGAGGACTGAGTGGGGCAGAGAAAGGACGGGAGGCGGTCATCCCTGCTGTCTAGGCAAAGAAGGGCAGTAGGGGGTCCACCACATGCCCCGAGCTGGCCAGTAGAGACGGCCGCCAGACTTGGCTGAACGCATGTCCAATGGTTTTGTCCCGAGAATGACGCCGCACCCTCACGATCTGTCAGCAGTGCCCTCCAGCTCCAGGGAGGCCCCCATCCCCCCGTCCGGCAGCCTGGGCAGATTTAAGCTTTTGGGTGTCACCCCCAGGTCTGTGGAGGCCCCAGGTCTTCTCCGCAGCCAGGAGCCGAGGCATAACCGGACCATCTACGTGATTCGTAACGGCGAAGTCAAGGGTGTTTGGGAGGCCTGCTCAGGCTCAAAGGGCAACAGTTCCTGCTCCTGATGCCGGTGGGGCTGCTGTGAGGGCCAGAGTCAGAAGGGGGATACTTCTGTAGCCACACAGCCCTGGCAAGGAAGCCGTTTTTATAAAATAATCTGCTCTGAGTATCAATTTCCTCCCAGACTTTCTGAGTCGCTCACTTGAAACTGGGTCTCTGCAACAGAATGGAAATGCACTGTCATTCCACTCCGCACACGTGACTTTTTTCCAACGAAAGACAGAGGGGAACAATTAACCCAAAGTAATCGTAATCTCATCCCAGAAGAACGTTCCTCCGGCAGGTCTGGTTTCTAAGCAGCTGCAGGCTCGTAGTCAAAGGAACTTGGGTCTGGAAAGTTGAGGTGCAAACAGGCCGCCTCCAATTTCCCCTCCGCCTCTCTTCCCGGGGCTCCGGGTACTGTGGTCCCACAGATGGGCGCCAGGTGCCCCTCCGCCTGGAACGCTTCTCAGAGCGGCTGCTGCTTCTCATTCAGGTCCTGGCTGAAACGTCACCTACTCCGAGAGGCCTTCCTGGTCCACTTCTGCTAGAGGACTTCCCCGGGCCCCACCCACTGTGTCACCCTGGGCTAATTCTTGGTGGCCCTTAGCCCTCGCTGACATTGTCTTGCTTAGTTTTCACCTCTTTCCGGTCTGTTTCCCCACCGCAGGAGGCCTGCACCATAGGGACTGACTGAGGCTCTGGAAACAGGACCTCGTGCCAGATGTGTGCCAGATGTTGAGGAAACACGCAGGGAGTGACCAGCCTGTCTCTGAACTGTGTGTCTCCACAGATCCCCAATGCTGGGGTTCTTCACTGGGATTCCAGGATTATTCCCAACAAGACGCAATAATAAATCTGCCTACATAGACTTCCAGAATTTTATCAACCAATGTTTCCAATCACCTAAAGCTGAAGGTTTGAATGAAAAACCAGTGTCTTGTGGGCACATGCTGAAGAACAAACCAGGAGTCTTTGTCGTCCAGACGAGCAAGGGCGGGGGGTGGGGGGATGCTTACATTGACTTTTATTTTCAGTAAGGGGCGCCTGCGTGGCTCAGTTGATTAAGCGTCTGACTCTTGGTTTCAGCTCAGGTCATGATCTCATGCTTTGTGAGTTCGAGCCCCGCGTCAGGCTCTGCACTGACAGCTGGGAGCCTGCTTGGGGTTCTCTCTCCGTCTCTCTCTCTCTGCCCTTCCCCGGCTTGCTCTCTCTATCTCTCTCCCAAAAAATAAATAAACATTACTTTCATTTTCAGTTTTTTTCAAAGTTGAAGGTGGGGCATATTTCGGCCCGGGTAATCTGTTGGTCATGATGATAGTCAAGCCATAACACTTGAGATTGACAACCGTAAAAAGCTTGGAAACAATTTCCAAGCATACAGATGCAGTCTATGATTATCGGGATTATTTTCAGTTTCTAAAATGGGACCAGTCGAGAAACTCAAAGGAATTGAGTTAATGACACTTCTCCTCCACTCAACACCTTTGCTGTGATTTAAGTTTACTGGTTTAATAGGATGTATATTAACAACGTGACACTAATCAGACTACCAAAATCCTAACAGCCCGGTGTCGGGGTGTGTGTGAAGTGCCGTGTACTCATTTCCTGCTACTGGAAGGGGGATTTGGTATATCCCTTCTGAGGGGTAATATTATTTCCTGTGTTAGAATAGCCCCAGGACGGTCCCCGCTGTGGACTGAATGTTTGTGTCCCTCAAAATGCATATGTTGAAGCCCTAGCCCCCAAGGTGATGGTATTTGGAGGTGGGGCCTTTGGGAGAAAATTAGGTTTTGATGAGGTCATGAGGGTAGGACCCCCACGATGGGATTAGTGGCCCTTATAAAAGGGCATGATGAGACCAGACCTCTCCGTCTGCATGCTTGAAAGAAAGTCTGCGTGAAGGGGGCTGGGGTGGCTCAGTTGGTTAAGCATCTGACTCTTGGTCTTGGCTCAGGTCATGATCTCACGGTTGTGTGAGTTTGAGCCCGAGTTTCATGAATTTGAGTCCCACGTCGGGCTCTGTGGTGACAGTGTGGAGCCTGCTTGGGATTCTCTCTCTCCCTCTCTCTCTCTGCCCCTCCCCCACTTGCTCTTTGTCTCTCTCAAAATAAATAAACTTAAACATTTTAAAAAGAAAATCTGGGGGCGCCTGGGTGGCTCAGTTGGTTGAGCGTCCGGCTTCGGCTCAGGTCGTGATCTCGCGGTCTGTGAGTTCAAGCCCCGCGTTGGGCTCCGTGCTGACGGCTCTGAGCCTGGAGCCTGCTTCAGATTCTGTGTCCCCCTCTCTCTCTGCCCCTCCCCCACTCATGCTCTGTCTCTGTTTCAGAAATAAATAAACATTAAAAAAATAATAATAATATTAAAAAGAAAATCTGCTTGAGGTCATCACCAGGAAGTGGGCCCTCATCAAGAACCCAATGTTGCTGTCACCCTGACCTTGGACTTCCCAGCCTCCAGAACTGTGAGGAATGAATGTTTGTTGAAGCCACCGGTCTATGGGATTCTGGTACAGTAGCCCCAGCTGATTAAGACAGATCCCAGTGAAGCGTACTTTCTAATATTCACACCCTCCTGTATTCTCCTCCCACACTGAGTCTGAACTGGCTTGTGACTCATTTTAACCAACGGAACTCAGCCAGGTCAGGGGCCTACCCCTTTGGCATCTACTCACCCTGCTGGGGAGACCTCCCAGGGAGAGGACAAAGGCCTTGCTACCCTAGCACAGTGGAGCCTCCAGGACCCTGCCCCAGCCTCCATCTTCAAACAACCACATGAGTGACCCAAGCGAGATCAGCAGGAGAACTGCCCCGCACAGCTGGGTTGTCCCCCAGCCCCCGGACAGATAATAAAATGGCGGCTGTTTGACACCACAAAATCCTGGGCTGGTTTGATTTGCAGAGGCAATACATGCCCGACGCAGAGCATGACAATGAAGCTGGGGAGGGCACACACTATACTCTGTTTTTAGGTGGCAGATTACAATCTCTTCCTTTGTGGTCTTTGGAAGTCTTGTGTAATTGCTCATTCGGAATTGGAAAAGAGAACAACACCTGTTAAAGCTAAGGTAAGTAAGGTATAGGTTTTTTGCTTCCTTGGGAATACGGCATTTCTTTAAGAACAATGATATTCCTCCAGCTATGTTAATTTTGCTCCTACAGTGTTCCAGGCCTGTGCTAGGTACTCGTGACAAACTGCAGACCAGGACAGACAAGGGAGAGGAAGGGCAGGTACTGAGAACAGTGTCACGGGGGAGGGGAAGTGGCCAAGTTCAGTAGCAAATGTGAGCAGAAATGTGGTGAAATAGGCCAGACACAAATGGGCAGATAGTGGATGGTTCCATTTACATGCGGCAAGCTAGCCTAGCCGAATGCATAGAGAAGGTAGAATGGTGGTTACCAGGAGCTTGGGGGAGCAGGGAATGTGGAGTTATGGTTTAATGGGTACAGAGTTTCTGTTTGGGAAGATGGAAAGTTCTAGAGATGGATGATGGTGATGGTTGCACAACGGTGTGAATGTACCGAATGCCAGCAACCTGTACATTTCAAATGATTAAATGGCGAATCTATTATTATGTATAGTTTGCCACAGTTTTAAAAAATGGATGGACCTCACCATCAGGCTGGGCCACGAACGTGGTTTAACCTGGCAAGAAGTGCCATCAGAAGACTGAATTCCCCGTGACTTAGCTCGGGCTGACGCCTCCATCTTTTAGACAGGGCCCATAATTACAGGGGGGGTTTAACAAAGCCGCCTCTTTTTCATATCTGAAAGCCTTCTGCGTTCTATGGCAAAGTCTAGAAGGCATCTTCTCAGAGGACAGCAAGAGTCTAAGAGGGAACAGTGTCTGAGCTGCTGGTTTGCTGAAGCTGTCTCGGAATTTGAGGGATCCTAAAGGGGAGTAGTTACGGGTGGCAGTTATTCCCAGATAAAGGCCGTATTGCAAACCCAGGCCCATCGAAATGTGGCGGTTTCCCCGGAAACAGGGGAAGAGGCAGGGACGGGGGCGACTGCAGGCTTTTCCGGAGGCGGGGGTGAGAGGAAGGCGAACCATTTGGAAGAGGGTCTTGCTAAGGGAAGCTCATGGTTATAGATGATGTTTTATTTGATCTATATGGGCCGAACCAAGACATTACAGGTTATTACCGTATTTGGTTGAATCCTCACAGCTGCCTTTCAAGCCAAGACAGGGGGATCCAGTGGCCCTGGGCCTCAGTCTTCCCACCTGTACAATGGGAACAATAACCATAAGGTATCCACCACAAAGATTATTAGGACCCCAGAGAGGTCAAGCGAAATGACAAAAAAAGAAAGAGAGAGAGAGAGAGAGAGAGAGAGAGAGAAATTCGTGACTGATGGCAGGACTTTGAGTGTGGAACAAAGGCTGGAAGCCAGATAGTGGTAAATAAACTTTAAAATTAATAAGAATCATTCTCTCTGTCTCTCTCTGTCTCTCTCTCTCTCTGTCTCTCTCTTACTCTCTTTTTTCCTTGATCATTCTGGCTAGAAGTTTATCAATTTTGTTGATTTTCTCAAAGAACCAATTTTTGGTTTCTTTAACTTTCATTATTAGGACTCTGTTCTCTGTTCCACTGATTTCTGCTTCGATCTGATTATTTCCTTTCTTCTCCTTAGTTCAGATTTCACTTGTTCTTCCTTTTTCCAGTTTCTTACAGTAGAACTGAAGGTCACTGATTTGAGACCTTTCTTCTTTACTAGTGTTGTTGTTCAGTGCCACAAATTTCCCCCTAAGTTCTGTATTAGCAGCATGCCACAAATTTTATGTTCTGTGTTAATGTTCATTCATCTCCAAAGACTTTCTAACATCCCTTTTGATTTCTTCTTTGAGTCATGGCTTATTTAGAAATGCATGTAGTTTCCAAATATTTGGGGATTTTCCAGGTGGTGCTCTGTTGTTGATTTCTCATTTAAATTCACTGCGGCCAGGGAACATACTTTTCATGACTTGGATCCTTCTGAATTTCTTCCGACTTGTTTTATGGTTGAGGATATGGCCTATTTCGGTCAATGTTCTACAGGCACTTAAATGAGTGTGTGTTCTGGGGCACCTGGGTGGCTCCGTCGGTTAAGTGTCTGGCTTTGGCTCAGGTCATGATCTCACGGTACACGAGTTCGAGCCCCACATTGGGCTGTATGCTGACAGCATGGAGCCTGGTTTGGATTTTCTGTCTCCCTCTTTGTCCCTCCCCTGCTTGCACTCTCTCTCTCTCTCAAAAATAAAAAAATAAACATTAAAAAAAGAGCGCGTATTCTGCTGATCTTGGTGGAATGTTCTATAAATGCCAATTAGGTCAAGTTGGCTGACAGTTTATTCAAGAGTTATGTACATGTGCTGAGTTTCTGTCTGTGTTCTCTCACTTATTGAGAGAAGGGTATTAAAATCTCTGACTACAGTTGTGGATTTTTCTTTATACTTCTATTAGTCTTTGCTTGTCATATTTGGGAAGTGCTGTCATTTGGGGCATCGATGTTTAGGGTTGTTATGTTTTCCTTATCAGTCGACCTTGATTAACTGGCTGCTTAACACATAATTGCTAAAAGGCTCTCTGACTCCAATTTTTGAGCTCTTAGAACACAGTTACCGAGACAGGTAATGGGCAGGAATAATTTTACAGGTGACAAAAAAGAGGGTGACCCAGCAGCCTGGGGACTGACACCAGAAATGCATCTTGTGGCTCCCCAAACATTTCCCCACCCCTGGGGGGCCCAGTGCCTAAAATTTGACCACCATAGGTCATTCGGGGGTATTAGTTTCTGTCCGGATATTTTGGTAGATGCCTGCAAGAGAAGAAACACTGCCCCGGCACACCTTCCTGCCTGCGAGCAGGTGCAGTGTGTGTGAGCTCCGGGGCCGGGACGGGAGAGTCAGGAGCACCCCAGAGAGTTTCAACCCTTACTGAGGTGGGTCAGGGGTGCGGCATAATCCTCTATGATTGTAGGCGTCAATGCAGAGGCCGGGGACCTGACTAAGGGGGTCTCAAACTGACTCTCAGCCTGCAGGCCCACGGAGGCCTCCGTGGGTTTGGAATCCCTAACATAATGCTGACATTTTTCAAGATTTTGTAACGGGCTCCTAATGTGAGTGGATGTAAGGGTGGAGATGAGAAAAAGTAGGCCCAAGAACTTTTGGTTCGTTTTTCCCCAAATTCTGTCCCTCCCCAGAATGAAAAGGAGCTTCAGAGCCGACGTCATGCTGCCCTGAGTAACCTGCGTGATTTCCAGGGTCACACTCGTCTCTGTACTCTTCCCTCGTGTTCGACTGTGTGTGTTGCGGGATATATTTTCATCATATTGATGGCAGCACAAATACAGCCTTAATCCCCTCAACATTCTGGTCTGGACTCCACAAAGCAAGATAAACAGGCCAGAGTGCTTCCCATGCCGATAGACTGTGTAACCCAGAAAGGACATGGTGAATCTCATCAAATCTAAGCCTCCGAGACTGAACGCCAAGCATTATCGTATGAACCACCAAGAAAGCAAAATCTCTGCTCAACGATGGCAAATGCAATTGACTGTAAGAGTCGTCCAATTTTAGGGTGCCAACATGCTTTTATATTTTTTTAAGTTGGTTTTTGCATCAGTGAAACAGGACGGTCGAATGTGTAGGAGGACAGGAGAATGTGCTCAGACTTATACATAAAAGTAGTACAGTTATTTAAAAAGTGCCCGCCTTAGTTAAACCCAGTACAGCCAAAGCACACGGCAGAAAAAGAAATGTGGAATCATGTGTTTCTTTTGGAGGAGAGGGGCATTGGGGATCAGAAAATAGCAAAGGAGGTGAGAAAGGTTTCAAGAGAAGATACACTTTTTTTTTTTTTTTGAGAGAGAGAGCATGAGCAGGGGAGGGGCAGAAAGAGAGGGGGACAGAGGATCAGAGGTTGGTTCTGTGCTGACAGCAGGGAGCCCGACGTGGGGCTCAAACTCACGAACCAGGAGATCATGCCCTGAGAGAAGTCGGACGCTCACCGACTGAACCACCCAGGCGCCCAAGAAGATAGACTCTCAAAAGGAAACAAGCCATAATCCAAAATATAAAATAAAAATCCATGAGTCCATACCACTGTAAATAAATAAATAAGTAAACAAGGGAATAAAGGGCCAAATCTTGACTGCAGGTGCATTCCAAATAATTTATGCAAATACTCTGCCTTCACGGGGGTGTAACTCCCCACTCTCCCAGGGTGGGCTGGGCTTAGTGCTGTCCTTCCAAAGAGTATGATATGAAAAGGCAGGGGGCAGAGAGCAACTGTGCAGTGAGAAAGCTGACAAGCCAGGTCATCAAGGTCAACATCAATGGTAATCAGGCATATTGACAATACTTGCCCTTGAATGGATAGGAAGAGAACAACACTTGACTTCTGCGCTCTTCCTCTCCCAAACCCATAATCCTAGGCGAATCACGAGAAAGACATTATACAGACCCTAACTGAAGGCAGAGTATAAAACACCAGGCTAAGCAGTACTCCTCAAAACCCTCAAAACCATCAAAACAAGGGAAGGCTAGGAAACTGTAACAGCCAAGAAAAGCCTTAGGAGACCTGAGGACTGAGCGTGATGTCCTATCCTGGATGGAATCTTGGGACAGAAAAAGGACCTCAGGTGAGATGTTAATAATAGGGGAAACCAGGTATGGGATATATGGAAACTGAACTATTTTCACAACTTTTCTGTACATATCCATGTGTTTGTAAATAAAATTTATACTTAAACAGACAGGAAAGAAGTCAGAGAGTCTGCTGTGCTTTGGCACTTTGAGGACTCTGCATTTACTCGCAGGTGGGGGACACACAGTAAGGCCCTGGGAGGTGCTGGTGTCCTGAAAGATCTTCCTCTGGTTTCTCTGCTTTGTCATCCTGTCAACAGGGGATTTAGGGTTTAGCAAGAACTGAAACTTTGACTCACTTGTGTGCAAATGTAAGTTTCTTTCCCCTAAAAGAAGCAGACTAAACGCATTTCCCTGGATGTTTAATAAAAGCCTGGTGTTTACAGGGAGGGCTGTGAAACCACAGCAGATGCTTTTCATGAATATGGACGGGGGGGGGGTCCTCCTTCACTAATATGTGGGTTTCCTCTTGACTTACCTTCATCCAGGGGGTTCTGTGCAATCCAGCTCCGTGTATGGAGTAAGCCTTCCATCCAGGACCCGGGCTCTTTGCCATGGCCTCACATAGTCCCCCTCTTCTTGTGAATTCTTGTGCCAATGTGAAATGAGAAGTCGGGGACACTCCTGTGTCCTGATGCACTGGGACCAGCCTGAACTGTGTGTGGTAACACGGCTACTTTCTCTTCCCACTGATAAAATGGGTTCACACTACACAGTCATCAGATTGAACAGAGGAGGTATAAGAAATCATGAGAAATGGTTCAAGTGAGTTGGAGGTCAATGTCCAACCAGCCTATTGAAGCAGTTGGCACTGAGCTGGTTGCTAGCACAGGTGATGTCCCTGCAGATGACAAGGAGATCCTGGGGTCTCTTTCTATCCCATGCTGGTTATTTTTATCTCAGGCCTTCTTGTATAAATCAAGAAAAAACAAAACCATGGGGGTACCTGGACTGCTGAGTCAGTTGAGTGTCTGACTTCAGCCCAGGTCATGATCTCAGGGGTCTTGACTTCGAGCCCTGCATCAGGCTCTCGGCTGTCAGCATGGAGCCCACTTAGGATCCGCTGTCCCTCTCTCTCTCTGCCCCACCCCACCTGTGCTGTCTCTCTCTCAAAAATAGATAAACCTTAAAAAAAAAAACACACCCAAATCAAAACCCACTGTGGGCTAGACTGAAAAATGTCATTATATATATATATATATATATATATATATATATATTTTGGTCACCTAGGTTGGAAAAAGTTTTTACTCTTAGGATTTGGGAGGATGAAAAGAGGTCTTCCTACAAAAGAAAATAAAGATGAATTCAAGAAACAATTGAGTTTTACTTGAAAAGCTAAACAATCGCCTGCTTGCCCTAAGTGTGCTCTTCAAGACCCATCCTTCTTTGCAAATGATATTCAGCTTGGTGCTTCTTTCTGCCATCTGATTCACTGCCTATTATTCTTTATTATTATGATTTAAAAATTTTTTAATGTTTATTTATTTTTGAGAGAGAGACAGACAGACTATGAGCTGAGGAAGGGCAGAGAGAGAGGGAGACAGAATCTGAAGCAGGCTCCAGGCTCTGAGCTGTCAGCACAGAGCCTGATGTCGGGCTCGAACTCACCAGCTGTGAAACCATGACCTGAGTCGGACGTGCAACCAACTGAGCCACCCACGTCCCCCTATTATTATGATTTTTTTTAAGCAACGTGTAATAAAGGCATATTGCCACTTCATCTTTGGAGTAAAGAGAAATTATTCTGTATATCAAGTTGATCAAATCTGGCAGGAGCTCTGACCTCTTGGCCACCCAGGCTGGGTTTATTTTATGTGTAGTTACATAATGTCTTGGCCCAACCGACCCATGGTGTGATTTACAAAACTTTTGTTTTATTTGCTGCCTTTCCAGGCTCAGGCACTTCTAGAAGAGCTAAGGACATAATTCCTTTTGAAAGAATGACACAGTACCTGTTCCAAAATTAAAGTATCCCCAAACCAGGAGATAATGACACAGCAACTGCATTCATAAGTCAGTAGATAAAATTTACGAACAGGGTGGGAGGGGTGCCCACCACAGGTCGGCACAGTGTTAAATACTTTGGCACATGCTGTTGGTAAACAGCATGAAGTCATTCTTCTGGGAGCTTGCAGACTTTTCGTTGTGGACTTTCAGCATTTATATTACTTTTCTGTATTTTCCTACTTTTAAAAAACACTCTTCTCCCACTCAAGAGCAACTATAACAAGGGATGCCTGGCTGGCTCAGTTGGAAGACGATGCGACTCTTGATCTCGGGGTCGTGAATTCAAGCCCCACGTTGGGTGTAGAGATTATGTAAATAAAAACTTCTAAACCTGGTCAACTTATTATCTGTTAATAGCTCACCTCTCTTAGATGTGAGATGCTGCGAGTGCAGAATTCAACATTGTTTCCTCCCTGTAATTCCATAATGTCCATTTACGATGCCTGGCATGTAACAAGTACTCAGTAGACATCGCCCGTGATATTGACAAGGTTGACCTTGCTAGGAGAAAGCATGAGGATAGGAAAGAATGGCATTCATTCGGGGCGCCTGGGTGGCTCAGACATTTAAGCATCTGACTTTGGCTCAGGTCATGATCTCATGGTTTGTGAGTTTGAGCCCCACATAGGACTCTCTGCTGTCAGCATGGAGCCTGCTTCAAATCCTCTGTCCCCATCTGTCTGTGCCTCTCCCACACTTGTGCTCTCTCTCTCTCTCTCTCTCTCAAAAATAAATAAACATTAAAAAAAAAAGGGAATTCATTCATGTATCCAGCCCTCTGTGCGAATGGGGATATGTTGATAGAGGTGCCCACAGACTGTGTGGCACTTATACTGACTTAGGAGCTATGTGCTGTTTAGTGCATAATTTAGCCCATCTAATTATCCATATCTGTATAACGAACCAAACATATGTACATGAACTAGGTTGGACCTTTGCCTCAAGATGGTCACTTAGATGATTAGCTCTGTAATGGGTGTTGTGTTGGCAGTCTGCTGGCACTTTCGTGGGTGCTACCACTGTGGTCCCAAACCAGAATCGGAAAGTCTAACCCTGAGAAGAGTCTGCAGATGTGTTAGTGAAGGACACAGAATGACGGAGGGAGGCCCAGGAAATGAAAATGGTCCTGCAATTGAGAGTGAAAAGAGCCTTCTAAAGACATCACAAGTGACTCCGCCCTGGAGAAAGAAGCCAGAAAGAAGGGCAGAGCAGAAGCCAGAGACGGAGAGCAGGGACCAGTGGAGGAGGCAAACTGGGGTGACGGTGGGTGCTGGGAGCCGGGCCTCGGCTTGCTTCCTCATCAGATGTTAGTGCGGCTCCTGCTCTGGTCATCACCATTGTGGTCCATCGTGAGCTAGGAGAGTGAGCAAGCTGCCACCTTGTGGGGAAGGGGGTGGGGGATCAGCCTTGATGACACGGCTGTAGGGCTGAGGCCTTTGGGTGACTCTCTTCACTTTGCTTACCCAGGGGTCACTGGGCAGTGGTTCTGGATGTTTCTTGAGTTCTAGGAAGTTTATAAGCCATTACTGAGCTGGAAGTGGTCCTCTTCCTCTGAACCAAATGTTGTTTCCCCCCCAGGGGAAGAGGAAGGCACGTGAGCTAAACCTGGACTTCACTCACCAGGAGACTGGATTCCAGATGGCAGGGGTCTTCAGGCCAGAGAGTCAACCGCCCTGAGCACCTGTTTCCTCACCAGCACAATGGGAATAAATACCAACGTCTCTGGACTGCAGGAAGAACTACACGAGCTACTCTGCATAAAGTGTCCGGTGTGGTACCCAGCACACTTTTTTTTGTTTAATGTTTATTTATTTTGAGAGAGAGACAGAGAGTGAGCGGAGGAGGGGCAGAGAAAGAGGAAGACACAGCATCCGAAGCAGGTATCAGGCTCCGAGCTGTGAGCACAGAGCTCGAACTCACAAACTGTGAGATAATGACCTGAGCTGAAGTTGGATGCTTAACCGACTGAGCCACCCAGGTGCCCCAGCACATGGTGGTTTTGAGAATTTATTCCCACTTGTCAAAAATGAGCCTGTCCTTCATGCTGCTTCCACCAAGATGGCCATCCCAGGGACCTCCCACGGGGCCAGTTTCCTCTCATTTTGTTTAAGTTTTTTTTCTTCCATCTGTTCTCCAGAGCAAAATGAATCTCTTCCTCTTCAGGGAGTCTAAGAGCATAGTGCTTCTCAGAATCTGCTTTGAGTAATAACAATTTTACTTAGGGGCCACCTCATCTCCCTAGACAGGAAACCCCTGTAGGGAACTGTGGAATCAGAGAGAGCCTATCTGGTTCTTGTCCCTATTTCTGGGCACCAGAGCTTCAAAACTTCTGGAATTTCCTGAGTGGCAGGAGTTTGTTATGCTAATGAGGTGACTCTTGAGGGTAGGGGCCCTGGATACTTCAGGTTGGGATCTGGTCACCAGAAAAACCAACCACAAGGTTAAAGGATTGGAATTTTCAGCTGCTTAACCTTCCGGGAGGGGAGGGGCACCAGACTGAGTTTAATCACGGGGCCAGTGACTTAATCAATCGTGAGCACGTAATGGAACTCCAGCGAAAGCTCTGGACATGGCGGTTTGGTAGAGTTTCCTGGTTGACGAAAGCACTGACGTACCAGAAGAGAAATGCGCCCTGACTCCACAGGGAGAGAACGTATGGGACCCTTCCAGGACTCACTCCTTGTATCCTTTAGAGACAAACAAACAGGGGCGCCAGGGTGGCTCAGTCAGCTAAGGGTCCATCTTTGGCTCAGATCATGATCTCACGGTTGGTGAGTTCCAGTCCCTCGTCGGGTTCTGTGCTAACGGCTCAGAGCCTGGAGCCTCCTTCCGATTCTGTGTCTCCCCCTCTCTCTGCCCCTCCCCTGTGCTCTCTCTTTCTCTCTCTGTCAAAAATAAACATTAAAAAAGATATATATGTATCTTTAAAAAGACAAACAACTACAATTGCAAATATAGTGTTTTGCTGAGCTCTGTGAGTCAAATGATCAAACCTGAGGGGGTCATGAGAACTCCTGAATTTATAGTCAGTCAGAAGTGCAGGAGGCCTGGGGACCCCTGACACGCAGCTGGAGTCTGCAGTGACCGCAGTCTTGGAGAGAACTATGCCCTTGACCTGTGAGGTCAGGTAGTTATAATAATTGAATTGCAGCACTGGGGTAGAATCTACTGGGGTAGAATCAGAACAGGAAGAAATTACTGTCTCAGTAGACTCTGTGCTCCACGTCAGGAACCAGGTAAATGTGGGCTGAACTGACAAGGGTTGAACCTTCCTGTGCTTTGGGGCCACCCTGATAGGGGAGCCTTGGTAAAAGAGCCTGGATCTCCCCACAAGGGCTGCAAAGGTCAGTCTCTCTGTGGCCAAGGCAGGATCACCTAGGCACGGTGAATTGAATACACTCATCTTTGACTTTGAGCCAGGAGCAAATCTCTCTGATAGAAGCAACATCTTTCCAGCTTCCCAGGGCAGCAGATGGCAGTGGGGGTGTGCGGTAGCCAGTGTCACAGGGGCAAGCTACAATAGTGTCAGCAAGATAGTCGCAGTGTCCTCAGATTCAGCTTGTTTCCCACGGGGTGATTTGTGGCCCCTTTGATTAGGGTTTTGTTCAAGTTTCCTTATTCTATTTGGTTTCTCTGCCATCTTGGAAGTTCCACTCTTTTATAGTTACTCTTGAAATTTTGCCATGCATATATAATTTAACCAAGTCTAAATTTGATATCAGATGCCTGTCTTATAGAATACAAGGGTTTTAGAAGATTTATATTCTGGGGCGCCTGGGTGGCTCAGTCGGTCGAGCGCCCGACTTCAGCTCAGGTCACGATGTCGCGGTCCATGAGTTCGAGCCCCGCGTCGGCTCTGGGCTGATGGCTCAGAGCCTGGAGACTGCTTCCGATTCTGTGTCTCCCTCTCTCTCTGCCCCTCCCCCATTCATGCTCTGTCTCTCTCTGTCTCAAAAATAAATAAACATTTAAAAAAAATTTTTTTAAAAGAAGATTTATATTCCAATTGTCCCTTGACTTCTATGCTGTCATTGTCCTTTATTTTAGTTTAATATTTTATTTGTAAACCTGCAAATTAGCCAGTTACTATTATTATTATTTATTGACAAACAATGCTGCTTTAGGAGTGTCTGGTTGGCTCAGTCAGAAAAGCATGAGAATCTTTTTTTTTTCAACGTTTATTTATTTTTGGAACAGAGAGAGACAGAGCATGAACGGGGGAGGGACAGAGAGAGAGGGAGACACAGAATCGGAAGCAGGCTCCAGGCTCTGAGCCATCAGCCCAGAGCCTGACGCAGGGCTCGAACTCACAGACCGCGAGATCGTGACCTGGCTGAAGTCGGACGCTTAACCGACTGCGCCACCCAGGCGCCCCGAGAAAAGCATGAGAATCTTGATCTCAGATTCGAGCCCCACATTGGGTGTAGAGATTATTTAAAATAAATAAGGCTTAGAAAAATAATTCTGGCTTAGATTTTACTTCCACTTCCTCCTTCCATCTCATGCCATCTTTCTGGAACCATTTTCATTCTTTCCAAAGGACAACTTTTACATATTCCTTTAGTGTGCCTGCTAGGAGCAAACTCTTGGTGCTTATTTTTATGTAAATGTCTTTATTTCTTTCTTGTTCTAGAAAAATAAGTTGCTGGGCACACAATTCCATGCTGACATTTCTTTTTCACCAGCACTTTGAAGAGACTACTCCACTGTTCTCTGGTTTTTATTATCGTTTTAGAAAAACTCACTCTTGGTCTCATTGTATTGCCAATTTCTGTGGGTGGCCCATCTTTTCTCTCTGGCTACTTTTCAGATCTCTTTGTCCTTGCTTTTCTGTGGCTGTACTGTGTATGGGGTGTGGACTTTGTTAGTCTTTGCTTGGTGTATTTTGCACCTTTTATCTCTGTGAATTCATGTCTTTCATCAATTCTGTTATCATCTCAATCATTGTCTCTGAATATTGTTTCTTTTCCATTTTCTCTCGTGGAACTCAACTCGTGGAACTCCAATTAACCATATGTTAGAATATCCCATTTTATTTTTTAATTAAAAAAACATTTTAATGTTCATTTATTTTTGAGAGAGAGAGAGAGACAGAGCTTGAGCAGAGGAGGAGCAGAGAGAGAGGGAGACACAGAATCTGAAGCAGGATCCAGGCTCAGAGCTGTCAGCACAGAGCTGGATGCGGGGCTCGAACTCACCAACCGCAAGATCATGAGCTGAGCTGAAGTTGGATACTTAACTGACTGAGCCACCCAGGCGCCCCTAGAATATCTCATTTTATTATTCGTACCTTATTCATTCTTAATTTCTTTCATCACTTCTTTGTCCATGTCTTTATGCTGTCCTTTGAATAGTATCTTCAGAACTATCTTCCAGTTCACTAATTTTCTCTTCATCTGTCTCTAACCTGCCATATATATGTATATTCATGTGTGTGTGTTTCATATTTCACAATTTACCCATTTAAAGTCTATAATTTGAAAAAAAATGAAGTATATAATTCAATGACTTTTAGTATGTTCACAGAGTTGTGCAACCATCACCACAATCAATTTTAGGATCTTTTCATCACTCCCGAAGAAATCCCATACCCATTAACAGTCACTCCCTATTTTCTCTAATTCCCCCTCACTTGCCTTCAGCAACCACTCATCTACTTTATGTCTCAATAGATTTGCTTCTTCTGGACCTTCATCTAAAGGGAATCCTACAACGTGGTCTTTTGTGACTGGCATCTTTCACTTAGCATAATTCTAAACTTCCTTAGAGGTCATCTGTTGAATTCTTCACTTCGTTTTAAATTTCTATATGCTTTATTACTTCCTTTTTAAAAATATTTATTTGTTTTTGAGAGAGAGAGAGAGAGAGAGAGAGAGAGAGAGTATGAGTAGGGAAGGGGCAGAGAGAGAGAGAGAGGAAGACACAGAATCCGAAGCAGGATCCAAGCTCCATCCTGTCAGCCCAGAGCTCGATGTGGGGCTCAACTCATGAATTGCATTTGATCATGATCTTAACTGATTGAGCCACCCAGACACCCCTCTACTATTCCCTTTTTCAATTTACCTGATAGTCTTGATAGACTCTAGTCTTGGTAGACTCTCTTTTGATAGTCTTTTTTTCTGATAGTCTTGTTTTTTGATCTTATTTTTACTTCTTTAAATATTTCACATACAATCATGCTATTTTATGATGCTATCTAGCAGAACAATTTAGAATCTCAGCTCTTGAGGTTCTAGGTCTGCTTCTGCTGATTTTCATTCAGGGCAGTTTATTTCTTTATGTCGTCGGTGACATTTGAATGGAAACTGTTTTAGTCTATCTTTGTAGAACATCTGAGGTTGTTAAATCTTCAAGAGAAATTGCTTCTGCTTCTGCAGGGAGCTGGGGTCAGGATCCCCTTGCAAGGGTCTAGCTGCCAGGATGAGTCTGGTTTCATCTCCACCTCCCCCGACCTTGCATCTGACTGCTGATAGTGGCGATTTTCCCCCACCCACTTTTTGTGTGGAGGCTAACCTGTCACTCCTTCAGGCTGCAGCCCTTGGTATGTGTGATGTATACATGTACACGTGACATATACATGTGACGTTCATGAGCTATCCTTTCCTATGGCATGCCCAGCAACACATGGAAATTCTGTCCTTCCTCGTTTATCTACAGGGGAAGGGCCCCTCTGAGCACCTAATTTGCCACTTGTTTCCACTTCCTGGAAGCCCCTAACCTGCTTCTGATTCTGCCCTGCTCCTCTGGCTTTATGGGTCAATCTTGGGGCTCCCAAATAATCCTCTTGATTATTCCATCTCCTGTGTAAATCTCCAAAGTCAGAACCTATTTGCCCACAACTGAGAAGACTGACGGATAGAAGAGCTTCCTGGTGACGAGGATCATATTTGTGAGCACAAGCAGTGCGCCCTGCCCTGTTCCAAGGGTTTTACATGTATTAACTCCCATAGCATGATAACCATCCTACTTCGCAGATGAGGAAACTGAGGCACGGAGAAGCAGCATGGCTTGTTTGGGATCCCCCAGGTTGCAGCTCCTGGAGCTGGGAGGCAAACCCAGGTGGCCTGGCTCTTTTCTCTTTTCGTGACTGCAAAAAGAAACAGGGGCTCAGGGTCATCCAGCATTCAGCAGAAAATCCCGCTTTTGGAGGAAAAGGCTATCGACACCTGGGAGCTCATAAAAACCCTGACCTGGCCTTTCTGGTACAATGTACTTAGCAGGTGTGGCAGTGAGTCTGGGGTTCTCTGAGCTTTTTTTCCGGCTGAAGAAAAGAACACGCAAATTCAAAGTCAAGAGTCACAAGTTTCCCTGAGAACATCTATGCAGACAGGTTAGCACTAAAGCAATGCTACCGAACGCAGGATTCGAGTGCCTTTGTTGCATTTTCAGCTTGCCTGGGAAGCCCTGAGAGTGGACTCAAGACCCCACCTTTGACTTGATCCAACAGAGGCATGAAATTGACAGTCAGGTGTGAATAAACAGCCGAATAAACAGCCGGCTGTGCTCTGAGCGGCTAACATCCACGTGGGGACTGGTAGGAGGACTTTGCTTCAAGGGGGACAGGTGGTCTGCTCTGGGGATGAGACCCTGCCTGACCCCTCCTCATCCTGTCCCAGGACATCCTCTGGTCGGCTACTCCCTTAAAAATAAGGGAGTGTCATTTATAATAATCATCATCGCCAAGCACTTACTTTAACGCCCGGCACTATGAAAAGCTATTTTTACAGACTTACATACTCACTCGCTTTTTTGCTTGTTTCTTTTACTCCTCAGAACAACCCTGTAACATCAGCACCATTATCCACCCATTTCATGCACGAGGAAACTGAGGCTGGGGGAAGTAACTTTCCTGGGGCCCTACAGCCAGAAGGGGTGGGGGTCATGGGAACCCAGCACTTGGGGCAGGAGAGCCTGCCTTTGGGCAATCCCTGTCCTTCTCAGGAGTGTCCCTGTGGTCTCTTTGCTTTACCGCGAAGCCAGAAGGGCCACCTGAGGGCAGGCAAGTCACAACCCAAGGACCAAAGGCTAGTCCTTCTCCAGAGGTCCTGAGGATTTGTTTTCTGCCGTCTGATGTGGATCTGGCTACTGAAGGGCCTTGCACACTGGGTCTCTCAGAGCCACGGAAGGAATTGGTGGGGCCCTGAGCTGCTGGGTCTGAGCTTCAGGGTCTGGTGGGCTTTTACCCTCACTGCTTCCCAGCTGGAATTCACCAGGTGCTGCCGGAAGGGCCCAAAACCTGAAACCAAAGAGACTCTGGTTAGCTCAGGCCAGGCCTAACAGGTGGGGGGTGGGGGTGGGGTGGGGAGGAATGTCTCTACACCTGGGCTGCTCCCTGCACCCCCATGGGAGCTTCCTGCTGCTCTCAGGGCCATAGTGGCCCCCAGGGGACTCCATACACATCCTTACTTGTGGAGACCTGCAGCTTCACCGATCTAGGAGCATTTCAGAGTTCTCTGTGGGAGGCATTATGGGGGAGCCAGAAAGGAATGTGCAGCCAACCCTCTCCCCCAAGCCAGCAATGCTTGAGAAAGTGCACAGATGTCCGGCTAAAATGCATCCTTTGTAAAGAGCCCAGAAGTACACCCAGTGAATATGCCCAGTCCTTTGCCAGGAGAGGTGTGGAATCAATTCCATGGGAGAGGGATGGCCTTTTCAACAAATGGGGATGGAACAGGACACTCAGAGGCAAAAACATAAACCCTCAACCTCAGTCTCTCAAACTTGTACAAAAATTAACTCCAAATGGGTCATCGGCTTTGATGGAAAAAGTAAAACTATAAAACTTTTAGTGGTAGAGAAAGGGAGGAAATCTTGGGATCTACCCACCAGGCAAGGACTTCTTGACACCAAGAGCATACTATGATCTATGAAAGCAAATGTTAGCAAACCAGACCGCATCACAATGAGAACTTTCGCTCTACAAAAACCCCTTATGAATGAATGGAAAGACCAGGCACCGACAGGGAGAGCATAGTTGCAAATCACACAACTTCTCACTTGTGGGCAAATAGATTCTCACTTCGGACATTCACACAGGAAATGGAATGATCAACAGGATTATTTAGAGTCGCAAGTCACACAACATTAAAAAAAAAAAAAAACAAACAAAAAACCAAGGGCGCCTGGGTGGCTCAGTTGGTTGAGCATCTGACTTTGGCTCACATCATGACCACAGTTCGTGAGTTCAAGCCCCACATTGGGCTCTGTGCTGACAGCTCGGAGCCTGGAGCCTGCTTCAAATTCTGTGTCTCTTTCTCTTTCTACTTCTTCCCTGCTTGTGCTCTGTCTTTGTCTCTCTCAAAAATAAGTAAACATTAAAAAACAAAACAAAACAAAAAACCAACGAGTTAGAAAGTTGGCAAAACACACAAAGGGACAGTTCACTGATGAAGATCTACGTACAGACAGTGAATAAACACAGTAGGGGATGTCCAACATTGCTTGCCAGGAAAACTCAATGAAGACCGTAATGAGATATCATCACACTTCTAAAAGAATGGCTACAATAGAAATACTGATAACACCAAAAGCTGACAAGGATGAGGAGAAACTGGCTCTCGTACACATTGCCGGTGGGAATGCAAAATGGCACCACCACTCTGGGACATAGTTGGCCAGTTTCTTTTAAAAGCAAAAGTGGACTGCACACCACACAGACTCCTGGTTATTTACCCCAGAGAAATGAAGACTTGTTTTTGCATAGAAACTCCTACACCCTTGTTTACAGCAGCTTTATTTGGAATAACCCAAACCCAAAGCTGGAAACTACCCAAGTGTCCTTCAGTAGGTGAACGGGAAAGCAAGAATTCCAAATCATAGAAAACTACTCAGCACTGAACAGAAAAAAATTGGAAACAACATCAATGCCCATCAACTGATGAATGGGTAATCAAAAGGTGGTATAGTCCATACAATGGAACATTATTTGTCAACGAAAAGAAAGGGAGTACTAACACAAGGTACAATACGGATGAGCCTTGAAAATATTGTGCTAAGTGAAAGAAGCTAGCCACAAAGGACCACATATTTACGGCTCCATTTACAGGAAAGGTCCAGAATTGGCAATCTAGAGAGACAGAAAGTGGATTAATGGGTAGTAAAGCTGGAGTGTGTGGGGGCTGGGCTGGGGGATTAGGAATTGATAGTTAAGGGGAGTGGGGTTTCTTTTCAGGGTAACGAAAATGTTCTAAACTTGACTGTGGTGATGAACGCATAACTCTGTGAATATACTAAATGCCATTGAACTGTACGTTTTAATGAATGAATTGCATAGCATGTGAATTTTATCTCAACAGAGCTGTTAAAATTAAAAAAAAAAAGAAGGAACCACTGATACGAACAACAACTCGGATGAATCTCAGAGGCATTCTGCTGAGTGAAAACAAAGTCAATCTCAAAAGGATACATTCCACATAATTCCATTTACACAATACAGTAAAACCTTGTTTCGGGAGCATAATTCATTCCAGAAATATGCATTAAAAAAAGCACTTGCATATCAAAGCGAATTTCAAGAACCATTGGCTCAGCTGTGATCCTGTGACGGTCGCCTTCAGGTACTACCCATATTGCGAGAATCATTTGTTTATCAAATTAAAATTTATTAGAAATGTTGGCTCTTTTTGTGGAACACTCGCAGAACAAGTTACTTGCAATCCGAGCTTTTACTGTATTTGTAAACCAACACAACTACAGACATGAAGAACAGATAGTGGTCAAGAGTTAGAGAAGGGGAAGCGTGTAGGTGTGGCTGTAAAGGGGTGGTTCCAGAGAGCCTCGTGATATCAGTACAATTATGTATCTTGATGTTGGTGGTCGTTACACAGAGCTGCATCTGTGATAAAGATGCATAGAGCTGTACACACACACACACACACACACCCTGAATCAGACCAATGGCAAAATCCTGGCTTTGATATTGAAGATGTTAACATTGGAGGAGGCTCGGTGGCAGCTGAAGGGGACCACTCGATACATTTCTTTGTGATTTCTCATGAATCTATAAATATTTCAAAATTAAAAATAAATTTAAAAACATGTATTTCGGTTCAGCATTTCTCAGATGCCGATATGCACATTTGTCTTACTAAAATATAGAATTTTATTGTGTGGGTTTGGGGTGAGGCTGGAGACTCCGTATTCCCAAGAAGCTCCCAGGTGGTGCTGATGCCGTTGGCCCTTGGACCACATGGTGAGTAGTGAGACTTTGAACACCTAGGATCAGAATACTTAAAAGAGGAGAGAGAGCTGGTGGGTGTTTTGGGAAGATATGAGCATTTAAATTGGTGGGCCCAGTAAAGTAAATGGTCTGTATCAATGTCAACGTCAGCAGAGACCTTTCTGCCCTAGTTAAGTTCATCTTCACAATTCATGGCTCATTCAGACAGCAGTTAAGTCCCAAGAGCTGCCTTAAAAACAAAAATAAAACCCCACAATCTTCTAATCCATTGAAGGCCAGAAGAGAATAGAAAGTTTGGACAAGGTTGAATTTTCTCTTTCTGGCTGACTGCTGACTTGGGGTATGGTTTCCTGCCCTCAGATGGGACTTACATCATTTGTGTTCCTGGTTCCCAGACCTTCAGACTTAAAATAGAATTGACTCCCTGGCTTTCTTGGGCCTCCAGCTCCCAGGCAGCAGGTGGTGGGACTTCTTAACCTCCATGATCACATGAGCCAATACTTTGTAATAAGTCTCTTCCTAGAGATGTATACATATTTAGAAAAGATAACTATGTATTCTGTTGCTCTGTAGAACCCTGACTGATACAGACCTCTCCTTTTCTGGAGAGAGGAATAGAGGGGCTAAAGAAAAGGTGAAATCTCGTCTCTGAAGGGTGGAGATAGGGTACCCCTGGCTGATGGGTTCAGTACCCCGAGGGTGGGGTGGGGTGGGGGCATCAGGTGATCAGAGAGAATCAGGGCCACATGGGGAGACTGGAAAAGGATTCAGCATCTGTGGAGCCCCTCCCAGGTTCTGGAAACTGCCTGGTACTTTCCATATGTGGCATTGTTTAATCTATACAACAGACCATCCCAGGAGGTACATAACTCTAACAGCAGTAAAGGTGAACACTCTGCTTTCTATGTTCCAGGCATTATTGCAAATGCTCCATCCAGGCATTATTGCAAATGCTCCATTCTATTCACCCTTTTATTCCTCGAAACAATCCTACTAGATTACTATAATTGGTCCCATTTTACAGATGAGTAAACTAAGGCATTAAAGCTAAGAAACTTGTTCTAGGTCTCCCAGCCGGTCAGTGGTGGGGCTGAGATGCAAAAAGTGAAGACAAAGCCCAACTCAGGTCTCTGACTTCTCCTGGCTTCCATTCCCGCCATGGTCTGAGTTTTAGAGGGGCCACTTCAAGATGTGGGCGCAGCAAAAACGAGCAGCCAGAACGCAGAGAGGGCAATGGAGTCCCAAGACATGGCTTCTCCCAAGGCCGGCAGGTAACCTTTCCTAAGCTAGGAACAAAACAAAATTCTACCTAATTGCCTTTTGTTAGAAATCTTCACTGCAGGGGCACCTGGGTGGCTCAGTCAGCTAAGCATCTGACTCTTGATTTTGGCTCAGGTCATGATCTCACGGTTTGTGGAATCAAGTCCCCCATCAGGCTTTGCACTGACAGTGCGGAGCCCGTTTGGGATTCGCGCTCTCCCTCTATCTCTGCCCCTCCTCCAAGCGCGTGCGCACGCGTGCTCTGTCTCATAATAAATAAATAAACATGCAAAAGATTTTAAAAAAGAAAGAAATCTTCACTGCAGTTGAATTATGAAATAGTACACTGTGTAAGTGTTCCCAGTGGAAGGAAGAAGCCATTCCATTTGTCCTAAAAGATGGGGTAGAAGGAGTGACCACACCTGTGGGGTCTCTTACTTCATTTCTCCTTCAGAGTGGCCCTTGCTCAGGGCTCGTGGGCCACTGGCACCCACCCATCCCTGCCCTTGTAAGGGAGGCCAGTGGCTGCCGGGACCTCCGGCTTTTAGAGTAGGAGAGGTTCTGGAGAGGGCTGTGCCTTTGAAGTTCCCTAAACTCTGGATCTAGAACCACTAGGCGTGGCTCACAAGGGGTAAGTCTTTCTCAGGGAGTGGAGGAATTTTGGACAGGATCTGGACACCAGGAAGCAAATGCTGTCCTCTTGACGCTGACTCAATCCTATGGAATAAAAAAGACCGTAGCTGCCACGGAGAGCAGCCAGGAAAAAAAAAAAGTTTTCAAAAATATTGAGATTCAGAAAAAAATCACTGACAAACCAGGTACCTCCTGGGATGATTGTTGACGTAATAAAAATACAGCGAGGGACACACAAAAAATCACCTTCTGATTCTCTGCCTTAGAACCGTATTCAGATCGACATATTCAGACCATCTCTTATCTGTTTTTAATTAGGAAAAACAACTCAGCAAGTACAGGTCTGAAGGTTTTGTTTTGCAGGGTCAAACCTTGCACTTTAAACTTGGCAGGCCCTCGGGGTGAAATTTGCACAATCTTTTGCAATCCAGGGAGGCGCTTTGGAGGGATGCAGGTTTTCTGGGTGTCCCATTGTTCTGTTGGTGCGGGTCAGAAGTTCTTGAACCTGAGGCAGTTCTTCAGAGCCCGTGTCTTTCCCCCGCCCCCATCCCCATTGGCCTATGTGCCAATAGGCTTGGCGAGATTTACACACAAATCCAATTAGATGAAAAGAGTACCCTGGCAGCTCAGAGCATTTTTAATAAAGGAAGGCCACACTGTGGAAGCCCAGTGGGCATTCCCAAATCGTGGCTGATTATCAGGTACTTCATCAAACAATCTAGAGTTTGCCAACAAACCACAAGCTGACAGGCCAGAGGCAGGGGTCTGTGTGAGTCGGAGACTTGGTGGCTGGGCTTCAATATTCATATTTCATTTGTGACAAGTGTTGCTTTTATGGGGGGGGGGAGGATACAGTTTCCTTAGCAATTCAAGAATATTTTGAACCGCTCAATCTCTGTACCCAAAATAACACAAATGAGAACAAGGGAGATAAAGGGTTTGCAAAAGAATTTTCTTTTCCCTCAGAAGGTTAACAGGAGTTTGATGATAGTCTGAAAATATTAAGATAGGTAATTTTCCAATTTTCTGTGTGCACAGGAATACTGGTTTCCTCTTTTTCCTTCATCTAATACAATTTTAAAAAACCTTAAAATATGCCAAATATGTCTAAAAGGAAGGAGCTCTGTGAAGAAATCAAGCCCTTCTGGGACCAGCCTGTGACAAGGACCAGAGGTGGCTGGGGTTGATTTTGGATGTGCTGGTGAAAAACAGGAGTGACTACGATTGCTTCCAAGTTGATCTTTTGGGGTTCAGCACCTCCAGTTGGTGGGTCTTGTTATGCCCAGAATTCGTGATCCCCAAAGCCCACCAGGGAGCCGAGTCCGATGCAAAAGCAAAGAGCCTTTATTCGAGCTAGCTTGAGCTCAATCCCCTGCCTGCACCGAGGCAGCGGTGAGATGCCGGGGAGAGAGATCGAGTTTCAAAAGGACAAAGGTTTCATTGGGGCCTAGGGGCAGTTGGTGAGGCAATGGTTGTGCCCTCAGCTGATTGGCTGGGGAAGGGTCGGAGTCCTGTTAGGCAGGTGAGCGGGAGGTTACTCAAGGGGAGGAGGTGTGGTCAAGGTGAAGGACACAGAACAAGATGGAGTCCGCGGGCGTAGGCCCGCCCTTTCAGGTGTGGGGGGGTGCTGGGGGAGGGCTTCAGGGTTTTCTGAGTAGCTGAAAGCTCTTCAGTCCAGGTGTGGGGGCTGTGAGCTCCTCTGGGGTGGTTACTGTAGATGGACCACTGTCCCAGCCTCATGTCCTTTCTGGATCCCCAGCTCCCACGTCCTTGCTAAGGAAAATGCACCGCAGTGGGTGCCACATGGGCCTACTGGGCCCCAGATTCAGGCAGCCCGTGCCTCCCTGGGATTCCTCCCCGGTGGGCAGAGGACAAGGTCTGAGCCTAAGCCACATGCGGGCACCTGTGTGTATGTCACTCGAGGGTTATTTGAAGGGAGGGATAGGACCGAAGCAGAAGCATCCTGTTTTTTAATACGGAATAGCGAGAGGTTAGCTTCCATCTGTAATTATTGGCACCAGCAGATGCCAGTCTTTTTCCCTGAGAGAGAGAGAGAACTGTTTATGACCGGATCAGGCAAGTGCACATTCCATGGTTGGGCTAAAAGCAGCAGCAAATGGGAAAGCAGAAAAATAGTCGTACGGGTCGCCATCACGCAGCTGGGCTGGGAATCCATGAAACCCAAGTGGGGAGTGTTTGTATCTGTGCCTCTGAGGGTCAGATGGCCGTGGCTCCACGCAGGGCACTGGGCGCTCAGAACATGGGGCACCCCTTCTGCCTGGCTGCTGGTAGTCTCAGGCTCCTATCAGGGCACCCAACCTTGTGTGGCTGGGAGCCCCCTCCCCCCCACCAAAGGGAATGAATGGCTAGGGTGGGGGTAGGGCAGCAAGACGATAGGATACCAATACCGCTTGAAGGCAGAAATAACCAGCTGAGGACTGAGGCTTTGGGCAACAGATAAGTCGGAGCATAATCAGGGACTTTCTGGACTCTTGGGTCTGGATCAGTTTGTTGCTGGGTATGGGTCTAAGGTGAGCCATGAGTTTGGTGGTCAACTGTCCCTGTTTGCCCAGGACTGAGGGGTTTCTGGGACTGGGACGGGGGACTAAAGTGGGCTGAAACCAGTGCAGTCCCAGGCATATCAGGTGGGTGGACGACCCTACAAACTGTTGGTTTAGACCTTTTCTCCTTTTTAGTAATCGTCCTTTCCCCTCCGCTGGAGTCCCTCATTGTGTGAGGCCATTATGACTAAGTGAAATTTGGTTGCTCTTGAAAGTGATTATGCAAATTATGTTAAAGAAAAAAAGGAAAAAGAAAAGAAAACCAAAACCACAGATGAAGCTTATAGTAAAAGTGTTGGTTGAAAGCATCTGTCACCTAGAAGCTGTGGGTCCTCAGATGAGTTCACCTGTGACCCCTCTCCCCTTTCTGTGAACTGGGGAGGATCACACAGCACCTCCTTCCTAGATGGAGCCTTCCTGAGCCTTGGCACTGTCCCCGGCCCCCACAGCCCTGGGGGGCAGAGGCTCACACCCCCAGCAAAGTCTGTGCTGGCTTCTCAGGCTGCCCCCTCCCCACGTGCTGCCTGCCACAGCACTTAATACGGTGCTTGACAAACCACATGCCCACCCAATGTTAGCCACTGCCCCGTGGTAGCATTCTACCTGGCTATGAAGACGTTCCTCCTCCTTAATTGTCCTTAATTGTGTCAGACTAACTAAAGCTAACATTTTGGGTTTTTCTGCCTATTGAAGAAGCCATGTAATGCAACATCTTGACCCCTCAGAATACATATGTATATTATATATATTAGCTAAAGTATATATTTTTAAATTTTTTCTTAGAGGCAGAACGTAAGTGGGGGAGGGGCAGAGAGAAAAGGGAGACACAAATTCAAAGCAGGCTCCAGGCTCTGCGCTGTCAGCACAGAGCCCGATGAGGGGCTCGAACTCATGAACCCTGAGATCGTGACCTGAACTGACATTGGGGACGCTTAATGGACTGAGCCACCCAGGCACCTCTAAAAATATGTTTTTTAGAAAGCTGTCTGATAGGAAGTACAAAAAACGATTCTTTTTCTCTCTCTGGGTGTGGTCATGAGAAGCTCCAATTCAGGGCCCCTGGGCGCTGGCCGAGCTCCCCCAGGGCCACACTGCTTCCCTAAGTTCAGAGTGCTCTGTATTAGAGGGTGTGATCATGTGGTTCCATCTTCTAAATTGGCCCCCTGACAGAAAAAAACTATACCACCCCCTTTAATTGGGATCACTGCCAAGGACTAGACTCCACCTGATGCCTCCCTGGGATGCTGAACCAAAGGCTATTCCTTCTAATTGGCCCCTGGTGTGGGCTGCAGGCTTATTTACAGCAGAGAACAGGTGGGAAGTGGCATTTGCCCCCAGTGGCCTTCCCCTGCCTGCTCTGGGAAGCCAGGGCCACCTTGTTTTGCAAGGGAGGCAGAGGGCATTGCGTTATACCTTATTTTGAGATTAAAGCAGACAATACAAAAATCCAGGTTGGAAAGCAATTACTGAGTTTCACATACTCCCTCAGGCACTGCTGATGTTATGTCAACCCCCACTTTGGTGAATGGCTCCCCTGGTTCCAGTTCACTCACCTAGTTCATCTGTCAGGAGGGTTTTGCATGGCCATCACAGTCATAAACAAATTAGGCCACAGGAAATGCCCACATTTGTAAAGTTGGTTGCTGCTAAGGTCACACGCTGATAACAATATTAACTAATGAGATCTGGGTAGCCAACTTATGTTTACTAACGTTAACTTATCATGCCTCAAAACAGACTCAACTGTTTTTAAGATTGTGCTACTTTTCTGCCAACGAAACTGCAATTTTTATTTCTATTTTTTTCAGGATTTGACACGAGCCATTCTTATTTTAACTCAAACTGAAATGGGTCCTGGAATTTTCACTTTCCCATAATTCACTTATTTCCTTATACCCTAAACTTTCCCCTAATTTTGCAATTAATGAAAAAGAGAATATTTTTACTTAGCAACAGTGACATGTCTCTGACTGCATCCAACCCCACCCGAGAAAAAACCCCACACATTCTCATTCTCTAAAATGAAAACAATCCAGAGAAGTATGGATTTTGAGGTCTGACATCTGCACTTTTATTTCTTTTTCCATTGTAAAAACAAATGGTCTCTAACAATTGCTGATGTCAAACACAATCTTTAGGCGGGTGAAATACAGTAAGCCTGAGAACGAATAAGGCGACTAAAGAGAGATGTTTTATTTAACAAAAAGCACCGTGATCTTCCTTATGAGTTAGATTCCCGAGAGGAAGATATTTGTAATCATGTTTGACTCTGGGATTAAGAGGGCAAGGTGCAACCCTGTCTCAGTGAACTGAAAAGCAAGTAACAGTACACACATGTTCTCACCAGGGACGACAAATGTGGGCTGCCAAGATCATAATATCCCAAGACCTAAATATTTCAAGTTTTGAACCAAACATAAAACTTTGTGGGATTTGTTTAAAATTTCTCATTGGCAAGTTGTGACTTCCTGCTTAAGCAAGAAAAAGGCTTAAAAGTGTTTATTTGTCTCTTACATGAACAGCTCTTACAACACGTTTTGTACACTTGACATAAACGAAATTTAATCAACCTGGTCAAACTCCTCTTGGGAGGTGGGGAGAATAAATCAATCGTCAAGAAGCATTCGTAATTTAAATAATAACAATAATAATAAGCTCTCCTCTGTGTCCAACATCTCTGCCTCCAGCTCAGCTACTCATGTCTATCATAAAATATAAAACTCGTACCCAAACTGCCTCGTCAAAGCACTAACAGATTCTCGAAAAATGTCAGTCTTCCAAGGTAGCCTTTGGGGACTCGCTCACCCTTATTCCTTTACTTTTCCAGCTTAGTAGTTCAAAGGGGGCCCAAACACAGTCCCTGCAAAGAGCTACAGAGTCAACATTATTTGCCCCGCCCTTGTAGTTTTCAAAGCAGCCTGGACAATATGCAAATGAGAGGGCGTGGCTGTGTTCCCATAACTTTGACTTTTGAATCCATGTAATGCCCATGTGTCACAAAGTATTATTCCTCTTGTGCTGTGTTTGAACTATTTACACATGTAGAAACTATTTTTAGCTCACGGGCTGTACAAAAAACAGGCGGAGGGCTGGGTTGGGGCTGTGGGCTGTAATTTGTAGCGTGTAGGCCCCTCGCTCGAGTACAGTTTTTCTTCCGTAAAGAACAGGATGTGGTTGATGATAAAGTAACCTTATGGGATACAGGAACAAATTTGTAGTTAAATGACTAACTAGATTTGGTTAAAATCAAAATGAGGATTAAGTGACTCAGAATATTCCATCAAAGAATGCATTGCTTTCCCTTTTCGGTTAGGCTCGCCTGGTGTTAAATGAGAAGAGCGTTCTGAATGAATGTGGCAAACAGTTTTGTGTTCAAAATTATAGTATTTATGATTCTCACTACTATGGAATTAGCTCCCTGAAGCAGTTAGCAATTGATATTTTTTTAAATCTCACCCATCGATGTGCAATTGCTTTTCTAGGCGAGATTTGACTCCAAAACTCATGTAAGGAAGGACCCCAAAGCTATACTTCACCTTTTGGGAGGTTTCTGACACAACATATTCATGTTTTTAACCTCCCTACTAAAGAATAGCTCTCAAATGCTCACAGCACCTATTTATTTAAAAATTAAAAATTTGAGACTTTTATAATACTCTGAAACAACCATTTAAAACTGTTTTAGAACAGAATTGGTATGTTAGAAACCACATTATATTATAACATCGGGATCATGTTCAATATTTCCACAGGAAACTGGTATAGAAAGATGCTAGTATTTATTTATTTATTTATCTTAAAAAATTTTTTTTTAACGTTTTATTTATTTTTGAGACAGAGAGACAGAGCATGAACAGGGGAGGGTCAGAGAGAGGGAGACACAGAATCCGAAACAGGCTCCAGGCTCCGAGCTGTCAGCACAGAGTCCGACGCGGGGCTCAAACTCACGGACCGCGAGATCATGACCCGAGCTGAAGTCGGCCGCCCAACCGACTGAGCCACCCAGGTGCCCCTATTTATTTATTTATCTTTAATTTGAGAGAGAGCATGAGTCGGGGAGAGGGACAGAAGGAGAGGGAGAAACTTAAGCAGGCTCCACACTCAGCTTGGGGCCTGACACGGGGCTCGATCCCACAATCTTGGGATCATGACTGATGGGGTTTTGAAGTGGTGGGGGTTCAGAGCTCACAGTCAAGAAAAAATTCTTGTGATGTCTTTGGTGCTAAAAGTTTTTCTTTATTAAAGCACGGGGACAGGACCGGTGGGCAGAAAGAGCTGCCCTGGGACCTTGGGGAGAGAGTGATTATATACTTGAGAGCTGGGGGAGGTAAAGTTCAGGGGAAGTTTCCAAAGGGATTTCCATATGCTAAAGAAGACACATATTCCTGGAGGCCTAGCTATTGTCAAGCTAAGGTTGTTTTTCCCTCTAGCAAAGGATTAACATTAAGACAGTTGGAAGTTCCTGGAGAAATGTTTTACTCCGCCTGCCTCAAGTATTTGTCAGTGGGCTGCAAGTTATAAGGAAATTTAATTTTATCAGCCATTTTCTTCTGCCTTTGTTTCCCACATCAGTGACCTGAGCCGTAATCAAGAGTCAGACGTGACTGAGCCATGCTGGTTCCAGAAAGCTGCTATTTTTTATGCCACTGAAGAATTATGAACTAATAGCTTGATAATTTGTGTTTTAAAATTTCTAGCAGTCCGCTCTGATACATCATAAGGTAATGTTTTCCCTACATTTTATAGAAGAAAGTTTTGTGTATATTTTTCTTCTGTGTTATATTCTGTCCTTCAATTTTTGCTAAGCCTTGATCTGTTTCTCTCTCTCTCTCTCTCTCTCTTTTATCAGGACTACAGCTCCTTGACCCAAAAGTAACGACTGCTACAAAAGGAATTTGTTTACTTATTAAAATCCAGTAGCTTACTAGCCCTTTAGTTTAAATACTGGATTTTTCCTTCAAATTTCACAAATACCTGGGGAATGACTAGAACAGTTGTGTTCTGAGCACTGAGGAAATGTCCATGTAGGTAAATGAGGCTGGACGAGGACTAAACTACCTCCTGGATGTAAGACAGAACCATATTGAAAACATGCTCTAGGCCTTTGTGGGAGCTCTATTTTCCAGTATACATATTTAAATAATATTTTTCTTTTCTTCTTGGTTAGGGTTAAAAGCAATTTTAGTGTTAGAAGTGAGTGTGGAGTTGCTGAGGTTTGAGGTAGATTTAGACAGCTAACAACTTATTTATAGACAATCTGATGCTCTACTTAGAAAATCTATGATAATTGACTTTAAAAACTATTAGACCTCATAAGAGTGGCTGGATAGGAAACTGGTATATACCCAAGCCAATAGTTTTCTTATGTACCGTAATAGCTAATTAGCAAGTGTAACTGGAGAAAAGAAAAATCCCATTCATAATGGCCAACAAATATCAGAAATATGTAGGAATAAACCTAGCATAAGAAATGTATTAGACCCAAACAATAAATAATAAAAAATAAAATAAAAAATAATTTAAAAGGGGTGCCTGGGTGGCTCAGTCAGTTGAGCGACCCACTCTTGGTTTCTACTCAGGTCATGATCCCAGAGTCGTGAGATTGAGCCCCATGTAGGGCTCTCTACTGAGGGTGGAACCTGCTTAAGAATCTCTCTCTCTCTCTCTCTCTCTCTCTCTCTCTCAGGGCGCCAGTTGGTTAAGAGTCTGACTTGGGCTCAAGTCATGATCTCAAAGTTTGTGAATTGGAACCCTGTATCAGGCTCTCCCCGCTGGTGGTGCAGAGCCTGCTTGGGATTCTCTCTCTCCCTCTCTCTCTCTGCCCCTTCCCTATTTACATTCTTTCTCTCAGAATAAATAAGTAAGCAAAGTTTAGAAAAAAAAAAAAAGAATCTCTCTCTCCCTCTGCTCCTCTCCTCTGCTTGCTCTCTCTCTCTCTCTAAAATAAAAAAAATTTAAAAATAATGTATTAGATCCATCTGTAAAAACTAGAACTTTAGCCAAAAAGAAAAAAAAAAAAAAAAGACCTGAATAAACCTAAGTGTGCTTATGTTTTTTTATTGGAAGACTCAAAACTTTAAAGATGTTAATGCTCAGGGGCCTCTGGGTGGTTCAGTCGCTTAAGCCTCCGGCTCTTGGTTTCATGGTTCATGAGATCAAGCCCTGTGTCAGGCTCCTTGCTGACAGCACTGAGCTTGCTTGGGATTGTCTCTCTCCTTCTCTCTCTGTGCTGCACCCCCCACCCCTGGCCCGCCCAGCCAGAATAAATAAATACACTTAAAAAAATAAAGATGTGAATGCTATGCAAATTAATGTTCAAGGTTAGATGTAATCTGTGTCAACTCCCAATATCCTTAACTACCTGGTTTGAATATTTGATTAGAAAATGCTTGTCTTCCTGGATGTCCAAACATGTGATGAAGCTATGGTAATTAAAATAGTGTGGTATTGTAGAAGAAATAGCAAAAATTGTCAATAAAAGAAGAGCTGTAATGTACACGAGAATTTCATATATGATTTAGGAAGCAATTCATAGTAATGGGGAAAAGAATGGACCATATGATGGTGTGGGAAAAATTGGTTCTAGTTAGATCTATTACTTATGCCATAGACATAGATGAGTTTTGATTGGTTTTAAAATTCCAATCTACAGGCCAAAACAATTAAAATATTGGAAATGTAGAAGAACTTATTTTCTAATTTTGGGGTAGTTTCAGCCTAAAGAGAGACAGAAAAACCCAGAAATTATTAAGGAAAAGAGGGATTGTTTGACTAAATACCAACTTTGGAAACGGGAGTTTAATGGGACACAGGGACCTTTTTAGTCTAAAATCTTTTTTTTTTTTTTTTTTTCCCTGAAGGAACACATATTCAGGTATTATGTGAGTAACTAAAAAAAAATACAAAACTTAAAAAAAATTAACAAAGACTTGAAGAAGTATGCTTTATTTTTATTTTTTATTTTTTTTTTTAACGTTTATTTTATTTTTGAGACAGAGAGAGAACATGAACGGGGGAGGGTCAGAGAGAGAGGGAGACACAGAATCTGAAACAGGCTCCAGGCTCTGAGCTGTCAGTACAGAGCCCGACGCGGGGCCGAACCCATGGACCGCGAGATCATGACCTGAGCCGAAGTCGGACGCCCAACTGACTGAGCCACCCAGGCGCCCCAGAAGTATGCTTTATTTTTTAAAAAAAAATTTAAACGTTTATTTTTGAGAGAGAGAGAGAGCACGCGCGCACGCAAGTGGGGGAGGGGCATAGGGGGACTGAGACACAGAATCCGAAGCGGGCTCCAGGCTTTGAGCTATCAGCACAGAGCCAGATGTGGGGCTTGAACTCAGGAACCGTGAGATCATTACCTGAGACGAAGTCCAAGGCTTAACCCACTGAGCCACCCAGGTGCCCTTGAAGCAGTGTGCTTTAGAGCAGAGATTAATAAGCCTTTAGCTCTGTGTGCCAATGCCTTGAGTAACACCCACGATTATTAGGAGTGCAACAAAGATGCAAGGCTCCCAAAAAGAGACTTGTTCCCACCTCAGGGCCTTTGCACTTGCTGTAACTTTTGCCATTTCCCTTTTTCACATGCTTACCTCCCTCACTTTCTTCATGTTTTTACTTCCCTTTCTCTGTTTTAAACATTTTTCTCCTCTAGCCCATATTTACCATACTATTGTGTTCTATCTCTTGCTCACTTTCACCCACTAGAAAGTAGCCTCCAAAGGCAAGGTTTTATTAATTTTGTTCACTGCTGAATCATTACAATCGAGAACAGGATAGGGCACATGGTAGTGGCCTAATTAATCTGTGTTTATTAAACAGGACAGGTGTTTGGAGAAGTTAAGTGTTCTGAATGCTATTGCCCAGGGAGCTCTGCGTTTTCACTGCTGTAGAAAATGAAACCTCAAACTTTCAAGAAAGTGACTCAAGGGTGGACCTAAGCTGGGTCTCCAGCTCTGGTCGCCATGAACTTGCACACTGCTACGAAAAATAATGGAAGCACCAGCAGGGGCGGGGGTGGGGAGTCGTTTTTCATCCCATGATTGAGGATGTCCGCGTCCATGACAAGTCTTGCTGGGTAGGTGGGGATACACTCTGACCGGCAGTTGGGAGGCTCCCCTGAGCAGCTGTTGCTGGGGGTGGAGGGACAGGCCGGCAGATGAGTTCTAGACCTTCTGTCCTGCGGCAGAGGCCCAGAAGGACCGAGGATAGAGCTTGGGCCATCATCCACAAGGGCGAATTTCAGAGCTGCCAACCAGAGAGCAGGCACCAGCTGACTCACCACAGATCTTGGGTTCCAAGGCCGTTCGCATTTTAAAACCACCCCAGCTCCATACCTCCCCTGTAAAAAAAAAAAAACACACCTGGAAACACTGCAAGAACTGCTGGAGAAACACTTGGCTGTCATTGAATCACGCTATTTCAAGTGAGGACAAGCCTGAACATCTAATAAATGAAAATATTCGTTATCGGCAAAACTGGGCACATGACAGGCATCAGAAGAAATCTGAAATGGGCGGAAAAGGTTATTAGATGCCCTGTCTTAGTGACATTCATGGTCTTTGAGTTAGTTTTAAACTGTAAATTTTCGAAAAGGAATAATGCAAATGATTCTTGTCCTTAGAAACAGAAGAAGGAAGTGGGAAGGGGCTCAGAGAGGGGGTACTGGGTTTAGGCCCAGAAACACTGGCCATGGGATGGGGTGCAAATAGTTTTCTCTTCTAAAGAATGAAAGGAAATAATAAAAGCTCCTCAGGGTGTAGCTTTGCAAACTGGGGAGTCGGGGTCGCTGGGCGGCGCAGCGAGGGCCCCCAGGGCACGCGGCTGGAGGCGGGGCAGGGCCAGCTCTGGGGAGCGAGCCGCGATCCGGCGCAGTCCGGGGGGAGGGGCGGGTCAGCCTCGGAGTGGGGGCGGGGGCTGGGGGCGGCCCCGGGCGGGGAGAGGAGGGAGCGCGGAGGGGACCGGACGCAGCGCCGTAGGAGCCCAGCATGGAGGCAGAGGCAGCTCGCGGAGTCGCAGGTAAGCGGAGCCGCGGCCGGCGGGGCCCGGAGCCAGCTCGCCTCCCTCGCTGGCCGGCGCGATGGCCCCTCCCCGCGTGTCGGGTTTCAATGGCTGGGCTGGCCTGAGAGCTCGGGGCCCCAGCGCTGCAAAACGAGACCGTAAACAGCGCGCAGCGGCCAGGAAACTTTCCCCGGAGTCGGCGCCAGGGCGCCACTAGCCGCGCACCTGTCGCCTCCAGGGAACTAGATGGGCCCACGGCCCGGGACGTCGGGTGCGGGACCGACGGGCTGAAGCTCTCACTCCCGGGAGGGGTAGCCCTGGAGGGGTCACGGTCACGGTCACGCTCCCCCGCCCGTCTCCGGGGTCACCGGGCGTCCGCACCGCTGACCCGGGCTTGGCGAGCTCACTGACTTCCCAGCCGTGGTGGCCTGTCTGTGAAATGGGAACCGCAAGGCCGGAGAGAAATCAGAAGAGCAGCTCGGGTTACAGCGGGCGCCTCCGCTCCCCCGCCGCCCCCTTCCCAGCTTCCAGGACGGCCTGTTTTATCCCCGGCACTTTGCGCGGCGGCGGGCGTGCGGCCCCCAATCCAGCAGGCCAGCTGGGGAGTCTGGATCTGGGGGCGCCTCCACCCCCCCGCCTTCCGAAACTAAGTCTGCCTCCTCCTGAGAGGCCCAGGAGGGGCCCTGCCCGGCTCCCTCTCCGGAGAACCAGGCCAGCGTTGCCATTCTGAGTCTGAAAGCACGTGGGACAAATCCCCAAAGGGCTTTCCGCCAGTCCCACAAAGGAGTGTTTGGGTGGGAGGTGGCGTAGGGGCGTTGGATGCTGAGAAAATGCCTCTTCCCTCCTGTATCCGCTTCCTCTGGCGGGGACCGGCGGCTGGAAGGGCCCAGTGGCCGGGTACCTCTCGTCCCCTCCGTCCAGTCCGGCCACGAGGCGTGAGGCCACAGGTGGCCAGCCCTGCCCCCGCGTGCAGTCAAACCCCAGACTGGCCGCTTTCTTTCCCCCCCATTTCTGTAAGGAAAAAAAAAAAACCAATATTACAGAGGCTCCTTTGCCTTTTATTGGAAGTCAACAGCGGCAAATGACTCGTTTTTTACGACCTGCACTTAAAAACTGTGACTTTGAGTTGTTTTCCCCGATTTTTAGAGCGAGTTAAGGAGAGAAGGTGGCCACTAGCCAGTTGTATGAGTTTTACATTCCTGGTGAACGTTTTCATTGGTCTGGAGATTGAGAAATGGTTTGGTCGCTGTTTTTAGAGGTGGGGGTGGGGGATGATTTTGTTGGGGTTTTGATTTTTTTTTTTCCCCCCCTGCGGTCCTTTCTGGAACGTTGGTCGCCATGGTTGTGGATAGTGAGCGCTGGGCCAGTTTGAGAACTGGGTCAAGAAACAAAAGTGACTTGCTCTTCTGGTCTTGTCTTCCACATCTGCAAGAGGGAGACGGTTTTGCTCCCTAGGGAATTACTGTACAGGAATACCTCCTATATTTTCAACACTTAAGGAATGGGCACAGAGTTGTGCAATCCCTCGCTTCTCCCTTCCCCTCCTCCTCAGAGTGTACCGTGAATCAGAGAGTTCTTCCCAACCACTGTCTTAGCGCTGTGCAATTCTACCCAGGCTTTCTACGTTTAATGGGAAAAGTAAGGGTAATTTCACTTCTGGAAAAGTGTAGTTGGCCTGGACACTTTAAGGATTTTCCTGCATTTCTTTCAGCGTTTGCTGTGGCTTTCGTGGTTGCTGATGGACCAGAGGACACACGGCAGTTACACATTAATCATTTCCACATGTGCTAGAGCCTAATGGATTGGAGTCTTACATAGCTGAACCGTTGCCCAAGCTTTGATAGCCCATTTCCAAAAAGGGCTTGAACGAATCGTGCCTACGTAGGAATCCTTTTTTCTTTAGCAAGGAAGCATTAAACTAAGAATTATGCTTTCAGATAAGGTTGTGACCTGGTCCTCGCTTGTTCTAGCCCTAAAGTGTAGGGAAAGGGTCTGCGACGCTCCCATGGGCGTTGTGTTCTGGATCTAGATGAGCCTCCTCAGTATTGGGGTGTCTGGTTGGGGGATATGATACAGTGGGGCTCTGGAGCTACCCCGAAGTAATTCAAGACATGCCCCAGGGCCACACACACACACACACACACACTCACACTCACATACTCTCCCTCTCTCTCTCTCTCTCTCTCTCTCTCCTTCTCTCTCTGTCTCTCTCTGAGGGTTTTTAATTTCTCTGATGCTGAAAAAGTTCTTAGGTCCTAGCAGACCATCTGCTGCTGTCATTTTAGCTTGGAGCATCCTGGAAAAGAAAAGGCAAGTCCGACACGGTCCAGTTCTGTACTCCTCTCATCCTTCACCTCGAATCTCCCTCATCCATAAAATAAGGATGTGACCTACCTCGTAAGGGTTCCAGGCGACCCTGAGCTCATCACTGCCGACTGCTGCGTCCATGGTAAAATGTAGGGTCCCCTCTGAGAAGGCCATTGTTTTGCCCTTCATCCCTTCTGTTTACACCCCAAATTGAAAGGTTTGTGAGAATTTCCTATCTTATGATCTCCACTTAGAAAGTCAGTTTAGGGGTGCCTAGGTGGCTCAGTTGGTTAAGCATCTGACCCTTGGTTTCAGCTCAGGTCATGATCTCACAGTTGGTGGGTTCAAGTCCTGCGTCGGGCTCTGCACTGACAACATGGAGCCTGCTTGGGATTCTGTCTCCCTCTCTCTCTTCCCCTCCCCTGCTCACTCTCTCTCTCTTTCTCTCTCTCTCTCTGAAAAACAAATAAATTAAAAAAATAAGCTATTAAAAAAAAGTCAGTTTAGTGTTCCAGGTAAGAAAAGTTAGGTGTTGGACAATTTGCACTGGTAACAAAGCAGAGCTTTACAGATGGGAAAGCTAGCACACAAGGAAGACTCTAAAGGCTGGGTTGACTCTGAAGCTTGGGTTGGGGGAACAGGGACAGTGATGAGTTCAATAAAGGAACTGACTTTCAGAGGGGGAAAACCTGAAACAATCTAGACACAGGGATTTCCGAATGTTCCAGAACATGCCACCCATGGGTGATACTGAAGAGTTAGTCAGAAACACTGACTCTGGAGTGTGGGAGAATCTAGAAAAGCCAGTGCCTGCCCTGAGCTCTGTTGGGGACCCCTGGAGGTCTGGCGAGGGTGTCCCCTGGGAAATGGGAAGAGGAGAGGAGCTGAAGGCACAGCCTGAAGCCTCAGAGAGGGGGAAGTGCTGAGGTTATGAGGCATGGACCCAAAGGAGGAGAGACCGGAAAGAAAAGCCCAGGGCAGGGCCTGGTGCTGAGAGAGGCTGAGGCAGGCAGGACCCGTGTCTGCCCAGAAGGGTGTCAGGGCAAGGGCGAAGTAACTTGCCTAAAGTTACCTGCTAGTAAGTGGCAGGTTGGGATTCACATGGGGGTGGTCTGACTCCCCAGAGAAAGGAACTTGTCATAAGGGTGATGTTTGATGTGGAGCCCCTCCCACTTCCTTCCTGAGAAGGAAGTAATCCACGAGCCAGTCCTTAAAGGGCCTCCTTCCTTAGGGACGACCTCATGCGAACATAAAACTTAAAAAAAAAAAAAATCAAATATTTATCAAATGTGGATCTTATCTAGTTCAAGGTCCAGAAGGGTCCCCATAGAGGCATGTGGACCTGGTGAGTCTGGGCACATGATTTGAGTCTCTGACAGCGGGGCCTCATTGGGGGCAGTGGGTAGGGGGCTGGGCTGGCCACTTGGACTCATGTCACTGTTGCTAAGTGCTTTCAGGTCTCCATCCCTTCATCAGGAAGGAAGGGAGAAGATGGGATGGTCTCTGAAAATCCACTTGGCCCTGAAGTTGGTCAGTTACTTCCTACCCAGCCAGACTGTGATCTCTCTGAGGGCAGGACCTTAATTAATCTTTCTTCTGTAGTGCCCCGCTCTGACCTGGCCCACAGCAGGAGCTCCATGACCTTTGAATGGAGAAATCATTTCCTTTTAGGAGCTGGTGAAAGCTTTTGTTGGTTGTGTTGGTCGTAGGATTACTGCATATTAGGCGTATCAGGATATGGGATGACCCAGGCCGACCTGCCCTTGCTGGTGCAGGGTGTCCCTGGACAGGGCTCTGGTCAGTCCATTCCTTGGGGTATCTTTCCCGGGTCCTGCTTGTTCTGGGAAGCCTGGGTCCTGAGCAGGTCCTCCTAATGGCTCTGGCATTTTTTGTTACCCCCCCCCACCAAGCCCCACTATTGGTTGTGATTCCTTGCCGTATAATGCTGTCTGTGCTATAGATGGTCCTTACTCCATTTCTAAATGAGGGCTGTGAAATATCTGTGTTAAATGGGGATCTCCAATGCAGGAAGCCAGGCCAGAAATGACTCGTGTTCTGACCTCCTCCTGCCATGTGTTGGCAGAATGGTGTGAATGATCGAGCAGCCAGGACTCCGGCTGGATGGTGGGAGGGCAGTGGGCATTGAGGTATTGTCTTTCTGACCTTTGAAACCCTAGTCTGCTGACCAGCTGACTGGCCTTAGCTCAGTTCCTGACAGCAGTTGGCTCCCGCCTCCTCTGATGACGTTCTTATTTGTAGCTTAGCCTTGGGAAATCCCAAACAGAGGATTGTAGAAAATGGCTCTGTTTTCTGCTGTGTCCGAGTGGTACAGACAGAAAATGCGGGGCAAAATTCAAGCACATTTTGGGGTCAGATGCCCCTGGTGTCATGTGACTTTCCAAGTCAGGGTTGCCGGGTTGTGGGGGCCGTGGCAGTTAAGACTGACTGTCAGTAGCAACTGAAGGTTGGGACCTTTGAAAAACACTCATTAGGATGTAACAGCTGTGCTTGAGAGATTCCATGCTTTTTAGTGCGTCCGTCCTCTGTTGTGGGTTTTCTTTTCCAAGGCCCTTGATCAGCAAGCTGGGGTTGGGGGTAGGATACACAGGGTGTCTGAATCCAAAGGCCACTGTCTGTTGACATCCTGGCAGATCATCCTCACCCCACGCTGGCCCCCGGGGAGCCCTCTCACATCGAGCTCTTTGCCTTGTCGATGCCCAGGCAGTGGCCTCATTTCCCGCTTAAACCAATACCTGTTGTCTGTCCAGGTGTAGAAACCTTCCACTGTGCTTCTTTGCTCTTCCAAAGGAGGGCAGCCACAGGGCCACTGGGACTCAGGCGAGGTAGAGGTCTGGGGACCCCAATGGAGGGCTGTAAGGGAGCTCCTGCCCACGTATGTGCTGGGGGCTCCCAAGGCCCAACCAGACTTTCGAGACTGCTCGTTTTCCTGGACTTGCAGAAGTGGGGATAAATGTGTGTTTCTTGGAAACCGAGTTTCTAACCACTGCTCTTGAATTGCATTAAGATAGGGAAAAAGCTGTGTTCATTTCTTCATTGCATTTTGCTGAAATAAACCCTAATCAGAGCCCTGAATATTTCATTCAATGGTAGGAGCTGGAGAAGATGTTGTGTAGACTTCCCCATTGTGTGGACCTTCCTCTGGAAACACTGTCCTTGCCCAATATTCTTCTGCTACTTCGTGGACTATTTTTGCCGAGTGTATGTATGTGGGTAGAGGGGTATAATGCCCAAAGCGAATTATAGTTGCTTGTTGGTTTTGGCCTTTATACCTACCAACAAGTGATTTCTGTAATGCATATGTATTGCTTACCTTTGGGCTCTTAGAACATCTTGGGGGAAAAAAATAAGCTATGTAGACGGAAAGGTATTGCTTTGTGTTTTTTTCATGCTACATGAACACTGAATAAAAATATTATTAAAATATTAAGAAATATTTGGGTAAAGACACTAATGAACAAAATCTGCCCTACTAAAGCATAATCTAGTTATTGATGAATATTGTTTTTTTTTAAAAAATTTTAATGTTTATTCATTTTTGAGAGAGAGAGAGAGAGAGAGAGAGAGAGAGAGAGCATGAGCAGGGAGGGGCAGAGAGAGAGGGAGACACAGAATCTAAAGCAGGCTCCAGGCTCCGAGCTGTCAGCCCCGATGTGGGAATCGAACCCATGAACTGCAAGATCATGACCTGAGCCGAAGTTGGATGCTTAATCGACTGAGCTACCCAGGCACTCCAATAAATATTGGTTTTTAACTGTAACAATTAAATATGAGTATCAACAAATCATCATGTTTTCATTTTTTTTTTTTATATTGAGATACCCTTCCCCAACCCTTGTCCTAATTCTGTTTTTTCTCTCCTATTTTGAAATGTGATACCTATATTTCTATTCTTTTGGGGGCTAACTTAGAAATTCTATTTATTTATTTTTTAAAGTTAAAATTTATTTTGAGGGAGAGATAGAGAGCAAGTGAGGGAGGAGCGGAGAGAGAGGGAGACAGAATCTCAAGCAGGCTCCGTGCTGTCAGCACAGAGCCCGATGTGGGGCTCAAACTCAAGAACCGTGAGATCATGACCTGAGCCCAAGTCAAGAGTGGGACGCTTAACCGACTGAGCCACCCAGGCGCCCCTCACTTAGAAAATTTAAAATGCACGTTAACTCTCATTCTGAAACTAACCAATTTTAAACTTTCTTGGAATCACGTCAAGACCTTATAGTGCTCCCATTTCAATTATCCCCTTCCCAGTTTATGTGTTGTTGTTATGCAGCACCTTTGTTCTAATTTTTAATTTCCTGATTTCTAACTTCTGATGTTCTGAGTTTTCATTTCCTCCAGTTAGATGTTTTTGTTTCGTCTGGTCAGCACTGGCTTGAGTTTTAGCCACGTGGTTATTATTTTCTTTGCTGCCATTCCTTCTTAACTAACTTACCTTGAGGTTCTTCCCTTATCTCCTGGTAGGTATCCTTTAGAAATAACTTCAGTGAGGATTTTCTGGTAGCAGACTCCCTCAGGTTTGGTTTTTCTAAACAGTTCTTTATTTGCCCATGTTCTTGGAAGTTACTTTTGCCGGGTGGAGGATCAAAGTTCTTTTCCTTCTGCCCTTTAAAAATGTTCTTCCATTGTCTTCTGGATGCCATAGTTGCTGTGGAGAAGGCCGCTGTCAGTCTACTCAGCATTCCCTTGGAAGATGTCTTGTGTCTTCTGGCTGCTTCATTTTGTGTTTGTTGTTTTGCAGTTTGGTCACAGTGTGTCTGGGTGGGGATTTTTCTTTTTCTTTTTTTCCTACCTTGGGGATTGGTTGGGATTCTAATATGTGAGGGTAGGTATCTTTCATCAATTCTGGAAAAATTTCAATCATGATTTCTTTAAATCTCAACTCTTCTCCATCCTATTCTCTCCTTCTAGAACTTCAGTTAAGATTGTTACTGGACCTTGAAGTTCTCCTTTCCTCTTTCTTAACCTGCCTACCGTATTTTCCCCCTGTGTCTTTCTGTGCTGCATTCTGGGTAATTTCTGCAGATATATTTTCTAGTTCACCAGCTCTTTAAGACATTCATTTCTAGAGGTTCTGCTTCCTTTCCCCCTAGGATCTTATTGGCCAAACAAAAAATGTTGGCTTTTTAAATTTTGTGTTTAAATTTCTTAGACATATTTAAGATCCTTATCTTCTCTACCGGACGGTTTCGATATCTACAGTCCTTGTGGGTCTGATTCAGTTTGTGCTGACCCTTTGTGGCCATTTCTTTCATCATGTGTTTAGAGATTTTTGAAATCAGGTGTGAATGACCCCAAAGCTGGTGCCCTTCCCTCATGTCCAAACTTCACAGCCCGTGTGGCTCCATACTGGGGAGATCTGGCATGGTGGTATCCTTTTGTGCATAGCTTCATCTGTCTTCTCCGATGGGCTCCATTCGTAATACCTTAAGGAAAATACTTAGTGTTTTAAAATAACATACATCTTATTCTTTCTGTTGGCACGTTCATCAATTTCCCCCTTTGGAAAGAGCTAGGATCTTAGCAGACTTAGATTGCTTCCAGTGCTAGTTTATAAATCTGTCACAGGCTGAAAGGTCCCAGTAGAATTTCATTGACTTATATAGAGGGGAGGGGGTAAAGTAGGCCACCTTGGCCCCTCACCCCGTGCATCCAACCACCATCCAATTCTGCTATGTTCGCCGCCCATCTGGCCGAAGCCTGCCAACTCTTTCTCGTTATCTCCACTGCTGTCTTTGGTCCAAGCTACTGTCATTGGCCACTTCAACCTGCATTGCCTCTGGTTTGGTGCTGACTGCTGAGTTCTGGAAGAAGGAGTAAAGACACGCTCCAGCTATCATGGCCTGTTGGGGACCTTTCAGAGGCCTCCTTTTGCATTTTCCTTGAAACCTGAAGTTGGGAGCAAGGCCAGGGTCCTGAAACTAATGCAGGCTCACTGGCCGGCCTTTAGCTCTTGGAATCCTTTTGCTCCTTTCTTCCTCCTACATGGGCTGTTCCTTCAGTGTTCTGGGCCCTTGCCCTGCTCTGCATGGGGCTGACATTTTATTCTTCAGTCCTCTGCCTAAAGATTACTTTCTTAGATCGAACTTCCCTAGTCCTCTTGTCTCCTGTCTCCCCTTCCCTTCTCCTGCCATACCATGGGAGTATTCAACATTTTTTTTAAGATTATGTGTCTCCCTGACCAGGCTGTAAGTTCTAGAAGTGCAGACAGAGACTGTTTTTGTTTTTCTCCAGGGTATCGCCCGGCACCCCTGCATGGTGGCCTTGATGTCTTAAGTTACACATTTTAACATAGCTTTATGGCAGAAAATTTTGCAAACCTTTGCTGTGGGCTTGATATTGGATGTGACCTGGGTCTGATTAGATCTGTTGCTAGGACCCTGGGGTATCAGGGAGACCTTGGTCTAAGCTGATGTCACCCTTGGGCAGGTACCCTGGGGACAGGTATCACAGAGGCCTCAGGGTGTTACTGTATTATTATTTTATTTGTTTATTATTCATTTTTTAATTTTTTTTACTGTATTATTATTTAAAAAAAGCTGGGAGAAGTTTTCTTTTTTTTTCCCCTCCAAGCTTTAAAGTAGCTTACCAAATGACAGTGCACACTCAGTCTGTCCTCTTGACTTCAGCCGTCTCCCAGCCACTGCTGTCTTTGTTTGGAGCCTTGCACAGCTGGACGGTGGGCAGAGGTGGGCATCATTGCCCAGTGATGAGGGTAGTGTGAATGAATCCTCTGTAGGTAGTAGTCCACTTAGGCCACTCCAGCCTTCCCATTTAACCCTTTGTGAATGCATGTCTTTTTACTTCTTACAAGGTTTTCAAAGTACAGAACGCTCTTTCTTTAATTAAAAAAAACTTTTTTTTTAATCTTTATTTTTGAGAGAGACAGAGAAAGAGACAGAGCATGAGAAGGGAGGGGCAGAGAGAGACAGAATCCGAAGCAGGCTCCAGGCTGACAGCACAGAGCCTGACGCAGGGCTTGGACTCGTGAGTGGCGAGATCATGACCTGAGCTGAGGTTGGCCGCTTAACTGACTGAGCCACCGAGGCGCCCCCAAAATACAGGTTACAAATTATGACTGTTTGGGCAAAATACTTGAATAGACCTTTCTCCAGAGAAGATATACAGATGGCCAGCAAGCACATGAAAAGATGCTCAACATCACTAATCGTTTGGGGAATGCAAATAAAAAGCATAATGATATCACTGCACACACCCTTTAGAATGGCTGTTATCAACCCCTCCCCCGCAAAACCAGAAAATAACAAGTGTTGAAAATAACAAGAATGTGGGGAAATTGGAACCTCTGTGCGCTGTTGATGGGGACGTAAAATTGTGCAGCCACTGTGGACAGCAGTATGGTGGTTCCTTAAACAAATTAAACATAGATGGGGCACCTGCGTGGCTCAGTCTGTTGAGCGTCCGGCTCTTGACTTTGGCTCAGGTCATGATCTCACGATTTGTCAGATTGAGCCCTGCGTCAGGCTCTGTGCTGACAGTCGGCAACCTGCTTGGGATTTTCTCTCCCTCTGTCTCTCTGCCCCTCCCCGACACGTGCATGTGCACTCACGCTCTCTCTCTCTCTCTCAGAAATAAACTTTATTAAAAAAATCTTTTAATGTTTATTTATTTTTGAGAGAGAGAGAGTGCGAGCGAGTGGGGGAGGGATCTCAGAGGGAGAGAGAGAGAGAGAGAGAGAGAGAGAGGGAGAGAGAGGGAGAGGGAGACACAGAATGCAAAGCAGGCTCCAGGCTCTGAGCTGTCAGCACAGAGCCCGATGCGGGGCTTGAACTCACAGACCACGAGATCATGACCAGAGCCAAAGTCAGATGCTTAACCGACTGAGCCACCCAGGAGCCCCAAATAAACAAACTTTTTTTAAAAAAGTTAAAAAAAATTAAACATAGAAAGTTCTGGGTGTATACACCCAAAAGAAGGGAAAACAGGGGCTGAAAGAAATATTTCTAAATCCGTGTTCATTGTACCATTATTTACAATAGCCAAAAGATGAAAGTGGTCCAAGTGGTCCAAGTATTCAATAACAGGTGAATGGATAAACAAAATGGCAGTTTTACACACACACACACACACACACACACACACACACACACACATTATATAACATAATATTATTCAGCCTAAAAAGGATTATTTTAAGCAGTGCTGTGCTGAGTACTAGCTCCCATTTGGTGCTGGCTTATAGCACATGGCTCTTGACATGATATACATTAGTAAGCAGGAGGGGGCGCTGGCAAAGGCTCCCCTGGAAATCTTAAGATCTGAGTTTGAGTCCAGCCCTACTACTGACTTTCTGTTTTTGAACTTCTGTTTCCACATCTGAGAAATGGGGTGAGGCTCTGTGTGCTTTCTTGACTTCAAAAGGTTGATGTACATTTCAAACAAGCAAGTACTTGTGTGAAAGCTTTTTGTAAAACTGGAAAAAAAACCTATGTGAATGGAAGATGTACATTTTATTTATTTTTAAAAAATATTTAGTTATTTCGAGAGAGAGAGAGAGAGCATGCATAAGTGAGCAGGGGAGGGGCAGAGGGAGAGAGAAAGAGAGAGAGAGAGGGAAAAGGAGAAGGAGATATCTCAAGCAGCCTCCACGCTGTCAGCACGGAGCCTGACTCCGGGCTCAGTCTCACAAACCTTGAGATCATGACCTTAGCAGAAATCAAGATTTAGATGCTTAACCAACTGAGCCACCTAGGCACCCCAAAGGGTACATTTTATGTGAGAACTTCTCATTAGTATTCTGTTTTCTCCCAGCTAGTACTTTTCTAAAAATTTATTTTATTTGTTTTTTTAAAGTAATCTCTATGCCCAAGGTGAGGCGGAAACTCAGGACCCTGAGATTAAGAGTCCTGTGCACTTCCCGCTGAGCCAGCTAGGTGCAATTTAGTGGCTACTAACTTTGATGCAACTATTTGTATTTGGTGTGTACATCTTCACCTATGTTTCAGTTTTATACAAAAGATCCAGTGCCCTTATAAAAATGTAGCTACCTTGACACGTTTCCAGTTATTGGGGAACAATTGTCTTCTAAGTAAATAATTTTTTAGGATTCAGGTAAATCCATTCTTTTTTTTTAATGTTTATTTTTGAGAGAGAGAGAGAGAGAGGGAGGGAGAGAGAGAGAGAGAGGCGGAGCACAAGTGGGGGGGGGGGCAGAGAGAGAGGGAGACCTGAAATCTGAAGCCGGTTCCAGGCTCCAGCTGATAGTACAGAGCCCAACGGAGGGGGGGGGGGGCTCGAAGTCACGAACTGTGAGATCATGACCTGAGTCAAAATCGGACGCTTAACCCACAGAGCCACCCAGGCACCCCTAAACCTATTCTTTTCCATTCATTCTCCATGGGTGGTAGTCTGGGTGATGAGTCTAAGTACTTTGCAGTGTGCACAACTTAATCTAGAACTGGGATGTGGACACTGAGGACTGGTCTATTTTCAACTCCCTCTGATGCTTTGTACAGGCATCAGAAGCCAATCTTTCCCTCCTCTTCAGAGGTATTATTGTTTGCAGTGTAATAGATGAGCGTGCATAGAGATACGGTTTTCTGGATGAAAGTTTATGAAGTCCATTAAGAGCCACAGTTTTGGGGTGAGTTCTGAGAAATGTTATTCTGTGAGTAATGGGTAAAAGCATTACACTGATGAGGAGTTATTTTTCTTCCTCTCGTTGCGTCCTGTGTGTTTTAGGGCTCTGGTTCCGCTCTGGACAGTTGCTCCCCACAGCATTTTCCCATCAGCTTCGGGGCCATCGCATGTTGTGGTGGTGTTACTGACACCGGGGCTCGGTATTTTCACAAGTTCTTGGTCAATTACATTCAGGATACAAAGAGTCAAGCTTTCTCTGTTCTCCTGAGCCTTCTTCCTTCTCAGTAAAGGTTAGACAAATATGGCACCGTGGTGATGATCACATGGCACGGAGCGGCTCAGGTTCAGGGGTGAGGAAAGCCCGAGCTTCCCACAATTGTCAGGGTCAGACAATTATAGGTTACCATTCAGAAGGAAGTATACATTGGAGATGCCGTTTCATCCCGCGTGCCCCAAGCAGGGCTTCACGTTTGTCCTCCGACGTGACACCTCTTTGGATGCAAAAACAACAGCGTGTTTCATTCCCACCTCATGTCCTTTTGAATGATTCAGGGGAAGAAATAGTTTTGTCTCTGTATCACTTGCCTGCAAGTAAGATGCACCAGTGGTCAGATTACGAGACCTTCATATTAAAAGCAGTTAGGGTTCCATAAACCTTTGTGTGGGTGGGCACATAAAGTCATCGGCATATTTTACCGTCTTAGACTCGGGACGAGTGATTTATTCTCAGCCAAGGCAGTGACAAGTTGCAAGTGGGCCAATACTAAATATGTGATAACAGAGCGACAGGCTCCCTGTCAATTACCAGGGAAGGAAACTTTCCCGCCACCACCTGCAGACCTTTCCCAGCGTGCTTCCGTGCGTTGACAGTTTTGCTCATCTGCTCAAAAAATTCTAACATATTCTACAGTCTGTCTTCCAACTTTCTGTTTTTTTTTTTTTCTCAATTCTTTGCTAAGAATATTTTGGCAATCAGATGCTCTTCAAAAGCAACAAAAATATCTGAGTGGATGTTTGCTTCACCTTCTGTTTTCTACTCTTTTCTGTGGATGATCGCTCTTGTGTCACTGTGGCTCCCTTGGCTGGTGGGCCTTTGGGCTCTGAGCATTTGCATATTTGCTCTCTGTCTGAGAGCAATGCTGCCTTCTGCCCTGATATTACTTCAAAACACTCTTCCCAGGGCACCTGGGTGGCTCAGTCAGTTGGGTTGAGTGTCCGACTCTTGATTTCGGCTCAGGTCATGATCCCAGGGTCGTGGGATTGAGCCCTGAGTTGGGCTCCCTGTGGAGTGTGGAGCCTGCTTGAGAGTCTCTCTCTCTCTCTCTCTCTCTCTCTCTCTCTCTCTCCCTCTCCCTCTCCCTCTCCCTCTCCCTCTCCCTCTCCCTCTCTCTCTCTCCCTCCCTCTCTGCTCCTCTCCCCTGCTTGCTCCCCTTTCTCTCTAAAATAAAAAAATTTAAAATACCCTCCCTCCTCCAACACCCCACTCTTCTCTAAGTTGTGCTTTTCATCTGTCAGTTGGTGTTTTGGACACAGGGGTCCCTGGTTAAATAAGTATGGGAAATAAATGCTGGATTAAGCAAATTCCACTGCTTCAGGATTTCTCCACGTTCTGCTTGCTGATAGGCACGTGGAGCTCCCAGCACTGAGCTCTGAGGACAGCAGGCCCCCATTTTGAAACGTGCCTGCCTTGGAAGCCCCGTTCACAGCATATCTTATGGAGCTAAGTGTTCACGGGATGTGCTTGGGAAAATGCTGGAATGGCAGGAGGAGAGTCCTCGTGATGGCTGTGCAGACTTGGGTTTTAGGATAGTAAGTAAATGCCAGGCAATGTTTTGTTCAACTGTGGGTATTTCTCACTACAGGTTTCCCCCACTCTCTGCAAGGAGAGCCTTCCTATGAGGCTGAAATGGCATAAAGAGAAGAATCAGTTACCATGGACTTATATGGTGTTTGAGCATGCCTAGTCCCAAAAATAACCTGTCGCAGGCTTTTCTGATACCTTAGGACACAACTTGCTAAGGGATACATAAAATAATTCGAGATAAAGCACGGGTGCTCACAGACACCGTTAGAAGTTCTGGCAGCTTGATGCTGAGATGCTGAGATCCTTTCCGGGAAAGGAATTTCTCCCGACCACTGTCTGTGCTCACTGTGTGTGCCTTGTGCCTTGTCTGTAAGGGCTCACTGCAGAACCGATGCCGAACACTGTTTTTGCTTTTCCCCTTTCATCATAAAAGGGAAAGACCTGTTTGGATTTTTTCAGTGAGCAAAAACGGGTACTAATGTAGCTCTTTCATGAAAGCAAAGTGGCATAATGTAAACTTGGGAAGAGCGGGGATACCTGTATACGCAATAACCCTCTTTTGTTTTTTAGTTAAACATACTCATCCCTTAGGTGATGAGTAGTTCTCAGTTTTAAGGCATCCTGTGGTGGATGCTTTGGAGGCTCAAGATGCAGTTTGCATGGCGAATACTGAGTTTTAAAGCATACAGCTTGAAGACACGCAGCTCTGGGAGCGCGTCGTGCAGCAAAACACATGCCTCGCTAGAAATTGGGGAGCCTGATGAGTTCCTGGTCCTGAATCCTGAGCAATGGAGGTGGCATTTGGGAATCTTCTCCCATTAGGTGCTGCCCTCCCTGCCGTGGGTGTGCGGAACGCCTGGGTTCAGATCTGCACGGACACCTCTTGCTCCGTGCTTCTGGTCTCTCCTGGTGCCCTTCTCTCTCTGGTTACACACTAGTCTCCGTGTTTCCTGCTAAGTCCAGAATTAGTCACTTAATCCTCGCTGGCAGTTTCTTCTGTAATATGGATTCTTTCTTACAAGTTTCTTTAATTTTTTTTTAATGTTTATTCATTTTTTGAGAGAGAGAGAGAGATAGAGCGTGAGTGGGGGGAGACGGGGGAGACACAGAATCCGAAGCAGGCTCGAGGCTCTGAGCTGTCAGCACAGAGCCCGACACGGGGCTTGAACTCATGAACCACGAGATCATGACCTAAGCCGAAGTTGGATGCTTAACCGACTGAGCCATCCAGGAGCCCCTCTTATAAGTTCCTTTGAGAAGAAAATTGATTTTTGAAGAAACAGCAGACCACTTGTATGAAAAATAAAGGAAAGCAAAAATTAAAAAAAAAATGTATGTTAGGAATACAAACCATTGTTGAAAAATAAAAGTGGAATACTGCCTTCTAATTTTGTATTCTTAGAAATTTTTTCACATATCATGAGCAAGATTCGTTAGCTATACTTCAAGAATGACAACGTACATTACTACAAAAAAAATCAAGTGATTACAGTCAGCTTTTCTGATGACATAAGGCCATGTAGTTACTGATGGGTAGATAGAGGCTTTCATTGGGGTCAACATTCTCAAGAGCAGGGCTAGGAAAATTTAAAATATCTTTATTCATGTTTCTCATGATCATAGTCCCATATGAGAAAAATCTCACTTTCCCCAAATGAAAGAACTTTCTTCATATTTGTTTGAGGTGGTATTCGGAGAGAATATTTTGCAAGCGATACTGAATAAATGGGTAAGTGCAGATCATGGACATCTTTCGAGGTCTTCATTAGTTGGCCTTTTTTTTTTTGAGAGAGAGAGAGCACAAGTGGAGGAAGGGCAGAGAGAGAGTGAGGTGGGGGGATGGGGGACAGAGGATCCGAAGCGGGCTCTGAGCTGACAACAGTGAGCCCGATGCGGGGCTGGAACTCATGCAGTGTGATCTCATGGACTGAGCTGAATTTGGATGCTGAACCGACTGAGCCACCTGGGTGCCCCAGCATTGCTCTTTATATTGGGAGGACCAAAGAGTGCTGAGAAGGTTCTAGAGCATTAGGCTTTGCCAGACTGAGCAGCAGTGGGTGGCCCTGGAGTGGCCGTGGCTGATCAGCAGTGGGTAACAGGCAGTGGCTCGGGGGAGTGTTGGGTACCATCCGTGCAGCCCTGGGAACTGGGACTTCGGTACAAAGATCCTGAATGATTTAAGTATTTTCCCTAGAAGTATGCTTTAAGAGGTACCACGTTGTTGTTGTTGTTGTTCCGGTGACTACAGCAAACATACGCTTAATGTGAATTCTTAAATTGGGGGCTCGTTTGGGGATCTCATTTTTTTTTACAGGCTGCAGTGAATTATCATTTCAACTGGGTGTCTTTTTCATAAAAGCATTTTACGTTGTACTGAAAAGATTACATTCTTTTGGCTTTGGAAAAACATTTCCTGTTCAGTTGAAGCCATTAAAGCCTGTTAGCATTTCACATCTGGAAGCCCCTGCCCGGAGTCTGCCTTCCATCACCGGCGAAGCCAGTGCGGCGGTCCCAGCTCAGCCTCCAGAGCGACTGCGTCAGACGTCCCAGACTTGTTTACTTCCTGGAGGCCCCTGGGCACTGCCCAAGTGTGCCCTTGCGGTCTGGGGAGTGAGTGGGTGGGAGGCTTCCTTCCTCTCTCGGGGTCTCGTGTGTGTGTGTGTGTGTGTGTGTGTGTGTGTGTGTGTGTATGCTCATCCTGGGCTGGGGAGGGAGTCTCTCTTCCTGCCAAGTTGGGGAGGGGTCTTTATTCCCCTGGGAGAGCAGGGGTCCCCTTTCCCAGCGGGTACTGGATGTCCCCCCCACTCTTGCCTGAAGCGTTTCCTTTTTTCATTCCCACGCAGATTTCTAGAAACCGAACCCACACAGTTTGTAAGAGTGAAGCTGCTGTAGCTTTTCTTATGGGGGAGCTCCTGCCCTCCCACTTACCGCCCAGGCGGAGGAGAACTAATTAAAACCCAAAGGGCTGAAGAATTGAGCCGCCTCCCCCAGACTGGTTTGCCTGTCCCAGGACACTTCTGGGGAGTGTGGGGTCTACGCCTGGCTTGGAGGCTTTAAAGGGGAAGTGGGCCTGGGTGCGGCACGGGTGCTGTGTTTTGTGTGGGGCCTGAGATGCTCAAAGGTGCCCTCCGCTTCCCAGAAGGTTAGTCTGTGCCCTCCCGGGTCCTGACCCCCAGAGGCAGGCCCGATTTTTCTGGTGGCCTTCCTGCTGAGAAGACCCCCACCCCACCCCCACCTCAGGGCTCTGCCCCTGGGCCCAGCTGACAGTAGAGGCAGGAAGGCTAAGGGTGTCCTGAGGTTACTGCCCCTCCCCCCAGGTTCTCTGAGGGGGTCTCCCAGCCTCAGCAGCGGAAGCAGCAGGGGAAATGATTTCATGGTGTGTAAGGAGCAAAACACATTCATTGCATTTCTCCTGACCACAGGCGACCAGAACTGATGCCAGGTAACCCTTGGCAGCCTGTAGGGGAGCCAAGCAGGAACCTCTCTGGGCCCCCCAGGAGCTCCCAGGCTTTCTGGGCCCTGTGGCCCTGGTGGGGCGTCCTTTCTCTCAAAGCCCTGAAGACCACAGTGTCCTCCCTGACCCCCAAGGGGCCAAGTTCAGCTTCCTGGTGGAGCTGGTTGGTGACTCCGTCCTGGCAGCCCTCGACCTCACTGGAGCGCACTAGATGCCTGGGTCTGACAGGCATCTCCTGAGAAGATCCCAGCAGCAGAGAGTATAAGTTGGGGGGGGGGTCTTTACTCGCTCCTGAGACAGAGCTCCTGGGGGCAGTTAGGAGAGCGTGTTCTTGAAGCTGTTTTCATGGGGTGAACACGCAGCTTGAGTTGGGTGCTTCAGGGTTGAAGCCACCCCTCTCTCCAGTTTGTTTTTCTTAATTCATTTGAACGTGCACAGTCTTTTTTCATAGCTGTGGGAAGCCACTCGACTGTCTAGAGGAAGTGAAGAGCAGTTTGAACAGAGAGCCCACCTAGACACCTGCCCAGATTTCCTAAGTGCTCGGGGTGGGAAAAGCCTGGGGCAGCAGGGTGGGAGAGGAGAGAAGCGTTCGCACCAGGTGCTCTGAGGAGCACTCCGTGTTCCTGGCTTGGGAGCCAGTGGGGTGAGGCTGCCTCTCTGGCCCAGCGAGTTCATGCATGTGAGGCCCTGATGGACAGGGGAGGCCGCAGAGACAGATTCAGTCCCATCCTAAGCCAAGTTGGGATTCGGACACAGGACTCAGAGGCCCCCAGAGCCCTTGCCTTTGGGGGCTCCGTGAAGGCTTCAGGGAGTGTCGGTTTTTGAGATGGGCCTTGGGGAGGTCACGATAGAAGGAGTGGGGGGTGCAGGTGTAGAAGCGTGTTGGGTGAAGGGGCGTGGAATTATGAAGGGCCTTCAGAGCTGGGTGGAGGAGATCATTTTTGATGGGATCGCTGACATAATCTGAGTGTTACACCGATTTTGGAATCAGCCAGAGCTTCATGACCTGCTGGTGCCACTGACTAGCCACGCATTCTCCTCTTGGCCTCAGTTTCCTCATCTGGAAACGGGGGTTAAGCCAACTGACTGAAATAAGGGCTAGAGAGCACTCAGCATCCTGCTGGACCTGGGCCCCAGGCAACCTAGCTGGGTTATTTTGGTCGATGGCGGGTGGCTGGTGGCTGAGATGCTGAGGTTCAGGACTAAGAATGAGCATGGAGACAGGGGACACAGGCAGGTCTTGGTGACAGGTTTGAAGTGGACCCTGAGGTAGGAGCCAGGGTTCCAGCTTGGATCCCTCTGGGCTTGGAAGGCCCAGTAGGGGGTAGGGGAGGTCTTCAGGTTCAGCCTGCAATGTCTGGTTGGTTTCTGGGGCTTCTGGGCTCAAAGGGAGGAGTCTGGACCTCCTTGACTCTGTGTGTGTGTGTGTGTGTGTGTGTGTGTGTGTGTGTGTGTGTGTCTGTCCGTCCACAAGTGTGTGTCTGTCCGTCCACAAGTGTGTGTCTTTTGCAACAGAATATGTTGGCTATACAGAGATACAGCCCTTTTTAAGAGGGAGAGATCCCAGAGTTCATCGTGGACTTTTTCATCGTCACCAAGAGGACTGTTAATTCTTCTGTCTGTATTTGAAACATTTGTATCAGTGCATTTATAGTTGTAATTTTTGGGTACACATTTTATACTCAAATATTTTTTTAATGTGTATTTATTTTGAGAGAGAGAGAGAGAGAGAGAGAGAGAAAGAACATGGGGGAGAGGCAGGGAGAGAGGGAGAGAGAACAGGCTCTGCTGTCAGCTCAGAGTCTGATGCGGGGCTCGATCCCACGAACCGTGAGATCACGACCTGAACCAAAATCAAGAGTCAGATGCTTAACTGACTGAGCCACCCAGGCGCCCCTCACATCCTTTTTTAGAACATTGAATAGCGGGAGAATGTATTTGCTCATCTATCTGTCACTCTGTGTGTGCCCACGACACTGTCAGCATGTAAAGCCCGGGGCAGGGTTTGGGCATATGCAGAGGCGGGGCCCTGGTCCACAGGCGTTCCTGACATCCCTCCTTTTCTGTGAGCGTTTCCCCCAGTAACGAATCCATGGCAGTAACATTCCTCACAGGCAAAGACTGGGGACTTGAAACCCTTTGCTGCTAACAGCAGCCCGTTTCCTGAAAAGTAGCTGGCAGGAGGAATGGAGGTTCTGAGAGAAAGGTGGGAAGCCGCTATCTCTGTGAGTGTTTATGTGAAGGCTTATCTTTCTTGAGGAGGTAGAGGAGGGGAGGAGGAGGAAGGGGGTGATCAGGCAGCCATTTTGGCAGCCTCACCCCCGTAGGAGGCCCAGAGCTGAATCAGAGGCAGGATCCACAGAAGAGAAGGGGGCGACAGAGTCCCCTCCCACTTGGGCACACGCCAGCCAGAGGCCAGCCAGCATCTCAGGGGAAAGCTGACTGCTGCTTCCAAGCTGAATTGGATGCTATCAATTTGTATGATTATTCAAGGATGTAATTTTCCTTTACAAGTGTGATGATAAGAAAGAGATGCTGAGGAGGAGCCAGGGGAAAACTTGCAAATTAATATATACACTAGTCTCCCTGTGTATGGACATGTGGGTTTACAGTTCCTACTAACTAGTACATTTCAACTCTCTTACACAACAGTAGCCCAACTCAGGGAGAAGAATTGGCAAATCTTATCAGCCTGCACAGCGAATATGGAAGCTGGCAAAACTCAAGCTGGCTTTGTCAGTGTTATCAAGGTTCTAACCAGGGTGCCCAGGTAGCTTAGTCGTTAAGCATCTGACTTCCACTCAGGTCATGATCTCACGGTTCATGAGTTTGAGCCCCACATCGGGTGAGCTCGAGCCCCGCTTCCGATGAGCCCCGGATTTCTCTCTCTCTCCCTCTCTCTCTGTCTCTGCCCTTTGCTTGCGCGCCCTCTCTCTCTCTCTCAGAAAAAAAAAAAAAGTTCTAACCAGCTAGCGTGGGCTCTCAAGGTATCTGCCTGTGCACATGGCTGCTGTGGCTGACCCTCTGGGAAGATAGATACTTGGGAACCCATTTGATGGTTTGGGTTTATGGAAGGAAGTTTCTGTAGCATGGCAAGAGGGTTTGGGTGGAATGTCCTATCCCTCCAGGGTTGCTGCCACCCCTGCCATTGAGAATGTCTTCTGGTTTCTTTTGGCATCTGTTGAAGCACTTTTTCATTGAAAAAAAAAAAAAAATAGGTGAACATAATTTTTACAGCAAGTGTTACTTGTGTGGTTAAAACAAAAAACAAAAAACAAAACCCAGCAGGGCGCCTGGATGGCTCAGTTGGTTAAATGTCTGACTCTTGATTTCAGCTCAGATCAGGATTTCATGGTTCCTGAGATCGATCCTCACATTGGGCTTTGCCCTGACAGCATGGAGCCTGCTTGGGATTCTCTCTCTCCCTCACTTACCCCTCCCCCCCACCTCATGCCTTCTCTCTCTCAAACACACACATACACATACACCAAACTTCAAGAAATAAAGGACTTTCCCTTTAACAAAAGAGTAAATCTAATGCCATTTCTTGCTGTCTTTCCTCCTTGCAGGCATTTACCCCGTGGATATTTTGGAAGATGACCCTGAAAGGCATCTGGAAGCAACTCTGGGTTATTATGCGACACTCAGGGAAGGGATACAGTCCTCAGTAGAGGTTTTCTCTCTTCCCACTGGGGAGCAGGTATGTGTGATGTTCCTTGTTGGTAGAAAGCTCTGGAAAAATCTAGCTCACTAGAAAGTAGAATGTTAGTACTAGAATGAATATTATAGATTAAGAAAATAATAACTTCCAGAGTGAATGCTAGAATAATTCCACTTTGAGAAGAAGAAGGAATCCTAGAATAGGCTTTGGGAGTCCTGAGTATAAAGTCCAGTTATGCGAGGCAGTGAGTGAGACAGCCTGTTGTGAATCCCACATTTACTGCTTACTAGCTGTGTGATCTTGAGCAAGTGTCTTAACCTCTCTGGTTTTGGTGTTCTTATATTTAAAACTGGGACAATAACAGAGCTTACCTTGCACTGTTGTTATGGGGACTGAAGGAGACACTGTGTGATGCCTGGTTGGGCCTCAGTTTCCCCATGTGTAAAATGAAGGGATTGGTTGCTCTTTGGTCTCTAGGGTTTGGCTCAGTTTTAAAATTTTGTGATTTGGAATGAAGTTTTGTCAACTGGAATGAAATTATATAAAAAATGATTTTTAGTACCGATAAGATTGCATTTTTTAAAAAAAGTTTATTTATTTTGATAGAGAGCGAGTAGGGGAGGAGCAGAGAGAAAGGGAGAGAGAGAAAAGGGTAGAGACAATCCAAAGCAGATTCCATACTGTCAGTACAGAGCCCGATGTGAGGCTCGAACCCATGAACCATGAGATCATTACTGGAGCCTAAATCAGATGCTTAACCGACTGAACCACCCAGGTGCCCCAAGGTTGCCTTTTGAATAAGGACTGGAAGGGAACAGAGAGAAATGAAAAACATTTATTTGTTAGGATGGTGGGACTGCGGGTAAAATTTTAAAATCGTGTTACCTTTAAGAATGTTTTTTCCGCATGCAGTAAGTAAAAAGAATATGTGAATCTTGGGCTGTACCTAAGTCAGTCACATTTCTTTCAGATTTGAGTCTGATGTTCGAAGAGACAAGATATTCTTGTTTTACACATATGTAAGATTTTACTCGTATCAGATATCATTGCTGTCTACCCGGCATAGTAGGGTTGTTCCAGAGTTAATTAGAAAAGTGGCTTGTGCAGCTTGTATAGTGTGGCTTCCTTGAGATTTTGGAGATGCTAATTCATAATCAACTCCTAGATGAATCTCTGGGGTGATTCCACATTGTTGATCTGCAGAGGGAGGTCCCTGCACGCACACGCTTTCAGCGCCCCCTAGTGGCGGTTAAGCCGGAAGAGGACGCAAGCTGTCCATTAGGGTTAGGGTTGCTAATTCTTGGGGAGCCAGAGGCTGTGGGCTGCAGGGTGGGACGGAGTGTGGGGAAGCCTAGATAACCTGAGAGGCTGGTGAAATACAAGAGTTAGTCCTGGAGTACCTTAGGATGCAGTTTCAATCTTCTGCTTTCATTTCACGCTTATTTATGAGATTCCCTTCCTTAAAAAACCCGAATATGTAAGTGTGCTCAGTGAGCCAGTAATTTTAGTGTTCTTAGCAAAAACATAACAAAATAAGACAGTTTTTAAAATTAAGTTGTTTTTATGTGATAGAAATGTTGAAATGACTTTATATCTATCTGCTTCTCCCCCTTAAAGGAAAATAAGTTTCCACGAGACCATTATCCATTTGTTTTCCTACCATTTTAGCAATTACTTAAGCAATGGTAGCCGTTTTGTACCACTTAGTGGTTGAAATAGTCTAATTTGGGGTGGCATCGGACCTCCTCATTGCTTTTAGCAAATTTAACTTTTCTTTTTGAATCCAGAGAAATTTTTCCAAACAAAAAGGAAGATGAGAAAGCGGTTTGAGGATATGTCGTACCCCATCGATCTGGTTCTTCAAAAAGTCCTAATGAACTGTTTCCAGTCTTGAAATTGTCCTATCACGTTTAAACAGTAATACTTATGATTTTTTTTCTGGTAATAAACCACCGTATGCTGGGATAATTAATTGTATTATTCATTGCATAATTAATAATATTTTGTATAATATTTGGGAAACTGTAGCCAGGGACAGATAGAATTAAAAAAAACCAAAGCTAACTGCTGTAAACATTTTGACATGTTTCATTTGATTTTTATTTCTGCATATACATTTTAAACATTCACGTCCTCTCAGAATACAATATTGTCTGTAAGAAACATCTTTTTATGTCAATACAGTGCTCTGTGTGTATATTTTTGAAAAGATTTTATTTCTGGGGGCGCCTGGGCGGCTCAGTTGGTTGAGCATCCGACTTTGGCTCAGGTCATGATCTCGTGGTTCATGAGTTCGAGCCCTGCATCAGGCTCTGCACTGACAGCTCGGAGCTCAGAGCCTGGAGCCTGCTGTGGATTCTGTGTCTCTCTCTCTCTCTGGCCCTTCCCCACTCACGCTGTGTCTCTTTTGCTCTCAAAAATAAATAAACATTAAAAAATGTAAAAAAAAAAAAAGATTTTATTTTTAAGTAATCGCTACACCCAAAGTGGGACTCAAACCTCCAACCCCAAGATCGAGAGTCGCATGCTTCACCCACTGAGACAGTCAGGGGCTCCTGTATGTATTGTTTTTAATGGCCTGTAACAGCCCTCTAGTGGGTAAACTGTGCTTCACAGAACCACTGTGGGAGGGCCAGCTCGGAGACTGTCCCTAACGGTGACTTGAATTTGTTAAGAAACAGTTCTCCAAAACCACGGAGGCCTGCTGTAAACTTTTACAGGCATCCTGCCTGCCTCGCTCAGCTGACACATTCTTTTCTCATTTTCTTATACTCTCCTCAGTTTTCAAAACAGGCTTTGCAGTGGAACATGTTGGCCTTTTGCTTTGGGAGCCAGGAGCAGTGGGCTCGATGGCCCCAAAGAGGGCTGGGATGGCAGCGCTTTCAAGAAGGCTCTCGGACAGTCCCCGCATTACAGGCTCCACACATGCTGCTTGGTGTTCCTCTGGTTCATAAGCCCACAGGCACCGGCACTGAGGTTCTCTGCCCCTGGGCCACCCCAGACCCAGAGCTGAGCCTGCAGGCCCCAGAGAGGATATGGGTTTATTGAGACGGCTTGCAGAGACCAGTGGCAGGGCGGCAGGCAGCCTGAGTGGCATCGTGGGTGGACACAGGCTTGTTGAGGCTGTTTCCATGGAGTGGCCACAGGAATACAGTGGAGGCCAGCCTGGCAGGTGCAAGCCCGAGGTGAGCGTGTGGCCATTGGCTTTTGTAGGCTGAGGCCCAAGGGGGATTTGGGTGGGGGAGGCTGATGCTTCCCAAAGCATATGGAAGGGAGGGACTGGAAGGGTACCAGTTGAGTAGGTATTTAATCAGTCCTTGGATAGATGGACAAGTAAACAATGGATGGAGAGGGTTTTGCTGGGTGGGAGACAAAGGAAGGGCCTTTGTCACTTGCCACTTGTGTTTAGCTCAGAGTGGGTAAAGGTTTCCATTTCTAAATTGCCTCCATCCTGTCAAATTAACCTCCGTGTAACAGTTCTTTTGGTGAATATTGTGCTAGTTAATTGTTAGGTCATTTCCCGTGCCCTTACCAGGATGACAGAACAAAATGGTGATTTCATTTTTTTTTTTTTTTTTCAGATTAAACTGGAAGCTTCGTCTGTTTGCTTTTGCACCATGTACCGTGACGAACCTCAACATAAAATATTAGCCTTGGTTAATCCCCAGGACACAAAGACAGGTTGGTGGTTATTAATGGATTGAGCAAGAATTCTGATTGAATTGCTTTTGCAGCTAATGGAATTAAATACATGGAATGGTGGTTGTACTCTTAGGCTGGACCTAGAAGAATATCAAGGCAGAAGTGATTGATTTTCAGCCTTTAGAGATCTGATAGTGCATTATTTTTGTTTATTGACACACATATTGGCTTTTGTATTAAGACACTAGACACCTTCGGAGAGCCTGGGCGGCTCAGTCGGTTAAGCGCCTGACTTCGGGTCAGGTCAAATCTCACGGTTTGTGGGTTCGAGCCCCGCATCGGGCTCTGTGTTGACAGCTCAGAGCCTAGAGCCTGTTTTGGATTCTGTGTCTCCCTTTCTCTCTCTCTGCCCCTCCCTGGCTCTCACTCTCTCTCTCTCAAAAATAAATAAACGTGAAAAAAAAAAAGACACTAGACACCCTCGTACCCACGATGACTGTGTTCCGAGCTGCCTTTGAGGGTAGTACTTGATGTTGTTGTTAATAACATGTACGGGTTGTGTGCAGAGGGCAGAGCCCTTTTGTTGGAGTGTCCCCACAGTCCTACGAAGCACAGGGACTATTCTTATCCCCCATGTACAAATGAGGCCTCTGATGGTCAAGTAATTTGCCTTGGGCCACACAGCTAGTGCATTGCAGGGGAGTTTTGCAAGGTGATGATTGGGTGGGGTTTTGTTTCTGGTGAGGAAGTTTATTTAATCTGTTACTCATTTATTCTTCCTCTGCATTATGAAGAGACCATTTGTGACCGATTTCAGCTCCCTGGAGTGAGTGCTGAGTTGCATATGGGGTAGGGATCTGGGCTGTTGGTAGCGGGTGGCAGGAGGTGGCTAGGGGAGAAGGTTCCCAGCCCATCTTTCCACCTGGGGCCCAGGGCACAGGTGAAAACACCTTTGAAGTCTCTGACTTCAAGGGGGCCCCAATTTAAGTTCCATTCTATAAAAACTTTTTTTAAATGTTTATTTTATTGCTGAGATACACAGAGCATGAGCAGGACAGGGGCAGAGAGGGAGAGGGAGACACAGAATCTGAAGCAGGCTCCAGGCTCTGAACTGTCAGGGCAGAGCCCTGCGTGGAGCTCTAACCCACAAACCGTGAGATCATGACCTGAGCCGAAGTCAGAAGCTTAACCGACTGAGCCACCCAGGTGCCCCAGTTTCCTTTCTATTTTGGAAATTTTCTCCTTGATTATACTTTTCTGTGTTTTATGGATGTGTTTTTCGGTGACCATGTATTATTTTCCTAATAAGAAATTAAAAAAGACCAAACCAACCCTTTATCAGTCAGCCCCCTGTAAACGACGTGTTATCTGGTGAAAGTTTGGGGTTACAGATCTTTAACTACAGTTTGCAGAGGGGGCTTTCTTCAGCTCTCCAGCCCCCCTGGAGAAAGACCTTTGCTTTTCACCCTGCGTACCCAGCGTTTGTACTCAGAGGACACTCTGCTTGATTGGTGTCACAAAGCCCAAGGTGATATCCTGGACTGGAGAAAGTTATTCAGCCCAGAGACTGTTGTTTCTGCTTCTTTTCTTGTTCATCTGGAGACACAAGTGTTCTTAGCTAGCTCTCTGTGGGAGTTTTTAGCATGTTGGCAAAGCCTCTTCATTGGTCCAAGGCTGAGAGTGGCTGCTGTGTGTGAGAGCTTTCTGGTTCAGGTTCAGGACTCCTTCCATTTCTGTCCAACAAAGCCTTGGTTGCCATGAACAAAGGGGCTATGAGAACCCCAGGCCTTCGGCATTGCCTTGAATTTGGGACTCTACCACCAGGTTAGCGAAAGTAACAAGATGTGCCCACAGGCACTCTTCGGTGAACAGATTGTCAACAAAACTCAAAATATCACTTGCCGATTTTAAGCAAACGTCCAAATATCAGCAGCGCTCCCCCCCCCCCACCTTTCTTCGGCATTTAACAATATCCTGGTTATAGGTCTTTAACTATAATTTGCATAATGTAAACATGTGACTGACTCATAAATCTGTTTCCTATTTATACTGTACTTAATTTTTTGGTTGTTTTCAAGAATGTATTATAATAAATATTCATAAGCTATGAGAAATCTCACTCTGGACCTTTCCTTATATACAATAGCGCTTTAAATAAAGTTTTCAAATGTTTTCCTACTGGCTGGGGCTCTGTGGTGCTTGCTGAAATTTTGCACGAGTTCCAGAAAGTGCGCAGGTGTTATGCGTACCTCACACTCTTAAATCTAGTATTTTGAAACCGACACGAGTGCATGAACGCACCTCCTGTAGCTGGTTTGAACTCGGAAGCAGCGGATGCTGTCGTAGACCCTCTTCCCAGCTCTGACCCGCTTGTCACATCACCCCCATGCCTGGTTGTGACCGTTGTGTCCCTGGTTCCTTTGTAATTCTGTATGGACAGTTACATCGGTGAAGGCCATGTGTGTGTTTGGGTGGACACTAAAGGGATCTGAAGCTGTTTGATAAGCCCCATGTAGGAGTTAATCGTTGAGAAGCTGGTTGAGTCCATCACAGCAATTCTTGATAACCCTGTGAGCAAATGGCAAACATCCTGGAGTTCTGAATTCCCGGGGGACAAGCAGTTAACGTGCATGACAGGCTGGTGTTGGGATGTAAGTCATGAAGCTCTCCAGCTTCTTCCTCAAAGACGCTGGAGATGCACTTTCCAGAAAGGTGGTTTGAGAAGCACGTGCCTTCGTCCCTGTGGGGTTCACTCTTCACTGTTTCTCTGATCAGAGGCCAGCCGGTCACCAACGCTGCTGAGGACCCCCATTCCTTAGTTGCCTCTCAAGGGCCTTATCTTTCATTTCTTTCCCCTTGTTTTATTATTCCTTCTATTTTTAAATTCTTAACTGATGTCAAGCGTTTACAGAGATGAAAAAATAACTCCTTATCAAAAAAAGCTGTGGTCTTTTTCTTTTCTCCTGCATTCAATCAAAACTGCTTACCCTAGCATTCCAGATTCCCACCAGCTGATGGCCCTTGGCCTTTCCCATTTCCTCCTGTGATTTGCAGGGAAGCATAGGATGAACCCGGACGATGGTGTCAGAGACGACTAATTTGGCATCCTGGCTCTGCCAACCTCCTGGGCGACCCAGAGAAGTGATTTGACCCGAGCTCATTTGTCATTTGCAAACTGGGATGCCTCACTTCACAGGGTGGTGGTGAGCATGAAGTGATTTGTGGCAGAAAAGCTGATGACGCTCTGGACCGTCCAGGGCCAAGAGTAGGCGTGATGCCCGTCGTGTTTTTCCGTCACGGCGCCCTTGGCTCTTGCACGTGAGCCCACGTGGGGCTTGCTCTTCCTCCGTCTTCGAGTGTTGTGTGATAGAAGCAGGGGATTTTAGAGCGGGAGGCATTCTCGCCAAGTGCTGGCCACGCTTTGGCAGCTGCGTGACCTCCGGATGAATTCTGCCTGCACACCTCATGGATAGGCAGGCAGTACCACACTAGGCCAGGTTAGCCTGTGTTTGAACAAACCTAATTGTAAGAGAGTTGTTTTCCGTCTACTGATCCCAGACCGCCTCACGGGATAAGTGTCATCTAGTCCGTCCAAAAGCAACCAATGATCAAGGATGTGCCCGGGAGGACGTGTCTCTGCGCCACCCAGGGAAAAAGACACAGATGGCGGTTTTCATCCTCAGAAAGCACAGTGAGCCCCGGCATTGCAGTGGGGCTGCTGGACAGCAGACGTGACCTGGGACTGCGGTAATGGAAGGGTAATATCCCGGTGCAATTACAGATTTGTTCTCTTTGGTGCTGCTGAGACCGCATATGAAGCAAACTGGCACTCGTCCATGGAGAACAACCGGGGTGATGAGAGGGCTTGAAACCATTTGAACAAGGCTTGAAGAGACTAGGGCTGTTCAGCTTTGGAGGAGGGATGCAGGGGTCCAGAAGCTCATGATTGCAGGGCTGTGTAGATCATTAGGTCCGGTATTTTCCAAGGAGATTTTGGGGGGGAGTGCGGTTGAATTTCAGGAGAGAAAAGGATGGATGATCTTTTGAATTTTATTTCAATCCTAAATATATCAAGGAAAAAGTTTGCAATTCCTACTAATATGCCTTTGATACTTATCTATCACTTATTAATCTAAAAAAAAAAAAAAGAAGAAAGGAAAATATGTCTCCCAGCTGAGAGCCCATAGCTAGAATCGAAAGATTTGTCTAAGGTTTATTTAAAAAAAATTTTTTTTAGGGGCGCCTGGGTGGCTCAGTTGGTTGGGCATCTGACTTCGGCTCAGGTCACGATCTCGCGGTCCGTGAGTTTGAGCCCCGCATGGGGCTCTGTGCTGACAGCTCAGAGCCTGGAGCCTGCTTCAGATTCTGTGTCTCCCTCTCTCTGCCCCTCCTCCACTCATGCTCTGTCTCTCTCTCTCTGTCAAAAATAAACTTAAAAAAAATGAAAAAAAATCTTTTTATTTATCTTTGAGAGAGAGACAGAGTCAGAGTATGAGCAGGGGAGGGGCAGAGAGAGGGGGAGGTACAAAATTTGCAGCAGGCTCCAGGCTCTGAGCCATCAGCACAGAGCCCGATGCGGGGCTTGAACCCACGGACCTTGAGATCATGACCTGAGCCAAAGTCGGACACTTAGCCGACTGAGCCATCCAGATGCCCCTAAAGTTTATTTTTTAAAACAGCAAATGATGCCTCTTTTGTGGCAGGGCTAATAAAGTTGGTATGTAACTCTGTCAGAATCTTAAGGGTGGTGTCTGGGGAGCACTGGGCTCTAGTCTGGGGCCTCTGCATCCTGGGATAGACTGTTCTATTCTGGGACACCTCTGAGTATTAGAACATTTCTTCGTAAGGAATCCAAACTGATATGCCCGTACGTCTCCTTCCTGGCCTGGTGCCCCCACTGGGGCCATCCAGGCTTGCAGTTGTAGGCAGGGCTCCTCCACAGGATAGATCTTCCCAGGCGTGGGTCAGCTGCCATGTCTGACACACATTTCTCATTCTTCAGCTGCTCCCCCTGTGACATGGGCTCCAGGGTCATGACATCCTGGATTCTTTTCTGAGTCAGATCTAGGCTTCTCCTGGAACATGGCGTCCAGGGCCCGTATCACGGACGCTGTCGAGGGAAGAACCTGGGTTTTGGAGTCACTTAGACCTGATTTCCAATCCTTGGTCCTTGGTGAGTGGGGTGGCCTGGGTTAAGCTATTTAGCATCTCTGAGCTTCAGTTTCCTGTCTTTTTACTCAGTGGTGTGGCCCGTGGCCCAGCTGTGAGATAGCACCAGGAAGCTTGTTAGAAATAAATGGCTGGAGGTGGAGCAGCTGGGTGGCTCAGTCGGTTAGGCGACAGACCTCAGTTCAGGTCATAATGTCACGGTGTGAGTTCAAACCCCGCTTTGGACTCTGCACTGGTGGTGTGGAGCCTCCTTGGGATTCTCTCTCTCTTTGTCTCTCTCTCTCTGCTCCTCTGCCACTTGCTCATACTCACGCATACTCTCTCTCAAGATAAATAAATAACTTACAAAAAAAAAAAAAAAAGAAATGCAATTACAGTTACTCATCATGCCTCGGCATTTCAGTGGAACCAACCAAAGGTTGACTCACCTCCAGCTGACAGCTCATTACCATGCATGCCTGGCTTCTGGGCTTTTTCAGCACAAACTCATTATTAAAGACATGGCCCTGTCCTCCAAAATTTGTTGATGTTTTGGACCCACAGGAAAGACTACTTTTATTCCCATTATATGTATAAACAGATTTATTGAGACATAATTCACATGTCATACAATTATCCATTAAAACATTTTTTTAAATGTTTATTTTTGAGAGAGAGAGAGAGAGGATGCATGTGAGCAGGGGAGGAACCGAGAGAGAGAGAGAGAAAGAGGAAGACGGGATCTGAAGATGGCTCAGTGCTAATAGCAGACAGCCCCACGTGGGGCTCCAACTCATGAACCTCGAGATCATGACCTGAGCTGAAGTCAGACACTTAACCGACTGACCGCTCAGGCGCCCCATACAACCACCCATTTAAAACCTATAGTTCGATGGTTGTTAGTATATTCGTAGAGTTTTGCATTTACCACCACGCTTGCTTTTCATCATCCCTAAAGGAAGCCAACCTGTCTCCCCTTGTGTGTCACTGTCTTCTGCCCACCTATCCTCCTCAGCCTTAGGCAATCTACTCTGTTTCTATGAATTTGTCTGTTCTGGATGTTTCATATGAATGGAGTCACGGCCTTTTGAGTCTAATTTCTTTCACTTAGCATGATGTTTTCAGGGATCATCCATGTTGTAGATGCTTTAGTACACTTATTTTTATGGTTCCACACTATTCCATTGTATGGATATACTACATTTTATGTATCCATTTATCAGTTGTTGGACATTTGGGTTATTGCCACCATTGGGCTATTATGAATAATGCGGCTGTGGAAATTCACGTACGTGGTTTTGTGTGGATAGATATGCATATGTCTCTTTAAGTCAGCGTTTTTGTTTCCTTCAGATAGATACTCAGAAGTGCAGTTGCTGGATCACATGGTAGTTTTATTTTAAATTTTGTGAGGAACCTCCATACTGCTTTCCATAGGGGCTGCACCAAAGTACGTTCCCACCAATAGTGCGCAAAGGTTTCTTTTTCTCCACATCCTCACCAAAGTCTTTTTGATACTAGCCTTTCTAACAGGTATGAGGTGATGTCTCATTATTATTTTGGCTTGCATTTCCCTGATGGTGAGTAATATTGGACACTTTGTCATGTACCTATTGGCCATGTGTATGACCTCTTTGGAAAAATGTCTACTCATCCTAAGTGTGTTTTGAGACTCAGTTTCCAGTGCGTGGAGGGGGTGTTTTCCCATACAACACCAAGTAATTCTCCATATACCAGCTGGGTGTTACACCATTCAACTCAGGTCTGACACCATCTATCCAGAGGTAGCATCGATCCCAGAGGATAAGGAATTCGATCCTATAAGACTCCCGAGTCCCTTCACATGCCAGTTACAAGCCCGGGCTATTGCTTTTACTTCTGACCAACTGGCTACATATTGGAGGTTCCCATGACCTTGTCTTTGAACTTTCTATGCCAGTTGCACATCTAGATTGTTACCTGTTTTCAGACTGCTATAAAATCAGAGTTTTCTACTTCTTTAGTTTGATTTGTTTGCCAGAGTGGCTCACGGAATTCAGAGAAACATTTCATTTACTAGATTACTGGTTTATATAATAGGATATAACTCAGAACAGCCAGATGGAAGAGTTGTATAGGGTGAGGTATGAGGAATAGGCAAGGAGGTTTCGTGTCCACTCCAGGGATGCCATTCTTCTGTTAACTCCACATACTCACCAGCCTGGAAACTCTTCAAACCCCCTCCTTTATGATATGGACATGATAGTTTAAATCATTGGCCATTGGTAATTGATTCACCCCTTAGCCTCTCTCCTGTTCTCAGAGGTCAAGGTGATGGGATTGAAAGTTTCCATGGCTAATCACATGGCTTGTTCTCCTAAAACCAGTCTCTATCTTTAGAAGCTGCAAAAATCATCTTGTTAACCTAACAAGAGACACCTTTGTCACTTAAGAAATTGTAATGAGCTCCTAAAGGAGCTCTGCCAGAAACAGGGATGAAGATCATCCCCGCCCCGTCTCTCTTTCTCTTCCTTGTTATAAATCACAGTATAACACAGATCCTCTGCCCATTTTGTAATCAGATTATTTGTTTTCTTTTCTATGGAGTTGTAGGAGTTCTTTATGTATTTTGTATACTAACCCTTTACCAAATATATGATTTGCAAATACTTTCTCCTATTTGGTAGGTTGCTTTTTCATTTTGTCGACGGTTTCCTTTGCTGTGCAGAGGCTTTTTAGTTTGATGTAGCCCCACTTGCTTATTTTGCTTTTGTTGCCTTTGCTTTTGGTGTCAGATCCAAAAATCGTTGCCAAGACCAATGTCAAGGAGTCATTGTGGTTTTTAAAGAATCTTATTTATTTTATGTTTATTTTTATTTTTTAGAACCATTGTGGTTTTGATTTGCATTTCCCTCATGACTAATGATGTTGAACATCTTTTCAAGTGTTTACTGGCCATTTTTATGTCTTCTTAGGAAGAATTATCTATTTCAGACTCTTTGTCCATTTTTATATTGGATTATTTGTGTTCTTATTTTTGAGTTGTAAGAATTCTTTATGTATTCTGGACACAAGTCCCTTATTAGGTATATGATTTGCAAAAAATTTTCTCCTCTTCTATGGGTTGTCTTTTTACTTTCCTTTTAGTGTCCTTAGAAGCACAAAAGTTTCAAATTGAAAAGAAAATTTAAATTTATTTATTTTTAGAGAGAGAGAGAGAGCAAGTGGAGAGTGTCAGCGAGAGAGGGGAGAGAGAGAATCTCAAGCAGGCCCCGCACTGTCAGCATAGAGCCTGATGTGGGACTCGCACTCACAAACTGTGAGATCGTGACCTGAGCTGAAATCAAGAGTTGGACGCTTAACCAACTGAGCCACCCGGGCACCCCTAAAATTTTTTGTTATGGTCAGTTTATCTATGTTTTGTTGCTTGTGCTTTTGTGTCATATCTAAGAAGTCTTTGCTTGTTTGAAGAGCAGGTCCTTCCATCCAGTTAGATTAACCCTTCCTTCTGGCTGTTTAGTTAATGTCATTTAGCCTTTGACAGTGTGCATTCTTTTTTTTAAGTTTATTTATTTTATCTTCAAGTAATCTCTCCACCCAATGTGGGGCTTAAACTCATGACCCTGAGATAAGGAGCTGCATGCTCTCCTGACTGAGCCAGCCAGGTGCCCCTGAAGGTGTGCACTTTATTTTTTAATCCAAATCATTTAAAAAATGCTGTTTTTTTTTTTTTATTCATGCAGTTATGATACCACTAAATATACACCCAACCTGTTATTTAGCATATATTTCTGGTTCATCCATAAGGAGATTTAAAGATGTTTTCTGAAATGCATGCCTGAAATTAAGAATGGAGGAAATCTGGCTCGTGAAATTAGGATTACTTATGTTTAGGTATTTTCCGAACACTAGCCTGGCACACTTGTTAGAAAAGGTAAGCGAGGCCAGTTTGTCTTCTTTGGTCTTGGTGAATTCATGCTGATTTTATTTTTTAATTTTTTTTAATGTTTATTTATTTTTAAGAGAGAGACACAGAGCACGAGTAAGGGAGGGGCAGAGACAGGGAGGGAGACACAGAATCCGAAACAGGCTCCAGGCTCTGCACGGTCAGCACAGAGCCCAATGTGGGGCTTGAACTCGGGAACAGTGAGATGACCTAAGCAGAAGTTGGACGCTCAACCGACTGAGCCACCCAGGCGCCCCAATTCATGCTGATTTTAAATCCAGTCTTTCTTTTCTAGGGTCGTTATGGACCATCTTTTATAATTCGTTCTAGACTGTCATGAGGAGGGATAGTTCTGGCTCATTTGTTTGTTTTTTTTTTTTTTTTTTTGGCCCAACCCTGGCCTCCCATACTCTCAGAGATTAAGGGTTACAACTTCAGGATTACATTTGCAGGACTTTCTGGCCCCTGGGACATAAATTCCCTGTGTCTAGAGACTTGAGCTTTTCTGAAAGTAGCTAACGCACCCCTCTTGCCTTTGCACTATTTCCAGTTGCCAACCTTGCTCCTAATTTGGAGCAAGTGAAGATGGTCCTCTGTGACCATTAGAGCATCTGGCTAAGGAATGTTTCTACCTCCAGGTTCTCCCCTTGAGTTTAGGCATAGCTCACTCTATTTTCTTGAATATTTTTGTAGCCTGCCCAAACTTACTCACTGCTGCAGTCTTTCCCATATGACCTTAAAGGATTGTGCTGGGCCTGGGGACCTGTCCTTGGTTATGGGGGTGCCTCTTACCCTCTACACTTGGTCTTTTAACATCTGACCCTCTCTGTTGGAAGGTGTCTCGGCAAGCTCCTGGGCCCCATGTATAGTCTTCCTAGATGATGTCTACCTGTTTTCCATGTTAGGAAACCTGCCAGATTTTTTTTTCAGCACTTTTTCTGACAATTGTCTTTTTGATATATATATATATTTTTCATATAAAACCCAGTGGTCAGATGATCAGAGGAGACGGTGAAGAATACCAGAGGTTGATTAAAAATGGTAATTTATAATTGAGTCAAATGAAAGAGAGTTAATGCTACAGCATTATAGAAGTTTCTGGAATAAGGGGCCTTTTGGGTATTGCTGGGTGGAGGGAGGGGCCAGCCCTGGTTCTTGGCAGGGAGGTGGCAGTCTGGTCAAAATAGGGGGCGGGAGTTCTCCACTGTCTATTTTCTGGGATCGCTGGTTCTCTTTCCTGGCATTTGGGCTCACTGGTGGTCACACAGTGGTCACAGGGGCTGCCCCTCTGCCCTGCAGGGCTGGGGGCTCTGGATCCAAAGGAGCACCTGCAGAGGCACAGGGGACCCAGAAGCTCATCCCGCCGCCCTGCCACTGCCCCCCAGCAGCTTCCCATCTTGCAGTCTGGCCATGACTCACCTGGTCCCTTCTTTGAATATTTTAAAGTTTCCTTTCACAGAACCTTCTCATTATGCTCCGGGCCCTTGGCTGCTGAGAGGCCATGCTGAGGGCAGTTAGATGCCTCGTGATGCTCTGGAGGATGGTGGGCCCTGGGGCTGGAGACAGGGGTCCTGTTTGGTTCTTCAGCTCTTTGCAGAGTGCCTTATGCGTGCCCAGAAGGGAGGATGAGTGGGAGCACAAGCCAACAGATCCTTGGGAGGACGGTTAGAGCCCAGGGGAGGGATGCCTGGTGGGGAGGGCACGGGTTGGGGAAACAGTGGGAAGGACGACACTGGGGGTGGATGGCAGGTACGGGGAGGAGGGGCTGGGAATGGCTCAGCTCTCAGCTGGGCTTGGCGCTGGTGCCTACAGTGCTGGGCAACCGGGAGGGAAAATCACCTTGTGGGTGAGGGGAAGCAGCGCTCGCGTCTGAAGGGGTCTGTGGGAGCTCAGATTGGAGGGTGGGGTCTGGGTGGGGTCCTGGGTGCACCTTCAATGTGGGGCACATCCCTGGTGGCCGTTCATCTCGAGTCATTTCCGGTGGCTCATCTCCGTGGGCGGACCGTCGGCTCTTGGACGGGAGGGCTCTTCCGGGTGGGTGTTGGGCCAGTTCTCGTCGGCTCCCTGTGCAGGGGCGGGTTGGGGGTGGCGGTGGGGGTGGGGGCGGCAAGGCTGACAAACAACGGGATACTTCCGGCGCAGGCAGCCGGAGGAGAGATTGTTTGTGGTCTTTTCACCGCATGTTGACTTCTCTGATTAGAACATCTATCCCCCTAGCTCTCTTCCAGGACGTTTTGTGACCAAGCATAACACTCATCCTTCAAATTGCTGCTAATTTATTTACAGTTTTTGGTGATTGCATGTCATGTGCACCCTGAGAAAAACAAGCAGGGAATCAAAAAATGATGATTTTTTCCTGGAAAAGCATGCCCATTCTAGGCCTGCAGCGACAGCAACGAGCCAAGGCAAACATTCAGATGAAACTGGAACCTGTGTGGAGCCCGCCTTCCCAGTGGCCGTCGCGGGGCCGGGCGGGATTGCGACATGCCAGGCCCCCGTCCAGGCCTTCTGGGGGCCGCGTTTGGGGCAGGTGGGTGGTGGGTCGGGGGTAGGGGGTGGAAGGTGTGCCCCTGAGGTGCCCAGGGAGCTTCAGAATTGGGGAACCCTATCTGGGATGCTCCTCACCCCTGAGTGTGCTGTCTGGATTTTGGAGAGGGGTCAAGGGGGGAAGGCCAGAAGGTGACGGTGGAAGGGTGCTGCGAATTTGTGACTCCCAGAAAGGGAGCTCTTAATCCTGAGTGGGCCTTAAAGGGAGAGGCCTGGCCTCCTGGCGGGTAGGGTGGATGGGGCTTAAACACAGCTCCGTTTCGTGGGATGAACCTGCCGATGTGACTCGATGAAATGGTGGTTTCTGTCTATCCAGTAAAAAGCAAGCTTATATGGCAGGAGGGGGGTGGTTGGGGGAGAGGCTTGTTGGCCTGGTAAAGTCTGAATTTCAGCACGTGGGGAAGTCATTGCAGTTTTTCTGGCTCTGAAGTGTGATGGCCCCGCAGACTCGCGAAGCCAAGTGTAACCAGGGACCCCACCTGGTAACCACCTGGTTACCAGGCACCCCGTTGGTGCAGCCTCCCAGGACTGTGCGGACTTGGGATCCTTATGTTTGAGTCTGTGCTTGCTTTTTGGTGATGCAGAGGGCCCAAGATGGGTCCCTCGCCCCACTTTCCACATTAGTGGAGTCTCACTGAAGTGGGTTTGACAGTTTGGGGGAAAAGAGCGCTGGCCAGAAATGCAGCTTCAGTTTAAATACCTGTTCCCCCTTGGCAGCTAAGGTGCCCGTGTGACCATGGACGTGAGGCTGGGACCAGGTGGCCCCCAGGTTAAGTAGGACCCGAGTTCCCTTAAGCTAGAGAAGCTCCACGCTGGAAGCCGAGGGTTCTGTTTTCCTTGGGCAGTGACCGATGCAGACTGAAGAGCCACTCACAGTGACAACATCGTGTTTTGGGAACACATGTTGGCTATTGTTTGGGATTTTCTTCATTATTCCGTGTTAATTTATGGCATTTACTGTGAGTTGGATTTAAACGTAGGGGAAAACAGCATCCCACAAACAAAGACATGTCATTCTTACCAAGGGACTAATGGTATTTGCAAAACAGGGAAGGTCCAAGGAAAATATTTCTAGTGCCAAAGATGGAGCCATTGTCTGGGGGTGTGGGTGCGTCTTTGAGGCATCTGAGGGTTTTACCACTGCATCTAGGGCTGTCTGCACCTTTCTCTGCTTCCCTGAGCCCTGAGAAACTCACCGTGTTTGCCTTGGTCCAGACTGGTGATTTTAAGATTCCTTTCCTAGATGGACTAGCTTTGGTGTGGGTTTCTTTCCTTCCTTCCTTCCTTCCTTCCTTCCTTCCTTCCTTCCTTCCTTCCTTCCTTTCCTTCCTTTCTTTTCTTTCCTTCCTTCCTTCCTTCCTTCCTTCCTTCCTTCCTTCCTTCCTTCCTTCCTTATTTATTTATTTTGAGGGGAGCCTGGGTGGCTCAGTCAGTTGAGTGTCAGACTTCGGCTCAGGTCATGATCTCACCATTCCTGAGTTTGAGCCCCCGCGTCGGGCTCTGTGCTGACAGTTCAGAGCCTGGAGCCTGCTTCAGGTTCTGTCTCCCTCTCTCTCTGCCCCTCCCCTGCTCATGCTGTCTCTCTTTTTCAAAAATAAGTAAACATTAAAAATAATTAAGTTTACTTATTGTAGAGAGAGACAGACAGAGACACAGAGAGAGACAGAGGGGGAGAGAGAGAGAGAGAGAGAGAGAGAGAGAAAGAGAGAATCCCAAGCAGGCTCCACACTGTCAGTACAGAGCCCGATGTGGGACTCAAACTCATGAACTGTGAGATCGTGACCTGAGCCGAAATCAACAGCTCGACGTTTAACTTACTGAGCCACCCAGGAGCCCAATGTGAGTTTCTTTCTGCCCCAACACCTTGCATTCCAGCGGCACCTCAGGAACCAGGCACCCCATCTTGTCCCTCTTCCTTGAATTAAACTCTTAGACTTATGAAAACAAAATTGCTTAAGGCAAGAGAGGCCTGAGAACTACAGGGAGGCTGTTGCAAATATACTGCAAACCAGATGTTTCTTTCTCTATGGCAGAGAGGCGCCCGAGTTCATGGGGCATCTGGGGAAGTGTTTTCCTTTAAGGAAGACATCTGTATGGAAATGGTAGCCCAAGTAATGTAATGTGACAGTTGCTATGTCAACTTGCGTATTTTTCCCCTCCCCTTAAATTATTGACCGGCTCGGTCAATGTTGCATAAAAGTCATGTAATGCCTTGGAATGTGTTTATGTGCTGTCCTCTGCCAGAACTTTTTCAACGTTTTTTTTTTTTTTTTTTCCTATGTGTATTTTGCTTTTGGGAAGATGGCCTGTCACTTTGGTTTAACTGTACTCTTTTTTTGTGGAATTACATATTTCTTAGATTTGTAACGGGGCAATCAATGGCAGCTTAGACTCCGGGGGAGCGATCAAGTTAAGGCAGAGGGTGGGCAGTAGGGGGACTTGAAGCCCCTTCAGTTGTGATCGAAGAAGTATAGACCATGGGCCAGGACATGAACAGCTTGCAGTTAGTGTGGGGGAGGTAAGGGGTGTGTGTGTGTGTTGTGTGTGTGTGTGTGTGTGTGTGTGTGTGTGTGTGTAAACCCTTTCCTCTTTGGTTCCTATGATGTTACGGGGGCAGGAACCTTCTCTGTGTCTCTGCTGTGTATCTAGCTGCCTGCTGGCTGCCTTGACCTTGTTAGCTTTAACAGGCATTTCAAAACTAAAGCCTTTACGTCTCCTCTTGTCCTCACTTCTTCCTGGGGAAGGCACCTGCATCTTCCACTCAGGCTTGAGAGCTGGCTGCCAACCTCTGCCCCACCCTGTGTCTTCGGCCTTAGCCCAGTCTGATTCCTCAGGTGGTGTTTTCTGTCCTCTGGGAATCTCCCTCCCTACCAGCCTGACTGCTGTGGTCAGCCCCTGTTCACTTCTTGTCTGGATCAACACTTGTTCTCCCTGCCTCCAGCCTCACCTAAAACCATTCTCTACACTCCATCAGGGAGATCCTTCTCCAACAACCTTTTTTTTTTTTTAAACAACAACAACAACAACAACAACAACAACAACAACAACAACACTTTTTAAAAAATGTTTATTTATTTGAGAGAGAGAGAGAGAGAGACAGACAGTATGAGCGGGAGAGGAGCAGAGAGACAGGGAGACCAAAGCAGGCTGCAGGCTCTGAGCTGTCACCTCAGAGCCCAACACAGGGCTCAAACTCATGAACCATGAGATCATGACCTGAGCCAAAGTCAGACGCTTAACCGACTGAGCCACCCAGGCGCCCCAAACTTTTCTTTTTTTTAACTTCAAAATGGCTAATTCCTCCTACCTGGGCATAATCCAACTGTTCTCTTTTTTGTTTTTCATTACAAAGATTAAAAAAAAAATTTATTTGGGGCGCCTGGGTGGCTCAGTCAGTTAAGCGTCCGACTTCGGCTCAGGTCATGATCTCACGGTCCGTGAATTCAAGCCCCACGTCGGGCTCTGTGCTGACAGCTCAGAGCCTGGAGCCCGTTTCAGATTCCGTGTCTCCCTCTCTCTCTGCCCCTCCCCTGTTCATGCTCTGTCTCTCTCTGTCTCAAAAATAAATAAACGTTAAAAAAAAAATTAAAAAAAATTTTATTTTATTTTTGAGAGAGAGAGAGAGAAACAGAGTACAAGCAGGGGAGGGGCATACAGAGTGGGAGACACAGAATCTGAAGCAGGCTCCAGGCTCTGAGCTGTCAACACAGAGCCTGACTCAGGGCTTGAACCCTCAAGCTGTGAGATCATGACCTGAGCTGAAGTTGGATGCTTAACTGACTGAGCCACCCAGGCGCCCCCCCGCCCCCCATTTTTTTAAGTTTATTTATTTTGAGAGAGAGATCACACCAACCTGGGGGAGAGGCAGAAAGAAAGGGGGAGAGAGGATCCCAAGCAGGCTCCACACTGACAGCGCAGAGCCCAGTGTGGGGCTCGACTTCACGAATCGTGAGATCATGACCTGAGCCGGAAAGGAAGATTTAGACGCTCAACCAACTGAGCTACCCAGGCACCCCCTCCCCACCACCCCAACTGTTCTCTTTCTAAAACACTACTCTGATTATGTCTCTCATTGGTCAGACTATTCTAGAAACTTCTGAAGCTAATATCTCAGCCTAGTCCCCACAGCCTCCAGCTCTGAAGCCCAGTCTGGCTCAGGACTTTCATTGGCATTCTGCCCCAGCCACCCCCCCCCCCCCCGCCTCCCCCCCCCTGCCGAAAGACTGCTGGTCTGAATATTCGTGTGCCCCATAAATTCATATGTTGAAATCCAAACCCAGTGGGATGGCATTAGGAAGTAGGGTTTGGGGGAGGTGCTCTACCCTCATGAATGGGAATCAGTGCCCCTACTAAAGAGACCCCAGAGGGCTGCCTTGTCCCTTCTGCCCTGTAAGGACACCGCGAGAAGTTAGCAGTTTGGAATGTGGAAGGGGGCTCTCACCAGAGCCTGCTCATGCTGGCAGCCCGCTCTCAGCCTCCCAGAACTACCAGAAACACGTTTCTGTTGTTTACAAGCCTGTACAAGTCCGTGGTGTTTTGTCATGTCAGCCCAAATGGATGAGCGCACAGCCCCTGGGTGGGTGCGTGACGGCCGCTCATGCCCGAGAGTGCTGGTCATGGTGTGTGTGGTCATGGCCTGGTCACCTGTCCTGCCCCTGCTGATGCCAAGTGCAGTGCCTGGCCCTTGTCCTTGTTTGCTGAATGGGTGGCAGGCCCCTTCCCCCACCCAAAGCGCAAAATGAAATCCTAAAGCATCTGCCCTAGTAAGGTCTTTCCATGCTGATCTCTCCTTTCTTGTCACAGTGTCTTTTTCTTGTCTGTTCCTCATCTTTCATCCCTTTCTTTTTGTTTTTAAAAATTTTTTTAAACGTTTATTTATTTTTGAGACAGAGAGAGATAGAGCATGAGCAGGGGAGGGGCAGAGAGAGAGGGAGACACAGAATCGGAAGCAGGCTCCAGGCTCTGAGCCATCAGCCCAGAGCCCGACGTGGGGCTGGAACTCACGGACCGCGAGATCGTGACCTGAGCCGAAGTCAGCCGCTTAACCGACTGAGCCACCCAGGCGCCCCATCATCCCTCTCTTTCTGACTCTGTCAGCTTTCGTCGGGGCCTGGCCCTTGGCTCTGTCCTTTTGTCTCTCCTTCATGTGGAGATTGGGGGATCTGGAACCAACAGGACTCGGTTCACACCCAGTCCCAACGCTGCTGTTTATGGGCACCTGACCTTGACCAGGTTTCTTAACTCCTCTGAGCCTCACCTGAAAAAAAAAAAAAGAAGAATCAGCCGTGCAAGCATTAACTGAGATACTGCCCTTGGCGCTGTGCCAGATGCTTGGTGAGTGCTTGCACCTGTGGTTCTGGTACATGTTCTTGTTTTAACACTGTAACTGGGTTAACAGAAAACCATGGGGGAGGGGAAAGAAAAACAAAAAAAGAGGTTAGAGTGTGAGAGAGCCAAAGCATAAGAGACTGTTAAAAACTGAGAACAAACTGAAGGTTGATGGGGGGTGGGAGGGAGGAGAGGGTGGGTGATGGGTATTGAGAAGGGCACCTTTCGGGATGAGCACTGGGTGTTGTATGGAAACCAATTTGACAATAAACTTCATATATTGAAAAAAAAGTAAAAACAAAACAAAACAAAACAAACAAACAAACAAACAAAAAAACTGTAACTGGGTCATGCCCCTTTTTTTCTCCAAAGCATGGTGGCTGGCAGTGGTCCGCAGAGTACGTAGGCCCTTGAGTCCTCCCTGATTGGCCTCCTCCCTTCTCCCCACGCTGTCCGCTCTGGCACCCTTCAGTTCCTGTCCTTGCCCGTCATGCTGTGCCCTCTCACATCTCTGAGGCCCCGTCACCTACGGTACCTGGAGTCCCCTTTCCTACCTGGGCTGATGCATCCTTCAGGCCTGCTGGGGGTGCCTTCCACCACAGACTCTCCCGGCCCCTCAGTAGGAATGCCTGCCTCATCCTCTCTGGTGCCCTGTAGCACGCAGCCTCCATCTGACTTCACTGTATTCCGTTTCACGTCCCAGGCAATTGTCTCCTCCTCGGAGTTGTCAGTGTCTTAAGCCAGAGTCTAAATTTAATCCCTTGAGTGGATTTATTATGTGCTTTGCACATAATAGTGACTCAACATGTGGGTTACATGAGCAACATGTGCTTCAGAATCGTGACCTTCGGAGGGTCTGTGTATGATGTGGGTGCATCCTGCTGCCTGCCTGTGTGTTGGGGCAGATGAGGAGGGACGGTGAGCACAACCACAGGTGCTCCTGCCTCCTCCCTGGATATTGCTCATCCATCACAGTGCTCCTTTCACAGTGCTCCTCCTTGCTGAGTTAGAACGTGGCCTCAAAATCCTTCTCCGGAAAGGGGCGCCTGGGGGACTCAGTCAGCTGAGCCTCTGACTTCGGCTTAGGTCATGACCTCGTGGTTCATGGGGTCAAACCGGGCATCGGGCTCTGTGCTGACAGCTCGGAGCCTGGAGCTTCGGATTCTGTGTCTCCCTCTCTCTCTGCCCCTCCCCCACTTATGTGTGCGCTCGCGCTCTCTCCCCCCCCCAAAAAAATAAATAAATAAAAACATTAAAAAAAATCCTTGTGAGGAATGCTCGCCTCTGTCACAGCCCATCTATCCTTTCAAGGACAGGTGACAGCCGGTTCTCCCTGACCCGTACTATGGAAAAATCTTGTCAACTTCTTAGCAATGATTGCTTTGCTTATTTATTCATTATAAAAAGCATGTTTAAACAAAAAAGGACTTAGCTCCTTTAAGAGATCTTGGGAGGCAAGATGAAAGGTTTAAAAATTTTGTCAGGGGATGCCTGGGTGGCTCAGTCAGTTAAGTGTCTGACTTCGGCTCAGGTCATGATCTCACGGTTGGTGAGTTCGAGCCCCGCGTCGGGCTCTGTGCTGACAGCTCTGAGCCTGGAGCCTGCTTCAGATTCTGTGTCTTCTCCCTCTCTCTCTGGCCCTACCCTGCTTATGCTCTGTGTCTCTCTCTCTCACGAATAAATAAACACTTAAAAAAATTTAAAAATTTTGTCAGGAGGCACTGAGTGGGTTCAAATGTGTGTCTTCATCGAGCCTGAGGTGCTCCTTCAACAGCCTTGGAAGGAGAAAGTGAGGAAGACGGTGGTCAGCTTAACACTCCCTGACAGAGAAAGGAACGGCCACGAGAAAATGTGGTGGGTACAAACCTGTATCCACTTGAGGGAGCAGACAGGATAGTAGAGGTCAAGCTAGAGAAAGAAAGATAGACATTTCCATGCAAACCAGAGCAGGAAGTTTGGAATGGGAGTTTTCAGGAAGACACGGGAGTGTTATGAATCAGTTTCCATTGTCTCATTGACAAAAGCCAACAAGTGACAAAAGGGCTTTTCATGCTTATTTGATATCCCAGAGAACCACTTGAAGCAGGTGGAGGAAGTTTCTGGAAACCACTGACAAGCTTCAAACACCTTAGGAAAAGCAGTTTGGTGAGGTGGACTCATTCACCTAACCTGCAGATGACCAGGTGAGAGGATGTTGTGGTCTCCATTTGACAGGTGGGGGCTCAAGGATGGGTGAAGGTCATATAACTAGGAATTGGAGAAGCTGGAATTTGAACCCCATCTGGTTCTGAAGTCTGTAGTCTTTTCCCTACACAGGTGCACAGGGCCATATCTAAATGTGTATGTCATCTTGTTCTCCACTGGCACGGAAGTCTGTTAGAGACTGGTGAGTGAATAGTCTATGTTTTGTTGAGATGGTATTTATTAAGAGTGAGGAGTCTGTATCTAGCTTCATTTTTGTGTGTGTGGATGCCTAATTGTACCAGCACCATTTGTTGAAAAGACTATCTTTGTTCCATTGTATTGCCTTTGCTCCTTTGTCAAAGATCAGTGGACTATATTTATGGGGGACTATTTCTGGGTTCTCCATTGTGTTCCACTGATCTTTCTTTCACCTTCCATTCATCTTTCTTTCATTGTCTCTTCTTTCACCACAATCACACTGTCTTGATTACAGCTTTATAGTAAGCTTTATATATTTATATATATGGATACTATAAAACTTTAAGTAGCTTTGTAGTAAGTCTTGAAGTTAGTTAGTGTCATTCCTCCAAATTTGTTCTCCTTTAATCTCGTTTTGGCTATTCTGGGTCTTTTGCCTCTCCCTCTAAACTTGGGAATCAGTGTTGCTATTCACAAAATAACTTGTTGGGATTTTGATTGGGATTGCATTGAACCAAAAGATCGTATTGGGAAGAACTGACATCTGTACAATATTGAGTCGTTGTCTTTTTTATTTTATTGAAGAAAATTTTTTAATGTTTTTTTTTTTTTATTTATTTATTTTTTTAATGAGATTTTTTTTTTTTTTAACGTTTATTTATTTTTGAGACAGAGAGAGACAGAGCATGAACGGGGGAGGGGCAGAGAGAGAGGGAGACACAGAATCGGAAGCAGGCTCCAGGCTCTGAGCCATCAGCCCAGAGCCGGACGCGGGGCTCGAACTCACAGACCGCGAGATCGTGACCTGAGCTGAAGTCGGACACTCAACCGACTGAGCCACCCAGGCGCCCCTAATGTTTATTTTTGAGAGAGAGAGACAGAGTGTGAATGGGGGAGGAGCAGAGAAAGAGAGGGAGACACAGACTTGGAAACAGGCTCCAGGCTCTGAGCTGCCAGTACAGAGCCCGATTCGGGGCTCGAACTTGGGAATGGCCAGATCATGACTTAGGCAGAAGTCGGATGCTTAACCAACTGAGCCACCTAGGTGCTCCCCCCCCCCTGCCTTTTTAATGTTTATTAACATCTGAAGTAGGCTCTGAGCTGATAGTAGAGAGACCCATGCAGGGCTCGAACTCATGAACCGCGAGATCATGACCTGAGCCGAAGTTGGCACTTAACCGACTGAACCACCCAGGCACCGAACAATATTGAGTTGTCTTATCCATGAACGTAGAATGTCTCATTATTAGTTCTTTGATTCTGTTTGTCATAGTTTTATAATTTTCCTCATAGATCTTGTGCATATTTTGTTAGCTTTATACCTAAGTATTTCATTTTGGGGGGTGCTGATGTCAATGGTATTGTGTTTTTAATTTCAAATTCCACTTGTTCATTGCTGGTATATAGGAAAGCAATTGGCTTTTGTATATTAGCTTTCTATCCTGGAACCTTGTTGTAAACCAACGTTTACAGCCCTGTCTTTCTATCGGTTAGGCCTCGTTGCAGCTATCCCTACTACTTGAGGTGCCCTGAGCATGGCCTTGGACTTGTAGGGCTCTGTGCCTCTTCTCACAGGTTATGCTGCCTGTAGTGCCCTTGCCTGTTGTCTCTGCCTGTTGAAACCTTACCCACGGATCCAGAACCCAAGCTGTCTGAATTCCCTGGGGATGCTCTCCCAACACCCCTCTGCAGAATTGCCTCTCTCCTCTGGGTCCTGGTGATGCGTTGGCTCCCGTCTGGACTCTGGCACCTTTCGTGCCCCGGCCTGTATTGGAGCAGCTTGTTTATTAGCACTCCTTCCTCCGCAGGCTGCCACCTCCCAAGGGCAAGAACGGGGATTTACGCATCGGCCTCTGAGGGCCTAGGACAGACAGCACTGTTCATGCATTCAGGAACTCAGCCACGGGTAGTCGAATGCAGTTTGAGCATGCTGAGTTGCCATGAAGCCGGGCCACTGGGAGGTAGTAGCCTTAGGGACCTCACTGTCTTAACTTGTTTGGGAAACCTTGGAGTGTTCACAGAATAGAATCCATTACTGACATTTCTTTGTGGTGCACATCGCCTGTCGCTCAGGGGGCAGGGAAATTAAATCCATGCAGTGAGGCTGGCCTTTAACTAGTAACGTCCTCTTGACTGTTGTCACCACTGCACAGCCTTCTGCGATGTCCAGTCTCTGCTCAGGCCCTCGATGGGAGAGAGCCCGAGGGATGCTGATCACATTTTCTTTTAAAACCACAGGTGTGTGGCTTCCACTTTCTAACTCTTGGAACTTGCTGGCTTCAGGGTCTCAGAAGTGATGCCCTGAGGCTGGCTCTGCAGTGCCTGTCACTCCCCAGGATCCATCCTTTGTCCTTGCTGAGCTGGCTGTAGTCTCTCTCCCTGCGCCCTGACACCACTCTGTCCTCCTGGTTCCTCTTGACTAGATATACTTTTCTGATCAAAAGCTGCTGGTTTCCAGAAGGCCGATTCTGTTTTTAAAAAGAGTTGATTTGGAGGACAATTTATTTTAGGTCTGTTGAATTTGATTGGACTTCACCTTCATTGTTATGTATCCTTAGCAGCTTAAGATTAGTTTTGGGAAAAAACAAAACAAAACAAAACAAAAACCCCCGAACAACAACCAGTTCAATCTATTTTGTGACAACCTGTGTGACTAATTAATGCTCTGCAGCACACTGTGAAATTTGCAAGGCACCACACAAACGCCAAATCATCACACATTCCCTGTTTGAAACTGTCTTAGCAAATTGAACATCTGTATTACGGTAATACACTGCATTAGTAAATGGAACATCCTTTATTGATTCACCTTGTTAAGCGGGAAAATAATCCTTATGGCTTTATAAACCTCCTGTAAGTTCTAGTAGGTGCCATTTTGAACATGACTTTAATTGAATAAATGAAGCCGGGTGTCAAGCATTTAATTGGCCCTTCTCTCGCAGCTGGCTCAATCAGTTTTGGAACGATTGTTGATGATGTAACTCAACAATGATATGACACTGACATAGTGGCTTAGATGCTCTTGGTCTTTGGGGAGGAGGGGCTGGTTGGGCAGAGTTCATGCTTAATAACTGACTAACGTCACTGTAACTTGGTCTTCATAGAGTTTTCTACTTAAGTTCTTCAAAGAGCAGAGAGCCATAGGGAAGAAGGTGGTAGCAGCTTAACCTGATTGGCCCACAAAATTGGTTTCAAAGTCATGAACCTTATATGAATGTTCGAGTGTCTTTTGTTTTCTATTCCATGTCATTTTCCTCCACATCTTCAGCTAAAAAGATCTGACTGGGAAGGTGCATTGTTTTACTGTGTGGCTTCTGGACCCCTCAGGGTTGAGAAACTGGCATAAAAATGGCAATTTGGGGTGCCTGGGTGGGTCAGTCAGTTAAGTGTCTGGCTCTTGATTTCCGCTCAGGTCATGAACTTGCAGTTTGTGAGATCAAACCCCATGTCAGCCTCTGTGCTGATGGCATGGTGCCTGCTTGGGATTCTCTCTTCTCTCTCTCTCTCTCTCTCTCTGCCCCTTCCCTGCTCATGCTCTCCCTCTCCCTCTCTCTTAAATAAATAAACATGAAAAAAAGTTTTTAAAAAATGGCAATTTAATAAAAGGGGGTATAAAAAAGATATCAGAGGGGAAATTGTGTGGTACATCCAGACAGTGGAATATTATGTAGTGCTAAAAAGATTTTTGAGATCTCTAGCCATGAGAAGACAAGAAAGGAATCTTAAAGGCATGTTACTATGTGAAAGGAGCCAGTCTGAAAAGGGTTGCATACTGTAGGATTCTAACTATATTACATTCTGGAAAAGACGAAAGTATAGAGACAGTAAAAAAAAAAAAAATCACTGTGTGGATGTGCGGGCATGGGGTGCCTGGGAAGTCTGTGCACCTTCCTCTCAATTTTGCTATGAACCCAATAAAACTGCTGTAAAGAATGCTCTTAATTAAAAAATAAAAAAACACAGGGGCGCGTGGATGGCTCAGTCGGTTAAGTGATGGACTCTTGATCTCAGCTCACGTCATGATCTCACGGTTCATGGTATTGAGCCCCGAGTCAGGCTCTGTGCTGAAAGCACAGAGCTTGCTTGGGATTCTCTCTCTCTCTCTCTCTCTCTCTCTCTCTCTCTCTCTCTCTCTCTTTCTCTCTCTCTCTCTGTCTCTCCCTCCCTCCCCCTCTGTGCTGTCTCTCTTGCATGCACTCTCTCTCTCAAAATAAATTTAAAAAATTAAAAAAATAATAAATAGAAAATAAAACAACAACAACCAAAAAACAATCAAAGGAACTTTGGTGTTTAAATGGAATCCTTAAGCAAGGAAAGGAGGGTTGCCCAGCAGGGGGGCAAGAGGCAGAGGCCATGACTGGATTTGCCTTTGGAGTGACCACTCAGTAGGGATGGATCAGCGGGGGACACTGAGGCAGGGGGTCAGGTGAGGTACTGTCATGGTCTTCTGTGCATGGTGGCCTGGACCCTGCTGGCATCTGGGGCTGGGTAGGAGGGCATGGGGCCCATCACGAGGTGGCAGGTGGAACTGATTCGGTGCAGCAGCATGGAGTGGGGGAGGAGAGAGACGTCTATTAGCTGTCACTTGGCCCTGTGCTGGGTGTTTCCGTCCGATCCTCATCAGAACTTGTCAGCCACCTCAGGTGATCAGTTTGGGCAACTCTGATGATTTTGGGGCTCAGTGAGGTTGAGGTGTTCCAAGGTCACCCTTAGAGTAAGTAGCAGGGCCCATGTCCGAACATGGAGTGGGCAGAATCCACAAGCTTCAGGGGCTGTGTAGCCTGGGGTGGGGTGGGGCAGGAGTGGTTGGAGGAGAGATGTCTCTTCCTTCTGCAGATCCAGCCCCAGAGCCTCCTTATTCAAAGGCACCCCCGCCACCCCATATTCTAACAGCTGACTCATTTCTGGCCTCTGGGAGAGAGCACTGTCCTTGGAGTCCAGTGGCCCAAGGGTGGACCCACCTCAGACCCCCCCCCCCCCCCCCCCAGCTTGCTGCCTTCAGGTTACTTTACCTCTGAGAGCATTGGTGTCCTCAGAAAAACGCAGGTGACAGTTTCACTGTGAGAAGGGGAAAAAAAAAATCATGGAAAAAAAGCCGGGGCCAAGCCCGGTGCTGAGGACAACGAGAAGATGGTGTGTTTGATGGCCTTCCATAATGTTGGATTTGACTAAGTGGGGAGTTCTGAGTTGCAGCCCATAATTGGACCTTGAAGGAAAAAAAAATGTAATTCTTGGCCATCGAATTTGTGAGCAGTGTGGTGTGTAGCGTGTTTTGCCCAGTAGCATTGGGACACATATATCTCGTTTTGGAGCCGGCAACGGGCCATCTGTGAAGATCTCTGTGAAGTCCCCTTCAGGTGAGAGGGGTCACTCTGTCCTGCTCAGTGCTGTCAGAGAACACAGTTCTAGAGCTATCGCCCGCGTTACCCACACATACTCCTCCTTTGCGCCTCTCTGGAGGTCGCATGATGTTGAAACCGCCTCTCTGGTGGCCTCGTGGCCGTGTGCACATCATCATTTTCTCTTGGCTTTCTCTTTAGTTGTGGCTGTTTACATACAGGAGGCCTGGTGGGCCACCGAAGATGTGCTGCGAACCTCTGATCCTGCCCGAGAAGGTCTGATGAAGGTGAGGGCATGTAAATTTACATGGATATTGCAAAACAGGTTTCAAGTCACTGTGCTTATTATCGTGTTAATAATCGAAAGCAGCCTCCCTTTGTGGATTAGTCTCCTAGGGCGGAAACAACTGGAATGTATGGTCTCACAGTCCCCTGAGGCTACAAGCCTGAGGGCCACGGGAGAGAATCTGTTCCACGCCTCTGTCCTAGCTGTTGGTGGCCTCAAGTGTTCCTGGACTTACAGACGGTCATCTTCCCTTGGTGTGGGCCTGTGTCTGTCCAGGTCCCCCCTTTCTATATGGACACCAGCCATATTGGATCGGGGCCCACCCTAATGACCTTGTCTTTTTTTTTTTTAACATCTTTTTTTTTAATGTTTATTCATTTTTTTTTTTGAGAGGGAGAGACAGAGAGGGAGCAGGGAAGGGGCAGAGAGGAGACACAGAATCCAAAGCAGGCTCCAGGCTCTGAGCTGTCAGCACAAAGCCCGATGTGGGGCTTGAACCCACGAACCACGAGATCATGACAGCCGAAGTCGGATGCTTAACCGACTGGGCCTCCCAGGCGCCCTCCCCCTACCCCATGGCCTCATCATCTTAACTTGATCATCTGGAGACCCTATTTCCAAATAAATCACATTTGCAAGTTAGGACTGCAACATCTTTTCAATCTGGAATATCCTGCCGGTAAGAAAAAAGAGTAATAAATGGTCGTGTGCAACAGACATCTGGCTATTGGCAAATCTCTCTTATCTTCCTTAGTGGCCCCTTGTGTCTTAGTTTTAAAACTTTAAACGATCTCTCTAGTGTGTAAGAGAGTTCTGTGTATTGCATCCAAGTGCTGTCTATTGGTGCTTACCGTGAGTCAGACATTGTGTTAGGTACTCACCTGTGTGTTACCTCAGACTCTGTGGGGATAATCTACTTTTAGAATCTTAAAGGTTTTGGTTTTGCAGATGAACACATTGAGGCTGAGCCACACAGCTAGTAAGTGATTTAACCAGACATAAACTCTAGTCTCTTTGAGATCGGGCATGGAGGTCTTTGACGGGCTGTGGTTTTCTAGAGCAGTTGTAAAGCCAAAACCTAGGATGGCAAGGGTAAGGGCAGGTGCCCCAGCAGCTCCTCGGAGTCCCTGTGGCAATCTCTCCACTGAAGTTTGGCTCGGGCAGAAGCTGAGGAAAAAGGTAGTAACTAGTGAAGAATTTAGACTGTTTATGTCACGTCTGCCTGTTTTCATTTGATTGGCACACTTGTCTTCATTCCGTAGGTGCTTCTTGGCAGTCTTGAAATGGTGGATGTGTCCACAGTCCACGTGATCTCCCTCATTGGGTCCTGTAAATACTAAATGAATTATCAGTATTCTTTCAGGTTTGGTTTAGAAAATGAGCAGATAAATGTGTACTCTAAATTGCACCCTTTCAAAGTATATAATTGAGTGATTTTCAGTATTTGCACAGAGTTGGACATCAGTCACCATTACTTGATTCCAGAATGTTTTCATCACCCCAAAAGGAAACCCCTTACCCATCAGCAGTCACCCCTCATTTCTCTCTTTCCCCAGCCCCTGGCAACGAATCTGCTTTTTGCCTCTACGGATTTGTCCATTCTGGACATTTCACATCCATGGAATCATACACTAGGTAGTCAGTCTTTTGTGTCCGGCTGCTCTCACGGAGCATGAAGTCTTCAAGGTTATTCCACACGGTAGCACGTGTCAGACCTCATTCCTTTTTGTGGCTCAGTATTATCCCACTGCATGGATAGACCATGTTTGGTCATCCATTTCTCTGTTGGTAGACATTTGAGTTGTTTCAGTTTTTTTGGCCATTTTGAATAATGCCACTAAGAACATCTGGGTGCAAGTTTTTGCAAGGACATATATTTTCAGTCATCTTGGGTATGGACCTAGGAGTGGAACTGCTGGTAAGCGGACCACCTTACATTCCCACTGGCAACGTCTGAGGGTGTCCATCTTCCCATGTGTCCCTGATACTTGTTACTGTCTTTTTTTTTTTTAATGTTATCTATCCTACCCAGTGTGAAGTGGTATCTCATTGTAGTCTCGATCTGTATGTCTCTGGCTAAGGATGTTAAACATTTTTTCATGTACTTGTTGGCCATTCATATATCCTCTCTGGGAAAATGTCTATTGAAATCCTTGGCCCCCTTTTTATTTAAAAAAAATTTTTTTTAATGTTTATTTGTTTTTGAGAGACAGAGACATGGCACGAGCGGGGGAGGGGCAGAGAGAGAGGGAGACACAGAATCCAAAGCAGGGTCCGAGCTCCGAGCTGTCAGCACAGAGCCCGACGCGGGGCTCGAACCCACGAGCTGTGAGATCGTGACCTGAGCCGAAGTCGGACGCTCAGCCGACTGAGCCACCCAGGCGCCCCTCCTTGGCCCCCTTTTTAATTGGTTGGTTGGCTTTTTACTGTTCAGTTGTAAACACTTTTTCATATATTCTGGGCACAAGTCCTTATTGCATACATTGCAGATGCGATTTGCAAATACTGTTTCCCAGCCTGTGAGTTGCCTTTTTCATGCCTGCCCCCCTCCCCAGCTTTATTGAGGTACATCTGACATAAACGTTGTGTAAGTTTGAGGTGTACAACGTGTTGATATGATACGCATACATATTGCAACATGATTCTCACCGTGGCGTTAGCTAATGCCTGCATTCCATTACATAACTGCCATTTTTTGGTGATGAGAACATTTACGATCTATTCTCTTAGCAACTTTAATATAATACAGTATTATTAGCTATATATGTTATCATGCTGTGTACTAGATTCCCAGAACTTATTCATCGTACAATTGGAAGTTTGTACCTTTTGACCAACATCTTCTCTTTTCTCCCACCTCTAGCCCCTGGTCACCGCCATTGTATTCTCTGTTCCTAGGAGTTCGGCTTTTTCGGATTCCACATGCACGTGAGATCATGCAATGTTTGTCTTTGTCAGACTTCTATCACTTAGCATAATGCCCTCTGGTTATACCCAAATTGTACACAGCAGGATTTTTCAGGTCTGGTTTTAACTGACTGAAAAGATAGTGTTTTGAAAAGGGTCCCACCGTCCCCCCCCCCCCAAACTGGCAAGTGGCTTGAGATTCAGCAAATGTGTGTGGGGGACCCAGTGGGGTGGCCTGGTGTACCCGTTTGTGTTTCTATGCTGGTCCCTTTCCACAGGTGGGCCAATGGTATTTAGTGGCGGGGTGTTCTGAATGCCAGGAGGAGTCTGATTTGCTCTTTAAATCATTTTTTTTTTTTTGTTTTCGAGAACAAGAGTGGTCACTTCTTCCATGTGTCAATTCTTCTGTGTTTAGATGAAGAAAACCCCAAATTTTCTGAAAATGTGGCCTATGTTGTGAACAGAAAGAAGCTTGGATGTTACTTGCACTTAATGAATCATGTTGTAAAGATCTAGCTGTCCCCAACTGTCTGTGGATAGTTTCCCTTTCCATTTGTAGAACTTCAGGTCTTGACATTTATCTATTTTTTTCTTTTAATCACATTTTGTTTCTTAGCCAGCTCTTCTTTGTAAATTACCAAAAAAAAAAAAAAAGGTTAATGTTCTTTCTGTGAACATAATTAGTGGTCCTAATTGAGGGATTAGAATTGGATCTCAGTTTTGTATTTTCAGAAACGTTTCTAAGTCAGAATCACATGTCACCCATTTTTTTCCCCCTGTAATGAAATTGGGTGAATTAAGTGCCTTTTCTTTTTCTCCTTTTTCTCCTGCCAGTTTTTGATTGGATATTTCCCTTCTGCCAGATGCAATCTGCTTTTCTCTTCTGGCTTTCCTCTGAACTTTTTGGCTTTGTAAGTTGAAAAATACAACCTCCCACATCACCCCACTCAGGTTTTGCGTGACCAGCTAGTTACTCTTAAAGTCTGAACTTGATTTGGCCTGCTACTGTCTGAGATACAAAGTTGGGGTGGCTTCTCAGAGTTAAGCTGGTGTGGTTTTCACAAAGCTTTTTCTCATTTAAGATTTGGCTCCAGATGAGGGTGAACTATTTTACATTCTGGACCAATTAATAAGTTTATTGGCACTGAACACTTTGTGCCATTTGCTAGGATGCTGCAAGCTGCCTTGTTTTTATTATCAGAACACTTGCAAACAAGTGTTTTTTTCCCCTCCCCTCCCCCCAAAACAAGTGTTTTAAGGCCCACTTAGACAATCTTCTCCCTTGACCGCTGGAGGAAACGGAGGCTCAAAGAGGTTGGGTGTTGCTAAAGAGCTCCCCACAAATCTAGGCTGTAAAGTCAGTATCATAGATGACGACGATGATGGTGATGATGGTGATGATGGTGATGATGGTGATGATGATAAAACTTTAAGGGGTAAAGTATTCAATATAAAACTAAGCATAGATACTTATGTGAAACTTTCCCAAAGTCTTAGTTCTTTTTCTTTTTTTAAATGTTTATTTATTTTGAGAGAGAGAGAGTGCGCACAAGTGGGGGAGGGGTAGAGAGAGAGAGAGGGAGACAGGGAATCCCTCTGCAACTGTCAGCACAGAGCTGGACTCGGGGCTCGAACTCATGAAACCGTGAGATCATGACCTGAGCCGAAATCAAGACTTGGGTGCTTAACTGAGCTGCCTAGGTGCCCCTGCCAAGTCTTAGCTCTAACGCATGAAGAGGCAGAAAGGAACCATGAGCTGGGCTATAGCAGGTGCACTGGCCTGGGACTCAGAAGCTCTGGCCTATTTTGAGCTTGCCTGTCTCTGGCAGAGCCCTCATTCAGCTGTCATAAGTCCTCTTTGGAATGAGGCAGGGAAATCAATACATGTAGTCACTTACCCTCTTTGAGTTTCAATTTCCTTACCTATGAATCAGGACCTTCCTGGCGTGTGGTGACAATGGAATGGGAGCTTGTGGGTGGAAGTCACGGCCCAGTTAATGGCATTGCTGATCTCGTGGTGACACATAGGACGGGGTGACCAATACCCACACACGTAGGCTGTCACATAGCGGTCTTGTCAGAGTGCAGTGCTTTCTGTTCATCGATAGTCGATTGGGTTCATCCCGAGTGTTTGCTGGTGGTTGCCTGGAGGACTGCAGTTAGGACTCTGACCGTATCCGGACTCAGTCGCACAGACTGGGATCGATTAGCTATGTCTGCCGTGGGTGTAGGAGTGGGACGCCTCTGTTTATGCCACGTATTTGCCACCTGTGGGCTATACAAATGCAGAAAATTTTAACAGGCAGAGGAGTGTAAAGTCATTTTGACTTGTTAATGCTAAAACTCTGTGTGGGCCTGACCTTGACCACACACAAATGCCTCACTTGTGACATTGCGATGGGCAAGAAGTGGTTTCATGTTATTGCCTTAGAACAAGATGAGCCACAAGATGAGCCTTGACTCCCAGTAAGTCTCTGAGATTGGGACTCTAGTGTGTGCTCCAAATCTATCACATCACAAGCCATTGAAAGTCGTCCGCTTTTGGTGTAGCCATTGATCTTCCCCAATTCTTTATCCTCCTTCTGAGGGTCAGAATTCTGGGGCGGTTGTTAAAAATGGAGGGTGGGATGATTTCCAGACATGTCTAGTCAAACTGCTGAAATGGCTTGCCTGGCCCCCTCCAGAGGTAACTTCCTGTTTTGTTGACCAGCAAAGGATCGTTCTCTCTTTCTATTTACATTCCACGTCTGTGGCCCTGGGGACCCAGGAGGCCCCTCTGGCACTGCCCCTCACTCCTGGAGGCCGATGGGTGCGAAAGGTCAGGGTTGTGAAAACCTCTGTGAGAAATTATGATTCACAGTTTGGCTCCTGAGCACGGAAGGAATCCTGTAATGATGGCGCACACACCTGGCCCCGAAGCGTGGGTTGATTCCAAGTGCAAAATTTATCGCGTGTGATTTTCCTCTCTCACTTGCTTGTTCTTTCTTTCTTTTTCTCCTTCCCCCCGCCCCCCCCCACCCCCCCACCTCAAAGGTTCAGTCATTCGGGGAAAGGATTGTGCTTTTCATTCTCAACGTCGTTATTTTTGGAAGATTGGAGAGAAATTTGGATGATGGGGACATGTTTTTTTTACCTCACCCTGTGAAGGAGCAAGCGAAAATTCTGTGGCGGGATGGAGCAGCTGTTGGGTTTTACACAACCAAAAGGAAAGGTAAGGGACACGTGGCCCTCGGGGTGAGGGAGGCTCTCGATGTCTGCCTGCTGCGGAGGACCCCCCCTTAGCACAAGTGTTCCTTGGAGAGAATCTTCTGGCACAGGAAGTGTTGCTAATTCAGCTGTCCTGTAAATAAACCCAAGGTATGGATTTCATTTTCTCAATTCTCAGTCTACTGGCAAATAGGGTGAAAAGTGTGTCCTTTTGATTCGCAGGCATTGCCATGTCCCTCATAAAATGCTTATTGCTGTTAATGGTGTAAAATGACTTTGCAAGCACAGTGCTCTTCATTTCTTTTCTTTAATGTTACCAATTAGCTGTCAGGAAAAATACCATTGCTAACAGCTGACATGTGGCGAAAAAAACACACTGGATGCCAAGATTTATAGACATTACCTCAGAAGAGGGGGAGGTCGGCCATGATAATAAGGTTAGGGTAAAATACTGGGACTTATTTTTTAGGGGCTGTGACAAGAAGTGAGTGTGATACTAGGACCATTTCTCTCGTCTTTAAAGTTGCTTTCTTTAATAGTTTCTTGAATATTTAAAGGCTGTCAACATCTCTAATCCAAATGGTCCCAGCTCTCTTCTTTAGTTATTATTGAGTTCTAAATTTTAGCAAGAATGAAGTTTCCCAGGGAACCACCACAGAGATGCTGTTCTCTTGAGTTAAGTGTTTTTCTCAGGGGATCGAAAGGCTGATTGTGGTATTGAGCTACATTTATATTGTGTGTTTGATCCACCTGTCCAGGATGGAGTAAATCTGCATTTCTCCCGTTTTTCCCCCCAGCTCAGTGTGAGATGAGCAGTTTCCCATGCAAACAACTCCTTTAGTTAATTATTTGTCAAGGTCAGTCATACACACTTAAGCACCTGTGTCTTTCCGCTCCTTTGCTCACCATAGCCATTTACTCTTGGATTTCAGTGCACCATTTTGCTTTTCCAAGTGGCTCTGTTCTTTAGTCATTTATTTTTGATAGACCAAGGGATCCAGAGAATAATTAAAATGGAAGGGAAACTTTTTGTAATTAATTCCTCTTTCACTTTCTAAACATTTTTTTTAACATTTATTTATTTTTGAGAGACAGGGCGAGACAGAGCATGAGCAGGAGAGGGGCAAAGAGAGAAGCGGGGGGACACAGAATCTGATGTAGGCTCCAGGCTCTGAGCTGTCAGCACAGAGCCTGATGCGGGGCTCGAACCCATGGACTGTGAGATCATGACCTGAGCCGAAGTCGGACGCTTAACCAACTGAGCCACCCAGGTGCCCCCCTCTTTCATTTTCTAATAAATGGCTGGTCTTAAATCTGTCACAGTATCATTTGTGCCATAGACATCCTACTCATAGTGAAAATGGTTAACAGATCCCACCTTGATGTGTGAGAACCACAGCAATGGGGGGAAAGGAGTGTGTGACCTTCTCTCTCCAGCGCCTTCTGTTGCACCTTGTAGCAGCGATAAACCAGGGCGTCGTTTTGTGAGGATGAAGTACAGGTTGGTTATGGCTGCCTCGTTCTTCCCAAAGCAGACCCAGACCTCAGAGTGAAGGGGAGGACCTTAAGATGTCAAGCTGAGTCCGATGACCAGACTAAGGTGCTTGGATTTCTGCTTCCTCTTCATTTTTGATGAATTCCACGAATTTGGTGGAAAGTTCTCTGAAGCTGCTTCCTGGGTCATGTTGTTTTCATCCATGAACTGATCTTTTAAGTGGCAATTGACTTTTAGCTACTCAACAATTTATTGCGTTTGGGAAGTACCAAACCAGTATAAAATCAAATAAAGAAAATACAGACTTCTGGTATACCTTGCCAATTAAAACTTTTTCTTTTTTAATTTTTTATATTAATCAGCAGAAAAGTTTCATTTCTTTTAAGGACAAACAAACCACATCCAAGGCCTTAACTTACAGACACAAACCAAAGTAGCCATTTAAAACATTAGTTATTGAGGTACAATACCTACACTGGGGGAGAATGCTTCGCCATCTGAAGCTTATATCACACTTTGGTTGATCGACAACTGAACTCTGCTGGTGTTTGGGTGTGGATGAGGGTAAGAGGGTATCTGCAAAACCAAAGGAGAACAGCTGTGTTCCACAAGTACTGAAATATTTTAGACTGCATTGTGGGGACAGGTTTCACGCTGAACGGAAGAGAGGTGATAAAAGCTATGTCCCTCCCCTAGGGCATCAGGCTGTCTTGCAGAGTGCCACAGCAGAAAAGCGGACCTCCCCTTGCTTATGCTCAGTGAATTCTCTGCAGACCTTCGCAGCTGGTTTACCGGAAAAGGCATTCGTCCATCAAGTTCATAGAGATGGCCATCCACCATGAAAATTCACTTTGTAATCTCGCTGACATTGGCCTTCCTGTGCCATGGCATCATGGACTGCCTCAATGGCCTCATTCTGCTCAAAGCATTTGGTTCTGTCTTCAGGAGACAGCTTCTCTGTTTCAGAAAGAAACTGTTTCAGGACTGACCCTTCTCAAACTCCAGTTTGCCTTGGTTATTGGCCACTGAATGTATAAGTCTGATGGTACCACAGGGGTTCCTGATGGTCTGCTTCATGAAGTACACCTTAGATCTTTTTTTTTTTTTTTTTAATAACTGCCGTTGCTTGATTAGCTTAGTTTTAGAGAGAGAATAAAACTATTTCTGTTAGAATAATTATATAGATACTGCCCGCAGCAATGTATGAGAGTCATTAAATATTTTAGTCCATTTCTTTAACCGGGCCATTTGCTTATTATTGAGCTTCATGGTTTCTCCACATGTTATAGATGTAAGTTCTTTATCAGATAATGTATTGGAAAACATTTTCATTTTGGCACAACAGTATTTTTCAAAGAGCAAATGTTTTAATAGTTTGATGAAGTCTGTCTTATCAGTTTACCACTTTTCATTATTATTCAGTTCAAATATTTTCTAGTTTATGTTGTCATTTTTATGAGTTGTTTTAAAGTGGTTTTTAATTTCCAGATATTTGGGGGCTATTCCAGATGTTTTATTTATGTATTTATGTATGTATGTATGTATGTATGTATGTATGTATTTATTTATTTATTTATTGGTTTCTAATTGAATTGTTGCAGTATGAGAATGTAGTCCGTTACATTTTAATATTCTAAAAACTATTGAGAGTTGTGTAATGGCCCAGTATATGGTCTATATTGGTAGACATTCCCCGTGGACTTGAAGGAATGTGTGTATTCTGCAGGTATTGGTTTAGTGTTCTGGAAATGTCAGTTGGGTTAAGGTGATTGATAATATCATTCAGGTTTTCTGCACTGTTACTGATATTTTTTGTCTAGTTCTACCAATTTCAGAGTTTGTTGAAGACTTTATGATTATGAACTAATCTTTTTCTCATTTTAGTTCTATCAGTTTTTACTTTATGTGTTTTGAAGCTTTGTTATGAGTCAAATCTATATTTATAATTGTTCTACCCATCTGATGTATTGACCATCTTATTGTTTTGAAGTTCCCATTGTCTTCACTAATATCTATTATAAAGTCTATTTTGTTTGATATTAATATATAGCCACTTCATTTTTATTATAGTTACTGTTTGCATGGAATACATTCTTTGTAGCTTTTTATGTTTAGTCTGTTTATGTCTTTATTATTTGAAGCATATATTTTATTGACAGCATACAATTGACTCTTTGGTTTGAAATCTAGTCTTAAAAGTGCCCCAGTGCTTTTGGGACACCTGGGTAGCTCAGTCAGTTAAGGGTCCCATTCTTGATTTCGGCTCAGGTCATGATCCTGGGTCGTGGGATGGAGGCCCACATCTGGCTCTATGCTGAGCATGGAACCTGCTTGAGGTTCTCTCTCCCTCTCCCATTGCCCCTGCCTGCTAATGCGCGAATGCGCTTTCTCTCTTTCATCTAAGAAAAATAATGTCTATGTTTTGATTGGGATGTTAGTCCCTTTACATTTATTTATTGATTTGGTTGTACTGAGGCCTTTTGCAGTTTGTTTTGTGTTTTCTGTTTTTTTTTGTTCCTCTGTCCCTCCTTTATATCTTCTTTTATTTTAATCAGATGTTTTTTAGTATTTCATGTTAATTTCTCTGTTGGCTTTCTAGTTCTATATTTTTGCATTTTAAATTTTTTAGATGTTGCTCCAGGATTACATCTACGTCTTAAACTTTTCCCAATTTACTTAGAGTTAATATTGAATTACTTCAGGTAAAATATAGAAATCTTGCAACGGTGTATTTTTGTTTACCCCTCATTTTATTTACATAGAGTATTGTTATATATTAGATGTGTTTATTTTATAAACCTATCAATGTTGATTAATAGTTCTTAATAAAGTAGTTATATCTTTTAGAGATTAAAAAATAAAAGAAAAATATAGTTAAAATAGTTACTCACATACTTACCTTTAGGAAAAATTTTTTTAACATTTATTTATTTTTGAGAGAGACAGAGACAAAGTGTGAGTGGGGGAGGGGCAGAGAGAGACGGAGGGAGACACAGAATCCAAAGCAGGCTCCAGGCTCTGAGCTGTCAGCACAGAGCCTGATGTGGGGCTCGACCCACGAACCGCAAGATCATGACCTGAGCTGAAGTCGGACGCCCAGCCGATGGAGCCACGCAGGTGCCCCATTTAGAAAAATGTTTTTAATATAGGTCCCAGTTGCCATCCAGTGTCATTTTTCCCACAGGCTAAAGTACTTCTTTTAGAATTTGTTGTAGTGCAGTTCTGTTGGCAACAAAAAAACAGTCTTTGTTTACTGAAAATATATTTTGTTTCATGGGCATATTTGAAGGATAGTTTAGCTGGATATAGAATTATTAATGAAAGCTTTTTTTTTCCTTCAGTGCTTTTAATATGTTTTTCCAGTCTCTTCTGGCTTTCATAGTTTCTGGTGAGAAGTCATCCAGTTATTTATTGTTATTCCCTCATACATAACATAGTTCTTCTCTGACTGCTTTTTTTGTAGTTTGACAGTGGTATATCTAGGAATGATTTTATTTTTGTTTATATTTTTGGGGGTTTGTTGAGTTCCTTGAATCTTTAATTTTTCACCATCTTTGGAAGTTTTTGGCCATTATTTCTTCAATTTGTTTTTTATGCTGCTTTCATTCTTCCTTTCCTGGGGTTCTAGTTGTATGTATGTGAGGTCCTTTATGATGTCTTATAAGTTGTGTCTTAGAGGTTTTGTTTATTTTTCTTCAAACATTTTTCTCTCTTTGTTGGGTAATTTCTATTGGTATATATTCAAGTTCATCTGCTGTCTCCAATTTGTTGTTGAGCCATTGAAAATTTTTAGTTATACTTTTAACTCTAGAATTTATATATTATTTTGTAGTTGCCATTTCTCTGTTGAGATTTTCTATATATTTCCCTTTAATTTTTTGAATTATTTTAATTATTTGAATATATTTGTAAAGCTGTTTTGAGGCCTTTGCAAAATCCAACATCTAGGTCTATTTAAAGTGAGTTATATTGACTGCCTTTTTTTTTTTTTTTTTTTTTGTCCTGAGTATGGGTCACACTTTCCTGTTTTCTTCATGTTGAATAATTTTTAGTTGAAAATTAGATGTTGCAGCTATAGTATACCAGCATTATAGCTATTGTGTGCGTGTGTTTTCTCAGGATTTTTAGATTTTTGACCTAGTAGTCATTCAATTTGCCTGGATTCAAACAATAGACTTTGTCTCCTTTGTGATGTGCAGCTGCTAACATCTGTTTGTTTGACTTCCTGTGGCTGTTTCTTTAGCCTAGCCCTGTAGGGATCTTCCCTGTGGCTGTAGATTCGGTGGTCAAAGATTTGGATTTAGCTTACCTCTCCTGAGGGTTTGTTGTTGTTGTTTTTTGCTTTTTTTTGTTGTTGTTGGTATTGCGTTGTTGTTGTTGTTGTTGTTGTTGTTGTTGTTGTTTTTCCTGCTCCTGCTGGTTTGGGGCTCTGTACTTTCACTGTTCAAGCCCATTTGGCTCCAGCTCTCTGCCACTTGAGCTGCCTCAGTTGAGGAATGTTTATGGTTGAGAAAAGCATCAAACTCACAGATGATTTAATCCTGTGTAGTTCCTTTTTTTTGAAAGTGGATATCTTTCTGGTCTTTTGACTTTTTTCTTGTTGGGTTCCCTGGGGGCTCCTTCGCTTATGTGTAGGTCAGCTATAAGCCAAGGATTTGGGCAATTGCTCAGAATTTGAGTCTAGCTCATTCTGTCGTTCTCCTGCTGCTAGGTCTTTCCCTTTAAATTCCCAACTGCTTTCAGGGGCACCTGGGTGGCTCAGTCGGTTAAGCGGCTGCCTATGGCTCAGGTCATGATCTCACTGTTCGTGGGTTTGAGCCCTGCATCAGGCTCTCTGCTGTCAGCACACAGCCTGCTTCAGATCCTCTGTCCCCTTCTCTCTCTCCTCCTCCCCCGCTCCTACTCTCTGTCTCTCTCAAAAAATAAACATTAAAAAAAATAATAAAATAAATTCCCAACTGCTTTCCTAATTCCAAATCTGATCTCTGACACTTTAGCTGGTAGCATTTCAGCTTTTCCCACCAATGTTTTCTGTAGCATTGGGGGTTGAGTTACTCATGGCCAGGAAGCTGCAAACTCATAGGTCTTCCCTATCCCAGTCACAATTTCCTGAAATTAAATTTTCCTCTGGCCCCTATGTGCTTTTGGGTGCCCTGTGGTATCTTTCAATGATTTCTTAAATACATTTCTTAAACAGTTATTACATGTGGGGATTTGCATGAGCATTTCATTCCACCACCGTTATCTGCTGGGGACTCTGTTCAGGTATGGATCATAGAATTTTTTTTCCTATCTTTCCCATGTCTTTCTATAATCTGAGAGAGGGATTTATTTTGATAAATTAAGAAATGATTGATACCAGCAGCATCCAAGTAGGCCAAAAAACCTCATAATTCAGAAAGGGAATAGATCTATTTTATTGTGCTTTATTATTTGCACACGTGATTTACGAAAAATCACTGGCAGATACATGTGGAGTAGCAGACTACAGGAGGAGTTTGTAGTCACAAGTTCAGAACGGTTGTTTTGTCAGTCTCGGCTTTGTCTTCGGTGCTTGTCGTGTGGCATTATGTATGGTTTTCGTGTTGGTGCTTAGGGTATGGGCATAGCACATGGCATCCTTCTCAACTTTGTACCGCTACAATGTCTCTTCATGAGATTCGATCCTTTGGATTCAGAATATCTGTTAATTTAGCTCAAACTGGGCTTCAGTGTATAATTTCATTCTGAGAGGAAGAGAAAGCGTGCAGATTCATTGCATCAGTTGGATCACAGGGGCCAGGGTTCACCTATTTAAGCATCTGACTTTGGTTAAGCATCTGACTTCGGCTCAGGTCACGATCTTGAGGTTTGTGGGTTCCAGCCCCGCGTTGGGCTCTGTGCTGACAGCTCAGAGCCTGGAGCCTGCTTCGGATTCTGTATCTCCCTCTCTCTCTGCACCCCACCCCCCACTCTCTGTCTCTCTGTCTCTCTGTCTCTGTCTCTGTTTCTCTCCAAAATAAATGAACATTAAAAAAAAGTATGCATTGTTTCTAGGCACATTCTTGGCACATACTTTTAAGTATTTAAAAAATTTATCAGACAATAAAATTGACCCTTTTTTTGGCTTTACAGTTCTATGAATTTTGACTTATGTATAGATTCATGTAACTACAACCATAATTCAAATACAGAACGGGGCTGGGTGGCGCAGTCGGTTAAGCATATGACTCTTGATTTTGGCTCAGGTCATGATCTCACAGTTGTGACATTGAGCCCTGCGTTACACTCCATGCTGAGTATGAAGCCTGCTTACGATTCTCTCCCTCCCTCTCCCTCTGCCCCTCCCCTGCTTGTACCCTCCCGCTGTCTCTCTCTCTCTCTCTCTCTCTCAAAAAGAAAAAAAATACAGAATAAAATCCACCATCCCTCAAAACCTCTTTCATGTTATCCCTAGTCATCCGCTACCCTCCCTGCCACCACAGGAAATCCCAGCAACCACTGCTTTGTTCTCCATCACTATAGTATTGTCTTTTCTAGAATGTCACATAATGGAATCATATAGTTTATAAAATTTTGAGACTGTTTCCACTCAGCATAATGGCTTTGAGATTCATCCAAGTCCATGTGTAGATCAGTAGTTTGTGCCTCTGTATTGCTGAGGAGCACATTCAGTTTGAAACAAGTGCCTTTGTACAGACCGAATGAGATCTTTTCAGGTAGACCTCTCTTTGGGACCATTTTCTTTACAGGCTGGTTTGAATTTCTCCCTTCATTTGGCCGTTCAGTGATTGCCTTTCTTAAGAAATATTGACACTTCAGCCATTTCACTATTTTATGTCGAAATTCTCCCCCAGCCCCAGATAATCAAAACTAATGAGGTTTTACTTTAACTTCTGTTCTCAAACCACTAGTCCACAAGACTGTTAGCATTCAAGGGAAGAAAATACCAGACTGTAAGTGGAGAGCTGGCCAATTTAAGGCCGAGCTGGGAAGTATTTTGCTTTTGTATAAAAATCTGAAAAGAACAGCTTTATATTTCAGATTCCTGAAAGCCCGACGCTAATGCAAATCATAAAACCAGGAGCGGCACTTAAAAGCATTAAATTAGGTGATTTGCAATCCAGACAGGCATGGGGGACGGCAGCGATGCCACGAAGTGGCCTCGGCTGCCCTGCTCCTCGCAGGGGGGCAGGGGGGTGGGGCTTCTTCCCTTCCCCCTCCCCCAGACGCCCAGTGCCCCAGGCACCTCCTGCGGGGTTGTGTCATCAGGCAGGGCCCCCTCGTGCCATCTTCTGGACTTCGGCGGAATCATAAGTAGCCAAAGTGGCGTGCGTGGCGAGAGCGTGGTGTTGGTCCAGGTACTGACGCTGCTGCCCGATGAGACACGGGCTGCTGTTGTGAGGAATGGGGGTCCCCTCGTGCGCCTGAAGATGGGGTGTTGGAGTCTGCAGGGAAGAGCACGGGACACAGCCTGCCTTCTCATGCTGGGATGTGTATCAGCGGCTGCTGCACGTTTATCCTTGCAAACAGCTTACTTCACACACTTAACGTCTCCTGCTTCCTCTTTTTAACTTTTTAAAATTTATTTGTTTAGAGAGAGAGGAGGGGCAGAGAGAGAGAGAGAGAGAGAGAGCGAGAGAGAGAGAGAGAGAGAGAGAGAGAATCCCAAGCAAGCTCCACACTGTCAGTGCAGAGCCCGTTGTGGGGCTCAAACTCATGAACCGTGAGATCATGACCTTTACCAAAATCAAGAGTTGGACGCTTAACTGAGTCACCTCGGCGCCCCTCCTTCTTCCTCGTAACCTTGACTTGAGTTTGCCATGATGCCCACTGGGCCTCTTCCTGTACTGCCTTAAAGGGCCAAGATCTATTGTAGTCCTAGTTTTACTTTATTTTAAGTTCCCTCAAAAGAATCAGATTGGTCCAGCTGGCCTGTGGATTGGTTTCTTGTGGACCATGGGCCCACCTCTCCTCTCAACTGACTGTGGATGGGTGGACTGGCTTTCGTGGTCTAGATATGGCCACCTAGCCTTCGTTCCTTAACTGAGGCTGGGGCAGGGGCCGTTTTAAAGGACTGTGGGTTGGGTAGACACCCCATCATAATCCATCCTGTTTATGAAGGCTTAGTCTGGCCTGGATACTTCCAGTCAAGACCACCAGGCAGCCCTCCATTACTGCACAGAGGATCATGCGTAACAGATGGCGTGCTCCAGCACCCGGTTTGCGCTGCTCGTCTGTTATGGGCTCCAGGAACCCTCAGGCTCCGTCCAAGACCTGCTGCATCAGAAACCCGGATGGTGGAGTGGGGCCCAGCAGTCTGTCTTAACAAGCCCTCCAAGTGATCCCATCGACCCTCTGAGGTTTTAGAACCACTCATCGAAGGCATGCATTCTCAGTGGGTTGGTATTGCCCCCAACAAGCTAAACCATTCTTTCTTGGGGAGCAAAAGAATCATAGCTAATACAATGGTCTGTGGCTCTCCAAACCTCAACCCAACAAAGCCTTATTCCTTGGTATTTAATTTGGTGGGGGGGGGGGTTGGCGATTAGGAGGAAATGTCTTTGAAGGCTCGTTAGGTTGGTGATAATGAGAAAATATTCGATCGACGCTGCTTGAGGGTGTATACCTACGAGAGGAACTGCTAGCTGTAGGTGAGTCATACCCTCCGCTTCCCCACGGGGCGCATAGCTGTCTTCCAGAATGGCTGTACGCATGTATGCCGTCACCTGCAAAAAGTTTTTGTTTCTTCACGTCTTTATCAGCATTGGTATTGTCCAGGTTTGTTGTGGTTGCTGATCCTGTGGCTACAAAATATCATCTTATTTTAAAGCCTATTTTCTGATTGTTGTTCGTAGATAGAAATGCCACCTCCATCTTACGTGTTGGTCTTACGTCCGCTGACCTTGTGAAACTTTCCCTCTTAGTTTTATAATTTCTCGGTAGTTTCTTTTGCTTTTATCATTTTTCTGTATTTTATGCCATATGGAATGGATAATGTGCAGGGTCCAGCGTAATGTTGAACTGGAGTGGTTCTTTCTCCTGTAATCTATAAAGGAGGTGAATTACTGATACAGATTTTTTTAAGTTTATTTATTTTTTTATTTAAAAATTTATTTATTTTGAGAGAGAGAGAGGGAGACAGAGAGTGGGGGAGGGGCAGAGAGAGAGAGAGAGAGAAGGAGCGAGAATCCCAAGCAGGCTCTGCACTGTCAGTGAAAAGCCAGACATGGGGCTCGAACTCATGAACTGTGAGATCATGACCTGAGCCAAAGTTGGATGCTTAACCAGCTGAGCTACCCAGGCGCCCCGGATACAGATTTTCTTATGTTTAACAGGACAGACCTGGGCAGATGCTTCATAGCCCCCACAAATGCTACTTTGCAAAAGGAAATGCACCAAGAGCAGCATTGCTTTTGGCCAGGCACTTGGTTATTTTGTGCCTTGCGGCCCCACATCATTACTTTCCTGGTGCCCAGATCTCAGTTCTCAAAAACAGCCGGCAGTGGGGATACACTGTGACTGTTGTCTTGCCACCTGCCTGTTATATCTTCCTTCTGACAAATCTCTCTCTTTGAAGCAGATACAGTTTCTTCCATTACTTTCTGGCTGCCTGTTGCTGTCATTTGCCCATGGTGCACCATCTGTGAATTCTGTCTTAGGTATTCCAAGAATTCACTCCTGTCTTTGTGAAGTAACCCTCCTGGTCTTTTTTCTGTGTTTTGTTGGGTGTGTATTTTTAGTGGACAGTCTGTTGGCTTCACATCGTTCAGTCTGTTAGGTTTTGTCTCCTTCTCTCAGAGGTATCTTCTTCAGGTCCTCCCAGGCTGTTGAAGGTAAAGTCATCATTATGTGCAGTGTTAGTTCATGCCCCTTGGTCATGGTTTCATCATAGATACCTTACCGGTCATGCATATCTTCAGGAACAGCCAGGGTGGTGAGCAGAGAATCCAGCCCCTTACTTAGCGATCTAAGTTAACTTTGTGTACCCTGTTGAATTCAGTTTGTTAATACTGGGTTAAGCTTTTTTATTTTATGTTCAAGAATTACTGTTATTTTTCCTATCCTTGGCCATTCTTTCTTTTTCCTTAAAAAGTTGTACTATACTCATAGATGAGGCTGGAGAATATTCTCTCTTTGTTCTCTGGAAGGCTTTCCTCTGGAAGGTTGGTAAGAAGTTCTACCAACCTAAGATAGAAGTTAAAGCCACCTGGCCTGGTGTGTTCAGTGTGGGAGAGGTTGAAACTTCTGATTCCATGTTTTCAATGCTCATAGGACAGGTTAGTTTATCTGGTTTCTTTTTTTTTTTTTTTTTTTTTTTTTAGTCAGTTTTGGTGGGTTGTTTTATCCTAGGAATTTGTCCTTTTCCTCTCTTTTTAAGTTTATTGGCATAGTTATTTATTGTATTCTCTTACCTTCGAAATTTCTGCCACATCCATAGTGATATCTATTTTAATTCCTGATGTGCTTTATGTATGGGGTATTCATTTTTTCTTACTTTAGCAACTCTTTTTTTTTTTTAATAGTTCGTGTTATATTTTTGTGTTCTATTTTATAAATTTCTATCCTCCTTGTCTCCTTCCCTTTATTTTCTTTGGGTCTCTCTTCTCTTCTCTTCTAACCTTTTAAATTCTGATGCTTGGCTTGTTAATTTTCATCTTTTCTTGTTTTGTTTTTTTTTTTTCCTGTCAGCATTTATGGTTAAAATAATCTCATCCTACTGCCATTTTAGCCAATTGGGTTGGCCATTCTTTTTTTTTTTTTAAGTTTACTTATTTATTTTGAGAGAGAGAGGGCATGAATGGGGTAGGGACAGAGAGAGAGGGAGAGAGAATTCCAAGCAGGCTTCATGCTGTCAGCGTAGAGCCCACCATGGGGCTTGAGCCCATGAAATGTGAGATCATGACCTGAAGCGAGATCGAGAGTCTGAAGCCCAGCCGACTAAGGCACCTGGTCGTCCCTGGGTTGGTCATTCTGACTGGTTTGTGCTTTACCATAGTTTTTTTGTTTGTCTTGTTTTGTTTTGTTACTCCCACCATTTACTATGAATTGTGGACTCAATGGATCTGTTCCCATGACCTTTTTTTTCAGGACCAGTTATCCTCAGGTAAAAGACCTTTCTGGATATTTAAACTTGCCTGAGAGAGAGCATCTTTATTCCAATTTTGAACAGTGCCCATCTGGAATATGCTTTACTCTTCTAAGTGTTGTTAGGTATAGACAACTTGTGTAGCCATTGAAGGCAGTTTTGGACATGGAGCAGCCAGAAGGAAGGAAGGGGACACCAGAGGTCTTGGTTCTTGACTCTGTTCTGCCATCAGTTACTTTGGTGGTGTGGGTTGGTCTGAATTTGCTGTGGGATCAATAGACTCTTTGTGAGCTGAGGAGAGGTAGTTGGGCAATTGTTACTGACAGAAAGGAGCCAAGCCCTTTGTGTGTGTGTGTGTGTGTGTGTGTGTGTGTGTGTGTGTGTGTGTTTTCACCTTTCTTGACCCTGTTAGCTGTCATGTCTGTAAAATGGGTAGAATGAATAAAATCACTGCTGGGGTTCTTACCAACCATTCCATGTTATGTGGCATGATTTCCTTGGACTTCATACTCTGATTATGAGTGGAGAGTTCATTGGCCTACAGCAAGCTCATTGCCTGTGCCCCATGCCAAGCCAAGCCAAGCCAAGCCAACCCAAGCCAATTCTTTGGCTTTGGGAATTGATGTTAGAAGAAAGATTTTATTTGACTGGCCTGAAGGTGTGATTGGCCTTTAGAAAGAGCTGTTGGAGTGCTTTTGTTTCTTCTGCCCCCTAGTCTCCCCCAGCTTTTCATTTTGAAATAATTTTAGATTTATGGAAGAGTTGTAAAGATTAGTTCAGAGAGTTCCTATTAAATACCCTTTTCCTACCTCCCCTTGCTGGTAACATCTTATGTAACCACAGTAACCACAGTATAGTAACCAATTAACATTGGTTAATTTTTTTTTTTTACATTGGTTAATTTTTCAGCAATGCCCTTTTTCTCTTATGGGGTCTGATCCAGGATACCACCTTGCCTATATTTTTCGTACCTCCTTAGTTTCCTCCTTTAATCTGTAACCATTTCTTGGGTCTCCTTGTCTTTCATGACCTGCACACATTTGAGGAGTACTGGTCAGGGGATTTGTGGAATGTTCCTTAACTTAGATCTGTCTGATATTTTCGCATGATTATCCTAGGATATGAGTTTGGGGGAAAGTGAAGTGTCCTTGTCCTCACATGCTCACATCAAACATGAAGGCACATGATACCTACATTACTGTTGGCGATGTTCACCTTGATCACTGAAGGGGGTATCTGATGGGTTTCTCCACTGTAAGGTTACTATTTTTCTCTTTCTACACTTGATTGTATCCTTTTCATGTAACTCCATATAATTTTAAATACAATTCATTGTATCTTTTATTTTTTATTTTTTTAATGTTTTTAATGTTAATTTATTTTTGAGAGAGTGAGACAGACCGCGAGCAGGGGAGGGGAAGAGAGAGAGGGAGACAGAATCCGAAGCAGGCTCCAGGCTCTGAGCTGTCAGCACAGAGCCTGATGTGGGGCTCGAGCCTATGAACCATGAGATCATGACCTGAGCTGAAGTTGGATGCTTAACCGACTGAACCACCCAGGTGCCTATCATTGTATCTTTTAAACATCAGTTTCATAGATGGATACTTTTACACCCCGTAAAATTTGCCGATGGTAAGTGATTTCTAAAAAATTTAGAGAGTTGTGTAACCATCACCACCATCCAGATTTTGGATATTTCCATTACCCCAGAAAGTAGCCTGTTCACTGTCAATCTGTGTTTCCATCCCAGCTCTAGGCAATCCCCTATCTGCTCTCCGTCTCCATCAATTTGTGTTTCCTGGACATTTCATCTAGATGGAATGATACAATATGTGGTCTTTTGTGTCTGGCTTCTTTTACTTAATGTTTTTGAGGTTCATCCAAATTGTAGCATGTATTAGGTTCCCAGGAATAGAATTGGTGGTTCATTTGATAAGCGTATGTTTAACTTTAAGAAACTGTCAAATTATTTGACCAAGTGGCCTTACCATTATACATTCCCATCCACATTATGTGACAGTTTCAATTTCTCCACATCTTGTCACCACTTATTATTGCTTGTCTTTTTGATTATAGCCATTTTTATGGTAGGTCAAAAGTAGCATTTCATTGTGGTTTTCATTTTCATTTTCCTAATGGCTAATGATGTTGAGTATCTTTCCCCTGATTGTTAACCATTTGTCTTCTTTGAAGAAGTATCTATTCAGATCATCAGTCCGTTCTTACTTATTTATTTATTTATTTATTTACTCACTTACTTAACTTACAAGGCAAGTTCTGCTTTCAGACTTTCAAACATGTTAAGGTTAAACTTGCAACGGGTTTTTCCTTTCTACAGTGATCAGTTTTTAGTGTTGATGTACCAGACCTTAATGGTGGTTGATAGAAGAACTTAATGCACATTGAGAGAATGACCAAAAGGAGCCAAGAAAGATAGCTGGGAACAGCAGACATTGTGTCTCACATGTTTCCAGAAAAAAAAAATGGGGGAGGGGGGAAAGCCACTGAGAGTCGTTATTCCATATGGCACTGAAACAAACATTCAACTCGGTTAGGTAAGAGTTACCTATCCCTGAACATAAAGGCATCTGATTCTAAGTAGCTTCAGGAATTCAATGTTTTCCTTGTACTCTCCAGCAAATGGCCACCGATCTGAAGTCCTAAACCAAATGCAAGTGTTCTCAGCAAATAATTTCCTTGGTTGTCACTGATCAAGGCTACTCTGCATGTTCCGAGAGACTTAAATGATCCCTGAAACTGTAGTGTTTCATGTGTCCATTTTTAATTGGTTGTTTTCTTTTTGTTGAATTGTAACTGTTCTTTATATAGTCTGGATATGTCTTTTTTTTTTTTTTATCAGAAATGTGATTCGTAAACACTTCCCTACAGTTTCCTTTGAAGTACAAAAGTGAATTTCGATGAAATCAGATTTGTCAATTGATTGTGCTTCTGGTATTGAATTTAAGAACTCTCTGGCTCCCTCAGAACTCTGTGACGATTTTCTTTATTATTTTCTTCTGAAAGCTTTATAGTTTTTTAAAGTTTATTTATTTATTTTGAGAGAGAGAGAGAGAGAGAATGAGTGAGCAGGGGAGGGACAGAGAGACAGGGCGAAAATCCCAAGCAAGCTCCGTGCTGACATGGGGCTCGATCCCACAAAATGTGAGATCATGACCTGAGCTGAAACCGAGTTGGATGCTTAACCAACTGAGCCACGCAGGCACCCCTGAAGCTGTATAGTTTTAACTTATATTTATGCCTAGATCCATCTTGAATTAATTTTTGTGATATGAGGTAAGCATCCAACTTAATTTTTAAAAATACCTAGTACATTAAAAACATTAATAGGCTTTTTTTAAGAGCAGTTTTAGGTTTACAGGAAAATTGAGAAAGTACAGAGTTCTCCCATATCCCCCACCCTCCTCCACACACACATACACACACACACACACACACACACACACACACACACACACTTCCTCTATTATTAACATATTGTGATGCATTGGTTACAATTCATAAGCTAATATTGGTGCATGTATTAGTTGGCTAGACTACCATAACCAAATACCACAGACTGGGTGGCTCAAACAATAGAAAGTAATTTTCTCACAGTTCTTGAGGCTGGAAGTCCAAGATCAAGGTGTTGGCAGGTTTGGTTTCTTCTGAAGCCTCCCTCCTTAGCTTGTAGGTGGCCATTTCCTTGCTGTGTCCTCACACGGTCGTTCCTCTATGTGTGCACATCTCTCTGCATGTCCAAATTTCCTCTTCTTATAAAGACGCCGGTCAAATTGGATGAGAGCTCACTCAAAAGACCTTGCTTTAACTTTAAGAGGTAATGACCTCTTTAAAAAAATTTTTTTAATGTTTTTATTTGTTTTTGAAGGAGAGAGAGACAGAGCATGAGTGGGGAAGAGCAGAGAGAGAGGGAGACACAGAATTCAAAGCAGGCTCCAGGCTCTGAGCTGTCAGCATAGAGCCCAATGCGGGGCTCGAACTCATGAACTGTGAGATCATGACCTGAGCCGAAGTTGGATGCTTAACTGACCAAGGCACCCAGGTGCCCCAACTTCATTATCTCGTAAAGTCTGTGTCTCCAGATACAGTCACATTCTGAGGTACTCGGGGTTGGGCTTCAATGTAAGAGACGCCATTCAGTCCATAAGAATACATTATTATTAACTAAAGCCCATAGTTTACATTAGTCTTCATTCCTTATGTTGTATATTCTATGGGTTTTGACAAATGCAGAAGGACATTTCTCTATCCTTGTAGCGTCGTACAAGCGTCATTGCCCTGAAAACCCCCATGCTCCCCCTATTCATTGCTCCCTCCCCACAGCCTCTTAACAACCACTGATCTTTTTGCTGCCTTCATAGTGTTGCCTTTTCCAGAATGTCATATAACTGGTGTAATTGTACGGTATGGAGACTTTTTCAGATTGGGACTTTTCCTTAAGTAATATGCCTTAAGGTTTCCCCATGTCTTTTTTTTTTTTTTTTTGCTTGATAGCTTATTTCTTTTCGGCATGGAATCATATTCCATTATCTGGATGTGTCATAGTTTATTTATCCATTCACATATTGAAGGATATCTTGGTTGCTTCCAGTTTTTGGCCATTATGAATATAGGTGCCATGAAGTTCATGTGCAGGTTCTCAACTCCTTCAGATAAATATCAAGGGGCACAATTGAAGGATCGTATGGAACAAGTTCTGTTTGCTTTTGTAAAACCACCAAACTCATCCAGGGTTGCTGTACCACTTTGCATTCCCACCAGCAACGAATGAGAGTTCCCATTGCTCCACATCCTTAGCAGCATTTGGTGTTGACAGTGTTTTGGGTTTTGGCCATTCTGGTAGGTGTGCAGTGATATCTCATTGTTTTAATTTGCATTTGCCTGATGACATATGATGTGGAGCATCTTTTGATATCCTTACCTGCCATATGTAATAGCTTTGTTGATGAGGTATCTATTAAGATTTTTGGCTCACTTTTAAATCACGTTGTTTGTTTTCTTATTGTTGAGTTTTAAAAGCTCTTCATATGTTTTGGATAACAGTCCTTTATCAGACAATGTGCCTTTTGCAAATATTTTTTCCCAGTTTGTGCCTTGTCTTTTCATTCTTTTGACATCGTCTTTCACATGTCAAAAATTTGAGCAGCAAATTTTATTTTATTTTTTTAAATAAGTGCACTATTTATTTTTGAGAGAGGGAGAGTGAGAGTGGGAGAGGGGCAGAGAGAGAGTGAGACAGAGGATCTGAAGCAGACTCAGCACTGACACTAGAGAGCCTGATGCGGGGCTCGAACTCACAAACCATGAGATCATGACCTGGGCTGAAATCAAGAGTCGGATGCTTAACCAACGGAGCCACCCCGGTGCCCCAGCAAATTTTAATTTTAATGAAATTCAGCTTGCCAGTTTTTTCTCTCCTGGATCATGCCTTTCGTGTTGTATGTAAAAAATATGTTACAAAACCCAAGGTCATCTGGATATTCTCTTGTGTATTTTCTAGGAGTTTTGTAGTTTTGCATTTTACATTTATGCTGTGATTCATTTTAAGTTAAAAATTTTGAAGTATTTAAGGTGTGTGTGTAGATTGTTTTTTTTTTTTTCCATGTGGATATCCAGTTGTCCGGTGTCACTTATTGAGACTGTCCTTTCTTCACTGACTTTACTTTGCTCCTTTGTCAAAGATCAGTTGACTATATTTGTGTGGGTCTAATTCTGGACTGGCTGTTGTGTTCCAGCTTCTTCTTCCTGGTTTTTTTTTTTTGTTGTTTGTTTTTTTTGTTCTTGGCTTATGGACATCCAGTCATACCACCACAATTTGTTGAAAAGACTGTCTTCTCATTGGAAAAGGGCAACATCGTTGAAATTAAAAGTATAAGAATTTATTTCTTGACTCATTTCTGTTCCATTGATACACATGCCTGTCCTTACACCTGTATCCCACTGACTTGATTGCCTTGATTTTATAAGAAACCTTGAAATTGGGTAGTGTAAAATCTCCAACTTTGCTCTTTTTCAAAACTGGGTTGCTTACTGTAGAGACTTTGCATTTCGTGTCAGTTTCAGTATCAGCTTGCCAATGTCCACAAAAATGCCTGCTGGGATTTTGATAGGACTGGTGTCGAACTTACAGATCAGTTTGGGAAGAACTGCCATCTTAACAGTATTGAGTCATCCAATCCATGAACATGGTATTTCTCCACTTATTACCTTTTCTTTAATTTCCCTTAACCATGTTTTGTAGTTTTTCAGTATTCAAGGCTTATGTTCCTTTTATTAAATATATCCCTAAATATTGACTCTTTTTTTTTAATGTTTTTATTTTTGAGACAGAGAGAGACAGAGCATGAGCAGGGGAGGGGAAGAGAGAGAGGGAGACACAGAATCCGAAGCAGGCTCCAGGCTCTGAGCTGTCAGCACAGAGCCCAACGCGGGGCTCAAACTCACAGACCGTGAGATCATGAGCCGAAGTCGGACGCTCAACCGACTGAGCCACCCAGGCGCCCCTTGACTCTTTTTTATTTTTATTATTTTTATTTATTTGAAAAAATTTTTTTAAATATTTATTTTTGAGATAGAGAGAGACAGAGCATGAACAGGGGAGGGTCAGAGAGAGAGGGAGACACAGAATCTGAAGCAGGCTCCGGGCTCTGAGCTGTCAGCACAGAGCCCGTTGCGGGGCTCGAACTCACAGACTGTGAGATCGTGACCTGAGCTGAAGTCGGAGGCTCAACTGACTGAGCCACCCAGGCGCCCCAATATTGACTCTTTTTTTTAAAATTGTTTTTACATTTATTTATTTTTGAGAGACAGAGAGAGACAGAGCACAAGTGGCGAGAGGCAGAGAGAGAATGAGACACAGAATCCGAAGCAGGCTCCAGGCTCTGAGCTGTCAGCACAGAGCCCGACGTGGGGTTCGAACTCACGAACTGTGAGATCATGACCTGAGCCGAAGTCAGACGCCCAACCGACTGAGCCACCCAGGCAACCCTTGACTCTTTTTTTTTTTTTTTTAAAGGAATTGTATCTTTATGTAATTTTAATGTTTCTCAGCTTTGGAAGACTACCATTTGGGGAATGTTGTTCTCCTCAATATAAAAGTTGGCAACTACAGAATTCCAACCTAAGTTTGTACTGTCATTTCAGGAACATTGAGGGTGAAATTCAAATACTTTATACTTAACCATCCCAAGTGAATTGGGTGGTGTTGATCACTGGCCTCAGATTACTTCTTCATTCATTTTTGGCACAAAATCAACTGTTCAGCTCACCATTCTTTTGGATGACAGTTTTGCTGAGGCTCAGCTGGGTGGGATGGGTGGTATAGGTGGCTCTGCTCCGTGGGACTGGCTAGATGTTTGCTGGGACCACAAGGGTGCCCAGGCCATGTTTCTGTTACGGTGGCAGGCTAGTCCAGTTGTGTTCTTAGAGTGAGTAGCAGGGATCTGAGAAAGAATAGTAGAGGGGCACTGGACCCCATGAAGCCAGGCCCCATTTTTGATGGGAGGTGCTTCAGAATCACATGTAATGTGATGTGGATATAGGAAGGGGAATAATTGTGCTCATTTTTTGCAAGCAGTTCACTACAGTAGCATGTATCCCTGCAACTCAGTCTGGCTGATCAGAATCGGAGTCAGTTTTTTCGCTTGGGAAATTACCCACCATCTGATTCTTGACAGGGACAAAAACTTCTTCCAATAGGAGCTGAATATGCTCCATACTTCTTTTCCTGGGTTTTCATGCATCTAGGGTGCAGGCATCTGTACGTTTGGAAGTAAGACAGGTGATGTAGTAGGCTCTGTGTAGCATTGATTTTCTGGTTAGGGTGACAACGCAGGTGAACTTGCAAGGCCAAGGCCAAGTTCCTTTTGCAGAAACAGCAACTGTGCTGGTATTGGTGCTGGTTGCAGTGAAGTTCAGTTCAGGGTGGAAAGGTGGGAAGGGTGCCAACTGTGGCCCCTCTTGCTCTGCTATAGCAAGGTCACTGATGTTGTAGGGGAGGCAGGACTTAGTCTGCTTGGGGTAAATGCACATTGTCTTTTTTTTTTTTTTAATCTTTATTTTTAAGAGAGAGAGAGAGAGAGAGAGCAAGCAGGGGAGGAATAGAGAGAGAGGGAGACACAGAATCCGAAGCAGGCTCCAGGCTCTGAGCTGTCAGCACAGAGCCTGACGCGGGGCTCAAACTCACAGACCGTGAGATCATGACCTGAGCTGAAGTCGGATGCTTAACCGACTGAGCCACCCAGGTGCCCCTAAATGCACTCTGTCTTAATTGGATATGATGACTGCTTGTTAGAGTTACTGAAACAAGTCCATGCCCTAGAGATGTGTTGGGTGGGTCTCCCAGCCCATATCCCTTGGGTTCACGGAAAACCTTGGTGTCCAGATGCCCCTCATTGGCTTCCAGTGTCTCTGTGAACTCTGCACAGTGCGGGCGGCATCTGAGGGTCTTGGGTGCGTGAATGGCACATGCACCTGCGTTTGCTTTTCATTTTGGTACAGTAGTCTGGGGGCTGCACTCCTCGTGATCAATAACGTGGGCTGGTCAGTCGGCTGGAGAACTGGTGGTTTGGGATGATCTGCTCTTTTGTCTTAGTGATGTGAGCTCTTCTAGGTGGTACCAGTGACCCAGCTGTGTGGGAGTCGCACAGGGTCCTGGCAGCTTGGTGCAAGCCTGGGACGGCGCCTGTCTCTTCCTTTCCCTGCAGGAAGCCTGTGTGGTGTTGGCCCGGGTGCATGCTACCTGCTTCCCGTCTTCGACACCGTGTTTGTCAGGAGGACTTACCGCCGCCAGGGCCTGGGCACAGCCATGCTGCAGGACTTCTGTGAGACGTTCCGTGAGGACGAGGCTCTGGGCGTCAGTTGGCCGATTTCTCCCGCCATGTTCAAAGGTAAACCCGCTTTGTGTCAGGCGGAAACGTATGGGCAACGGTGATGGATAACACGTGAGTTCTAGGTGGTTCCGGGGAGGCAGGTTCCTTGACACTCTCTGCGTGTGGGTTTTCTCTTCCTCCTGAGAAATCTCCCATTGCTTCAGCACAGATGAGACTTTATGCTGTGGCACTGGGGGGTGGGGGGGAGCCTTTCCCAGCCCTAGAAATAACTGGATTTAGAAATAATAAAAAACATGGCATCAGAGAGAAGCAGAATCCAGAGAAGTGCACCTGCTGGGCGCCTAGAGGGCCTTTGTGGTTTCACTTGATGCTTAGAGCCCATGACTTAGTCCTTTCAGCTAGACGCTGAAAGGGAGCCCAGGAGCTTTGTCTGGGAGGGCAGCTGGAGTGCAAAGGCAAGCTCTGACTGCACTGAGCCCCCAAGTACCTCGTAGCTCTTGCTGCGGAAGACAGTCCCCTTCTTCCATTCTTACCCTACTGAGTCCCCGTACTGGTCAAGGTTCTCCAGAGAAACAGAACCAATAGGGTATACACACACACACACACACACATACACACACACACACGAGAGAGAGAGAGAGATTTATTATAAGGAATTGGCTCACATGGTGTGGAGACTGAGACTCCCAAGATCTGCAGTTAGCAAGCTGGAGACTCAGGACAGCCAATGGTGTCATAACGGTGCAAATTCTGCCAGGCTCCAGACCCAAGAAAAGCCAACAAAAAGTTTTTGGGTCAAATCCAAAGGCAGCAAAAGACCCATGTCCCAGCTCACCAGACAGGCAGGAGTTCCCTCTTACTTGTGGGAGGGTCAGCCTTTTCCCTCTATATTCAGGCCTTCAACTGATTGGATGAGGCCCACCCACATGAGGGAAGGCAATCTGCTTTACTCAGTCTGTTGATTCAAATGTTCATCTCATCCCAAACACCTTCACGGACACACCCCGAATAATGTCTGACCAAATATCTGGGCACCCCCTGGCTCAGTCAAGTTGACACTTAAAATGAGCTATCACAATCCCTTTTCACGTTCTGGAAGAGAAATCCTTATATGTATATTTTTTTCAGAGGAAATGAAACAAACCCTGGTGTTAAACATTACGTTCCAAGTACGTAAGGGGGGCAGGTTCTGGTGAGCATCTCTCTAGGTTCCCCACACCCCTGCTGTGAAGTACACCCCTTCCACCCTGGGTACTGTTTCACTTCTTGTCATACAGATGTTTTGGGGTCCTTAGTACTGAGTTTCCAGGACCGTTATTGTGTGGGGAGATCAAGAGATAAGAGAGAAAACGTAGGGAAGGTAAGGAAAGTTCTGTTGCTCTAAAGTCCTAAGAAAAGCAGGTGAAAACATATTTTCAAGTAGGTTTAGTCATTTCTTTATATTTCCAAACTCATGGTCTATAATTAAACTCTGAAGAGCCTTGAATTTCTGCAAAGAGCATTCCAGGATTCCTGTACTGTGTTGCTCACTTTGAGGTGTTGCAAAGTTCCAGAACCACATGCCTGTCCTCTCTCTCTCCTAATTTTTGCGTCAGCTCGGAGACCTTGGTTTGAGTGCATTGGCCTCTCAATGTGGCCACCTCAGGTTTCCCTAGGGAAGTATCAGTCTCCACGGAGGGGGGAGGGCGCCCCAGAGCCAGCACTGCAGGTACCCTTGCAGGGTCTTGTGGATCCCTGCTCTCCTTTTTCTTTCTTTCTTTTTTTAAATGTTTATTTATTTTTGAGAGATGCAGAATGCGAGTGGGGGAGGGGCAGAGAGAGAGAGGGAGACACAGAGTCCGAAGCAGGCTCCAGGCTGAGTTGTCAGCGCAGATCCTGACGCGGGGCTCAAGCCCACAAACTCTGAGATCATGACCTGAGCTGAAGTTGGATGCCTAACCGACTGAGTCACCCAGGCACCCCCCTGCTTTTCCCTTTTCTATATCTCTGCCCCATAGAGAAAGAAAATAAGAACGTGCTGATTCTGAAGCACGCGTCGTGTCTTGGGGGTTTGAGCTGCCCAGCTGAGGATGTTGGGGCCTCAGGCTTTTACGTCACCCCTGACTGTACCTGGGCATGTATGTGAACAGGTAGAACGTGGAGAACGAAGCAGCTGGAGGTTCAGGACTGGGTTCAGGTGTGTGCCACCTGCACACTTTACTGACTGGCTTTTTTTTTTTTTTAATGTTTTTATTTTTGGGAGACAGACAGTGAACGAGTGGGGGAGGGGCAGAGAGAGAGGGAGACAGAATCTGAAGCAGGCTCCAGGCTCCGAGCTGTCAGCACAGAGCCCGACGTGGGGCTCAAACTCACGGACCGTGAGATCATGACCTGAGCTGAAGTCAGACGCTTAATTGACTGAGCCACCCAGGCGCCCCATGACCAGTAGGATTCCTTCTTGCATTCAAAGGACAGGCCAGAGCCCTATGCTTTAAAGCCCTCTTGCAGCTGCGTTTCTCTCCGTGGTGTGAGGAGTCTTGGGCCCAAGAGTATCGTCCTTCCTGGGTCCAGACCTCTCCTTCTAAGCTGACTCAGGGTACCAGGACCCCTGGATTCCTGCCAGTGGCGTGAGGGCCCGAGTGGACTCCATCCTTGGGTCTGCACGTAAGGGTGGACCATGCCACCAGTTTGCATATCTTTAGACCCTAGGGACAGGCGTTGGTGGGATGTGGGTGGAGTGTGGGCGTGGTGTTCACATTTGCGTTCACAGGCCCCTTGCTGTGTACGTGTGTGGGGCTGGGGTAGAAGGAGAAGCGGGTGGGCCGTCTGTCGGGGGGTGGGGGCAGCTCCCTCAGTATTGCCACATTCTGGTGCAAAACTCCAAGGAGTCCAAGAATTCTAAATTTGAAACTGGCTTTCCCTGTTGTTATGAAGTTATATTTGTCAAGATAGGAGAGCAGAACATTCTATCTAGCACTCTGCTAGTTTGGCTTACACTTTCCGAATACTTAGTTTCACCCTCTGGAGGTTTCCATCTGTGCTGTTGCCCCCGGCTGGGACGTATTAGGGGAGGGCCCGACGGGGTCCCCATGGGCACCTGCGGGACCAGGAGCAGCTACTCATTTGGCTGGGCTTGGGGCAATGCCCGGAGAAAATTCTCACCCTGTGAATGAGGACATAGAAGTCTTTGAGCCTTGAGGTGACTGGAATCAAGGCATCTGCAGAGGATGAGCTGCAAGTTCTGTGGGAGAGGAGGGCTGGGGAGGTTCAGGGTAAGGAGGGACAGTGCCCGAGGAGAGGACAGTGTTGGGGGGGGATGTTAAGGGCTGAATTGGGTCCCCCGAAGTCTTATGTTGAAAGCTTACCCTCCATGTGACTATACGTGGAGGTGGGGCCTTTAAAGAGGCAGTTAGAATTTAATGAGGTCATAGGAGTGGGGCCCTGATCCAATAGATTCTTAAGAAGTGGTTCTTATTTATAAAAGAGGAGCCTGGGACACGGATGGGTGCAGAGGGAAGGTCATGCGATGCCACTGTGGGAAGGCAGCCATCTGCAAGCCTTTGCCCATGCCTGGCCGTGGGACTTCCTGCCCCCACCACGTGAGACAGTGGAAGTCTGTTGTTGGAGCCCCCCAGTGTGTGGTTCTTTGTTATGGTGGCCCCAGCTAAGATAGGTTGGGTGAAAGCGGGAGCATGAGGGGTGACAGCTGAGGAGGCCAAACACTGGTGCCCCTGGAGCAGAAACAGAGCAGAGCCAGGGTGGGGCGGGGCCTTGGCTGGAACCGGAAGTGCCCGCCCCTGAGACGCAGAGGGGGCCGGCCTTCCTGGCTCACTCTTGCACATCCTCAGTGTGCAGGAAGTTCCTGTTGGCCCATCCGGAGGAGCGGGGTCGCCTGTGGGAGGTGGAGCCCCCAGGAGCCTGGGGCCAGCGAGGCAGCATCTGGCTGAAGGTTCAACTGCAACAGTCAAGACTTCCAGACTGTGAGTCACATTGAACAAAGTGCCCTTTGAAGCACAGGTTAATGCATACGGATGGAGTCAGGCCCGGGCAGGTGTTATGTTTATTGTTGCAAGAACAGAGGAGGGAGTGAGACCAGGGTGGTGCCTTCTTGTTTATTTCTTTTTTAAAATGTTTATTTATTTTGAGAGAGAGAGAGAGAGGGAGGGAGAGAATCCCAAGCAGGCTGCGCACTATCAGCTCAGAGCCCAGTGTGGGACTTGATCTCACTAATGGTGGGATCAGGACCTGAGCTGATACAGAGTCAGACGCTCAACCGCCTGAGCTACCCAGGCGCCTCCGGGGTCGTGGCTTCTTGTCCTTGGTCTACCTTCCTTTCCCGAATGAACCACATCTTCTGGACTTTGATGAGGATCTCCCCCAATTTAACTAAATCAGAAGCTCCCTGGGACAGAGTGGCTCCCTGTTTATAACTCGAAGGGATCACTGAAACCCAGAAGAGGTCTAATGTGTGCACCTGGTTAAAAATTGGAAGGCCACACAAGGGTTTACCTTGAAGAGCAAGGCTTCCATGCACCCCCTCCTTCCCTTGGGGGAGATGGCAGGCATACGTAAGTGGTAGCATTGCAGAGACAGCGTTCTGCAAATGAGTACTTTGTCCCCGCCCTTTTTATTGGCAGCATAGTAAGCTGCTGTATGGAGGTGTTTTTTTGGGCAGTCCCTGTTACAGACAGGCATTGTCTTCAGTTTGAGGTTGTTATAGCACCACGGTGTGTTTGCCGGCGGGGTTTTGATGGAGGGTGTTTTCAAGCAATGAGAACGGGCAGAGGGTCCCAAGGGGAGATGGGGTGGGAAGACCAGATTCACTTGTGTCTGGTTCCCCAAGTTGCTTTTTGACAGTGTGCCTTCCTCCTCTCCCACGTCGGGGATGGATTGCACTCCGGGATGGATTGCACATTGCTGTTGGTTCTCAGCTCAGTGCTCAGGGAGAGGGCCTTGGAGGGCAGGGCTGAATCCCGGCAAACCCTTTCAGGCTGCAGGTGCTGTGTGTGGGTGGGAGGCTCAGGAGGGTCTAACAGTTTTAAGTTTCACCCGCCAAAGTGAAAGCACTGGCTTTCCTTCCCCGCCCCCGGGGAAGAAAGCTCCTGTCAACATCAAATGCCATTTCCCAGGCTGTAGGTAGCTCATTAGGCCTCCGTGGGCTTTCCACGTGGGTAACTGATTTACGTTAGGTCGTGACAGGGAAGAGTGTCTTGGAGTTTATTGATGATAACAGTGATAGGTTTTGCTTTTATGGTGCCTTTCAGCTAGAAGGCTTAATGGATCTCTGCAGATATTAATGGGGTGACCAGGCACCTGGGAAGGAGGCCATGGTAGGGCTGTGACTGTGATCCTAATGAGGCGGTTAAGTGACTTGCCCTGTGGCATCCACAGTTAGAAATGAAAGGGGAGCTTGCCCGGATCCCCATGCACTAAGCTGACCAGCTTCGTGGGTTTTTCAAGAAACGTCACAAATGAGCCTGCAGCTCCCACGTGGACTTGGCCTTTGTGTCTTGGATGTTGCAGCTCCTTGGCTGGGAATGAAGGAAAAAAAAAAGTGTTGCATATCAGAATGTGGAAATAATGTGGAAATTGCACAGGCTGGAGGGGGGTAAGCAGTGGGAGAACGTGTTCGCATAATTGGGGAGACTGCTTTCCTCGGAGGAGAATTCCGCTGGGGTTATTTCAAGAGCTGAGAGTTGGTGTGGTCTGGTCACAGGAAACTGAGCTGGAAGTCAGATGCCAGACCTGTCACTTTAACTCACTGTGAGATTTGCCAACTCTCTCTTTAAAACAGCAAATGAGGGAACTTGCACGGGGAATGTTCCAGAAGCATGCTTTGAGTCCTTTGAAGGAAGAAGGGTCATCGTTATGATCAGGATATAATTAGATAATTAAAACTATATAATTAAAAAAATGCTAAATTATGATCTTTTCACTCCCTGTATAAATCATGGCTAGTTCCCGGTTTCACCCACAACTTCTGTGTCCCCCCAGGGCCAGCAGTCAGGATTTTAATTCAGTCGGGAGGGTTTTCAGCCAGCCAGCTTCATCTTGTAACAATTTTGTCAGCATTGACATTTCAGGTTTTTTCCAGGTTGGTGAGTGGGGGGCTGCAAATGCAATCACAGATTAGCCCAGATGCTCTGCATTTTCTCAGTTTACAGTCTGTCTGCCTTCATGGAAATCTGTGTTAGCCCATTAGGTTTTCCCACAGGTCACCCCACAGTGCAGGTTCTGGAATCTTCTTTCGCCTGGAAATGTCACACAGCCATTTAATTTAATTTTAGTTTTTAACCAGCCCGTTATTCTTAGAGTTGCTTTCTTGAATTGTTCTGCTTTTCAAGTTCTATCTTTTGTTTCTTTATTTCTGGCTGTTATTTTGGAGGGCTCCTATAGTTTCATGTGCTGTAGCAGTAGAACTGTAAGCAAGAAGCCCGGGGAAGCCAATTGTTTTTTACATTCTAAGTAAGGCATGGACGTTTTACAATGTTCCAAAGGGAAATTAACTTGTGCTCCTTTCCAGGGTTTCAAAATCTATTTTTTGAAGCAGCGTCATTTATGGACGAGGTCTTTTAAAGTTTGCACGATCTTGCCTGTTGATAACATCTGTGGCTTATAATGGCCCTGAAAATATTTACAGCGTTTTCAGAACTTCTGAGAGAAGGAGTTTGTGGGAATTTTTTTTTTTTTTCTTCCTACACTCAGTTACATATGAAGCCTTTGAAACTTGACCAATAGGATCATAATTCTGTCTGGTGTGACTTCTCAGTTAGCTTGCACATGCCTTAAGTTTCTTTACTGGAGGAGATGAAATTGAATCCTCTGGCAGTTCAGTGTTCTTTTACAAAAATGTGGCTGGAGGCAGGAAATAATTGCACACAGCTTTAAAAATCATTGTTTTCATTGTTTAGGTTATAGCGTTGCTTTCTTCCCAGGTGAGTTTTTAATAGATTCAATTGTTATCCACAGGGAAAAGAATTTTATTTACATTTAATTTTTTAATTTTTTTATGTTTTTATTTTATTTTTGAGAAAGAGACAGTGTGAATGGGGGAGGGGCAGAGAGAGAGGGAGACACAGAATCTGAAGCAGGCTCCAGGCTCTGAGCTGTCGGCACAGAGCCCGATGTGGGGCTCGAACTCACGGACTGTGAGATCATGACCTGAGCTGAAGTCAGATGCTCAACGGATTGAGCGGCTACATTTAATTTTTAAAGCTACGGTGTATGTATATAAAAAGATGTGAATGAACTCTGAGCTGGGGCCGGGGGTGGGGGGGGGGGGCGGGCAGGGTCCTTTTTCTAAAAATCTGATGCTTGCAGCTCTGAGCTTGTCTCAGCTTTTTTGGGGGAGTTGGACATGACATAGTGCAGTAGTTACAGCAATTTGGCGGCGTGAGCTATGGTGGGAAGTGCATAGCAGTACCATCATCCTGGATGGGTTTTTCCTAATGCTGCTCTTTGAAAGGTTGTGTGGCTCCCTCTAGCGGCCATTGTCACCTACTGCGTCCCATATAGTAGTAACTCCTGGATGGTAACTTACTGTGACCTACCTGTGTGGTTGCTTCTCGGATTCTTATCCTCGTGCTTCCAAATTAGAGCATTCATTTTTTTTTTTTTAACATTTATTTATTTTTGAGACAGGGAGACACAGAGCATGAACGGAGAGGGTCAGAGAGAGGGAGACACAGAATCTGAAACAGGCTCCAGGCTCTGAGCTGTCAGCACAGACCCCGACGCGGGGCTCGAACTCACGGACTGCGAGATCATGACCTGAGCCGAAGTCGGCCGCTTAACCGACTGAGCCACCCAGACACCCCTAGAGCATTCATTTTTAAAAATTATTGAACTGTTATTGGTTAGGAATAAAATACAAGTAAACATTTGATAGTTACCAAGCACGCTTTGTCTGTAATGCATAAAAAGATAGTTTCACACATCAGGAAGTGTAGAATATACTGAATTGTCTGCTTCATTCTCTGATTCATTCATTCATTCATGCATTCTCATTCATTCATTCACTAGATTACTCTAATGGAGGATCTCCCAGTGCCAGGCCACTGGTTGAGGTGATAAGGATATAGTAGTGAATAAGGCTGAGTCTCTGAACTCATTTATGAGCTTACTTTTGCAAAGAGAAGTACATGAGGAATCATTACTGCATTATATAGAAACTCCCAAGGGAGCCCTGAAGTACTCTGGTGTTTTTCACTGCTTAGGATTCAATTTTGCCAAACCAAAGTTGGCTAATTTATAAAGTCTGTAAATAAACTTTAAAATTTACCTGTATAGGTAACGTTTCAATAATGTATTTATTTTTATTTGAAAAAATGTGTTTCTTGCATTTTCAGCTCAACTGGAAAACTATTTTCTTCCTAAAGCATCTGAGTGCCCCCCCCCCCCCCCCCCGAATCACCTACCTCTACGTATGGATTTTGGGATGTAGGAAGTACACAGTGGGACAGCAAAGTTATCCTTTCCAAGTTTGGTCTGATTTGGAAAGGGGGAGGAGGGCTGAATTAACAAGGGTGATTATGGGTTCTCTTGTGAGTAACAATTCCAGCGAGCAAAGAGAAGGGCCTAGGAATAGCTCTGCAAGCCTAACTCCGTTTAGTGTCCAGATAATTGGAAGAAAAGAATTCCAGCTCAGAAATGCTTGAGTAGTGCCTAAGGCTCTACTCCCAATCTCTGATCTTGGAAGCTAAGCAGGGAAGAGCCTGCTTAGTAGCTTGATGGGAGACATGCTTGAGTAGAACCATTGCTTCATGTCTCCCCAAACCTGGCAAGTTTCCCTTTTCTCCAGAAGGCACTGTAGCAGGTGTCACAGTGAAGTTCATGAGGATAGAATTGGGTCGTGGCGATCGGTACTTTCGGAAGGGTCCCTGCTGTACTGTTAATCTTTTGATTGTCTGCTCCCTCGGGGCCACCTCCATTTGCTTATGCCACTCTCTTGCTTGGGGAGGGCAGCACACCCGGGAAATTCCCAGGAGGACGTGAGCAGTTGTGGGCGGACTTCTCCAGATGATGGACCCAGAATGTCTGGTCGTGAAGGAGGCAAGAAGGTACGGTGGTGAATGTGTCATTCTGGGAATGTGTCTTGTTTTCTTAGCAATCACGTTGTGCTTGTTTAGCAAAGCTTTGAACCCACGAGGCCTCTCCCTCACCACCTTGGCTGTGGGTTTCTCCACGGCAGCGGGCTGTTGATTCACACTCGGAGTCTCTGTGCTGCGGAATGAGGCGAGGCCTTCGTAATTAGACTCTTCACGGTCCTCTTCTCTGAGCTACACAAGCTCTAACGAAGCCAGAACTAAACAGAGAACACGTGGCAATCAGCGTCACCCTGCTCTGTGAAGGAAGTATTGGAAAATCTGAATTTCACATTCTGCCATGGACCAGTGTCTTTCAAGCGGAGCAAATGTGCGGACAAATTTCTTTCTTTCCTCCTCCACGCCTCCAAGCCCAGATGCTGCAAAATGGAATATGGCATTAGGTCATTGTGGAGCCCAGAGTGATGAGAGAATAGACCCACCGACAAGGATGGCTGCTAAGTATTTCTTAGTGGTCCACCTTAGTGGTCTGCTTTGAAGCGATGTGATTCCATGAGGCATCTTCCCGAAGCCAAGACAGACATTGGCCGGTATAAGATAGTTCTGATAACGCCCCTTTTCGGCCACAGAAGGGTGTTTGCTCTTGAATTCCTGAAGAATTATTAATGATTTTAAAGCTCCCAAACTTAACAGTTGCAACTTGTGGGCAGTACTGCTTATTTTGGAAAGTAGATGATACGGGGATAGAAGACGCGACACCAAAGGCATGATCTATCCCAGTAAGCGCTGGATTGTTTTAGAAAAGCGGGCGGAGGAGGGGGCTTTCATTTTCCTTGGTTTGCAATGGAAAATTTGGCTCACTGACGATTCTACCAGGCCACCGAACTGACAGTATTGTGCTTTGCCTCTTTGCGGATCGCTGAGTTTGCATTTAAACCTCGAAGGCCTTTGAAGGGAGCAGGAGGTGTTCAGTGTGATGTCACGCCCGTGGGCAGGCATCTTGGGAGGTCCATGTGCTCAAGCATAAGTGTGCCACCTTTTAATGTAGTGCTTCTCGCTTTGCCCTTTCTCAGATCTCCATGGGCTGGGCTCTTCAGTTCCCTTCAGGAAGTATGTTCCCATCAGTAAATACGTGTCCAGAGTATCTTAAGAACAAAATACAGCGTCCCTGTGGCTGGCTGGGGTGTTGGAACCCGGCTCAGCCGTTCTGAATCTGAGCACGCAGTGAGTGCAGGGGCCCGGCCAGGACACTGCGGGCTTGTTCCAGCCAGCATTGGAGAGATTCGTTGATTTTTTCTTTTTTTTTTTTTTCTGATTCAGGAGAGGACCAGCGGAGAGCGGGAACAGACAAAGAGTGATGAAGACTGCGGAGTGGAAGAAGAAGCAGGGCGGCTTGGGCGAGCCTGTGGGGCCGAGCCGGCCAGGCAGGAAGCCAAGAGGACCGTGCTGGATGCAGGACTGGCCTGGGAGTCCCAGAAGAAGCACGTGCGGCCCAGCTCCTAACTCCCAGACTCCATCCTGACTCTTGTTGAGGGGCCCGTCTGGGCCCCAGGGGCCACGGGTGTGAGAGCTGCCCCTGTCACTCCATGCTCCTGTGGCCGGGAGCTGGCTTCTGTCCTTGCTGTGTTCTCCTTCGAGGAGAGGGTGACCGCACAGACCTTGACTGCCTCAGGCTTGTTTTGTGGGCCCAGGTGATAGAAAGCCTGAGAAAGTGCTGCGTTCCTCAAGCACAAAGATCTAAAGAGGTACAGGTAGTTATTTTCCCAAGCTCGAATTTCAGAAGCTCGTTTGTTTAACCTAGTGTAGTTTCTGTTACTCGGGGGGGTTTGTAAAGATCTCACCGGAACCACACGCATGTGCCTCTTTCTTGAAGCTCAGAGAAGGGCCACGCCCGTTCCGTCCGGCACTGCAGAGATCTGTTTCAGGTTTGCTCACGCCAGTCCAGATGTTACCGTGAGACCACAGACACCAGAAGGGCTTCTAGGGAGGCACCTTTCTTTTCCAGAGAAACTTCAGCCACATCAGAAGCTCCCCGAGGGCAGTGGCTGGGATTGGCTGGTGCAAACCACCCATGGGTCCCTCGGTCACATGTGGCCTCGCATACAGGAGGCACTTAGAGCAGGCTCCGGGCGGTGTCAGGATCTCAGCCATGGCCTGATTCAGAGGGGAAGCCACTGGAGGGGGCTCTGGGCTGATGTTTCTTCCAGTGTATTGGTGCCTGGAGGGAAAAGACCCATACTGGTAAAGGTGAGTCTAAAGGTGCCAGCCAACCCCCAGTGTGACAGTGGCCTCCTCGGCTACCTACACGGCCCTGCTTGGGGCGTGTGCTCGGCCGCTGTTAGGGCTTTGGAGCTGAACCGAGGGACCCCCTGCCCGTAAGAGCCCAGTGAGGACAGGAGAAGCAGGCCTTCCACGGGGTAAGGCGCGGTCCGGGCTGCTTCATGAGGCCCCAGAGCCTGCTCCCTGAAAGCTGTGGCGGGGGTTTCTCTGCAGCTGGCGTAGTCTCACTGATGTTCAGTAGGATTCTAACCAGAGGAAGCTGGCTGAGTCGTCTTGGGGCAGGCAACGCGGTCCCGGCTCCTGCTTCCGTGTGAATGCAGACCTGATCTTCTCCCTGGGGACACCCCTCTGGGGCTCTGTCACTATCTTTGGAGCATCCAGGCCTGTCACAGAGGGCCCTGATGACTCTGCTCCCATCTCTGGGCACGCCTACCTTGCGTTCTATATCCCAGCTGCCTGGGCTTTCCCATCAGACGCACCTGTACCCTTGCTTCAAGGTCAGCGCTCATGCACTTGTTCTGCCATGGGCATGTGCCTTTTCCTCTCTCCCTCTGTGCTTCTGTCTTTCTCTCTGTCCTCCTTTTTCTCTTTCACTCTCCCTCCTCCCCTCCTCCCTCTCTGTCACTCTCCCTTCCCTACCCCTCTTATGCGCGTGTACACACACACACACACACACACACACACACACAGCTTGTCAATCAGTCTGATTCCTACTCCTACATCTAGTCTCAGATGTCCCTTCCTGACCACCTCCTTCTTCCCTTCCTACATGTTCTCAAAACACCGGGCACTCAGTTGTGAGCCCCATGAGTCGCCACCAGGGTCAGCCCTGGGTCTGCTCAGTTGCTGCTTGTGTCCCCAGCGCCAGTGTAGAGGCAGTCCTCAACTGCATGGGGAATGAACGGTAATAGATCACCTCAAGGGTGAGGGGTGACAGCTTCCTTCTGTTCATCTGTTGCTAGACTCTGGAGATGGATGGAAGAACAGTTTTAGCTTTTTAGGGGTGTAGTAAATTCCTATCCTGGAGCCTGGGTTTAGGGAGGAGACCACCAGCACCAGATACTCACTGCTGTTTCCCTAAGTGGACAGAGGGCACATGTGATGGGACCTCTGTTAATTATTTATTCATCCATCTGTGTGTTCATCCACCCATCTGTCTGTCTTTTCCTCTACCTGTTAGTCCATCTGTCTACTTACCTACCCACTTGTCTCCATCCATCAGTCCACATTTGTCCATCCATCTGTCCATCCACTCAGCTGTCCATCTGTCCACATTTGTCCACCCACTCGTCTGACCATGTTTGTCCTTCCATTCATTTATCCATCCACCCACCTGTCTGTTCATCTGTCCTGATACCCATCCATCCATCTGTCCATCCTGTTTGTCCGTCCATCCAACTGTCTGTCCACGCACCTGTCTGCCCACATCTGTCCATTTGTGTATCCCTCTACTCATCCATCCATCCATCCATCCTGTTGTACAACCAGTATCCAGGGGGTACGTGGGTAGTTCAGTCAGTTAAGCGTCCAACTCTTGATTTCAGCTCAGGTCAAGAACTTGCCATTCGTGAGATTGAGCCCCGCATCGGGCTGTGTTGCTGACGGTGCAGAGCCTGCCTGGGATTCTCTCTCTCCCTCTCTCTCTCTGCCCTTCCCCCATGCGTGTGCGTGCATGTGTGCGTAATCTCTGAAAATAAATTAACTTTAAAAACCCTGGATATTTAACATGTTTGCTCAGGGCCAAGCTCTGTGCTGGGCACTGGGGGTAGGTATATAGATAAGTGAAATGTGATTACTGGACTCGAGGAAACCGGTCTCTCTGGAAGGGTCTCTTCTAGAGTGTTCCCCGGAGTTGTTTGTCTTACACCCATTAGAAAGAGGGAAGAGTCCAGTGGAAAGAAATAGAGTGCAGAGCTCCATATGGAGACTGCATGAAGTCCCCAGTGCATGTGGACTCTGTGTGAAGGAGGCACGGACCATAAAAGTGGACTTGCAGTGGAATCTGCGGCCAAGGGGGTGCTCTGTGTGTGGTGGCAGGCCTGGCCTTTAACCTGTGACACAATGGGTGCTGTGAACTTGACACTGTTTGGCATGAATGGCTGGTGCTTTGTGTTTACCTGGAAACGAACTGATGAAAATGTCTCAGGGGTTTGTTGAAGTTCCTGTTCAATAAAAACATCCTCCCAAGGGAGAAGAACTGATGTGTTGGTGTAGTTCATTTAAAGATGTTAAAAAAAAAACACACAAAAAAACAACCCTGCAGAGTTAGAAGGAAACACACTGGGGCTCTGAGCAACCCCCTCTCTGGCCAGTGACACGGTTGGTTTAGGTCGGGCTGTGTGCAGGGTTTCCTTCCACATAGCTTGGAATGTCCGTGAGGAATGTCCATAAAGTGTGTGTGTGTGTGTGTGTGCGTGTGGGCTGTGTTGTTTTTGTTACAAACCATAAAATGAATTTCATTCGAAGTATATAATTCTTTTTTTTTTTTTAGTATATTTGCAGAGTTGTGCAATCAGCGCTCAGTCAGTACCCCAAAAAGAAACCCCGCACCTATTAGCAGTCTCTCCCTTTCCACCCCATCCCCCCCAGCCTTAGGCAACCACAAATCTACTTTCTCTCTCTTTAGATTTGCCTGTTCGGGACATGTCCTACAGGTGGAATTATACTGTGTGTGGTCATTTCCATCTGGCTTCTTTCACTTGATGTAACATTTTTAAAATTCATCCACAGTGTAGCACGCATCAGTACTTTATTCCTTTTTATAGCTGAATAACATTCCGTTGTATGGATATACCGCATTTTATTTATTCATATACCAATGAATGCATTTTTAGATCGATTTCTTGGCTCTTGTCAGTATTTTTATGTGGACATGTTATTCAGTTCCCTTGGGTATATACCCCAGAGTGGAGTTTCTGGGTCAGAAGGTAACCTATTTTTGAGCCATTGCCAAATTGTTTTTTCGAAGGGATGACCCCATTTGGCATGCCCTCCAGGAGTGTATGAAGGTTCCAGTCTATCCCCATACAAGCCAGCACTGGTTGCTATTCGTCTTGTTGACTACAGCATCCTTCCTGGTGCTTGAGAACTAGCAGGTGTCTCATTGTGGTTTTCATGTGCATTTCCCTGATGACTAACGATGTGGAACGCGTTTCCATGGGCTTGTTGGCTCTTTGTGTGTCTTCTGTGGAGAAATGTCTACTCAGATCCCTTACCCATTTCTTTACTGGTCTGTCTTTGTTTTATTAAGTTGTAACAGTTCTTTATATATTCTGGATACAAGTCTCTTTTCATATATATCATTTGCAGATATTTTCTCCTATTCTGTGGGTTGTCCGCTTCCTTGATAGTGTCACTGAAGGCACAGCGTTTTGGGTTTTTGATGATGCGCAGTTTGTCCACTTTTCTTTGGTTGCTTGTGTATTTGGTGGAGTAGTAATGATTGGGTCTTAAAGTGCACTCCATCTAAAGGGAGTTATTGGGGAGAAAGTTATTTGATTCTACAATGAATACAGCAAAATCCACAAAGCAATCATTAGAAGAAAGCCATCCCTGGATCCCAGGCTCATGCCCTGTGAGAGGGGCATTGCCCTGCAGGTTGCTCCAACCCAAGCTGACCATATGATCCAGAAATTCCGCTTCTGGGTATGTAACCAGGAGAACTGAAGAGATATGGCCACATAAAAGCGTGTACACAAATGTTCAAAGCACCTTATCGATGATAGCCCCAAACTGAAATCATTCCCAAAGCCCATAGATTGGTAGGCAGATCAACAAAATGTGGTAAATCCATACAATGGAATATTTAGCTATAAAAAGGAGTAAAGTACAGATGCATGCTACACTGGATAAACCTTAAACACCTTATTATGCTGGGGCGCCTGGGTGGCTCAATCAGTTGAGCGTCCAACTCTTGGTTTTGGTTCCTAGTTCGTGGGTTTGAGCCTCGCATCAGGCTGTGTTGCTGACAGTGCAGAGCCTGCTTGGGATTCTCTGTCTCCCCTTTTCTCTTTCCCTCCCCAGCTTGTTCTATCTCTCTCTCTGTCTCCCTGTCTCTCTCTCTCTCTCTCTCTCAAAAATAAGTAATAAACTTAAAAAACACATTATGCTAAGCAGAACAGCAGCAGCAGCAACAAAACAGATGCAGGGTGGGCAGAGGATGTTGGGAATCCGTGGTCCTATAGAAGCTTGCCTTACGAATGCAGGGTCTAGTCCTGGCGGCGGACGTTCACTGCTGTGTACTGGCTCCTTGAACAAGTTTTCTTTCAGGAAGTGGGGTTTCAGGCTATATTAGCATCAGATACTTCGTTCCAGGAAGGCTTTGAGAACATGCCCTTTGGGGCGAGGAAGAAACATAAATCCAACTGGGTGGCTACTTGCAGAAACCCTAGGGGCCCCACAGATCACGAGACAGTTTCTAAAACCCCCATTTTCTGCGAGAAGCATTATAAAAGTTTTGATTTTGATTGAGTTCTCTTTCTAGGGAGAGATGGTCAGCAACTGGAGGTTTGGAAGTTAGGTGTGGGGGTTTCCCTGTTGAGAAGCTGTGAAATTCCTTGGCCAATTTTATCTTCCGCCTCCCGCCGTTTCACACAGGGTGCAGAATGTCCCAGTGGCCAGGCAAGAGAGAGATGAGCTGGAAACCACAGCGACCCAGTCACGGGTCTGCGAGCCCAGCACCCAACCGGACATCCAGGGGTCTGGGCATTCTGTCATTTTCAGTATCTACTGAGACTTTATCAGAAAGTAATTTCCTGTAAGAAAGATCCTACAAACGGTGCAGCAACAGAAGTGCTTCCCTGAATGTATTCTGCAGGCTTTCTAGAAGGTAACCTCTCCCAACAGTGATGCTGGGCAGTGGGCAGATGAGCTGCAGAGCTTGTGACCTTTCATAGCCTTCATTGCCCCCGACTCAAGGCACCCACGCCCCAGTGGGCAGCTCATGGCTGTTGTACGAGGTGGATACTGAGCAGATGGCTCCTTTGGTCTCTGGGTGCTCGGCCCCTGTTTGAATTCCATGGAATTGGAGGACGTGCCCTTGGGTGGATGGTGGTACAGTCTTCCTGGCTCCGTGTGAATTGCAGGAATAGGCTTGGTTGTTATTCCTACTTGGCTGTACACTGGCCTGATTTGGCGGATGTTTGCTGGATTCTCAGGTTACCAACAGAAGCAGGTAAAAACCACATCGTTTCATATATATGTATATATATATTTTTTTCATATATATATTTTTCATATATATATATTTCATATATATATGTTTCAAAATATAAATATATGTTCAAAATATACATATATATTTCTCTCTCTCTCTCTCTCTCTATATATATATATATGTAGGAGATATACATATATATATATATCTCCAAACGTGTGTATTATGTTTGTAAAGTAATTTAGAAAATTTGTATAAATTAAATCTACATAAGCTACATAAGGAACTATATGGAATATGCTTTTCATTTTTTAGAGAGAGAGCACGAGCAGGGGAGAGGGTCAGAGAGAGAGAGAGAGAGAGAGAGAGGGAGAATATCAAGCAGGCTCCATGCTCCGCGCAGAGCCCGATGAGGGGCTCCATCCCAGGACCCCGGGATCATGACCCGAGTCGAAATCAAGGGTCACATGCCTAACTGACTCAAACACCCAGGCACCCCATAAGGAACATACTTAAAGGTACCACTGTAGGTAGAACGCGGGCCTTTTCCGGCCTCCCTCCGTGGGCATTTGTTTCTGGGGCTTCCCAGGGCAGGGCCTTGGTGGGGACGGGATGTCACCTCTTGGCTTGGGTCTGTCCTGCCCACACTGGCAGTGGCTCACGCGTACAGTTGTCCTGTCAGAGTGCCTGGTCTCAGATGCCCAGCCGCGTGGGCACCACGGGCCGCACTGGCAGCCTTCCACACCCGACTCCTGCCCTGCGGCCCCGCAGGCATCTGTGGGTGCTTCCTCGGGTTCCCCCGGGACGAGATGCTGCAGCCTGCAGATTTCCTTGTGACCTGTGCCTTGCTGTTTCTGGCCATGTGGGAAACCCCTTGCTTTCCCCTGGGACCGTTGTGGCTTTGCTGTGGGGCGGGCCCTGGCACCCCCCGTGTAACCTCCATAGTCTGGGGCTCAGGCTGCCCTTTGGGGCCTTCCCTGGGAACTCCAGGCCGGGATAGGGCGTACCTCCTTTCCACTCTGGAGCCCCCAAATCTGTCTGAGAGTTCCTGCCACCCCCTCCCATCCCACCCCTGCCCCAATGAGACCTCAAAGCCGATGAACCGGTCATTTCTTTTCCGCGGATGCCCTGTGTCCTCACGTGTAGCACAGAGCCAGACTCTGAGCATGCATTGTCAGTGCCTGGCAGAGTCCCGGTGCCCTCGCTGTTGCACATCCCATCCCTCAGGGCAAGCTCCTTGGCCGATTCGCACAGTCTTCGAGCCTCCAGGGGGATGTGGGCTGCTGACGACGCACAGCTTGAAATCCCACCGTCAGAAATGTTTGCCTTTGGGGGTGCCTGGTAACCCAGGGGTTTGTGTCCCGAGACCGAAAAGAGCATGGGGCCCGGTTCCAGCCTGGCCCCTCACTGGGGTCTGGGATGGCAGCTTCCTTTCTGGGGAACCCGGGGTCCTCATCAGTGAAATGAAGGCGTGAGTCGAAGTGAGTCCAGGTCTATGAACTGGCAGCTGGAGGGCCCACACCAGTACACAGGTGAGATTTGTCTGGCGACACAGGGGTTTAGGACCCAGACACAGCTGTCCTCCTCACCATTCGCTGGCTGTGTCACTCGCCAGCTGGAGCCAGTCACGTTTGTACTCCCTTGTGACTGGCTAAATGATGACCCCCCACCGATGTCCGTGTCAGACTTCCCGGAAGCTGTAACTATATTCCCTCAGGTGGTAAAGGGGACTTCCCAGAGATCTCAGAATGGGGACATTATCCTGGATTACCCGCATGGGCCCCATGTAGTCACAGGGGCCCTTAAATGACAGAGGCAGCGGGAGGTTGGCTACAAAAGACATCATTAGGGGGATGTGCTGTGAGAGAGACTCCACCCACCATCAGGGGTTTCCAGTGTAGAAGAAAGGGCCATGTGCCAGGGGATACAGGCAGCTTCTAGAACCTGGAAGAAGCCAGGAAGCAGATTCTCCCCCTGGAGCCTTAAGGAGGAACACAGTGCCGTGGACACCTTCGTTTTAGCTCCGGGAGACCACCTTCCAGAACCGTATGATAATAAACCGTGCAGTTTTAGGCCACTAAATGCGTGGTTGTTTATTAACAGAGGCAATAGCAACGAGTATACCCCTAGACAGTGGTTCTCTATGGGTGCCGATTGGCCCCCCCGGGGGCATTTGGCCACGTCTGGCGCCATTTTTGGTTGTCACAGTTGGATGAGGAGTGAACTGGAGCTGGTGGGTAGAAGCCAGGGAGGCCGCCCGGCATCCTAAAAGGCCGGGGTGGCCCTTGCAACCTCGGCCTGAATTGTCACACCAAGGCCGAGAAACCCTGCCCCACACTAACAGATGCCTTTAGCTCTCAAGTCCCGGGTGTCTGCAGACTTGCTCCGTCATGGCTTCAGAGCAAGCTGAGAGCTCGGGTCTTGAGGCACGGATGGACCACTTTAACCTGCTACTTATGAGGACGGGGCTTGCAAGCTGACACGGCAGAGACCAGGCCAGTGCTTGGGGACGCTTCACATCTCGGGCCTTCCTACTGTGCTGACTGGTGAGCAAGTTCTTCCCCGTTTAGAAGAGAAATCACAGCGTGGGTATAGTTGAAGTCCACGGTAAGGCTGGGAAAGTGCCCCGGAAGATTCAGACCTGCATGGCAACATCAGAACTTGATTTTCCTCTTGATCTGTATCTTGAAGCCCCCATTCTGGCTGGTGGCAGATGAGCGGGAGACACGGGACCTTGATACAGACTTGCAGAGAGCAGGAACCGGTCTAACTCCGGGCAGTTTCCTGAGCATACCCACGGCGGCCACATGATGGCAGCCTTGAGCACAAACCAAAGCCTGCTCCGCCCAGGACCGCAGCCCCCAGTGGGGGTCCTGGGGCCGCGGACACCCACCTGCCTTCCTGCAGAAACGGAAGACGCCCAGCCTGGCCAGGGTGGGCGTCTTTCGTTGTGGTTGGAAACACCAAGCTTTATAAAGAAATAGTGGCGCAGACTGCACGTACCTGCCTCTGTTAACTGGTTTTGTTATGGTACTAATTTGCCACCCCAGCCCCTGAATTTCCGTGATGTGGCAAGACAGACTTCTTTTTCCTTCCTCTTTATTTATTTATTTATTTTTTAGTGTTTATTTTTGAGAGAGAGAGAGAGAGAGAGAGAGAGAGAGTGCGAGCAGGTGTCAGGAGAGAGGGAGACAGGCTCTGAGAATCTGAATCCGAAGAGAATCAGAATCCGAAGCGGACTCCAGCCTCTGAGCTATCATCACAGAACCCGGTGCAGGGCTCCAACTCACAGACTGTGAGATCATGACCTGAGCCGAAGTCGGACACTCAACCAACTGAGCCATCCAGGTGCCCCCTTTTCCTTTTCTTTCTTTCTTTTTTTTTTTTTTTAGAGTGCGAGAGAGAAAGTGGGAGTGGGGAGGGACAGAGGGAGAGAGAGAGAATCTTAAGTAGGTGCCACACTCAGCAGGGAGCCTGATGCGGGGCTTGATCCCACAGCCCTGGTATCATGACCTTAGCTGAAATCAAAAGTCAGATGCTTAACCGACTGAGCCACCCAGGCACCCCAGCTGAGACTTATTCTTAAGAAGGACTCAAATCTCTCTCATTTTAAAGGAGAAAATGCTTAGCTTTCATTGTGAGTTCAGGGGTGCAGACGTGTTCCAAGTTTCCCCATTTCTTCATTAACCCCACAGGCTTGCCCACACAGAAATAAAGACAAGGAGCCCCCAATGCTCTCAAATGCAGCCTGCAGCCTTTTGCTGCTGGGGAAACTGGGAGGCCTCGCCTGCTCCCCAGACCCTTCACAGGCCGAGTGCTTTCGCGATGCTGTCTTGAAAGGGAACGAATGGAAAACTGTGAGGTAAACACACACCCACCTGCAGTGAGTGTCCTACTGGCGGAGGGAATGGCGCCATCTTGGTTCCCTTGTACCCATTTGTGTGGCCCATCAGCACTGGGATGCAGGGAACTGGGAAGATCATTCCCTTTGGTTCTCTCTCTCTCTTAAAAACCCCTCTCTATTGAGGCATAATTGACACACAGCAGACTGCACATATTTAACGTGTACAATTTGATGAGTTTGTGCACATGCCCACACCCGTGAAGCCATCACCACAGTATCAGGGTAATGGACTTATCTGTCACCTCCAGAAGTTTCCTGTGTCCCTTTTGATTGGTGTAAAAACACTTCACACGAGACCTAACCCCTTCACCAGTTTGAAGTGTGTAATACAGTATTGCTGACTGGAGGTGCTCTGCAGTATGGTTAGCTCTGTAGAACTCATTCTTGTTACATAACTGGAATTTTATACCCACCGAACAGTATCTCCCTTTCCCCCTCCCCCAGCCCCTGGTAACCAGAATTCATGCCTCATATATGCGGAATCCTGCAGTATTTATCCTTCGGTGTCCGCTTTATTTCATTCAGCAGAATGTTCTCCACTTTCATGCATGTTGCCACAGAGGTCAGGATTTGCTTCTTTAAGGCTGAATAACATTCCATTGCATGTTTACACCACATTTCCTTTATCTGTTCATTTATTGATGGGCACTTGGTTTCCATGTCTTGGCCGTCATAAGTAATGCTGCGATGAACAAGGGGGTGCAGATACCTCTTCCAGATCCCGATTTCAATTCTTTCTCTTTAAAGGTGCCTCCCAGAGCAGCACTCTTTCAGCCAGACTCATTAAAAAAAAAATTTTTTTTAATGTTTATTTATTTTTGAGAGAGAGAGAGAGAGTGTGAGCAGGGGAGGGGCAGAGAGAGAGAGAGAGGGAGTCACAGAATCTGAAGCAGGCTCCAGGCTCCGAACTGCCCAGAGCCTGACACCGGGCTCTAACCCATGAACTGTGAGATAGTGACCTGAGCCAAAGTCGGACGCTTAGCTGACTGAGCCACCCAGCGCCCCCAGCCAGACTCATTTTTGACATTTGATGGCATTTAATTTTTCTTGCTCAGCACATTCCCTTCCTTCTGTCTCCACTATGTGTGTGTGGGGGGCTCCCAGGAGGCCCAAACCCAGCTTCCCTGGGGAAGAGTGCATTCACCTGACTTGTGGGTGAACTCGCAGGGGAGGAATGCAGGTCCTGGCCCCGGTGTACTCCTCTGCCCGGGCCCCTGCCCCCACGCTCCCTCTCAGCTCTCCTAGCCCTTCAGCAGCCTCCCCTGGGAGACGGGTTCAAGAAACCCTGGGGACCAGGTACTTAGGGACAGGTCACCATCCAGCTGTGATTTGGACTCCCTTCTCATCTTTCATCACTTTGGCCCCATTTTCTAGATTGTTCCTTTGAGGGGTTTGTACCCTCTGTCCTTAGAGCTAGGAACCTGAATTGACCCAGTTTACTTTGAGGTGGGAATATTCTTGGTCAAGTAAGAGAGACGTTGTATCAGGAGTCAGGGGACTGTGACCTAGCCCATCTCTGCCCCACCAGGTGGGTGGGGTGGGAAGCCATGGATCCTTCTCGGGCTGGCTTCCATCTCTGGACAGGGAGGCGCTCCCTTTGGGTGTCGTGAAGTCTCTTCCCATCTCTCCGCGGAGGCTCACACTACCATACATCTGTTCAGCTGGTCACAGTGACTGTGGGTAATGATGCGTGTGTGGCCGTGGCTACCCCGGGGCTGCCTTGGTCTCTCCACCCGGAGCATCATGGAAATAATCTCGCAAGAAAGAAGTTAGGGACCTGGGATGAATAAACGGCCAGGCAAGAGCATGCTGGAAACCACCGAGGGTCTTGTGGCTTCTGAATACCATCGTACCTCAGTGAGGGTAGCAGCTGAGGGAGCTGTGTTAGGGCTCTCCAGAGAAGGAGAATTAATGAAGTATTTGTCTCCCTCTCCACCTACCCACCTACCTGCCTACTACCTACCTACCTTTCTAGCTCTAAAAAGAGATTGCCTATAAGGAATTGGCTCATCTAATTCTGGAGGCCGAGAAGTTCTAAGTTCTGCCATTTTCAAGCCGGAGGCCCGGGAAAGTTGGTGTAAATCCAGTGTGGGTCTGAAGGGCTGAGAATTGGGAGTGAGTCGTGTGTAAGTTCTCATCTAAGTGGGGGAGACTGATCTCTCAGGAGACTGAAGTCTTAGGTCATGCAGTCAGGTATAGTGGTATGGAGTCAGGTATAGAGAGAGAGAATGAATGAATGAGAATCCCCTCTTTCTCTACCTTTTCGTTCTCTTCAGGCCCTCAGTGGATTGGACGGTGCCCAACAAGTGGGGAGGGCCACTTTCATCACTCGGTCTCCTGATTCAAGTGCCAGTCGCGTCCGGAAACACCCTCACCCCAAGGCGACACACAAAATGAACTACCCCGATGCTGCGGCAGAACCAGCAGCCTTGTGATGGAGGGAAGGGGACCAAGCTGTAAGCCGGCAGTGCCTTGGCCACATGTGGGGTCTGCTCTGCATGCCTCCTGCTCCAGAGGGCTCTGACTTCCCTCGCCTGGAGCCCGGAGTGCGTGGGGGATGGTGGGCGTGCTGGAGAGGACCGTCGCGGGACAGCACGGTGATTGCGTCCTGGTGCAGCCATCGGCGCTGATTCCCCAGAGAGAGCCGGTGGGCCCCGCCTGGGGTGTGAGGGGATGTGGGGTGGGTGCAGTGGCCACTTCGAATAGTTCTGAGTTGATTTGGACATGAGTCTTCATTTGAGGAAGGGTGAGACTGTTCCGATTTAAAGGTGTGATATGACGATGATGTTTAAAACTCATTTTGGGGAGGCGCCTGAGTGGCTCAGTCGGTTAAGCATCCGACTCTTGATCTCAGCTCAGGTTACGACCCCAGGGTCGTAGGATTGAGCTCCGTGTCGGGCTCCGTGCTGGGCATGGAGCCTGCTTAAGATCCTCTCTCTCCCTTTCCCTCTCTAAAAAACAAACAAACAAACAAACAAACAAACAAACAAAAAACCCCAACCGTTTTTGGAAGCATCATAGGCAAGTTAACTTAAGAAAAGTATGTAGGTGGTAGTGCACGTGGCCAAATTGCAAGAGTGATGTGGGTGTGACAGAGGTTGGCATCCAAAAGACTTACTCGGAACGATGTCTGCAGCCAGCAAACGGACCAGCAAGGGCCTGCGGTGGGGATTTCTGCATCTTCCGGTTTCCTCCCCCCTTACACCTCTCTTGGGCCTGTGATAATTTTCTCTCCGCGATTCTTACACTGCAAGGACAGTAGGAAGGCGGGCAAACGCACACGTGGAGTCTGGAGATGAGGTTCGGTGTTCCGGCCCTGCTGCTTTCCGGGCAGGGGATCCTGGACGAGCAGTTTAACCTGGCAGGGCCTCAGTCTCCTCATCTGTGAGATGGGGATCATGAGATCGTGGCCCCCAGGGTTGGTTGGGTGATCCCACGAGCTGATGCGTGCAAAGACCACTCACCTGTAAGGCACGTGCAGCCGGATGGTCAGGTTGGCTGTTCTGCTTGGGATGGGCAGGTGACCCGGACCTAGGCCAGTCAGAGCATGAGCTGGTCAAGACAGAGGGAGGCTCAGCTGCCTGAAGAGAGGCTGGTGGGAGGTGAGGGTAGCAAGGCTGCTGTCATCTTGTGACTACAGGGGAGGGCCTGGAAAATGGAGTTGAGAGATGGACAGACACCAGAGCCTAATGGCTTTGACTGAGCCCCTGAATCCAGCTGCACCTGAAGCTAGGAGTTTTCCAAGAGATAAACATTTCTCTTTTGCCTAAGCCAGTTTGAGGTGTTTTTTTTTGTTGTTGTTGTTACTTGAAACCAAGAGTCCAGACTGAGGTTCTTTTTGTCTCTAGTTTACTCTTTTGTAAAAATGTAAGGAAAAGAGGTTACACACAACTATTTACGCTTAGAGCTGTACTGGCCTTCAGGGCAATATAATTCTGTTCTTTTTCTTGACCTGGAACCTCCATGGGCCTTGGCACTTTTGCCTCAGTGGACCCCTTTCTCCATTAAAAAAAATTACATTTGCTACTCTGTTATCATAAAGATGAACATAACCCAGAACAGAGTGTATCTTTTTTTTTTGTTCCTTATTTTATTTTTAATGTTTTATTTTTGAGAGAGAGAGAGAAAACACAAGTCGGGAAGGGGCAGAGAGTGGGAGAGAGAGAGAGGGAGAGAGAGAATCTGAAGTAGGCTGCAGGCTCGAGCTGTCAGCACAGAGCCCAACTTGGGGCTCAAACCCATGAACCACAAGATCATGACCTGAGCCAAAGTCGGACACTTAACTGACTGAACCACCCAGGGACCCCTGTTTTCTTATTTTAAAATAAAACATTTCCTTGGGCAGAGTGCCTGTAGTGTTAATAGATAAGTCAACTCTGAGAGTGCTAGCTTTTCTCCTGCTTGTATACATTTTTATCACGGGCAAACATTTGTAATGAATACTTAGTTCCTAGTTACAAGGAAATCGCCTTTTTCAATTGATGTATAATGCAGTTAAGAGCCATATCAACTGGGACCCAGTTCTTAACAGGGCAGGTATAAACAATTTTGTAGATTTTTGGTGGGTGGGGTTCAACGATTAATCACTTCTGAATGGGTGAACTTATTTATGGTTTGATTGGCTGTGATGTGGGGAAGCACAGAGCAGTGCTCACTTCTGATTGGCTGAATGCCCCTGTTGTCTGATTGGACTGGATGTGATAGGCTATTACTAAGAGCACTGCTCACTTCTGATTGGCTGACCACATGCGCTGGCTTATTGGCCTAGGTGTCGGGACAGAGCATGCTCAAAACTGCAAGCTGAGACAACAGGCCTGTCTTGGAGTCATGTTGGTCGTACCAGTGCAGAAGCTTCTCGTTTGTGTTCCTAAATCTCCAGCATGAAATGTCCTCAGCACGAGTCTTTCTGCGAAGGTTGTGGAACACACACGAACATTAATTTTGCAGAGATGATTTCCAGCTGGCCCTCCGTGAACGTCGGCAGTAGGTATCCTGCCCTGAATGCCTCGCTCGATGCTGTGGTTGGAACTAAGGGTCTTTGCAGCGTCAGCAGGCCTGGGGCTGGGTATGACTTTGTCTCCTGGTGGATTCCAACCCGTGACAGCGTGGTGGTGGGAAAGCCCCAGCGTTCAGCTCTTAGATTTCTCCCTTGTGCTCCAACTCCCTCTCCCACTTTTCCTAAGAGAGTGGCCAGCCCGAGGTCCTGGACCTCTGCCAGTGTAACTGCAGTCAGATAAGTGCAGACCACGGGGGGCTTTCCAAATGTTTAGGAAGAAGCAGTCCAGCCTAAATAATTGACTTTTGTTTTTGTTTTAAAATAACTGTGAGGTTTAAGCAGTGGGTCTGAGTGGGGCCCTAGACCAGCAACATCAGCATCACCAAGACTGTGGTAGGAATGCAGATTCTCAGGCCCCACCCCAGACGAACAGATCAGAGCCTCCCGCTGTGGCCCAGGAATCTTGGTTTTAGCAAAGCCTCCAGGTGACCTTGCTGCACGCTCAGGTCCGTGAACCTGTGCCTTTCTGAGGTCTCTAATCAAAAGAACACAGTCTTTCCCTCTCTGGAAGAGGCGTTTAGTAACAGCCGAGCAGACAGGCACAGTCCAGGCAGGCTGGCGCTAGCCCTGGCAGGAGGAACTGAGACCAGAGAGACCCCCCGCAGTGAGTTCCAGACAGCCGGGGGATGGGGCGGGGGTGTCCCAGGAATCCTGTCCAGTGTCCCCGGTGGGTCCCTCACCATCATCCAAGCCAAATAGGTCAACCCCCTGTACACGTTTTGGCTTTTACTTCTGTTAGTGATGTGGCAGCGGTAGCCATTCTTGTTACCTAAGAAGCTCGGGAGGCCGTGTCATAGGCGCTGTGACCACGGATGGGGAGGGACCGCGTCCCCGCGCAAAAGATCTGTAGCAGCATGGGGATCTCCGCAATTGCATGACACGGCCACTAGATGGCGCTGTTGCACTTTCCTGCGGGCCCCGCGTGGCGCGCGGGCACCGCCTCTCCGCTTCCCCTGGTTCCAGCAGAGTCCCCGAAGAGAAATAACAACGTGCCATTGTGAGCCGGGGCCTCTTTCACTAAGATGTTCAGGAAATGATATGCAGCCAGCAGGCTTAGGCCAGAGGGAACTCCGACTGTGGGATTGTAGCTGGAAAGCTCTTTAGGACTTTACAAGTCTCCCTCCCCACGCACTGCATGCCGCGTGCCCCCCTCCCCCCGCACTCCCAGCCCTAGCCCCTTGGGGTGGCATAGTTCAGGCCACAGGCCCTAATATCCATCGGTGGAGGCGGGCCCATACAAGTGGCAACAGGCTGGTTTCTTCTCTGGGAAAGCCTCTTTCTTGTTCTTTCGTGGATCTGTGTGTCAATTTAGCGGCGACAGGGAGTAAAAGGAAACACACCACGGAGTGGACAAGGACCTGGGAAGGTCTCCACAGGGGAAGAACGTGTGCTGGGCTTGAGGGCATCGGGCCAGGGCTCATGAAGGAGTGGGCCTGCGGGCGTTGGGGGGTGAGTAGGAGAGAAGGCAAGCCCCAGGCGGTCGCAGGTTTCAGGACCAGCTGCAGGTTGGAGGCAAAGGTCAGTGTCAGTGCCTGGCAGTGGGTATCGCATGGGAGGCTCCGTGGAGTTCTGGGTGACAGAGGGCCACATCTAGGGACCCCTGCCCGGGACTTGGCAGTCTCCTTGGAAGGTGAGGCTGTACTAGTAATAAGCACAGCACCAGCCCTGACAGTAAGACACTGTCTGTGTGCCAGGCATTGCTCTAAAAGAAGTAACTCGTGTGATCCCCCAGCACAGCCCACAAGGGAGGGACTGTTGTGGACCAGTTTACAGGTGAGGGAATACAGGTACAGACAGTGTGAGTCAGGCCACACCCCACCAAGGGCAGAGGGAGGGTCCACCCCGGGCTTTCTGTTTCTACAAATCCTGGCCACAAAACTGGTGGCCCCAAGGCCTCTTGGAGCGGTCCCTGGACGCTGTGTCCACACAAGGGGCGGCTTGAGACGTCTTGACGTTCGTCCCTTCTCTTCGGCTTTAGACGAGCCAGAGGGCCCCAGTGCTCTGGGGTCACATTGCTCCGCTGGAATGCCCACCTCCCCTCTGCCCACCCTCCCCCCCCCCCCCCCCCATCAGCTGCACAAGTCCCGAGGCTGCCTGAGGAGACCAGATCAGTCCCCGCAGGGCACAGCTTTGATTCCGTCAGGGAGGTTTAAAAGAAAGCGCTCAGGCAGCTAAGACCGCCCGTAGGCCTGGGTGAGACTGCAGTGTTGAGATTCTGGGTTCCTCTCAAGAAGAGAAACCTGGCCACAGGTGCAGGGGGCAAGACCAGGTGAGGGCGAGAAGCCAGCCAGAGCCAGGTGTGTCCCAGGGAACCCCAGGGAACCCCAGGGAACCCCAGGGAGAGGAACCGGAGGGAGCAAGAAGTCCAAGTGCAAGAAACAGTGGTGTGAATGGTCTCATCTGCGTGAGTGGCACCCCCTTCACCCAACTGCTGGGGCCCCGGCCCCTCCTCTGCTTCCTGCTCAGGGCTAACTCCTCCGTAACATCCACACCTGTCAGGACCACCCCCCAAATGCCTCACTCCTCACGCTCCTGCAGCAATGCTTCCGTTTCCCTGAAACACATTCTATTTTCAGTCTCCCACTTTACGTCTTCTTACATCTTTTGAACTTCTCCCTTGGAGCTTCCAGCAGCTTGTGGTGATGAATTTCCTTGTGTGATTTCCAGTGCATCATCTGCTGCCTCCTCCTCCAGTCTCTAAACTCCGTGAGATAGTCGGTTTCGATCGCCACTATGCTGGGGCCTAGGGAAGCTTCTGGAATGCAGTGGGTACTGGAGAAGATCAAAAGGGCTCCTCTCCTGGGCCCATGTGGTGCTGCCCCTGCCTGATCCCATCTTGCTGGGACATTCTCTACCCCTGCCTGTAGTCGCTTGAGATCAGATTTGAAAGCCAAGATTTAAAAAAATTTTTTTTCTAAATGTTTATTTTTGAGAGAGAGAGAGAGAGCGAGAGCACGAACAGAGGAGGGACAGAGAGAGAGGGAGACACAGAATCCAAAGTAGCTCCAGGCTCTGAGCTGTTAGCACAGAGCCTGACACGGGGCTCAAACCCACAAACCGTGAGATCATGACCTGAGCTGAAGTTGGACGCTCAACCGACTGAGCCACCCGGGCTCCCCTAAAAACCAAGTTTTTATTTAGAATTAATTTTAAATGGAAAGGAGTTGGCAAAACTACAGATAGCACAGAGGGGCATCCTTGTATCGCTTACCCAGATTTGCTGTGTGCGTAATGTTTTTTGCTGACCCATTCAAAGTCTTTACATATATCATGGCCTTTTAAACCGGAAGATTTCAGTGTGTGTATCTCCTAAGAATGGAAGTGATTGCTCGTGTGATCACAGCACAGTTATCAATATCGATTTTATTGGTACAGCGCTTTCGTCTAATCTATCTGTATTCTAATCTGTCACTTGAGCTAATAATGTCCTTTGTAACATGATCCCCCCCCCCCCCGCCCCCCAAGTAATACCGGATGCAGTTGAGGAACAGATATTGCATTTATTAGACCCCTTAATCTGGAATGTTTCCACAACATTTCTTTCTTTCATGACATTGGCATTAAACATTTTTTAAAATTTCTTTATTTATTTTGAGAGAGACAGAGACAGTGTGAGTGGGGGAGGGGCAGAGAGACAGAGAGAGAGAGAGAGAGAGAGAGAATCCCAAGCAGGTTTTGTGCCTGCCAGGACAGAGCCCAACGTGGGGCTTGAACTCACGAAACCGTGAGATCGTGACCTGAGCCGAAACCAAGAGTCAGACGCTTCACCCAGTGAGCCACCCAGGGGCCCCCATGACGTTGGCATTTTTAAAATATATGGTTCCTCTGCTTTTTTTTTTTTTTTTAAAGTAGGATGTGCTTTGTTCTGTGCTTGTCCAGTGTTGCTGTGTGCTCGTGCTGGGGCACGGCAGAGGTGCTGTTGTTCCTTCTAGGGTGTACCATCTGAAGGGAGACACTTAAGTCAGGACCTTCCTCAAGTACCTTCTCCTAGCTTGAGCTGGTTCTGCTTCTCTTTGCTGCCACGGGATCTGTGCAAACGCTGTTAATGCCAAGAGGTGGCTCATTTTCAATGTGGGCTCTGCAAAAAAAAAAAAAAAAAAGTCTTTCTTCTCAGCTGTGGTTGCAAGACCTGAATGAGCCTCCTGGCTTCTGGCAGGAAGTTCTGACTTCAGGCATGAGTGATGCTGGAGGTTCCCACGCCTCCCAGACATCACCTCTTCTGTGCTTACTGACAGGGCTACACTGTAAAGCCCTCCCCAAGGGGCAGATCCGGGCTGGGAACAATCCTACCTTTTACCTCCTTGGCAGTGTTGTTGCATAGTTTTTAAAACAGTCCAACGTGTGTTGTGCTGTGAACGGCAGGGGTTTAGAGAAAACGCTTGGAAGGCTTCCTTCCTCACACTTGGAGTTTTAAAATGCTAATGTCCCAAGAAGAGGGCACACTGGGAGCTGTTACTGGCCATGGGCTACCGGAGGTGACCCAACAATGGAGTGTCACCGGAGAGGGGACTGTGGAGGCGTGGGGCCCTGGGACTACAGCAGTGACGCCCTCTAGGTGGCCCCTTTCTACACGGTTCTTGCCAGTCCCAGCAAAGAAAGAAGACACATCTTTTTTGCCTTAAAGCGCCCTTTGGGAAGGCAGCCCAGGGAGTTGGAAGGAGTGCCCGAGTCTGAGTCTCAGGTTCAAATCTTGGTTCTAGACCTGATTAGTGTGGGGCCTTGACTGCCTCTCGGTCTCTCCCGGGTTCAAAGTTTGTAGCCACGAGAGAGGAATGAATGTTTGCACACAGTTGATGCTTCCACATGGGGAGACCTTTCCCCCCTCCCACCTCCTAGCTGCCTTTTCCCTTCACTCCCCCAGCATGGAGACGGGAGGAGGTGCTGGATGTGTGGTCGTGACCCAGGCCTGAGTGGGCATAGGCATCTGTAAATGCTGGTGGCGATGGTATTTTTGACTACTGCTGGTTTGGCATTGTTCTGAGGGCCCCCAGGATTTGTTTTGGGCAGGAGTAGTAAGACACGCAGAAGCAGAAATATGATTGTCCTGAAGAAGTTTATCATATTCACGGTTCTCTAGGGCCAGGTACGCAGGACTCCACCCAGGGCCACATAGGGCAGCACCACGGTCGATCAGGAGGCAGAGAGACAAGGGAAAGTGGGTAAGAGCATTCATTGTGGTTTCCATGGGAGGAATGCATGAGGCAGGTTAGGCAGGCTTAGGATTGGCTGGTTTGAATAGTTTCTGGGCTCTGGGGCATAGGGTCTGTCCCTAGTTATCTGGGACCTGTGGTCCTGGTTGATCAGGGCAGGGGCATAGCTGCTCTGAGTGTGCTAGCCTGATAGAGGAGGAATTTGGGGGTGTGGGCACTGGATTGGCCGGTTTGTATATGAATAGTGTCCTTGATGTCATGGAATTGTTCAGGAATTGGCTAACCCTTGAAGGGGCAGTCCCTGCAAGGTCAGCCAGGCCCCAGATGTCAAGGCATTGCAATACAGATAGTAAAAGATGTGATCAGTACAGGCAGTTTCCATCCCCAGTAAGGAGGAAGGTCGAACTTTGGGGATCCCACCCATCAAGGCTGTACAAGGCCACGGCTTGCGTTTATGGTATTCTAGACTGCATGGTTCACTGCCACAGATAAAGACTTCCTGGGTGACTGCAGAAAGGCTGGACTTTTCATTCAAATGGAGGAACTTCCCGCATTACATAAAACTCAGCGGGGCAGGGCGAGTGTGGACACCTTGTCAACAGCCTCTCTTTAGTCTGTTTCTCGCTCAGTCTGCCAGGGCGATCACCAGGGATTCTGGCCTGGGGTGGGCTGGAGATGCCCAGGAGAAGAGTGACCCTTCTGGAGGAGACTCTGCATCTGTGTTGTGTCTCCTTGGGGTTTATATTCTTTCAGGTGGCAGCTTGGAAAGGGAAGGGAAACATTGTACAGACAGCTCCGGAATGTAAGAGTTTAGAGCTCAGGGTTTTGTTTGTAACTGGGCGTGAGAGCATCCTAGGTCACCAGCTCCAGCCCTGGGCAGTACTCAAGTGGCCTTGCATGTTATTTCCTGTGTGTACATACATGTGTATGCATGTGTGTGTGTGTGCACATGGTCAGAGCTCTGTGCATTCTAGGGGTGAGGGTGAAGTCAACGTCCAAGGCCACGGGTGGGCCCCAAAGTGTGCACGTTTGGGGTGGAGACAGGAGAGTGTCATTAAGAGTGACACTGTCTGGGGGCACCTGGGTGGCTCAGTTGGCTGAATGGACTCAGTTGGACTTTGGCTCAGGTCACGATCTCATGGTTTGTGGGTTCGAGCCCGTCATCAGGCTCTGTGCTAACAGCTCAGAGCCTGGAGCCTGCTTCAGATTCTCTGTCTCTCTCTCTCTCTCTCTGTCCCTCCTCCACTCACAGTCTCTATCTTGCTCACACCGTCTCTCTCTCTCAAAATAAATAAATAAAAAACAAAAGGGCGACTGACCGATGTGCCAGGAGGAGTGTCTGGCTGGACATCAACAGCTGGGCTTGGGTAGTTGAAACTCTGCCAGAGAGACAGTAGCACATTGGTCAAGCCAAAGTTAGTAATGCTCCTTCATCCAGCCTTTAAGTTTCTCCAGAGAACGTTCCTTCCACCCCACCCTCCCTTCCATACCTACTGTGAGTCAGTCACTGGGTCTTAGGCACTGGGGGCCACGCAGTGAACAAGAAAAGACCTACTGCCTGTCTGGATGGAGTTTGTAACCCAGACCGGGGTTTCTCACTCTCAGCAGCATTAACCTTCGGGCTGGATGACTCTTCGCTGTGGGGGGTGAGCTGTGCGCCATCAGGAGCTTAGCACATCCCTCTAACATGCTGGATGCCCGCAGCGTCGCCCTTCTCTCTGCAGTTTTGACAATCAAAAAATGTCCCCAGATATTACTCAACGCCGCCTGGGTGACACAGACCACATTGGTTGGGAACCAGTGATCCGATGGGTCCATCTCTGCAGCAAAGCTTACATGGCATGGGAAGGGCCTCAGTGGGGCTCTATTCAGGGCTGTTCTAGAAGCTGGGCAGCGGAGCGTGAAGTCAGTTCTCACCTGCCTGTTGATCAGGTAATTGACACCAGGCTCCCTAAAACTCCAGTCAAGGGAAGACCTGTCTTCATATGGTGGGAGGATCATTACGGCACCAAAATAAAGTAGGTGGAGGTATCTGTGATCCTCCCTGTTATTGTCTTTTGACCTTTCCTTGACCCTGAAATAACATCAGCGCAGGAGCGTGCGTGCTTCTGGGGCAGGCCCGCAGTGTGCACTTCCGCGTTTCGGTTCAACCTTGACTCCCCTCGGTGTTTCTGTGGCCCCCTGAAGGTGCGGCGGAGGAGAGTGTGCGAATGGATTTCTCCGCGCCGGATCCGGGGGGGGGGGGGGAGGGGAGCAGGCTCAGCTTTTGCCAAATGTGTGGCTGTTATCTGGCGCTTGGCAAGGGCGTCTGCACATCTGCCGCCCGTGACGTCTGACAGGAGAGTGCTGTCCGATTCAAGAATCCTTTCCAGAAGACGCTGTCAACACCCCCTGCTTGTCCCTCCCCATGTCCAGCTGAGTTCCCTTCTCTCTGCTCGGCTCCGAAGTGTTGATGGGTCAATCAATGTGGTGCCTGCAATTTTCTCTCCACTGGGAACCCTGATGGGGCGGCCGTGTGCCTGTGTGCATGCATGCATGTGAGCTCGCTCCTTGGTCAACACACACGCGTTTAAAGTGCCACAAGACGCTGCTGGAAAGGATTTTATCTTGTTCATTTGACCGTCGAAAGAGGCCTTGCCCGCTGCAAGTTGCTCACATACTCCAGGATAATGACAAGCATTTCAGAAAACGGGACATCAAAGTGGAGATTTTTTTGTGCAACAAGACATGCTCTGGCCATTTCAATAACTGCAATGGCATGTTTGGAAACCCCTCTAAGTGAAGTAGGTTCCTAAGAAGCCATTTTTGGGACCGTATTCTTTAAAAGGAAGACTGTTCTAAACACCAAAGCTAACAATGGTGAGGGTGATCTTTGTGATGACAAGGGCAGATCCATGCAATTTCCATTTCTAAAAGGCTCGAAGGTCCCTCTCAATCTCTCAGGCTCTAAACCTTGCAGGAATCTTTGTGATCTTTCTGTCCTGTACTCTCGCGGTCAGCCAGTTACTGAGATCCGTAGCGTTTCCATCTTTCATCAGTTATGGGTGGTCCAATCCTTTCTGTTCCCATCACCCGCCATCAGCTCCTCACATGTCTTTCCGAAACTTTGACAAGGGCTGTCTAACTGGCCCCCTTTCCCCCTTTATCACTCAGTTTCCAGCAATTTCCCGAGCATCCCACTACAGCTGTCTATTGCTGTGTAATATACCCCCTTCCCCCAAATATATTGGTTAAAACCGACAAACGTTTATTATCTCACACACTTTAGAGAGTAGGAGTTTGAGAGCATCTTAGCCAGGCAGTTCCGGTGCAGGGTCTCTTGTGAGGTAATAGCCAAGATGCTGGAGTCACAGTCGTCTGAAGGCCTGACTGGGGCCAGAGGACCCACCTCCCAGATGGCACACTACTGTGGCTGTTGGTGGGAGGCCTCAATTTCTCACCACGCGGGCCTCTCCGTACTGCTGCTCGAGCGTCCTCAGGACATGGCACCTGGCTTCCCCCAGAGCAGATGGGTCCACGGAAGAGAGCAATGGGGAAGACGCGAAGTCTTTTAACGCCTGGTCTTGGAGTCAGGTATCGTTTCTCCCCCCACATGCTATTTGTCAGAAGCCAGCCCGAACTTTAGTTTAGGGGAGGGGGATTAGGTCCTGCCTGTGGAAGGGTGCCGTTTTGAAAAATTTGAGGACATATTTTAAAGTCATTATATCCCTTATATAAATGTTGCTTTCTGTTTTTCCAAGGAAGTTAGTCTCTAAGGTTCTCCCATGTTGGTTTATCCCAGCTGAGACAGACAAGCTGTCAGCAAAGTTACCCGGACCTGCTCGATCTTTGTTTAGTAATCTGCCCAGGAACGATTTCTTTCCTATAGGATTCGGCGCAAAGTTGTCCCCCCCACCAGTGCCAGCCTTCAAGGCCCCCGACCATCGCTTATCCGTAAGAACATTCCATCTGCCAGCTGGGCTGGATGACTTTCTCTTTTCTGGACATGTCGTGTCTTCCCATCCTCTGCCTCCACTGATTCCCAGCTCTCTCCGAACCCCTGTTTCTCCTTTATCCCTGTTTCTAGTCACCAAGCCCTGCCGATTTACTTTCTCAATTCATTTCAAAAACTGGTCCCCACCTCATTCTCCCCCCTTCCCACCTCCAGGTCAGAGGCCTGGCTTCTCACCAGCTCTCCTACAGGAGTCTCCCCTCTGGATTCTCTCCATTTCCATTGGCTTCCTCACCGATATCTAGAGCTGCAGTTGCCCCGTGATTCACCTAAAGGTCATAACTGACTGTGTTCACTCCTTGCCTAAAATCCTTCCCTGCCTTTTCGCCGAGGGCTGGCTCAAGTCCGGCTTCTGCCTGTGATACCCAAGACCCTCTGTGCCCTGTCTGCCAGCCTGCTCTCATGTCCCCATCTTGCTCTCACAGTACCAGAAGACTTGCTGGTATAGTCACACCAGGCAGTTCCCCGCCATTGCGTCTTGCTCATGTTTTCCTTTGGCAGGTGGGATGAAGGACAGGGGAGAAAGGAAGCAGCACCATAGGAGCCCTGTGAATGTAAGGCCCAAGAGTCCAAAGATAATCTTGGGGAGCACTGAACTTTCCATCTGGCAAGGAATGGGGAGCCCCGGTTGATTTTATACAGGCCTCAGAGGACGGGGTTACATGTCGATTCTGAAGCCAAGGTGCTAATTAAACTCCCTAATGATCTTGACCTGGAAAATGAGGTCCTTTCCTGAGTCCCCTGTAAGTCTTGGCAGGGCCGGGGGTGCTGCTGTTGCTAATAACTCACAGCCATACCTGGCAGAGTAATATCCCCAGAGGAATTTCTGCTTTTTTGCACGTTTTAAAACTCACTTCTAAATTGGGGAAAGAAGCACTTTCTCACCCCCGTGCAAGAACCTGAATCCTTTGAGGCCTTCTGTCTTGTTCTTGCCCAACACAGGCAGCATTGTGGTATGACGTGCGTGCTCGGGTAGGATGAACACAGTGGACTTTTAAAGAGGTCAGCGAGGGAATTCAAGGTCCCCCACCCTTTGCTGAAGGCAAAGTAAAGCCATCTTCTGCAGTGACCCCTTTCTCCGAGCCGCTGGATCTTGGGAGCGGTTTGATGCCTTTGCCTTCCAGTCATCCTCATGGCACCACTGTCCAGGGCCAGTTTGGATGGAACTTACTAGGCGTTCCTTCTCTTGTGGTATGTGGTGCTCATTAGACTGTTCACCAAACATGTCTCTTTCCTTACACTCTAGGTACATGTTGGATTGCCCATCCTGGCCCCTCTGTGGTTGGGTAGTGCCTGGTGATTGGTTCAGGCCAATGATTGTGCATGGACTGTGTCACCCACAGACGGGGCATTTGATTGCCAGTATGTGACCCTCTAGAGCTTCCCCCCCCCCCCCCCCCCCCCGCCAAAACCTTGCCCCCAGCACTGGTGATCAGCACCATTTGAGACGGTAATTGTTCACTATGCCTGGATCTCCAAGCCAGTCTTTGCAAGTATGCAAAGGACATGTGACATGATATTGAACCCACTGAGATTTTGGTATTGCTTGTTACTACAGCACAACCCAGCGTATCCTGACTGATGCATAGTGTTTGCATTTTTGGCAACTTAATATTTGCCATCACTTCACTTCCACAGGTGCAGTGCCTTTGCCTTTCCTGGTTGATGCATTCCCATTCCTTGAGGAGGTTTTCTCTGATGGCCTATTGGATGGCTGATGGCTAGAATCTGTTATCATTTTCAAGACTGGGAAGAAAGAAGTTGTGTTCTTAATATTTTTGGCACTCAGCTCCGCCATCTGGTATTTGAGAATGACCTTGGCATTCTTCGTGAGGTTAACCTTTCCTGGCTTGGTAACAGATACCCCAGCTTTGCCCATGTCATTCTCTTGCCAGACTTGGTTAATGTCCACAGTAACTACAACTTCTTGAGTGCCAACCATGTGCCAGGCACAGAGTGGACACGATCTCTCATTCTCAGTACAGCTCTGTAAGGTAGGCCTTATATTGTTTGCATTTCTTAGATGGTGACACTGAGGGACAGTGAGGCTAAATAGTTCACCTACACTCATATTGCTAGTGGAGCCAAGAAACGGATCCATCCCTGGAAGTAAAAGTTTTTTTGTGCCTAGCCAATTCTTTGCCAATTTCTGAGAAAGGGATAAAGGATGCCCCTTTCCTTCAGGTTGTTATCCTTGGGGATATTAGCACCCTGGTATTCTGTGTTTCGTTGGGTGCTACATTTTCATTCATTCACTCACTCATTCATAAATTCATTCATTCATAAAAATTACTCATTCACTCAGTCGGTAGGCTTCCTTGAGAGTCTGTTAGGTACTGGGTTTTATTTGCAGCTGGGATTTAGATGTGAGCTGGCCTGATTCCTACCCTCGATGGACTCACAGCTTTGAGGGGATAGCGATGCATATGCACACACATAGACCCACAGAAAACGTTACAGATACGCCCAGGGAAGTATGGGCACTCTGAGGAGGTGACTCCTGGTCTGTACAAGATGTTGTATTGTGTTAGGGCTGCCTTCCTGGAGGAGAAGATGCCAGAAATCATTTTGGAGGTTTTGGTCTTCTATTTGTCTTTGAGAGTCTTTTACTGTTTGCAGTTCCACTCCCCACCCGATCCCACTACATTGGTATTCTGAGGGTCAGTGTCATTATCACCAGCCATGAACCTTTCGTTTCCAAAGGTCACAATGTCAACGGCTTCTGTATTCTATCCTCTTTCCCTGGCAGGTGCTTGGCCCCCTTCCTGTTCTCCTGCCCCCATCTCCGCGTCCTCATTTCCCCCACCTCTTGCTCAGAAGGTTAGGTGGGCCCTCCTGAAGAATGATGGTATAGAATCCTAGCTCTTTGGGGGCATAAATAGATTTTCCCAAAGTTTAGCCTGTCACTTGTTCTTAATGGCTTGAGTTGGTTGCAGAACGATCCAGCAGGAAAAATGAACAGAACCTTCTGATTATGCTCTCCTCAGATGGCTGGGGTAATTTGAGCAGAAACGGCTCTGCAGCTCTGGGGAAAAAAATGTAATTCTCGTGTATGAAACGCGTGAACCAGAGTTGCCATGTTCACTTCTTGTTTTTAAAGCCCCCACAGGCCAAGTCACATATCTGGGTCAGAGGGTCTATTGATTACCTGTCAGGGCCTGAGGTGTAGGTAATCAATAACACTAACCTACAGGAAAGGTGGCCTTGAATGCAGAAATTCCATCACGCTGACCATCCGTTTCTTCTGGTCTATAAGTACTTTGCAGCGAAGCCCAGACTCTTTAAACCAGAGCCACAAATGCCCCAAATCCACAGCAATGTTCCTACACACCAAAGCTTTGGAAATGCCGCCATTTAAATGAATCAAAGGCAGTTTGTTTCCTTGGGCTCTCATCCCTCAAACAGCCATGGGGCCTGCAGGGAGGTAGGGAAGAGGCAAAGGTTGCAACAAGAGGGTTCCTGGGAAGAGAGATGGAGAGTGATTTTTGTCAGGAGACCTTGACCTTGTATTAGTATGTAATCAGGTGCTTAAAGCAAAGCACTTAAAAACTCCTGCAAATCCATAAGACCAACAAAGGGCCCTGTGATGGAGGAGTCTGGCTTTGCCAGGATCAGCTTGTGGAACTCCTCACACGAGTGATTTTCTTTCTGGAGAGATGTGCCACACAGAGCATTGTGTGTGGGCCACGGGGGTCTCATTCAGGGTTTGTGTTGAGAAGAGCCAGTGTCCTGGGAACTGCAGTGGCTCTTGGAACCATTTACTTAGCATTCAATCCCGCTTCCTAAGGGCACCCCAATTTTGTTAAGCCCCCCTTCCCCAGTACAGCTGTGGGAGGCAGGAAATGTGGTTGGGGAATCAGCATGTAGCAGTCCTCCAGCAGCTGAATGGAGTCAAATGGTGAGCATAGGACCTATGTTAGTCCAATGAAAAAAGTTCCAGAATCTGATGGAGGAGGAGTTCTCTCTGGTGCAGGATGAGAACAATCTACTGGTGGTGGTGGCCATCTTTGGACCTTCAAGGGACCGGTGTTTACATAAAGTTGACTGGGGACAGCACAGAACAATCTTTGAAGACACCATTAAGTTGACAGATCAATGTCTAACCTGGACACCCTACTATAGGAATCAACGTTCACATTTCAGAACCAGTTTAAATATGGATGGTGTGTTACGTGCAGTTGAAAACATCCAAACTGGGCAGTGGCAGATACAGTGGATATAGTTTTGTCTCTGGATTTTGGCTGGGTCAGTCAGTTTGGGCCACTGAGTGTGGGAAGGAAGTTTGAATTTCAGAATGTCTGAAAAAAATGGCGTGTGTTGCACATGGGGAAGCCAGTGGGGTAAATAACAGCTCTCTTGATGGATGATCTTGGTGGGCGGTGTCCCATAAAGAGGGAGCATGGGTGTTGGAAGCCACAGGCTGGGCCTGGTGAATTGTTGAGAATTGTTGAGATAGTCAAGGGTAGTCAACAATACCAGCTGCATGCTGGTGATACTCATTAATGGTTTCTCGTTCCATGAGTGATGGGAATTGCCCTTAGTGGTGCCTTAAAATGGTGTCTTCTCTAAAGAACAGTGGAACGCCAGGTAGTCAGAGACCCACCTTCCAGTGCCTTTAGCTAGCAAGGAGAACTCCACACCTGAAGCACAGGGAGAGAAGAGAAGTTTCTCAGGGGAGAAAGAAAGGGTGATAACAGATCAGCTCATCCTCTCACCTAAAAATCATCAGTTAAGATCACAGATTCTGGCACTGGCCTACACAAAGTAGAATCTCCCAGGATGGGGTTCAGGAGTCTGTATTTTCAGCACATGTTCCAGGAGATTTTGGGGGGAGGGTGTAGCTAAAGTTTTGGGCTGTTGCTTTAAGGGTTCAGCAGTGACAGGAACAGCAGGGAGACTGAAGGGGACAGGAGCCTGTGTGGAAGGAAGCAGCTAATGGAATTCACTGAGAGATTAACTGTGTGTGTGAGAGAGTGTGAGTATGTGAGAATATGTATGTGTGTGAGAGAGTGTGTGTGAGTGTACATGCCTGTATGAGTGTGTGTGTTGGGTGGGGGGGTAGCAAGAGAGAGAGAAGTGACTGGAAACCAGGAGACTGAAGGAGGAAACCAACAGAAGCCCGGATGTTGGAAGAGGCAGTGAGGACAGCATTGTCCGCTGAGGCAGGAAGAGCCTCGGTGGGCCGTGGGCAGGTGGTCCTCTCTGGAGAAGTGGCCTAACGACCCCACCCCCTGGCTCCCCTTCTGTGGATGAAGAAATGGAAATGTCTGGGATTTTAGTGAGCAAGTGAGGAGAAGGGGAGACTCAGCTGGGCTAGCCTCCCCCGCCCTTCTCCACATGCACTGTTGCCCTGATGGCCCACTCTTCCCCCTTGGTGACCTGACTTCCTTGTCCTTCAAGGCTCGGGTGGGTGGCTACCTCTAGAAACCCCTTTCTGCTCCATCCCAAGGTCTAAGTTAGAGCCTTCCTCTGTGCTCAGCAGCATCGGGGCTTCTCTCTGTCCTTCCCTCTTTGACTTGTATTGCCATTCCCTTTACTGCTGGGCCATTCAGGAGGCTGACATCTGGAAGGACAGTCACTGTTATGTGGTGGCCTCATCGGTAGGGGCCGAGTATGTGAATTGCAGTCTGGAGTCAGGGGAGGCAAACAGATACCCTTCCCTGCGGTACTGTTGATGTGGGCTCTTGTGAACCATTTGTGTGTGTGTGTGTGTGTGTGTGTGTGTGAAGAGAGACAGCATGTATTATTCCATGGTGTGTCAGCATATGTGATATGTGTAGTCACAGCACCATCTACAATGTGGCACAGCCTGTCACAGTTCCATCGAACTTGGGGTTGCCTATGAAATGGGGAAGGTTAATGACCCACAGCCACAGGAGCTTGGGGGAGAGGGGATAGTGCCAACAGGGGACAGCCAAGTGCCGTCCCCATAGCAGTGTGATACAGCTCGTTGGGGATCTGACCTGATCCATCCTGAACTTGTACAAGATACGCTGTCCCAGGTGAAGCCTGCGTCACGGATTTATTAGAGATGAACTTCTGTAGGGTGAGGAAGAGGCTCAAACAGGCTGAGCTCTCATTTCAGGCTCTAAAGCCTAACCCTACTTGTTCTAGAAATGGAAGTTCCACTGGGGGTGGCTGGCTTGAGGGGTTCCCAGGTGCTCTGGGAAGCAGCACAGGCCCTGACTTCATGGCGCTTTTCCCCAATTCTTTGTATTGTGGTAAAGTACACATACCTTCAATTTGCTATCTTAACGGTTGGTGAGTATACAGTCCAGTGGTATAAAGTACTTCCGGGTTGTGGTACAACCATCCCTCCCACACATCTCCAGAACTCTTCTCATCTTGTAAAATTGAATCTCTGTACCTATTAGACATTAACTCCCCAACCCCTCCTTCCCTGGCCCCTGGCCACCACCACCCTGCTTTCTGTCTCTGTGAACTTTGCTCCAGGGACCTCATATAAGCAGAATCGTATAGGTTTTGTCACCCTGTGATGTGTTTATTTCACTTAGCGTAAGGTCCTCAAGGTCCATCCATGGTGTAGCCTGGTGTCAGAATTTCCTTCCTCTTTTAGGCTGAATAATATTCCATTGTATGAGGAGATCACATTTTGCTTATCCAATCATCTGTTGATGGGCACTTGGGTTACACAGTGTCTTTTTACAAAAAGTTTACTTATTTTGAGAGAGAGAGAGTGAGTATGAGTGTGTGTGTGGGGGGGGGGCGGGACAGAGAGAGAGAGAGGGGAAAGAATCCTAAGCTGGCTCTGCACTGTCAGCACAGAGCCTCATGCGGGGCTCTAACTCACGAACCATGAGATCCTGACCTGAGCCGAAATCAAGGGGCAGAGGCTTAACTGATTGAGCCACCCAGGCGCCCTGGCACAGTGTCTTTTAAAAATATTTCCATCATTGAATGAAACTACAAGGTCAGAGTCTATACTCTCAATTACCTACACTTTTGTCTCATCAGATCATTTCCCTGGAACCCTATTCATACGGTTAATGTGGTCTCTGTGAAGGGAGGGCTTGGGAGGCAAAGACAAGCCTCAGTGTGTCTCTCACTGACATTCTTTTGGGCCGGAACCTAGGCCTTCCCTTGGGGAAGACAGTAGGCTGGAGCCGTTCCTGGTGTCTCAGGTATTTGCCCAGTGACGGAGGCTTCTGCCCAGATTTCCCATCATGTGTCCTTTCTACCCACCAGCTGATGTGTTGTGGTAGGCACTTGGTCCCTAGGTGCTGTGGTGACATGCACCTGGTCCTGAATGTGTGACCTCAGGCAGGTGATTTTACCTCTCTGAGCCCCTGTGGTCATAAAGAAAACATTACCTGATTTTTTGGGGAATCCTACATGGGTGACACATCGCACTCTGTCACGCTGGTCAACCAGGCTCTCCCGACCCACCCAGGAGAGTCAGGCTGTTTCCAAAAGGCCCAGCTTCACAAAGCATTCCAAGGAATCTCTGTGAGTCATTCATAATCTCATTATTCAAGGGTGCAGTGAGGTCCTGAGCGCTAAATGTGGTAGCAAAACCAATGACCCAAATCTGGTTGGGTGAGAAGGACATCAGACCCACACTGCACCCACTTTAAAGACCTTCAGGGATTTCATGCTGGCCACTGGCTATCACTGATCACTGCTCAGGAGTTCAGTGCTACTGATTAATTAGGTTCAGCCAGTGTTTTGGACTAAGAGACTTACTAATTTCATAGTCTGGCCTGACGCAGCATTTGTGGAGCCTGAAGTGAGTCTGGTCACCTTAGAAGTTTCCCTGTGCTGTCCTTCTGGTGATAAGGCTCCATTTCAACACAGATGGGGCAAGTACCCCATGTTAACTTGACAAACATGTAGAAACCACCAGCAAGGCCAGTGGGGCATCGGAGCCCCAGCTGGGATCCCAGCGCTAGGCCGGTGCAGTTTGGGACCCAGCAGGTGCACTAGAACATTTCTGTGGGCTCTTGCTCACACTACTGCCTTCTCCCTGGCCCTGCTGCCTTCCCCTAATGCTGTCTGGCCCTGTCCCCACCTGATACAGCCATTTCTTTAGAGCCTGGGTCCACTCACATAGAAACAAGAGCACTATGACTAATTATAAAATCATTATATGATTAAACTCAATTAACTTCAAATAACCCTTGAAATTTGTTTAATGTTGTCAGCCCTTGGCCCCACTTGAACTGCTAAATATTGCTTGCCTTCAAAATTCTGATGAGAAGAGCTGATTGTGCTGGGGTACCTGGCACTCTGTGGGGCACAAGCTGTGCCCCTGAGTGGGGGGCAGGAAGTGGAAGCAGTGCTGAGGGTCCTGGGTGCAGGTGGGGGAGGGTTTGGGGGAGACAGAGGAGATGGAGTCTCGGGGAGTTGCAGCTCTACGGGGCGTCGGACCGTGAACTGTTGACAGGGAGCCCTGAGGGGTCTTGCACTTGGGCTCTGACAAGTTTGTTCAAACCTTTGACTTTGGACTTGGTGCCCGTTACAGACTGAGTTGTGTCCCCTCCTCATCCTTCTCCCCCCAGATTCACATGTTGGGGTCCCGACCCCAGTACCTCAGAGCATGACTGTATTTGGACATAGGGTCTTTTATTTCTTTATTTTTTTAAATGTTTTTATTTATTTTTGAGACAGAGAGAGACAGAGCATGAGCAGGGGAGGGGCAGAGAGAGAGGGAGAGGGAGACACAGTATCTGAAGCAGACTCCAGGCTCTGATGTGTCAGTACAGAGCCGGACACGGGACTCGAACTCACAGACCGTGAGATCATGACCTGAGCTGAAGTCGGACGCTTAACCGACTGAGCCACCCAGGCGCCCCGGAGATAGGGTCTTTTAGGAGATAATTAAGTTAGCATGAGGTCATGAGGGTGGGAGCTAATCCAATTCAGCTGGAGTCCTTGTAGGACGAGAAGGTTAGAACACAGACACACACAGAGGAAAGACATGTGAAGACCCAGAGAGAAGGTGGCCATCTACAAGCCAAGGAGAGAGGCCTCAGAAGAAACCCAGCTCGCCAACACCGTGACATTGGCCCTGTAGCCACTGGAACTGTGAGAAATACATTTCCATCGTTGAAGTTGCCCCTATCTGTGGCACTTTGTTATGGCAGCCTTACCAAACTCACAGAGTGCCTTTCACCCTCTACCAGATCCTCTACTGGATTTGGGCCACCTGTCCACTACCCAGCACCATTTTGGGAGCCACAAAGTCACCTCACTCAAGGATCTTCCCTGTCAGCCTTGAGGAAGGTAAGCCTGGAGCCCTAAGGGCAGAGGCAGGAGGCAGGTACCCTTCAGACTAACTCTGAGTAGAAAGATAAAGGGTTGTTGAAGTGATCCAGGCCCTTCGAGGGAGGGAGGCCAGGGAAATGCAAATCAAAACCACAATAAGATATCACCTCACACCTGTCAGAATGGCTGTTGTCAAAAGGATGAGATAATAACTGTTGGTGAAGATGTGGAGAAAAGGGAACCCTGTGCAATGTTGATGGGGATGGGAATTGGTGCACCCGCTATGGAAAAAACGATATGGAGGGTCCTCAAAGAATTGAAAATAGGACTCCATATGATCCAACAATCCCACTTCTGGGTGTATAGTTAAAGGAAATGAAATCAGTATCTTGAAGAGATGTCTGCACCCCTGTGAATACTGCAACATTATTCACAATAACCAGGACATGGAAACAACCTAAGTGTCCATAGATGGATGAATGGATACAGAAAATGTATGGATATCATACATATATACATCTATATATATATCTATATGTATCACATATATATGAAATATTAAATATAAAAGATTAGTCTTCAAAAAGTAGATCCTGCCATATTAACAACATGGATAAACCTAGAGGACATTATGCTGAGTGGAATAAGTCAGACACAGAAAGAGAAATACTTATAATCTTATATGTAGAATCTGAAAAAGTCACACTCATAGAAGCAGAGAGTGGAATGGTGGTTGCCAGGGGGTCGGAGGAAAGGGGAGATGTTGGTCAAAGCATACAAAGTTTTGGTTGTGTAGGATGAATACATTCAAGAGATCTAAGTCCACCACGGTGTCTGTAGTTAATAATACTGACTTGCATACTGGACATTTGCTAAGAGAGTAGATCTCAGGCAGTCTCACAACAATAGTAATATATGGTAAATATGCGGCCAGATGGGTATGTTCATTAGCTTAACCTACTAATCCTTTCACTATGTATTTGTATATCAAAACATGTCGTATGTCTTTAAAAAGGAGGGGCGCCTGGGTGGCTCAGTCAGTTAAGTGTCCAACTTTTGACTTCGGCTCAGGTCATGATCTTGTGGTTCATGAGTTTGAGCCCCACATGGGGCTCTGCACTGACAACATGGACCCTGCTTGGGATCCTCTATCTCCTCTCTCTCTGGTCCTCCCTAACTTGTGCTCTGTCTCTCTCTTTCTCTCTCTCTTTCTGCCTCTCTCAAAAAGAAATAAACTTACAAAAAAAAAAAAAAAAAAGAAATGGGTAAGAATTGGATACATGCTTTGTGCCCTGATTTCCTCATCTGTGAAATGGGTTCGGTGTCTACCTTACAAATCCTGAGAATTGGTTGAATTAATTAAACTTATCTGTCTGGCAAACAGGGAGCTCTAAATGTTAGCAATTGTATTAGTTTTTTTAAATTTCCTTGTCACAGATTACCACATGCTTCATGGCTTGATGAGTTGCTCACGTATTAGCTCATAGTTCTGCAGGTCAGAAGTCCTGGCCAGGCATGGCTGGGTTCTCTGCACAGGGTCCGACAGGCTGAATCAGGGTTTTGGCCAGCTGTGTTCCTCTATGGAGGATCTGGGCAAGAATTTTCTCTCAAGTGCAGTCAGATTGCTGGTCAAATTCACTTCTTTACCACTATAGGAATGAGATCCCTGTTTTTTTAAGCTGCCCTTCAGCTGGGGGCTGCTCTCAGCTCCTAGAGGTCACCCCCCCTGCCTTGCCACACCGACTTCCATCTTCAAAGCCAGCCGCACAGATCTGCCCTTGCGTTGAATCCCTTCTATGCTTTGAGGCTTTTTAAAATTTTACTTATTTCTTTCTTCATTTAAATTTTTTAAAAAGTTATTTATTTTGAAAGGGAGGGAGAGAGAGGGTGAGCAGGGGAGGGGTAGAGAGAGGGAGAGAGAATCCCAAGCAGGTTCTGCACCTGCAGAGCCTGATTGCAGGGCTCGAACTCATGAACCGTTACATCGTGACCTGAGCCGCAATCAGGAGTCAAGACACTTAACCGACTGAGCCATCCAGGTGCCCCCCAGTTTGAGGCTTTTTAGCTAAAAGGAGCCAAGTCCCATCTAAGGGCTCACCTGCTGAGGTCAGGCTCACCCAGGACAATCTCTCTTTTTTAAGGTCAACTGATTTGGAACCTTAATTGCATCTGTAAAATCCCATCACGGCTGCATGTGGATTAGTGTTTGATTGACTATCTGGGAGAATGTACAGGTATACAGGGTGGGGGGGGGGCGGTGAGGAGAGCTTGGGGGCCATCCAGGAACCCCACAGCAGTTCTTGTTATTTTGAGTGTATCATTCCAGCTGTCTTTGGGCAGCTCGTCTCTGTGCAGGCAAATGTGGTTTGCTTGCCTCTAAATATGTCCCCTGCATGGAGGGGCTGCAATGACATGAAAAATGAGTTCTTGAGTCATTATTGTGTGCTTCCTGCTGACCTATGGGAGGAGGTTCCTCATTTTTATTCCCAGCGCCTTTCCTCCTAGTTGATTACATCACCCCTTCTTCCTTTTAGGGGTTAATGGACCATGATAGACAGCAGTCTTTGCTGTGATTGGTCCTGGTGCCCCATAGTCTGGCTGTTCACCTGGCTTCCATTCCAAAAGAGGCCCTGTTGCCTGAGATGCTCTGGGCTCAGAGTCAGAGGCCATCGGCTGTGTCCTTACTTGCTCTCATTTATTAACCACCTGGCCTCCTTTCCTAACTTTTTTGTTTTTTGTTTTTTTAGTAGGCTCTACACCCAATGTGGAGCTTGAACTCGTGACGCTGAGATCGAGAGTCACAAGCTCCACCAGCTGAGCCAGCCAGGCGCCCTCCTTTCCTAACTTCCAAACAGGGAATAGTGACCGAACTTTCAGAGCTGTCTTAAAGTTGAAAGATTTAAAAAAATTTTTTTTAAGTTTATGTATTTATTTTGATTGACTGATTAAGAGAGAGACCACAAGTACACATGTGGGGGAGGGGCGGAGAGAGAGGGAGAGAGAGAATCCAGAGCAGACTCCACAATGTCAGCGCAGAGCCTAATGCAGGGCTCAAAATCTCGAACCATGAGATCATGACCTGAGCCTAAATCAAAAGGTGGACACTTAACCAACCGAGCCACCCAGATGTCCCTGTCTTAAGGTTTAAATGAGAGGAGTTGGGGAGCCTGGGTGGCTCATTCGGTTAAGTGTCCCTCTTTGGCTTAGCTGTCAGTGCAGAGCCCACTTTGGATCCTCTGTCCTCCTGTCTCTCTGTCCTTCCCCTGCTCTCTCTCTCTCTCTCAAAAAAAAAAAAAAAAAAAAAAAGAAAGAAAAACAAATAAATAAATGACAGCAGTTACATGAACATATTTTGCCCATTATTAAACATCCAAACAGATACAAAGCGATGTTGTTTACCATGTAGCTTTTAAATTTTTTTTAATGTTTATTTATTTTTGAGAGAGAGCCAGAGCATGAGTGAGGGATAGGGGCAGAGAGAGAGAGAGAGAGAGAGAGAGAGAGAGAGAATCCAAAGCAGGCTCCAGGCTCTGAGCTGTCAGCACAGAGCCTGATGTAAGGCTCAAACCCACAAACAGTGAGATCATGACCTGAGCCAAAGTCAGATGCTTAACCAACTGAGCCACCCAGGTACCCCCAGTAGATTTCATATTTGCTAAGTGAGTCATTGTTCCTTGTTTAGGAAAATCATTGGCAAAAATCTACGTAACCTTCCATATTGTCCACAGTGACTATGTGGGTGAGCTCACTTCTTTCTTAGGTTGGTAATGAAGTCCACACAATTGGTTCATGGGTACAGCTGGGAAGTTTCTAAAGGCCCCATGGAAAGGATGTGATTCTATGCTGCAGGTTGGACGTCAGTAGGGCTGGGTGCTGCTTCTGTTCATGTCAGTTGAAGTCCTCACATGGGTCTTCAAAGAAATGTGTACCTACCCTTGGAGGCTGAGAATTTGGACACTTCTGTGCTGAGAAGACCAATCAGCTCTCACTGTACTCACGGACAACTGAGCAAGACGGGTCTCTTAATACTCTTTGTGATGGTTAATTTTGTATATCAACTTGGAGGGTGTTTTGGGGTGAGATTAACATTCAGATTGGTGGATTTTGGCTAAAGCAGTTTGGTGGCTTCCCCGATGTGGGTGGGCCTCATCTAATTAGTTGAAGGCCTCAATAGAAGGAATTGACTGGCCTCTCCCAGCAAGAGAAGATTCTCCGGATGATTTCCTTTGGATTGTAACTGCACCATTGGCTCTCCCAGGTCTTGAGCCTACCAGCTCACAGTGCAGCCTCCATCATTGTGTGAGCCAGTTTCTTGGAATCAATCTCTTTCTGTACCTACACACCTCGCATCGGTTCTGTGTGTCTGGAAAACCCTGACTAATGTGGACCTTGCTCCCAAATTTGCCCTTCTCTCCCCAGGTCTATGATATCTCATCTTCTAGTGGCTGTTATTCTCCATCAGCTCCCACCATTAGCCAGTCTGGGACCAGGTCCTGCTGCATCTACCTTTGCCTCAGCTATGCCCACTCTCTTCCGTTAGTACTTCTGTCCCTCAGGCCTTCATAACTTCTTGGCTAAAGAATTTTTAAAGCTGCTTAACTGATCTTATTTCTGATACCATCCCCAAACGTGGCTCACGTCATGCCAGTTTCCTGCTGAGACCAGTTCACACTCTGGCCACAAAGAACCCTTCCGGTTTCTTGTCCCGACCTTCCGCCTTCCCGGCCATGACTTACTTGACCGTGTTCATTCCTCATGACCTCACTTGAAGTCACCTCTGTGATGGGGGCTTTTTTCAGTCGCTTCTGGTTTTCTTCTTCAACACCACGACTTGGGGATGTGATCAAAATGTAACTCATTTTCTCTCCCCTTTCCAGCCACCTCTGGACTCTAGGACCTTACCCATCACTCTAAAGTAATAGAAGGTCCTCAGGCATCTGCAGCAAACAGACTTGCCTTCCAGTAATGGAGATGCCCAGTCCTGCATAATATTTAACTGCTTAGAATCTTATTCAGAAGAAGTTAAAACTCCTAGACCAAGGCCAGCTGCCTGCAGCATGGGAACGCGTGGGAGGACAGCTCATTTGCTGTCCCTGCCGCACCTCCCTCAGCTTGTAGTTCTGGCTGTCGACCCCTCAAGGCTGGAGCCTGGGGAGGGAGAATGGAGGAAGAGGTAAGGACAGCTTTATGGCTATCTTAGCGGGGGCTGCACAACAAAATATCATAGAGTGGGGGGCTCAAACATCAGAAATCTGCTTCCTCACAGTTCTGGAGGCTGGAAGTCCAAGTTCAAGGTGCCAGCATGGCTGGTTTCTGGTGAAGACCCCCTTCCTGACTTGTAGACAGCTGGCTGCCTTCTCACTGTGTCCTCCCTTGGCAGAGAGAGAGAAAGGAAGTAAGCCATTTCGTGTCTTGTCTTTTTTTTTTTCAACGTTTTTTATTTATTTTTGGGACAGAGAGAGACAGAGCATGAATGGGGGAGGGTCAGAGAGAGAGGGAGACACAGAATCGGAAACAGGCTCCAGGCTCTGAGCCATCAGCCTAGAGCCTGACGCGGGGCTCGAACTCACGGACCGTGAGATCGTGACCTGGCTGAAGTCGGATGCTTAACCGACTGCGCCACCCAGGCGCCCCACGTGTCTTGTCTTACAAGGGCACCATCATGGGGTCCACCATCATGACCTCATCTAAACCTGACTGTCTCTTAGAAGTCCCGTCTCCAAATACAATCGCACTGGGGATTAAGGCTTCAGCGTATGGATTTTGGGAGGGGACCACCATTCACTGCGAGATGCACTTATTTCCCTGGGCCAAGCCGACCTCCAAAGCCTCTCTGTTGTCATGCAGGTGTGTCTGTGGGTCCCTCAGAGGTTCTGGCGCTCACAAAGAAGGCAGTGCTCACCTCTGGCAGTTCTTGTCCCCTCCTCAGAGCCTTGTTTTCCACCCATCTACCTGCACACACCTCTTTGTGGTCTGACCCCTTTAAAAATGTTCCCAGGACAAGCTCCCACCTGTGGATTCCTCTCTGGGTCCCCAAATCACCTGAGGAGGGGAGACTGTCTGCCCCTCTCCATCAGATCCCTCAGACACGGGCCAGACACAGTCCACTGTGCCCGCCACCACCCCCGTCTGGGTATCTGCTCAGAGCCCCCCTTTGAGAGAGTTGAAGACTTGAGGTCAGCACCGGGGTTCTTGTCCCATCAGGGGTCACATGGTCACCTACAGCTCTGGCCACATTGGCTGTGTATGTAACCTTGGTCATCTTTGCGGCCAGTTCCTCCTGTTTTCTGGCCCCTTCTACAAGCTGGAGTCTGTGGAGCCTCATTGCCACTTCATCCACCTGCTCTGTCTTGTGAGTCAGCTTCCCAAAAGAGGCAGTCACTGGTTTCCACCAGGACTCAGGAGGGTTAATGTCAAGCCCAGGATGTGGAGTTTTGCCTTGTTGAGTCCAGCTGTGGCCAGGACCACAAGACCACTAACCCAAACACAGCCTCTAAAGCCACAGGCTGCAAGGGGGCTGGGCATGCACTTCAGAACAAGCCTCCCGTGCCTCAGGCTAGATTGTACGTTTCCTCCTAGTCCCCAGTATCTATCTAGCCCATTACTTTGCATGAAATAGGCACTCAGTTTACCAGGGAGAAGAATGCATATCTTTCCTAAGAAAGGCACTGTGCTTTCTTTCTGTGTCCCCATAGCACCTTGCAGCAGCATGTTTTATATGGCGGAGGTGCTTAATAAATATTGTTGACTGATTCACTGGGAAAAAGGTGGTCCAGACATGCCTTCTGGAAATGTCCAGTAAGGCCCATTATTCCTCTTTGCAGTCCATTGTCATGGAATGGGTCTTTTGGCGTTAATCCCAAGAGGGCAGTAAACAAGATGGCTGTATAATTTTATTGTCTCTCACCCTCCATCAAAGCAGGCTTTCTTGCTTCCATCTATATCTCTGCCTCATTGCTTCTGGGTTCACCCCTAGTACAGCTGTTGGATCATGCTAATAGCCCCTGGATCTTCATTTTGAACAATAATGTTTGTTTCCAGAATAATTGAATCCAGCAGGGACACGAAGGGTGTAGAACAGTTTATAACACTTGCTGTGGAAAAGAGAAAATTCAAGAATTTGCTTGATGGCATTTAGTTCAGAGAACACAATTTATCAGGGCTGTCTTTATCTGCTTATGTTTTAGTGATTCAGTGCTGGGAGAAAATAGCCTCAGACATAAAATGTAAAGAGCACTTCAGGCAAAGCCTGTCGGTTTAATTCAGATGTTAAATATTTTCAGGAGGGTCAAACGCTCAAGGACCCTATGTTTTGTCCTTTGAGTGAAACTAGCTGAAATAAAAAGGAGATAATCAGTAGCCCCAACCTGGGATACACTTCCACGTCGAAGGGGTCAGAGGTCCCAATTTTACAGGAAAGGAATGTTCCAGCTCTGGGGCTCTGAGAAAAGAATGTGAAACGTGGGTAATTGCGTTATGTAAAAGACAGCTTAGAAAAATCTTTGCTCCTGGAAAATCGTTGCTTTATTTAAGGTTGATTAAGTTGGAACTCTGTCACCAAAACTTTTGTCTGTCTGCAGTTGTCCCCAAGTGAAGTCAAGGGGACATTCTGGCCGAGGAACCCTCCAGAGCCAACTTCTCCCTGTATCCTGTGCTCATTGCCAGGAATGGGTGAGCATTGGGTGGCTTCCAGGTCTCAGGGAGCAAACTGCTAGGTTCCTGGAGAACATTGTAGCCTCTGGGGGCTCCAGCTGTTTGTGTGTAGTGAGGTTTGTACTGAGAAGACCCTTTATTTCCTTCTCTGGTACCTCTCAGGCCATAGGATGGATGCTGATCCCTCCAGCAAAGATCCTTGCAATGTTCGTGGAGCAGGGAGGGGCGTCATTCTCTAGGAACCAGCAGCGGGTTCTTCCCACAAAATTACGTCTTTAAACATAGAAAGAAACCTTCATCACATTGATGAGCCAGTGTGCCTTAATTATTATTAACCCAAATACTGCGTTTAAATAGCTAAGATTTGGGGAATTAATACTTTTATGTTCAACCTTCCTATTGACCGGCTAGAAGCGTCTAGAGGTAACTAACTGGAAAGCCTTCTATAAAATGGAAACTTTTTATTAACTCAATTAAACATAAGCATTAATCAATTTTAGTGTAAACACAGTCTTAGAATAAACTATGCAATTAGACGAAGATTTAAATAATTGTCTCCTTTATTTACTAGCTGCACTTGTGGAATAAATTAGAAAGAAATAGGTAAACTGAAGTCAGAATAGAATTTAAAAGGAAAGGAAAACAGAACCACATACACAAACTCATACATTCAAACAGGAAGTGGCAAGGTTTTGAAACAGAATTTAGGAATGATTTTCATTCCCCAGGGCCCCTAGATTTGTGGTATTGCACACTAAGATATTGGATATCTAATTTCTAGAGAAGTGTTATAATTTGTCAGAATCATAAAGCATGAGATAAAGTCTGCCCAGGGTTTCTGCAGAGAAAAGGTAGTTAGTTTTTCCATAAGACCTGTCTCTTACAATTCCTTTTGTTATGCATTTAATGTCTATATATCTTTGCAAAAGATTTAACCCTAGGGTGACTATATAGTTGATTGTGCTGGCCTGACCACTTCTGAGCATGAGAGGGAAGCTCTTAATTAAGCAGGGACATCAGGCTTCATGTGGGACTCTAAGGGTGGCTTTTCTATTAACTAGACACAATGTCATCCCAGCCTCTTATTTGTGTCTACCTTCACCGTCCCAATGTTTGCTTCAAGGTGCTCCCCCAAAGTATTCCTATGGGTTTAAAATTTGTAAAGTCCTAAAATATGTAAAATATTTAAAATTCTAGGGAAGGAAGGCACGAGAACTTGGTGGTTAAGGGGACGTGCACTGGCCAGTCACAGTCCTCGGTTTGGATCGTAGCGTCACCCTTTATTAGCTCTGTGACCTAAAGTGACTTATTTCACCCCATGTGTCTTGATTTTCCTTATCTGTAAAATAGGGATTGTTATGAAGGTTAAAGAAGATTAAACACTTATTATCAGTGCTTCATAGCATATAGTGTGGTTATTGTAGAACTGTTATGGAAAGCTTTAAAATGAATTTGATCAGGCTTAACAACAATTAACACTAGGAGTCTGACTTCTCCAAAGAGCCTGGCAGGGGCTTGGCAGTGTTGGAAGGAAGTGTAAGGCTGAAAAGGTTTTTGTCATACTTTATCAAATAGTAAAACTGCTTTCCCTGGGAAGAAGCACTTTGGAGGGTAAGCGTAGGAAAGGCTTTTGACTTCTTGTACTTTCTCAGATCTGCCCAGACCTTGGTCTGCCCTCTCCTTGGTGACAGCCATGAGCTGTGGAAGGTGACCTTGGTTTGTGTGCATGTGTACAGTCTATGAAGCCCATTCGCCTCCACTCCTTGGATCTTTACTTAAAGAAGTGACATGGACCCATTTTTCAGGCGAACATATCGAGGCTCACTCGGGAAACAGAGGGAGCCAGGGGCAGAGCTAGGATGTGCCAGGTCTCACAATCCAAAGTTCGATTTCTTCTGTTACATTGACCACTCGTCTTTGAGGCTCAGCACACAGAACAGCCACGGGGACATGCCCCATCACAAAGGCTAGACTTGTAGCAAGCACCAAGGCCAGAGACACACGTCACCCGCAGTGTCACCCGTGGGGGCACCTGCAGGCAGCCAACGAGACCCTGATCCTACAGAGGCTCAGCTCATACTTTCTACTGAAACCATTCTTCAATGCTCTTGAGTTGTTGAAACAGAACAAATAAGGATGATACACAAGCACAGTGATTTCTAGGGGGTGAGGGGCCATTTCTTTTTATTTTTTAAGTGTTTTTATTTATTTTTGAAAGAGAGAGAGAGCAGGGGAGAGGCAGAGAGGGGGGAACAGAGGACCCCGGGCGGGCTCCGCAGTGACAGCACAGAGGCCGATGTGGGGCTCGAACTCACGAACCAAGATCATGACCTGAGCTGATGTGGGACGCTCAAGCGACTGAACCCCCCAGGTGCCCCGGGGGCAATTTCTTTTTAAAAGGGGAAGAAGAGCGACTCTGTTTCATTGGGTATTTCCACAGCTTCACCCCCCCCCCCAAAAAACGGAGGCTGAACACGCATACGGAATTGGCATTAACTGCAAAAGACACACAGCACTTCAGTTGGCATCTCTAGTAACTGATGTGGCGCGTGTGTGGGCTCGTGTGCATGTCTATGCACACCCACACCCACACACAACCACTGGGGATAGAGGTGGAAGATTCAGAATCACGTACAGATCCCCAGATGTCTATTTGGGTGTGAATGGCTACACTTGCCCACACTTACGTCAATTTAACGGCACGACGCTCGCTCTGTCGTGTGTTTTGCCGCTCAACATCTTCGTTTCTCAGCCTCTTGGTTTCAAACTTGGAAAAGCTGCATTTGATGTTGAAAGCTAAGTTCACACCATGCAGGGTATTTTAAAACCCGGCATCTGATGCCTGAAGTGTGAAAAAAATATCTTTTGAATCCTTTTTGTGTGTAGCAAAAGCTGGGAAAGTTTTTCTTAGCTTACCAGGGAGCAGAAAGCATCGGCAGAGGGGGATGGTGGTGGGAGGGTGAATATATCTGATGGTCCAGGAGGCACTTAGAAACGATCCCTCACATTTCAGCCACAAAACAGTTTCCTTAAATATTGGCTTGGTAGAAAAAATGATACAAATGTTCGACGACAAGGGTCATCTTTTGAGAAAAGATCACTCAAGTTCAATGAACAAAAATAGGTTTCTCTGAATTCAAACAAAATTATGTGATTTTATGCGTCGATTTCAAGGCTTACAAAACAAAAATCAGGGCTAGGGGAAGTAGGAGCAGCATGATGATAAGGACCGGGGTCGCTTATTTGACTGAAACGATCACTACACATTCCAGCTCATTTGGAACCTTCTGCTGGGCTGGCCGTGGCTTTCTCAGAGCTGCACCTGGATTTGAGGCCACTTGACTTCTTCCTGTGGGCCTCCCCCCTTCTCTCCCGGCTGTCAGATCTGCATCTGAACTGCCCCTCCTGCTCTTGAACCCTTTCCCTTTATAAATCTCTTGTACTTCTAATGCCCAGAGGACCCAGTTGACACGTGTGCTTATCAGTCACCTGCCCGCGACTCCCGATTTCTCACCAGAGCCAGGTGACCGTTGCTGACCACACTCTGGACCACACTCTGAGTAAGACCGAGATACTCATTTGCTGCCCGGGTGGCACTTTGTATCACACATTTTATTTTATGTGTGTATTCCCTATTAGCAGAGGGGATGGCATGTTCCTATTGATCCCTTTGACATCAAGGAGAAAGGGACTCCTGTCGGGTTCATTTTTGTTCCCCTCCACGTGTCGTTCATAGCACAGTGCCCTTCCCGTGCAAGGAGCTGAAAGGTGACAGTTTATAGGAGGAAGTTGGGGGAAGGCTCCCTTGAGCAAAATATCTTGTGGGAAATCAGTTCTGTGTTTGCAGAAGGCACATCTGATCCCATGATGGGCTTCAACTCTAAAGAGGATTTTCTTAATAGGATAGCTCAGGAAATAAATGTTTGAAACTAAGACTTCTAAATCCTAGGGTCCCCAGTTGAGTGGCAGGCATTAGCCACCATATAAGCTGAGCCTTTGTTTTGAGGCTGTGGTATGGCAGAGATGGGGACCCCATAGGCATCTTCCCCAGTTCTCAAACCTCTAGGATCCAGCCACTAACCAAAGCCCGGGCAGTGGTAAAGGAGGGGTACCATGGTGCCAAGACCCATGGCCTCCTTGCTGTATTTCATTCCACTAGAAGTTGGCAAACTCTGTCTACGAAGGGCCAGATAGTAAATATTTTAGGTTTTGAGAGATATAATGTCTTCACCACAGCTTCTCAACTCTGCCATTACAGTGAGAAAGCAGCCATAGGGGAAAAAAAAATAAGTCGTCATGGCTGTGTTCCAATAAAACTTTATTTACAAAATCAAATGGTGGGCCAGATTTGGCCCACAGGCCATGGTTGTTGACTGCTGCTCTTGCAATGTTTGTGACGTTGGGAGAGGTAGATAGGGAACAGATTCCTGAAGGTTTCTTCTGAGAAGGGAGCTTTCCGATTGACCTCTTATTTACTGGTCCAAGGAGGGAGGTGGCCTTGCCCCATTTGGTGGATGAGAACATTGAGGCTCCATAGCGTTAACCACGTTGCCTGTGATAACATAATTGGTAAGAGATGCAGGTGGGATTTGAATCCAGATAGACTGAATCAGAATCCAGTGTTCTTTTTATATTATGACTGTCTCAATCTTGCCTTGAAGTATGGGCTGCTAGCTCAGAATGCCCATTGTAGCAGCATAGGTCGCTCCCCCTAGCTCTCCTGGAATCGAGGCCTGTCCCGTGTTAACGCACATGGCGAGAAACTGTCTCTTACCCAACTCTTCTGCTTACCAGTAGGTAGAGACAACAGTGTGTTACCTTAAACATGTAGAAACTGGGCTGGATTTGCTACAACAGGCCTTTGTGCACAAGCCAGTGAACACCAATAGAAAAAAAAATAACCTTATCGCAAATTAAAAGAACAATCTTTAGAAATAGCTGAAATGTAAGGTTAATTGGAGCCAGAAATGTCAAATTAATGCAGCAATGCACTGGGGAGCCTGCCCTGGCCTTTGTGCACAGAATCAGTGCACACGACGAAAGGAAGCAGGGAACGATATAATAGGATTTTAGGGAGTCCCCTGTCATATTAAACAAGCTTAGCAATTAATTTCGTGCTGCAATGTTATTTTCATTGGCCTATATTTTCTTTGACCTCTCACATTTTTTAAGCTACCAATGCGGGGCAAGTGGGATTTAGGACTGAAAATTTAAAAACCCAGAAAACTGTTTGGGCTTAAAATCAATAGAAATGTGAAAAAACTGCAAGGTGGGGGGTGGGTGAGTAGCTGGAGCGCTCTTGGGGTGAGTCGGGGCTCACAGGTCGTTCCGTGGGCAGACACTGACCTGGGAAGAGGGGGCCTGCTCTGCTCGGGGATCTACCTTGTTATCTCAGCTCCCTTCTGAACCACTCCCCAGGTCCCGTCCTATAGGAGAGGCTTAGGATACCCATAAGGAGGGTAGTGGCCTTCCAGGCCTGTCTCTTGGATTCTCTGAGCAAGGAACACAGGCTAAGCGCCTTTTAAAAACATTACCTTAAAGGAGCGCCTGGGTGGCTCAGTCAAACGTCTGACGTCAGTTCAGGTCATGACCTCACAGTTCATGGGTTTGAGCCCCGCGTCGGGCTCTGTGCTGACAGCTCAGAGCCTGGAGCCTGCTTCGAATTCTGTGTCTTTCTCTCTCTCTGTCCCTCCCCTGCTCGCACTCTGTCTCTCAAAAATGAATAAACATTTAAAAAAATAAAAAACATTACCTTATTTAATCTGCATAAAAACGTTGTGAGATAAGTTCTATAACCATTGCCATTTTCAGATGGGGAAATGGAGGCACAGAATAGGTAAATGCCTAGAGGTAGCCACTAAATAATAAACATCCCAGGCCGGGATTTGAGCCCAGGTCCTCTTGTTTCTGGGGGTTGTGTGTTTGATGCTGTGTGATACTTTCTCAGCAGGATGGCACTGAAGTTCGCCTGGAATGCCTGAAGGCCACATAATCATGATCAACTTTATTTCTATTTTTAGTTATTTTTATCCTTAATCATGGTAAAATACATAACATTTACCATCCTAACCATTTTTAGGTTATATGGTCCAGTAGTGCTAAGTACGTTCATGTTATTGTACAATCAACCCCCGGAACACTTTTCATCTTGTAAAACTACACTCTATTTCCATTAAACACTAGCTTCTCGTTTCCCTTCCCCCAGCTCTCGGCCACCGTCATTCTAATTTCTGTCTCTGTGAACTTGGCTACGCCAGCTGCCTCCTGTGGGCGGAGTCTAATAGTATCTGTTCTTTTGTGCCTGGCTTATTTCACTTAGCAGAATGTCCTCAAGGTTCATCCAGGTTGTAGCAGGTGTCAACATTTCCTTCCTTTTTAAGGTTGAATGATATTCTATTGCATGGATAGACAGCGTTTTGTTTCTCCATTCATCCATCATGGGACATTTGGGTGCCTTCCGTCTTTCCTCTACGTGAATATGTGAATTATGCTGGTCTGCACCACAATCCATTTTAAAGGTTGCTATTGGGGTGTGACTTTGGGGTTACAGGAGTAATTCCCCTGTATTGTGATGGTGGCGGTGGTTACAAGAATCTGTTCATGGGATCAGAGTGCCTGGAGACATGACGCGCATGCGCACACACACACAACACACACACACACACACACACACGCACATATACACACAGTGAATGCCTGTAAAAACTGGTGAAAACAGAATAAGGTGTATCGTGTGAAAAACAGTACTACTTTTCCAAAGAAAAAAGTTCCAAAAATAGCTTTTTGAAGAGAAAGTTCCAAAGACGGTTTTTGTTCACCAAAATCTGGTTCCACTACCAGTAATGGCAGGAAGGGGGTTGAGGTTAGCACGCTAAACGTAGTATTCTGTTTGTGCAGAAGGAAGGGTGTAGCACTTTGTTCTTTTGAGCTGCTAGACCTTCTGGGCCTCTCTTTCCAAGGCACCTGGCACACAGTGGGACACAGTGATCCCAAGTCACAGGTATAATTGTTGCATCCTTTTTATCTTTAATTGAAGTATAATTGGCATAGGATTTTACATTAGTTTCAGGTGTACGACAGAGGTATTCAATTATATACATTACAGAATGCTCACCACGATGAGCATATTACCATATTATCGACTGTATTCCCTTTGCTGTGCTTTTCATTTCTGTGACTTATATTATTTTATTTATTTATCTATTTATTTATCTATTTATTTACTTATTTATTAATTTTTTTTAACGTTTATTTATTTTTGAGACAGAGCATGAACAGGGGAGAGTCAGACAGAGGGAGACACAGAATCTGAAGCAGGCTCCAGGCTCCGAGCTGTCAGCACAGAGCCCGACGCGGGGCTCGAACTCACGGACTGCGAGATCGTGACCTGAGCCGAAGTCGGCCGCCCAACCGACTGAGCCACCCAGGCGCCCCTCTGTGACTTATATATTTTATAGCTGGAAGTTTAAGGGACCTCTTAATCCCCTGCATCCACTTCACCCACCTCCATCCTCTTCCCATGAGGCAACCACCAGTGTTCTCTACACTTATGAGGCATTCTTTTTGTTGTTGTTGCTGTTGGTGTGTGTGCTTGTTTTGTTTTTTAGACTCCACATATAAGTGAAATCATGCAGCATTTGTCTTTTTTTTTTTTTTTTGGTTTGGCTTATTTTACTTAGCATAATACCCTCTAGGTCTGTCCATGTTGCTGCAAATGACAAGGTTTCATTCCTTCTTATGGCTGAGTAATATTCCACTGATGTATGTACCACATCTTCTTTGTCCATTCTTCTGTCGGTGGACATTTGAGTTGCTTCTATACACCGGTTATTGTAAATAATGCGGTAAGAAACACGGGGATGTACATATCTTTTCGAATAGGTGTTTTCATTTTCTTTGGGTAAATGCCCAGAAGTGGAATTATTGGATCAGATAGTAATTCTATTTTAAGTTTTTTGAGAAAGCTCCCTCCTGTCTTCCAGAGTGGCTGCCCCAATTTACCTTTCCACCAGTGGTGCCAGAAGATTCTCTTTTCTCCACATCTTCGCCAATACTTGTCAGTTCTTGTCATTAAAATATTTTTTTTCATGAAAAATATTTATTTATTTATTTTGGGGGACCAGGGGGAGGGGAGAGGGAATCCCAAGCAAGCTCCACGCTGTCAGCAGCTTGGAGCCCAATGCGGGGCTTGATCTCACGAACCATGAGATCGTGACCTGAGCCGAAATCAAGAATTGGACACTTACCCGACTGGGCCACCCGTGTGCCCCAGTTCTTGTCTTTTTGATACAAGCCATCTTCACAGGTGAGAGGCGATATCTCACTGCAGTTCTGATTTGCGTTTCTCTGATGATGAGTGATGTTGAGCATCTTCTCGTGTGTCTGTTGGGCAGTCTTCTTTGGGAAAATGTCTGTTCAGGTCCTCTGTTTCTCTTATTGCGTTCTGTGCATGAGGAAATTGAGGCTACAAAGGGGGTAAGTAATGGGCCAGAGTCACACAGTTAATCATCCGGGAGGGCTGCTCACACACACCACTCTGCTTTCCTAGTGACACAGGGCTATAAGGAGCGGGAGCAGTGTGTGTGCAGTCTGCTGTTGGCTGTGACCTGAAATGATACAAATGAAGTCTCTCGTGGGTTCTCCGTTTGAAGATGCTAACAGGTGTCTCTGTTAAGGTTTTTGAGGATCAGATTGTCTTTTGCCAAATGGCTGACCAGCTGATAAAAAGATCCAGCACATTTTAGTAGTCGGATCAATCTTTGCAAGGGACAGAAGCATTTAAATAACAGACAAAATGCCATGTAAGGTTGCTACATTGGGCTTCACAAGAAAGGATATATGTATCTGGAAATTTTTTGGATGGACTTGGCATAGGGCATTTGAAGGGCTTGCTGCTATATTTAAAAGCTAGAAGCATGACAGGGCGCCTGGGTGGCTCAGTTGGTTGAATGTCTGGCTCTTGGTTTTGGCTCAGGTTATGAGCTCACAGTTCAAGTTCAAGCTTGGTGCTGACTGCGTGGAGCCTGCTTGGGATTCTCTGTCTCCCTCTCTCTGTGCCCCTCCTTGGTGCATGCGTGCATGCATGCTCTCTCTCTCTCTCTCTGTCTCTCTCTCTCAAGAATAAACTTTAATTTCTTTTAACGTTTCATTTATTTTTGAGAGAGAGAGAGAGAGAGAGAGAGAGAGCGCACGCGCGCATGAGTGGGGGAGGGGCAGAGAGAGACAGACACAGAATCTGAAACAGTCTGCAGTCTCTGAGCTGTCAGCCCAGAGCCCGATGCGGGGCTTGAACTTGTGAACCGCGAGATCATAACCTGTGCCAAAGTTGGACGCTTAACCGACTGAGCCACCCAGGAGCCCCAAGAATAAATAAACTTTAAAAAACAAATAAATAAAAGCTAGAAGCATGAAATACGGATATTGTGGCTAAAATGTGCCATACGTGTCTTGAAGAAAATGTTCTCTCTTCGAACCACTGGAATGCCTATAACTTAAACATTGGAGTAGTTCCTGTTACTAAAACCAGCCTCGCTGTGTATCTTGCTGGTCACAGAACTTGTCCAATGTCAGGACCCTTTGGAATAAGATGTATTAATTTAGAAATGTATGTCAGGAGACAAAGCATGACTTTGAAGGACCACTCCCACAGCAGGCTGTAGGAGCACAGAGAAAGCTCCCTGCCCTGCAAATAAGACTCTCAGAAGACCAGGGGCCCTCCCTGGCCAAGGGCGGACTGGAGGGCTGGCTTCCCTCGTTCTGGAAGGAAGAAAGGAATAAAGTGAGCATTTGGCTTCTTCAATTTCAATTCTTGCCACATCCTTCCAAGATAGATACAGTTTTCTCCACTTGGCCACCGAGGAAGCTGAGGCTCAGAGGGGTTACCTTACCAAGGGTCACACGCTTATGACCAAAATAGCCCGGTTGGAACCTACATTCTGATCCCAAGTTCAGTTCGTGCTCCTGCATGTTAGGCTGAATTTCCTGTCAATTTGGCTCTTCGGGACGGGTGGTAAAGTCAGACATTGGAAAATTCTGGCTTCCTGACACATTGGCATCAATATATCTTCCACATTCGTGTGTGGGTGTGTTTGCATGTGTGCGTATGTTTATACACATATTAGCACTTACTATTTAACCTATATGATACAACTTGATCTTTCACGTGCTAATTAACTTTTGTGAAAATGTTCATTTCTTCTGTGAACTGTGCAGTTGTTGAAAATCCACCCAAACTGAAGGATGAATTTGAGTGTGTTTAGCCAACTCAGTGATTCGTGATCTCCTAGGAGACATGAAATGTGACATATAGGTGATTGTACAGAACTGGCATGTTTCCAGTCCTTTGGGCTCCATTGAGAATTCAGAGGTATCTTTGAACCTTTCTTACCTCCCCCCCATAACTAGCCCAATTTGTATGTCTTCCCAGAATGCTGCAAATGTGGGGGAATTTTAAAAGGTGGATTTTGTTGTAATATGGACAAATCTTTAGTCGGCCCTGCCAACCAGGTGGCTAGTTGATGAACCACCGTATTTCAATGGTATAAGCAGCAACTTATAGTTAAATATTTGCACGTGTATCTAATTGCTGATATGAAATTATTCCTGCCAAATTAGGAGTCTGGTTGAGCCTTCAAAATAACTTGGCATCCAACACGCATTAATATTTTAAACCGTCGCTAACACTTGGTGCTGTAGATCCAATTTTTCTAATGTGTTTTTTTAAAACACCTCCCACTGCAGTGTGTAATTTTTGAATATCTGTAGCATGCTTAGAATACTATTGTAAGGTCCTGAGAACCAAGGATTCTGATTGTGTATTCACAGCGCCCAAATAACCAGTAGGGGGGGGGACCCCAAATTCAGTTAATCAACTGGTTGTTATTTTTATTTTTTCCTAAATGATGTTTAAAAATGGAGTTAGCCTTGTATTACTGCTTTGGAGCATGGACAGAGTTGGGCATTCAGCGCAATGTCACGTGGATGAGGGCACAGCAGCCGCCGTGATTCAGGCTTTCACCCATGAATGATGTCCATATCATGGGACAGGTGCACTCGGCCCTGTGTTAGAGCAGAGCCCTGCTGGCATTTGCGGTGATGTGGTAGGTGGAGGTCTGGGAGAGGTGTTTCCCCTGCTCCAGGAGGGGTGGTGAGCTCAGAGCCCAGTGCTGAATCATCAGGAGGCATCCTGCAGGGTGGCAAGGAGCCAAGATGGAAGAACAGAGCAGGCTTGGGGAACACCGGGACGTTGGTGTGGTATCTGACAGGATACCATAGAGGGTGGCGGGGAGTGAGGCTGGTGAGGACACAGGGATTTGAGATCATTGGAAAACTTGCAAATTGCACTAAAGGGCTGTGGGCTTTTTAGGCTGAGGGATGTTTGGCAGGGGCCATGCACTATGACCTCTACTGCTCCGTCTCTGAGATAAGCAACTGGTAGGATGTAGGGGCACTTGGGTGGTTCAGTTGGTTGAGCTTCTGACTTCGGCTCAGGTCACCATCTCACGGTCGGTCTCTGTGCTGACAGCTCAGAGCCTGGAGCCTGCTTCGGATTCTATGTCTCCCTCTCTCTCTGCCCCTCCCCTGCTCACGCTCTGCCTCTCTGTCTCTCAAAAATGAATAAATGTTAAAAAAAGATTAAAAAAAAAAGCAACTGGTAGGATGTAGCAGTGGCACTCAGAGAGAACGTCACAAACCCTGAGAGCCTGTTGAATGCATGCGATGCCCCTTCCCCAACCGCGGGGTCTTCTACAAAGACGGTGAGAAACACTATCAGGAATTAGAATTCAAAAGCAGCATTGGTGCAGCTAAACTCGGGCACTTACAGTGGCCACTCATTTATTTCGTTTAACAAACATTTGTGTTGTTCAGTGTTTTTCCAACCAGACGAAATGTCCAGAGGCATTTTTGGTTGTCCAATCTGGAGTGGGGGGTTGTTACTGGGGTGGCATCTACCAGGTAGAGCCAGGCATCCCACAGTGCACGGGACGGCCCCCGCAACAAATGATCCAGCCCCAAAATGTTAATAGCGGCGAGGTAGAGAGATCCTGATTCTGTACCTACTCGCTTCTGGACGCTGGGCCGATGACTAGGAATATTGAGATCAATCAGACTTGATGGGTGACCTTGGGGAGCTTGTGAGCTATGGCAAAGACACACTTGGAGGCACATAGCTCGAGGTCACTGAAAGGCTATAAGCAGGGGGTTTCTGGAAGCAGGCACCTCCCCTTGAGTCCATGCATGGACTCAGGTGTTTGCCTTGCCTTTTCTTGTGTGGAAAAACAAGTCATGTCCTTCTGTCACTGGTGGGACCAGCTCCTTTGACCTGCATAGAAAGAGAGACTAGTGCATGGAAATTGGAATGGGGAAAAAATGTCCAGGGGAAAACAGCCAAGAAAAGAGATGCTGAATTGAGAATGTTCTAGTAGCTGTACTGTAATTTTACCTCTAAATTGTATTTTATTCGTAGAGGCAGGCAAAGACCTTGACGTAATGTTTTGCAACCCATGAATTCTAGATGAGAGCTGGTACACGGGCTGCTTCCTAAACACGTGTTGGGTTGATTTGGAATCTGCACTTGCATGAAATCTCTTACACTTTCTCTATTTGGTGCCCTTTGTGGGGGATATTTCTATGGTGTCCGAGGCTTCTAAACGGTGGTGTATCTCATCCTGAAAGGAGCAGAGCCTTCCAGAAGCATCCTCACTGAGGCTGTTAGCAAATGCCTTATCTCACACTCCCTGGGCCTGCTTTTGCAATCAGGCTAGTCACCCAAATCCCTGCTTCCTGCTGACCTCATGCTGGGAGGGCAGGCTGCAGCTGCACCGGCAGCCAGGGCTCCAGCAACTTCCCAGATGTTTGTGCTCCGGGGACAATGGTCCCTCCTCGGCTGAAATGCCCCACGCAAGGGCTCCTGCAAACTCAAGCCTGCAGTGACCCTCTCTGAGACCTCACTGGTTTTACAGAGTCATTCGCACTCTGGGTCACAGGAGCAGGTAGACTGACAGGGTGGGGAACCGCAGGGCCCACGCTGAAGCAAAAGAGTGACACGAATCTAGAAGAAAACGCAAAAATTCCTGCGTGCTGGAGAAAGATTGTGCTGGCGTACCCGCTGGGTTCCCGCTGAGCACAGTTGTAATTGGAATGTACTCTTTGCAAAGTTTATTGGGTCCTGGAGCGACTTGTTACTGAACTGGTCAATTAATCTATTTTTTTTTTGTTTTTTTTTTTTTTGTTTTAATGAGTTAGGGGATTTCCCTTAGCAGAAAATCACCAGGAACCATGACCAAGTGCCCAGAGCTCTGGGAAAGGCTGGCCTTTCCTTCTAGAAAACCCTATTCAACAATTAAAGGAGGAAATGGACTCCTCCCGCTACAGGTGGCAAATTGGGCTGATCTGGGAACCAAGGAGGAAGGATTGATCCCGCACAGAGGTGAGCACAGGGAGATCACCATGAACCGATCACTCAGTGCAGCAGTTTGAGGATTCGGAAATAAAGCCGTTAGTCTCCCTGCTGAGAGACAAATGATTTCTATTTAAAAACCTGCTTGTTCTGTGCACTAACTCCCAGTGTAGCAATAATTAATGATATCAGAAGGTTAAGAAAGACCTTCTGCTGAAATCCCTCTGCTCCAAGCATGAAATTGGATTAAAGTGAAGATAAACTTAGACATTAAATCTGTTGAGGAAATCAGTAATTATGTGGAAATGCACACATTTTGAGCTGTTTGAGTGAGTCAGGTGGACGATGTGCTGATAGTCTTGTCCCAGGCATTTGGGCCTTGGTGGAAATGAACTGTCAGAGAGGATGCTAAAAAGGGCATTGTACCTGCCTTAGCCTCAATTCCAGATTTAATTTTTTTCCCCCAAAGTGAAGCTCTGTGGGCCTTTTGGATACACTCTGTGGCCAATATGGCTGGCTGCCTGCCTGATACGTGTTTTCCCTTCTTTATGAACAGATTTTTGTTTTTTTTCCAGGAGGACAATGGACAGGCCAAAGAACATAAGTTCCCATAAAGTCTTGCAGTTGGGGGTGGCTGTGTGATGTCGTTCTGGCCAAAGATATGGAAGTCGACTGGGTGGAGCTTCTGGGAAAGTTATTTGTTTTTTTTTTTTTTCTGAGAAAAAAAGGGGCAGGTTCAGCTGGCATGTACCTTTTGCCTTTCCCTTCTTCTCCTTTTCCTGTCTGGAACAGCAGTGGAAGGGCTGGAGGTTGGGCAGCCATTTTGTAACCACAAGGATGAAATTTCTGCCCTCAGGTTGGTGGAGTTGGCAGCTAGAAGGGGCTCGGCCTCTTTGTGATTTCCGAGGACAAGTGGGAAAGAGAGAGCCCTGCCATCAGGCATCTTAAGTGATCACGCCCCCAGCCATGAAGTTGAGATTTAGCATAAAATCCTTTTTTTGATTTCTGGCAGAGAGCAAAAGAAAATCTGATCATGGGCAGCACGGTGATTCCACCAGGGCTGAATCAGGGGAGGCTCCCCCTAGAGGCTGAGCTGCGTGGGCAGCGGTGCATCCTCTGGGCTTGGGGAGGCGCTGTTGGCTTCCTCTGGTGTGTGGCTGAGGGATGTGGCTCTTTTGCTTCTCACTGGGTCTCCTCAGTCCCCGCGGTGTATCACATGTCTGCCTCCAGGGCCCCCATCAGTTCCCTTCGCTCTGGGCTCTGAGGTGAACAGGAGGCATCCTTGTATCAATGCCTTTAGGACTACTGGGAAAAAAAAAAAACCTTCAGTCCCTCTCCCTGCCACTATCCGAAGGTCACTGTCTAGACAGTGGATTTCCACACTGCCAGTTCTCCTTGATCCTAGCATGCTGCTGTTAGGTCTAGGCAGAGCTGGACTAAAGGAGGTTTCCCTTCTTTGAGGTACCTTCTGCTAAAGATTTTTCGTGGGGTTGGGCTTCCTTCTCAGGGCACCATGCCTCTGCCTTGCCTCTCTGGGCAAAGGGCTGGCTCCAGGGAGCCAGAATGTGGGGGCCATGTGCCAAGCAGGCTTTCCTGGATGGGGGAAAGGGACAGCTTTCAGGCTGAGTACCTCCTGAGAAACACCTCTCCCACCAGCAGGAATCATCAGCTCTCGTACTTCTTTTTTTTTTTTTTTTTTTAATTTTTTTTTTAACGTTTATTTATTTTTGAGACAGAGAGAGACAGAGCATGAACGGGGGAGGGGCAGAGATAGAGGGAGACACAGAATCAGAAGCAGGCTCCAGGCTCTGAGCCATCAGCCCAGAGCCCGATGCGGGGCTCGAACTCACGGACCGCGAGATCGTGACCTGAGCTGAAGTCGGACGCTTAACCGACTGAGCCACCCAGGCGCCCCAGCTCTCATACTTCTTAAGTGACATCAGCAGAGTCCTTTCTTGGCCAAAGAGTCCAGTATTTGGTCTTCAATCATTTAAAGGCCACACTGCTGTGCGTTGCTTTAAGTCCTCATAACAACCCTGGGACTAGTTTTTTTAAGCATCACGTCACATATGAGGAAACTGAGGCTAAGGAGGTTCAGTATTTGGGCCCAGACAGTGTTAATCCCAGGCAGAGCTGGGAATGAATTCAGTGGGTCCCTCTTCCTTCTCCCAGCCCTGCATCCACATCGGTCCTCCCTCCTCTATAGACATTCCCTCTTGTGGTGGGGGCCCAGGAATCACAGGGACTGTTGGCCAAGCAGCTATTCACATAGCTGGTTTTCCACTCCTTCCTGGACACACAACTAAATTGCTTTTTTCCAGGCCTTCTTTCTATAAGATGGTACCGTGAATTCAGGCCAATGATATGGGCAGAAATGATTTTTCCTCTGTGATGTGGACTCTAAATGTGGAGGATCCCAGAGGGACTTTAAGAGGGTCCAGCAGCAGAACCACAAGACAAAACATGTCTGAGACATGCTTAGGATAGAGCTACCCAGCTTACATTGGTCTGTTCTGTCAGTGAGAAATTTGGGGGGTGTTTGTTACAGCAGCTAGTGTTAATAGCCCTGACTGATACAGACTGCTTGGGTTGTTGACACACACACGTCTGTATTGAATCTTCTAAGTCATGACTGGTTAGGGGGGAGAAACCATGTGCCAGACTGTCTGAGATGGGTGTTAAGTTTTTTGTGGAGACATTCTCTTACCACCTGAGTTTCCTTTGGCTACATGTCTCTGAATGTGCTGTGCTTTTTAAGGATAAAGCCACGAAGGACTAAAAATAGCTTGTAGTCCCTAGGTATCTGGTTTGTCTGTCTTTAGTCTCTTAGAGTTTTCCCTTAGTGGCACCTTGAAATTCCAAAGTGAATTCCTCCTTGGGTTTTTCCATCAACATAAATGTGAATTTCCTGCATATGTTTTGTTTTGATCCCAATAGTGGTGCATTTGAGAATGTGTTTATATATCAGAGAGCAAGTTATTTCACTTCTGGAATTCAGTTTCTGCGCATGGAAAATGGAGATATCTGAGTTGTCTCAAGAATGGAACGTGGTAACGTATGTAACAGCACTGGTTACCATGCTGGGCGCCTGGTAAGCTCAACCAACGGGAGACCTGATGGGTTTTCACCCCATAGACTTGTCTCCAGGGCTGAATCTGAGGGTGGGGCAAATCCGGAGATCCATACATTGCTTCGTACCGATTTGATGAGAACGTGTGTGATGAAAAAATATATAATCTGAGACACTTTGCAGGCAATGATCCGCTTCAGTCAACCTATTAAAAAAAAGAGATTTCAGTATATATTAAAGAATTAACATATGATCTTTATCAGAATTCTAGAACTGTTCTCCTGTCATTTTGCTTCACCTTTTATTCTCTGTTTTAGTTAAAATCTACTTTCTGTCATTTCCCCCATGGCACATTAGTATATACTACATGGCTTGTTTTAAGTGAAAACTCCCATAAATTTGGATGCTTATTTATTATTTGGGGCACCTGGATGGCTCAGTCGGTTAAGTGTCTGACTTCGGCTCAGGTCATGATCTTGCGGATCGTGGGTTCGAGCCCTGCATCAAGCTCTCTGCTGTCAGCATAGAGCCTGCTTTGGATCCTCTGTCCTCCTCTCTCCCTGCCCCTCCCCTGCTCACACACACACACTCTCTCTCTTTCTCAAAAATAAACAAATATGAAAGAAAAAAACATTTATTATTTATGGTAGCAGGAGAAGGCTTTCCTTCTCTTGTTCTCACAGTCGTCTGCTGACACTTGAGAGCAGAGGCTGAATATAGAAGACACGGTGTCCTTGAATGCAGTGCCCGTCCTTACTGTCCTTTTGGGACGCTTTCCATGTGGAGCGTGCTTTATGGCATCTCGGTTCTTCCCTTTCACTTCATTTCAACTTTGCTGCTTCTGACATCAGTGGAAGTGGCCAGAGTTGGCAGCTCTTACATTGTGTGTCCAAAGAAATATTTTGGGGACCTATTAATTCTCAACCACTTCAGTTGGCAGGCGGAAGGCCTGGAAACAAATGAGTCTGGCGAGCAGCCCAGGCTGTCAAACCAGGCTGCTGTTCATTAGCGAGGCCCCACCTTTTGTGCTCTGAGACAGTTCTACTCTGTGGATGGTTTCTTGATCTGACTTAGTGGACCGCTTTGGGATCTTGGGGGTTATTACTCTACTCACTCAAGCAGGAACTCAGAGACACTGAGTAATGCATAAGGGGGAGGCAGTGTGGCGGTGGGAGGGAGCCACTGGGTTTTGATGCATTCTCCTTGCACGTTGTTTCTATTCCTGACTCTTAGGGTTTGCATTTCAAGCCCATCAATGGGGAAATATGAACTTAGAAAAATACCTTTCTCTTTTCTTGCAGAACAGGAAATCGTATTTTGCTGTGTGTCATGTGAATTTCTTGTCTGTGAGCAGAGGCTTGGGCTTCTCATCTACCTGAACATTCCATCTTGTCTCCTCTTCCCTCTCAGCCAACATCCTGTTCTCTGCCCCCGGGGCTCCCATTGGCAAGGAGAAAAGTGGGCAAAGCTTTTGGATGTTCTGTCTCTCTCCCTTGCTTTATTGTTTCTTCTAGAAAATAACTTATTTTCTTGTTATGAAAGTATTGTATGTTTCCTACAGAAATTGCTCAAACCGCTCTTGGAGAACATGCCCTAGCTGGGCTTAAACTGGGGTTCAGATGTGGCACGGCGTGGTCGACAGGTGGGATGATGATGCATCCACCTCCCCCAGCCCCATTCTGCCTCCCTCCGCTCATCTATTTGTATGAATTCACTATTAATTTTCTTTTTGCACAACACATGGTAGGAAGCTCACAAAGTGGGGAGGATGCTTTAAACCAGAGCATTTGAATTATGAGAAGTGCCAAAACTCACCTGCCCTTCTCCATATGATTCTGTTCGGGAATCACATCTACTTTTCCTATACCATCTTTCTAAAGTCTAAAAAGAGTGGTCCTGGCCATCCCCAAGACACTTCCTGAGAGTCTGCAAGTCTCTCCTTTTACAAGAACATATTTGTGTGAGGCTGGATTTTCTTCAGATATTTCCACCAAACAAGCGACTGCAACAGATTGAACACAGAAACAGATCTAATGGTGTGGCTGTCTTCTATGAAGCCAGACGTTCAAGAGCTTTGCACAATGTATTGTTATTGTTATTTTTTTAAACATTATTACACTGTATTTATGTATGTATGTATGTATTTATTTATTTAATTTTAATTTTTAATTTTTTAAAACTTGCATCTAAATTAGCATATAGTGCAACAATGATTTCAGGAGTAGATTCCTTAGTGCCCCTTACCCATTTAGCCCATCCCCCCTCCCACAACCCCTCTAGTAACCCTCAATTTGTTCTCCATATTTATGAGTCTCTTCTATTTTGTCTCCCTCCCTGTTTTTATATTATTTTTGTTTCCCTTCTCTTATGTTCATCTGCTTTGTCTCTTAACGTCCTCATATGAGTGAAGTCATATGATTTTTGTCTTTCTCTGACTAATTTCACTTAGCGTAATACCCTCCAGTTCCATCCACGTAGTTGCAAATGGCAAGATTTCATTCTTTTTGATGGCCGAGTAATACTCCATTGTATATATATACCACATCTTCTTTATCCATTCATCCGTCGATGGACATGTGGGCTCTTTCCATACTTTGGCTATTGTTGATAGGGCTGCTATAAACATTGGGATGCATGTGCCCCTTCGAAACAGCACACCTGTATCCCTTGGATAAATACCTAGTAATGCATTTGCTGGGTCGTAGGGTAGTTCTATTTTTAGTTTTTTGAGGAACCTCCATACTGTTTTCCAGAGTGGCTGCACCAGCTTGCATTTCCATATTATTGTTATTTTTAAGTCAGTTAATAAATATATTCACATTTTTCTTTTTAAATTTATAATACAGCAAATATTGATAGATAAAACATGTATAAACAAAATCATTTTGACATCCTCAGTAAGTTTTAAGTGTATAAAAGTATCTTGACACCAACAAGTTTGAGAATAAATATCCTAATTATCCAAAATAAGTATCCTAAGTATTCAAAATGCCTGTTGGTACCTTAAAGTCATTGGTTGTTTGGAGGCATATTAGATGTCCATCAACTATAATGGCTAATAAACAACGACATAGCTATGCAATGGAATACTATACAGCAAGGAAAATGAATCAACCATAGCTATGCACAATTACGTGTTGAGTAAAAGAACTGAGGCACAAAAGAATACATCTTGTAGGTTTAAAAACTGGTAACAATAAAGCACAGTGTTTGGGGATGCATATGTGGGTGATAAAAGTATAAATAGAAGTATGGAGGTGATACCTTAAAAGTTAGGAGCGTGATTGCCTTCATGGGGTTGCGGGGGGCTATGAACAGAAAGAGTATGAAGGAGCTTCTTGGAGTTGGCAGTGTTTAACCTGTATATGCTGAAGTTTTATGCACCTCTCTGTGTGTGGGTCTGCTGGTTATTAACCTGTTGTCTTTGAGCTCCAAACCTACCCTTTCGCACATCTTTTTCGATGCTGGGGATGGCGCTCTGGAAGCCACATCCTCCTTTGCCAAATGGCTCCGTTACGCATTGCCGGCCAGGGCTTCTGGGGAGAGGCTGGAGGTCTGGGAGATGGAGGGACGTTGTCCTTCTGATGTCACTGCAGCGATGCTTCCTCCCCCGACGGGTCCAGTTGATTCTTGCAGCAGCATCGGATTCCAATTTGCAGCCTTCTTAGTCTCCTTCAAGCGGCCTGGTTGCCCTTTCTCAGAAAACACAGCTCCAGCCAGCATGGCATCCAGCCTGAATGGTGCAGTGGCCTGTCCTGGCAAGTCTGATTTCTAGTTCTGCAGGATCTCGCCTTCAAGCTTCTAAATTTCAGTAATCCCGACCTCTTCCCTTTGTCCCTGCAGCCTCAGGGGCAGTAACCGCTTCTTATAGGCAGCTGCTTTCTGTGGAAAACCCTCATAACTTATGATTAACTGAGGTTGTTAAATGGTATGGGGTCCTGTTATTGTTGTGGCTGTTATTTGCATCTTTTTTTTTACCAAACATGAGAGATTGGGGGAGGTGCTTAGGAGCCTCATTCAGGAGATATTCTAGATGTTACCTCTGCAATAACTATGGGCCCACCTTGTTTCCTTTTCATCCCCAATATTAGTTAACAGGACTTTATAGTAAATTCTCTCTGTTAAAATTGATGTGGTTCCTGTCCCCTGTCTGAACCCTTAATGATACAGAAAATAGTTCCGGGAATGAATGACCCCAGGAAAAAGATCCTCAAAGATGGGATGTGAGCATGATTTTGTTGTGTTCTTGGACTCGAATTCAGTGCTGGGCTCTTTGCCAAGGTGTGTGGTGATGTCACGCGTAACTAGTGTCCCCAGCAGTGGCTCGTAATGAAATGCTTACTGAAGCGAAGGCCATGGGGCTGAAGGGGCTGCTGCACTTGACCGTTTGGTCGGGTGATGGCTGCAAGGACTGTGGGATACAGGATGGCGTTTCTCAATGTGCTGGAGCTCCTGTAGAAAGAAAAACAACACACTTGCGTCTTTAAACTCTCAGTTCAAGTCTTGGTCCGAGAACCAGAGAACTTCTAGGGCGACCTCCCTCAGAGCCTCTCCCTTGCAGCCCCAGGGCCGACCTTCCTGAAAATCAGGCAAAACATTCAATTGCACAGCATGCAGAATTACAACCTGCTTTTGAATTACAAAGTGAAGTCAGAGTTATGACAAATCTCTCATGTGAAACTTAAGGTGATCTTTGGGAAGGAGTGGGACCCGGAGTCCTGGTATAGGGACAACTGGGTGGGGGCAGATGCAGCTGGTAATTGGGAAACCCTGAGACCCTTTGATCCTCTTTTGACCATGGAAGCAGCTTGCCTTCTGGGCCTGAGGAGACCAGGCTTTCATCGTGCAAAGACACTGAAATAATCTCACGCGGTTAAGTTGCCCTGCCAGGTAGGCCTACCGTAACTAAAACCCAATCAGCCACCTCTCGCTGCTCAGCAGACTCCTGAGAACAAGCCCAAAGGAGCCTGCACAGGAGGAAATAGCCCGTGTTACCGAATGATTGCCAAGACTCTGATCATTTATGTGACCAGAAACCTGGGGAATGTGTGCAGTAACGTATCTTAAGGGTGCTAGACAGAGAAGACCAGATGAAACACCAGAGGACTGAGTGTCTGTACATGGTTGCACTTCCCAGAGATCCAGGATATCATATGCAGCTGTATTTGGATCTAATGGTTCATTTGGTTGGGTGACTACAGCTGGGCCCCCCAGTGGTGACCTACCCCCACTGGCTTAATGACAGCCAGATGTCAGAGCTTCTTTGGCATAATGGAAAGGGATCCAAAGGCTTAGGGAGATGGGAGTTTTGAAGTGGATTTGTTTTGTGCAACCTTCGTCCTCTTCTGCCCACCACACCCCTCAAGGAGGCCCAGAGCACCTCCCCTTTGTTAAGTAACTCATAAACACAGTGGGGAGGGGGATCACTAGCATTCTTGACAAGCTTCGTTGGTTGTTCTTCCCTGTAAGCTGTCTGATGACTGGGGGTGGCTTCAGTGGGGATGGAGGGCTGTGCCCCACCAGGATCTCTGGCAGTGGCTAATGGACACGGTGTTCTTAGGAATGAGTTAGATGGGCAGCCTCCTAAAGTCTATCTGTGTTATGGAAAACTCTCACTGTGGAGAGTCTGGCCTTGCGCTCCAATCCCAGGCCCAAGCCAGTTCTCAGATGGAGAGCCCCTTGATGGAGGGGGAGGCAGGGTTCCCTTGAGGACTGCTGTGCTATCACAAGTGTAGACCATAAATCTTCCTCCAAGCCTTCCCCAAAGGGAGATGGGGTCATTAGTAACGGTGACGCCACACTGAGGAAAAAGAAAGACATAGACTCTTCAGGATCTTCTGACTCTGGATTGCTGCTCATTCCTGGAGACCCCAAATGCCACTGGGATCCATCTGTTGAAATGGGAGCTTGTGTGGTGCTCGGGTTATGAATTGAGAACTGAGCCAAGTTCAAATCACAGGGGTCCCCGTAGGTCTGTGAACTCATCCTATAGTTATAGGTAAGGCATATAAAATCAAGATACCCGTACTTGGCCATGGGTAGAGTTAACAAATAAGTTCCTCATGGTGGGAAGTCCCTGGAACTTCTTCTCCCTCCCTTGATAGTATACCAGAAGCTATACCACAGTCCTGACTCTGAATTGACCTAAGTGCCACCCTAGAAGGTGTGAAGATAGTGATACTTGCAACATGCTTACCATAATCTCACGTAACTCACCTTTTTGGCTCGTGCAGGTGGTGGGTAGATCCTGGAAAATGAGTGTGAACAATCCTCTACTTAATCGAGTATCGACTTCAACTGCAGCTGCTGTCCTGTCCCAAATGTCACAGATGTCCCAGATGTGGCATTTTTATTGGAGCAAACCCACATAGTCCTTGCCACTGGTAGGCGGCTCTTGACCAGAGAAATGCTTTTGTCCTAGACACTCCGGGCCAAATGATAGCTGACGGATACAGTGTGTTATAGGTCACGATAAAAGTTTTCAAAAATTAAAAATAAAAATAACCCGGCTCTTCCCCACGTGAACAAAATTACAATTCTCTGTTGTTGTTAATGCATCATGAGGAGCCAGCCGGAGAGATTTTCATTTGAATCAGAAGGTGTATTTGAGGTGGCTTGAGTGGGAGCATGGGTAGCATCGCATGCACATTTCCTTTGGGGACCAGGGGGCATGCCATTGAGGTAGGCAGCTTTAGTCATGAGGCACCGAGAGGTCAGCTGACTGCCAGCCAGTACACACAGCTGTGTATTCATGCACTGCAGGTGGTAAGAACAAACAGTGCCCATGGGCATGAGTCCTTGTACAGAGCATCCAAATTTCAGGCTCTGGTTCAAGATCAAGTTGCTTCTCACGGCAGCATCCCAGGGCTGGGCGCTCTGGAGCCGGGCATGCAGGGCTTCATTTTATGATGACACATTATACAGGGACAGCGCTGGGAAGGGTCAGCTTCCAAGTCACTCGGTCAAAGCTTTTGAGAATTAGGCGGGGGTCAGTAGCACACTGTTTTAACTACGCACCACCTGGATTACCCAGAACAAACAAACACAACTATCAGAGCCTGTTAGGAGACTGTCCTGTGTGAGAAATGCTCTCGGAGCAAGGAAGATTCTCTCTCCGCTCTCCTTTTTGATGGAGCCTGCAGAAGAATTGGGCTTGGGATAAATCTTTCAAGTAATTAGTCTGACCTCACACCCAAGGCAGGAATAAGCCTGCAAAATACAAAGCTGTGTGTGTAACCACGGCTCAGGAGGGATGGGAAGCTCCTTTCCCTTCTTGCCTTTAGATTTAAATGGCTTCCTTTGACTTCCCATAGCCCTGCATCTTTGTATCCCCACACCCTTCTGTCTTTATAAGCTTTCTGGGCTGCTTCTGCAGCTAGACTGTGAGCTAGTGGGGATTCGTGCCACTGTTTTCTCCTCCCTGGTGGCCCTGGCTACGAGCATCTTCCAAATGTAAGCATTTTACATTCCAGTATAAAGTTCAACTTAATCTCTTTTGTCTTCTTACCTCTCAACACCGACAGCCTCTTACTCCATAGACAGATGGACAGCTAGGTGTGTGCATGTGTGCACACACACATATACACACACACACGCTCTGTCCTTCAAGAAAGATGGGATAGAGGAGAACAGTTTAGAATTATGTTTTTCTGTTCAAGTTCTATACCACAGGGCATTGCTGAAGAATTGCAAATAATCTCTTCACGTGGTCGAAATAAGTTTCTAACTTATTTTTTATTTATTTATTAAAAAAAATTTTTTTTAACGTTTATTTTATTTTTGAGACAGAGAGAGACAAAGCATGAACAGGGGAGGGTCAGAGAGAGGGAGACACAGAATCCAAAACAGGATCCAGGCTCTGAGCTGTCAGCACAGAGTCCGACGCGGGGCTCGAACTCACAGACTGCGAGATCATGACCTGAGCTGAAGTTGGCCGCTTAACCGACTCAGCCACCCAGGCGCCCCGAAGTTTCTAACTTATATATACCAAGCGGGGTTTCTGTTTTGTTTCAGAGGTGGGATGCTGGGCAGGATATGCCAATACAAAATTAGGTTTAGAAAAGTCAGAAAGAAAGGAAGGGAGGGAGGGAGGAAGGAAGGGAGAGAGAAAGGGAGGAAGAAAGAAAGGAAGAGAGAGGGAGAGGAGAGACAGAGAAAAAGAGAGAAAGAGAGGGATAGATAGAGAAAGAGACGGAGAGAGAAAGAGAAAGTGGGAGAAAGAGAGGGAAAGAGAAAGAGATAGAGAGAGAGAGAGAAAGAGAGAAAGAAAGAAAGAAAGGTAAAAGAAGAGAAAAGAAGCCTCAAAAGATAAGAAGGGATTTGAACTTGGTAACTGGCTAAATGAGAAGGATTCTTGTTTCCATCCATAATACTCCCCAGAGTCAAGGTTTCCATGAGACCTGGAGGGACCCTGAGGTTTTGGATTGAACACGGTCACGGAGCACTTTGCAGGCTGCCCTGGGTGTCCTTCCCTGGAGAGGCTCTACGGTGAGATGGGGCCTGTGGGTCGTAGATCTTCAGCTGGATAAAGATCCCCATCAAGTAAATACAAATCCTGCCGCATCGCTGTCTTCCCTGTGTCGCCCACTCTTCCATTCTGTGTGCCCCGAGTTTATTAGCCCCTGTAATTCTGAGAATGTGCCGCAGGGCGAGCGGTGTTTACCCTTGCAGATGAGGGAGCTGAGGCTCGGAAGGGGTGCAGAGAATTTCCCAGAGAGGAAGTGCTGACAGGATTCCAGGGAGGCTGTGTGACTCCACCCCCAGAGCTCAGGGCTTGGGGGCACTGGCTCCAGACCTGGACCTGAGGACCAAGGAGCGCTCTTCCCCTTCTTGTGGAAGAAGGAGGATGGCCTTTGTCCCTTGTTGTCACTCCAGAGTTCTCAGGGACTGGAGTGTCCTTCTGCTCAGGGACCGGAGTGGCAAGTTGGGACATCTGGGCCTCAGTTTCCTTGCTGACCCCAAATGAGGATCCATAGTGCCTCCCTGAGGCAAGCTGTGGGATTAAACAAAATAACACTTGTAAAAAGCTTGGTAAATGGAGACTTGGAAAACCATGGCAGGGGTCCTACTACATGGTCGTTTGGTTGGTGATGCTGTCTGAGCTGAAAATGTGCAGCGCCCAAGCTTCATTTCAGTGGAGAACATCTTCCAGGGACGGCACCTGGGAGCAAGGGGTACGTCTCTGTGATGGTGTCCGGTGGCTTCCATTTTGCATCACTGTTGGAGGTATTGTCATCTGAAACAGTCTCTCTCTTTTAGTCAATTTTGAATGGAGCAACCTTTTTTCCACTTGGGATTTTCCATCGTATCTTTGTACTGACATGAATATAAACATGGAAATATTTAGATTTATTCCGTATGGGTATAACACAAATAAAACTGATGGGAGGAGGGGTTTTTCTGCCAGCCACCCCCCTTCTTTTCTCTGCCTTGTGTCCTTTCCTAAAAATATATATATATATAATATATGAAATATATTATTATGGTATAATTAATAATTATCATTAATATAGCTATTAATTATAGTGATATATAATATAATATATAAAATTTAAATAAAATATAAGCATATGTTATATATAAAATAATAATTTATCATAAGGACACCTGGGTGGCTCAGTCAGTTAAGTGTCCACTCAGGTCATGATCTCACATTTTGTGGGTTTGAGCCCCGCATCGGGCTCTGTGCTGACAGCTCAGAGCCTGGAGCCTGCTTCCGATTCTGTGTCTCCCTCTGTCTCTGCCCCTCCTCCGCTTGTGCTCTCTCTCTCTCTTTCTCAAAAATAAACATTAAAAAAAAATTAAAGAAATAATGTCTATAAAACTATAAATAAAAATGTTATATGTTATATATATATATATATATATATATATACACACACACACTTTTGGTAAGAGTTAGAGACGATTGACACTATAGTTTAAGCCATGCTGTAAGAGTCACAGTCGTCAGGAGGAATGATTGCTGGTCCTGTAGCTGTTTCATCCTGAAGGACCTAGAGCTACCAAAGAAGCTCTCAGGAACCCTCCGGGCTGGTGGATTGGCAGCTGGGGTCTGTGAGCAGGGAAGGGGTGGGGAGAGGGCAGCACAAGGGCACTCCGGGACCCCTGTCTGAGCAGGGAGGGGAAGCGGTAAACAACCGGATGCTGTGAGTGGCCGTGGCCGTGGCCGTGGCCGGCTCCTGGGAGGATTTCTTGCTGGCAGGGGGCCGTATCTTCCAGCCCATTTCGACTTTGCTCACACAACTAAGAGGTTACAAATGTAATCTTAACATCTATCTCTCTGTCACCAATCACTTTAAAAAAGATCCATGCTGGTTTCTCTTTTATTTGGCACGAGTAGGGCCTACAGTATCTAGGTCAATGGAATGTTACAGTTAAGAGTAACAGATAAAGTCTACACACTTCAGTCATTTTTTAAGGACATGGCTTGCATGAGCATACGCTTCATATTCCAGTGTCATATGAAATGCCCTTCTGTGGGTGAGGACTTGAAGTTTTAGTGCCTCAGGATCATGAAAGAACACTTGAAGTCATGGACTAAAAGAGGTGCAGGGTGGGGTGGGGGAGTTGGGACCATGCTCTGTGGCACCTTATTAACAATGGAAGGTTCGAACTGGGTCTCTTGGCTGTGTTACTTTGCTGGGGCTGCCATAACAAAGTACCACAGTCGAGTGGCTTAGAACAATGCAAAATCATTGTCTTATAGTTCTGGGGGCCAGAAGTCTGAAATCAAGGTGTAGGTAGCCAAGAGCTCCCTAAAGGTGCTGGGGATGGGAGGGTTGTGGGGAGACCTCTTCCTGGCTTTTCCTCTTGTCTCCGGTAGCCTCAGGCTTGTAGACAGCCATCTTGTCCCTGGGTCTCTCACATCGTCTTCCCTGTGTGCACGTCTCTGTGTCCAGATTTCCCTTTTTAAAAGGACAACAGCCCTATTGGATGATGGCCCACCTTAATGACCTCTTTTGAACTTGATTATCTCTGTGAAGACCCTGTCTCTAAATAAGGTCACACTCTGAGGTATTGGGGGTTAGGACTCAACATTTTTTTTTTGGAGGTGGGGGACACTATTGAACCCATAACGTGCTAATAACAGATTGGAGCTCTGGGTAAGATTTGTTGGAAAAAGAAGTTCACTGTTAAATATTTTGCAAATGGATTATGTGAAGGGTAAGGAAACTAAGGCCTAGTGAGGTAGATGTTTTGTTCAACTTGTACAGCTTATGTGGCAGATTTCAGATTCAAACCTGGGGCGTGGGACTTCTCTGTGTATTTTCCAGGGCACAACAGGAGTTGCCATGCTACTTGATCAAAAGTTATGACTGCTAGCATGACTGCTAAACCAACTTTATTCTTTAAAGTTTTTATTAGTCTTTTCATAAATGTCCCTTTTAATTGGAGAATTTGACATCGACATTCTGTTGGCTGGAAAGAGCCTAAGGCAACGTAAAGTAATTGTCTTTCATTAGAAGAGTTCAGAAGTACATTTGATGATCTCTGTCAGCGGCTGAAAAATATTCATTTCTTCCTGGAATAATTTTGAAGTGAAAAGGTGGAAAACAATTCAACAGTTAATGACATACAATCAATACTGAATAGAAGGAACATAAGTGTTGTTGGGCTTTTTTTGTTTCTTTATTCCCTCTCCACCCTCTTTTTTTCCCCCCTATTATCTGACAAGACTCATTGACAGATGCTAATTTGAAGGATTCAGAACTTCTGGGAGAGTGGAAGCCAATTTGGAAATCCTGCCTAGTCTTGATTCTCTTGTGACAATTTGGGAATGTGGAGATCCACAAAATGAAAGTAACCAGTCCGTGAGATTTATCTTGTTAGACCAAGATCTATGTTGTACTGATTGGCATGAAAGGCGGCCTGACTTGACTTGTTAGTGACAATTTTAAAATATTATGTTTTCCTAAAAAAAAAAAAAAAAAAAACAGCTCTAGATTTGTTTCTACCACTTTCTGTATCCCAAATCATTTATTTCTGTTCTTTATTTATTTCTTGTTCTGATTTGCTTAATTTAATTTTTTGGTTATATTCCTAATTTCTTGAGTTGGATTATTAAATCACTGACTTTAATCCTTTGTTATTTATTACTCTTAGTATTAAGGTTTTGATTTTTCTCATGGGACCAATTTAGCTGTAACCCATGGGTTCTGTAATAAAGTTTTATTGTTGTTTTTTCCAATTTTGCAGTTTCCGTGTTGTCTCCCTGCTCAAGGGTTGTTTAAAGAAAGCCTTAAAGTTTTCAGATGTAGGCTTTCATACTGCTTTTTTCTTTTTTGGAAAAAAAAAAGTCTTTATTTTGTAGAATAGCTTTAGGGAAAACTGAGCAGAAGGTACAGAGATTTCCCATATGCCCACTGTCCCCTTTGGTCCTTACTCTTTGTGAGATGAGAAGCTTCCTTCTCTTTTCTGTTTACTCTTTAATCCTGCCAGAGCACATCTCACTGTAGTTTCTTAAGAGTGCTCTGTAAGTAAACACTCCGTGTCTTTGTGTCTAAAAAGGCCTTGGGGCACCTGAATGGCTCAGACTCTTGATTTTGGCTCAGGTCATGATCCCAGACCATGGATGGAGCCCTGCCTCTGGCTTCTCACCGACAGCGTGGAGCCTGCTTGGGATTCTCTCTCTTTCTCTCTCTCTCTCTCTCTCTCTGCCCCTCCCTGTTCCCTCTCCTCTCTCTCAAAATAAATAAGAAAACATTAAAAAAAAGGCCTTCATTCTCTCCCTACATTTGAATAGTAGTTAGACGAGGTATGCAGTTCTAGCTTGAGAATGATTTTCCTTCTGCGTTGTGCTGACCCTGTTGTCTTCTAGCACCCAACGTTGAGAAGCTGGATGCACTTCTGGTTCCTGATCCTTTGCATGTGACTCTTTGTTTTCTTTCTGGAAGCTTTTAGGGTATTCTCTTCATTTTTCAAGTCTTGTAATGTCATGATAATGTGGTGTTCCTTATGAGCACGTGCGTTTTCTCGTTTTACTGAGCATGTAGTCTGGATATCCTTAGTTTTCAGTTCTGGGAAATTTTTCTTGTTTTATTTTTTGAGTTTATTCACTCTAACCTTCTGTTCTCTCTACTGTTTGTTAGATTTTGGAACCTCTAGAATTATCCTTGAAATTTCTTACCTTTTTCTTACATGTTTCAATGCTGTGTCATTTTGTTCTATTTCCTGGGAAATTTCCCCAGTATTATTTGTGAACATTTCTATTAATTTTTGTCTTTGAAAGTATATCTTTAATTTCTAAGACCATTATTTTATAGAAAAACATTATGTTTTAGTCTGGTGAAACCAAAATATATTCTTGTCTCAAGATAGAATTAAAAAATTTTTTCCCGGGGCGCCTGGGTGGCTCAGTCGGTTAAGCGTCCGACTTCAGCTCAGGTCACGATCTCACGGTCCGTGAGTTCGGGCCGCGCATCGGGCTCTGGGCTGATGGCTCAGAGCCTGGAGCCTGCTTCTGATTCTGTGTCTCCCTCTCTCTCTGCCCCTCCCCTGTTCATGCTCTGTCTCTCTCTGTCTCAAAAATAAATAAACGTTAAAAAAAATTAAAAAAAAATTTTTTTCCCTCTGTTCCCTGTATGATTTCTCTTTTCCTCTGAGTTTATTTTTTTTCTACTTATTTATTTTTTCCTCTATTTTTCATATCAGATGGTTTTCCTGCCATTCTGGTGGTTTCCTTAACTTTGGGTGGTTTCTGTGGAGGCAGTTATCTGGTGGTTCCTGAATGCCAGAACATGGTGGCCTTTTCTCTGGTTTATTCAGTTTTCCCAGGTAAATACTCAAATATGTTTCCTGGAGGAATAGATCATTGGTTTCCAGCATTTTGTATAAGGCTGTGAAATTGAAGTTAAGAGTCAAGATCCCTCCGTGTTTGGTTCTCCAATTACACTGCCCCATCCTGAGTTCAGACGTAAGGTGTCTCTGGGTCCCGTAACATTTCCCTTTTGGTTTCTCCAGGACACAGACTTCCAGGCCCCTGCATGAGTGTGGACCATCTGTTGGCATTCTGTGTGAGAGTACAGCTGGGGAGAGGATAGTTGTAGGCCTTTCTGTGTGTGACTTTTGACCATTGTGTTCAACCCTGGGCCTCTGACTTCAGAGGCACTTTTTGGGGGCAGGTGGATTCTCTTTTTGTCCATAAGCCTTTTCCTGCAGACTCTCTGTGCTATCATTTTCTCCAGTTCATCTAATCAGTCACCACTGCCCTATCTGCCTTTCATTTCCTAAAAGTATGTCAGAATCTCTCGTCCGCTGATGCCCCTGACACCATTATCTTGCTTTATGTGGTATGAATTTCTCCCCTTTGCTCTAATTTCAGTGGGGTTTCGGGTAGATTGGGGGCAGACATTTACTCAATCTACTGTCTTTCGATCATTGAAAACTCAAATAAAGGAAATTTAAAAGGAAGGAAGATAATTCTACTGGCCTAAGAGTCCTTTTCACTTTGGAATTGACTTAAGCAAGCTCACTGTGTCCCCTCCCTAAGTGTATCTTTCCCTGTGAAAATTCATTGTTCTATTCGAAGGATTTTCAGGCACAGAAAACTAGATAGAGCTTCTTAGGAAGAGTAGGGAGGAGGACCCGAGATAACTCATGTAGGTCCTGGCTCCTGGGGAGAAGTCATGCTGGACCCCCACGGGCATCTTGTAACAGATGGTCTTGTGGCCCAGCTTGTGGCTCTTCCAGACACTGAACACTGAGAGGAGATGTCAGGCGGAGCCTGGGATCTGAGGGGCAGGGCGGGACAAGGCCTAACTGGCTAAGGATTGAGGTTTTCGCTGCGCCTGACCTTGGTGAATCCCAGGACCGACAAAGCCCTCTAACTTACAGGCTGGGGACCCTTGGGGCAGACAACACAGCAAAGCCACCAGGGCTACAGCGTTTCTTCAGACTTAATCACTTGCATCATCTTCAGAGGGAACTTTTCTGAATATATCTTCTGTGATAGGCGCCATGCTGGTCACATGATAGGCATAATCTCAATTTTCAGAACAACCTGAGAAATTAGGGTCAGTATCCACATTATAGGGATGAGGAAACTGAAGCCCGGGAAAGAAAGAAATAGGAATCAGAACTCGAATAGAAGTCTGCTTGGCCTCTGCTTTGTCAGGGCATGAAGTCGATTTAAGCCGGAGAGCTCATCAGCAGCCTGGGGGCCAGTCTCACTGTACACGTGGATCGCTTGGCCCACACACTGTATGCTCACACAGTGTTCTAAAAATATTTTGAACTAGTTGGCAATGTTGGGAAACTCAGGAGTTTAAATCATCATCCAGAATTCCAGCTTTTTTTGAAAAGTCAGCAGGCTTGGCAACATTGGGTCCGCAATTCTTGTGAGGCAACAATACCTTGGAGCTGGGGCAGTTTCCCCCTTTAAATGGCAGGTACATTCTGTATGGACCCAGAATGGCCCAGGTGAGCATCTGGCTCCTGGAGAGCATGAAGTTATCCTATGTAGATGTAGCCAATCTCCACAGATACCTAGGAACAAGCCGTGGCACCTGCTGCCACTTTGCCACTGTCCCCATCACTTCCTGTCACTCCCCATCATGGGTCCTTCTGTTGGTGTCTGTTCTTGAGCTTGGGTAGTGGTTTTCCTTACAGTAAGGTCCAAAAGGCTTTATTGAATGAGCTGGACGTAGGAGGGGGAACTTGTAAAGCAGCCTCATGCATAATTATACTTCCCTATGAAATTCCCTTCCTGGGGTCATTCTTTATTGTCCCTGGACGTGTCTTGGTGCATCTAGAAAATAAGAAGTGTTCTTCAGTCTAATAATCATGTTGCTGTAGCCTTCTCCCCCTCCCACTTGTGCATCTCGGTCACCAGTCTGCTGGAGGCTGAGGAGGCTGGTCGGCTGGCTTATTCACCTCTCCTGGCTGCACTTGCCCCCCCACCCCCCCCTTGGCTGCTTTTCAGCCCTTCCAAGTCAGCAGTGGGAACTGATGGACAGGACACCATCCAGTGCAGGCAGAGTGGCTGGAAACTGGCTTACGTCTATGTCCCCAGCTGAGCTGACCCTTTTGTGATTCTTACCTGGGATCTCTACCTGCAATTCAGTAGCTTTTTTTTTTTTTTTAATTTTCTTCTAATTTCTATGAGTTTCTTTATTTGTTTTTTGAAGGACTGATTTGGTCTATTGATACAACTTATATTTCTTCATATAGGTTATGTGTTTGTTTGGCAGCATATATTTGAATATCAGTCAGGCAGAACTGTGTGTGTGTGTGTGTTTTTTAATGATGTAATTTAAAAGGTACGCATTGGTAGGAATGTAAATTGGTGCAGCCACTGTGGAAAAAACAGTATGGAGGTTTCTCAAACAATTAAAAATAGAAATCCACATGATCCAGTAGTTGCACTGCTGGATATTTACCTAAAGAAAATGGAAGCACTAATTTGGAAAGACACGTGCATCCCTGCTTGTTGTGGCTTTGTTTATGATAGCCCAAATATGGAAGCAGCTCAAGTGTCCACTGATAGATGAATGGATAAGAAGATGTGGGAAGTTATGCAGCCACAAAAAAGGATGAGGCCACGTCATTAGCGACAACGTGGATGGACCAAGAGAGTATTACGCTAAGTGAAATAATTCACAGAAAGACAAATACCATATGATTTCACTTCCATGTGGACTCTAAAAAGCAAAACAAATGAATAAGTAAGCAAAAAGCAGAATCAGACCTATAAAAACACGGGACAAACTGATGGGTGCCAGGAAGAAAGAAGTAGGGGGATTGGTGAAATGGGTGAAGGGGAGCGGGAGATACAGGCTTCCAGTTATGGGATAAATGAGCCATAGGAATAAAAGGTACAGGCTAGGGAATATAGTCAATCGTACTGTAATTGTGTTGTATGTTGCTGGGAGGTAGCTAGCCTTGTAATGAGCACAGCATAATGTGTAAACTTGTTGAATCACTGTGTTGTACACCCGAAACTAACGCAACGTTACATGTCAACTAAGCTTAAATAAAAAAGTTAAAAAAATACATGATTTGTATGTTATGGGTTAAATTTTTCAAAGCAATAATGGATTGGGACTTATAATGGAAATGATATATACTTGTACATATTAAACATTTTAGTGTAAAATTTCCTTTTTTTTAAAAGTTTATTTGATTTTCTTTTTGAGAGAGAGAGAGAGAGAGAGAGAGAGAGAGAATGAGAACACAAGCAGGGGCGGGGCGTGGGGGTGGGGAGACACAGAAAACAAAGCAGGCTCCAAGCCCTGAGCTGTCAGCACAGAACCTGATGTGGGGCTTGAACCCACCAACTGCAAGACCATGACCTGAGCTGAAGTCCGATGCTTCACTGACTGAGCCACCCAGGTGCCATCAGTGTAAAATTGTTTAATTAGAATGCTCTTTGCCTTAGCTAATTCATTAGTGAATGTATTCCTCAATTTAATGCTGTATAGTATGAAGCAATCCTTACATAATGTAAACTTGCTTATGATATTTTGATTTCATTTTAAAACTTGTAGTTTGCTCCTTATACATATGTTTCATACTCGATATAATAAGTGCAGACACACACGGAAGAGATAGGTGTCAGCTGTCGGGTTTTACAGATGATAGTAAAAACACCATGTCTTACTACTTGGACTGCCTTGGGTTCCCTTTTAGTTCCTGGGCTCCTCTGGGGTCTCGGGCTCCTTGAAATGGTATGTTATGGTAGGGCAATAACCTTTTTGGATGACCCTAGACTATCTTGCTTCTGTGGGGTCCACATCTTGTCTTCTGGGAAACCTGCACCTTTGTTCTGTGCACTTGGTGTTTAATTCCTACATCAAATTCTCTCTGTTAAATAGAACTGGTGTGGTTTCTGTTTCCCTGGCTGGACCTTACACACAGCAGCTCTAACATCTACGCATTTTATCAGTGCTCCAAATGAGGCACAAATTACCTCTGAGAAGTATTGATTAATTTCCGACAGTGCTTAAAATCCATTTCCCCATTTGGGTTCTCTTTCTGTCTCTTCACATCCCTTCTTTTTCCATCTCTTGAATTTTCTCACATTTCTATGAAGAGAATGGAGTACATTTGCCAACCAGTTAGCTGGAAGTATCTACAGCAATGGTTCCTTTAGTCAAAGGTGCCAGTAGAAAGATGGGGGTTTGTTGTACATAAATGGAGGAATTCTGAGTCATGCTTCATTTATAAATATCGCTTCTACTTGACAATGTTAGCCAAGCAAAGTAACCAAAGGAGGAAGGATTTATTTCAAAACCTGATTTACGCTAGACACAGAGCAAGTTACATGACTGGATAGATTCCCTTACTTTGGATCTCTCCATTCACAGCATCTGTACTGTGATTTTTATTCTACTGACCTTTGATATAGGTCAGCTTTATTGTTCTTATGAAACTGTGTTGAAGAAATAGGTGGGCGTTCAAGAAAATGGTTATATAATTAGTGTGAATAGAATTATGAGGCAGAAAAGACTTAGAGAGGTCCTTTGGTTCAACTCTTTGCCTTCAGGCAAGTCAACACCTAAACCAATTTAGACAGAAAATATTCAGAGAATTCCCCTCATTGCTTTTATTAGTTTAATTCCTGTGTTAAAAAGAGTTTCCTCCAGAAATCTCTCCTTGGATTTTAGTTTGAATTAATTGAAGTCTCTCCAAGCCTCCCTCATTCATTCAACACAATTCTTTTTGAGCTTCTAGTATGTATTGAGGACTGTTAGCAAATGAGATGGTCTCCCCATAGCCCCAAATGCTTGTGCCAGGACTGATGAGGGAAACATGTTGCAGGAAGGCAGAGCTCAGCTCAGTGAAGGAAGAGCTTTCCAAGAGCAAGAAACGCTCCAGACAGATTGGGCTCAAACATACCCTTGAGTCACTTGGCCAGAAGCAGGGGGGAGGGAGGGGTGGGCAGCTGCTGGAGGCTTGGACTGGATGCCCTTAAAGGTCCGTTTCACCCTTTGGATCCTGTCTCTTATCTGAGTACAATATTGCCATGTTGGCTCTTTCTTCCCATTTGATTTTCAAGGAATTCATTCTTCCATTTATCCTGGACTTGTTGACAGTGAATTAGTCATTGATTGGTAATTGCTCACTCATTAATATTAGAGAAATGACTCATCCTCCTGATTCTCTTAGAAAGGTGCTCTCTGCCTTCCCTCTCTCCCCATCTTCTCTCCCCATCTCATCACCCAGCTGATGCCCTGATTACATTCCCTGTCACACCAAATACTTCCCTGCACTGCCCTCAACCCAGTTCTGCTTTTATTTGAATGAGCTTTATATAATATATATGTTATTTCCCACTGTATTTCAGCTTCACGATGCCTGATACAGCACCTAGCACATAGTAGGGCTTAATATTACATGTGTACATGTATGTGATATATATGTGTATTGCATATGATATGTATACATATATAACACAATATGCATATGTAATATGTACATATATCTTGAAATGATTGAATAAGTCCTTAGTCATTGACTGGATTTGTATAAAATGAAAAGGCAGTGACATTGTATTAGGATTCTCCAGAGAAACAGAACCAAATATCCATATCTACATACCTATGTCTATATTGCAAAGGAATTGGAATGCATGATTTTGGGGTCTGGGAAGTACAAAATCTGTAGGGCAGGCCAGCACGCGGGAAATTTAGATAAGAATTGATGTGCAGTCCTGGGTCTGAATTCCTCAGGGCAGCAGGTTGAAAACTCATGAAGCGTTTCTGTGTTACAGACTTGAGACACAATTGCTTCTTCTTCAGGATGTCTCAGTCTTTGCTCTGAAGGCCTTCAACTGATTGAATGAGGCCCATGGCCCCCATTATGGAGGTTAATCTGCTTTACTCAAGATCTATTGACTGTTGATGAATCATGTTGAAAAAACAAATCTTCATAGCAACACCTAGACTGATATTTGACCCAACATCTGGCCCTCATAGTCTGGCCAAGTTGACGTATAAAAATCCAGCATCGCGCACATAGAAATAAAACCTGCTTTTGGACACACATTAGATCGGGTGCCATGTGAGGCACCGTGGCAGACAGACCGTAGGGTGACCCCCAACAACTCCTGCCCTGTGGCATCCGTGCTTTTGTGTGATCTTCACCCTGTGAATTTGGGCAGGACCTGGGACGCATTGCCAACCACCAGAATATGGCAGAGCTAATGGGATGTCACTTCTGTGACTGTGTTACATTGTATCAAGCCATGTCAGCTGGCTGGAGTGAGCAGCTCTCCTGTTGGCTTGGAAGGAGCAAGTGGCCCTGATGTGGTCTGTGGAGAGGCTCAGGTGGCAGGGACTGGCAGGTGGCCTCTAGGAGCTAAGGCCTTGGTCCCACAGCTGCAAGGAACTGACTTCTGCCAATGACCACGTGAGCTTGGAAGGGGGCCCTGAGCTTCGGATGCGACCTCAGCCTGAGCCTTGATAGAAGACCCAGAGCACAGCGCCCTGCGACGCTGTGCGAACACTCGGCCCGTGGAAGCTGTGAGGTAGTAAATGCGTGTTGTCTTCACCCACTAAGTTTGTGGCAATTTGTTAGGCGCCCAGAGCGAGCTAATACAGCACACTGCACATACCCCACACTGATGCCGGAGGTAGGGGTCGATGCCAGATGAGGTGCTGGGCCTCAGCAACGTCAGAAAGCTTGCCTCCTCAGAGCTATTTCAGAGCACAGCTGGGACTCCCAGTGGGTTCCAGCCCACACCCACATTTCTCCTCAGTTAGGTGTGGGAGAACAGACCAGATAATGAGCTCTGTGAAACGGTGAGGACAGAAAGAAGAATCTGTTGTGCGTATGTAAACAGAGAGTCCAGCAGGTGAGATTTAAATGTCTTTTTTTTTTTTTTTTACCTGAGAAAGACTCCAGGAGACGGTGCCACTTTCTCTGGGGGCCAGGAGAGTCTCTAGACTCCCTCTGAGGCTAACCTTAAAATGCCAGAGGGGTTCTTAATGAGGAAGGAAGGGCTTATACACTGAATCGATTTTCCTTTGCACCCATGTGTGTCCTTTGATGGATACCGATGCACACCAGGTAGGGAGGAGGTGAGCCCGATGCCTTGGCTCCCTTGGGTGGGGGGAGTCGCACAGGATTCATGGCTGCTGTTGCCCAGGGCCAAGGCTGAGCCAGCCCAAAGGTGCCAGCAGCCTGCTTGACAATTGCCTTCTCATTCATCGCAATAAATTAGCTCCCTGTGGATAACGTTGCCTCCTGTTATCTGCCGGTGTCAGGACTTTTTATTAGTCCTACCGTCTGGGACTGTCTTCTGCCTTTACTCAGTTCAGGAGACAAAACTAGGACGATACTGGGTGCCCTGAGCCTGTTTTCATGCAATAGCTCTGCCTCGGGGGACACACAAGTTTAATCTGGTTGTGAGATGAGGAGAACCGGGACCGGAACTCGCCGGCGTGGGCTCTCAGAGATGAGGAGACTCTTCCCATGAGTCTTGTGTGGTGCCCTGGACAGTAGACCAGTTATTCCTGGAAGGGGTCCTTGGTGATGTTCTTTTCTCTTCTCTAAAATGGGCAGTTTATTCCTCCTTCTGAGTCCCATGTCACCTTCTAAGAAGCTTCCTCAGCTGAATCCACCCTCATAACTTCAGAGATCAGGGTGTTCATCCTCTTTTGTGTGCGTTTTGGTTTCGTGTTCTCTGTTCCGTGATGTGTGACCTGCTCGGTGAGCTCTCCTGCCCAAGGCTTGCTGGCTTTTCCTGCTGTCACCTCCCCCACTGTCCCTGAAGTTCCAGCTCTTGGGAACCACTTGCATTTCCAGAGGTGTCCCTGACTTCTCACCCTTCCTTCCTTCCTTCTGGAACCCTCCACTGCCTCCTAACCAATGCTCACATGCTCTCCAAAGCCCAGTGTAAGTGGGTCTCCTCTGCAAAGCTCTGCCAGATCCACAGGATTCTCTCTCTCTCCCTCTCTCTCTCTTTCTCTCTCTCTCGATAGCTGGCTCCGAAACTTGAGGCCAAGTTGATTTACTGCTCATGGCTCAGTTTTCTAATCCATAAAGTAAATCTTATGATAATCCTTACTTTATATGATTGTTGTGAGGTAAATGAGAAAATGTATGAAAAAGGCTTCGCACAACACCCGAGGCACGTGAGCTGGCCAAAAAGTTAGATAAACCTTCATACTGGCTTTATTTATTTAGGTATCTCTCTCCTCTCTACACCTGTGAGCACCTTGAGGACAGGAATTGTTTCTTAGTTGTCTGTTTTGGTCACTGGGTCTCCTGTGGCTGGTTGTATTCCCCCCAAATGGCTGCAACATGCTCTTTGTGCAGACTTTGACACTGTTTCCAGTGGGCAGAGGAGTCTATGTTCCTTGTCTTTGAATATAAGTGGGCTCGTACCTGTGGTTTGGGCGATGCTGTGTGACTTCTGAGTCTGGGGCATAGATGGTGACACACCTCACAACCTGGCTTTCTTGCAGTGTGTGCCCTCAGTCTCCATGCTGTGAGGAAGTCCAAGCGTGGACTTCCACCTGGCCCACAGTTCTAGGTGGGCTCCCGGCTGAGATCCAGTATTAACATGCCAGCCATGAGAGGGAGCCATCTTGAAGGTGCATCCTTCAAGCACGAGCGGAGATGCCATTTGGAGCAGAGACAACACAACTCAGCTGAGCTCTTCCTAATCACAAATCTGTGGGCAGCATAAATGATCGTTGTGGTTTTAAGGTATTACATGTTGGGGTAGTTTGTTACTTGGCACGAATAACCGGAACGTCCCTGGCAGCCCCTGACTTAGAAGGTTTCCAATCAGAGTGCATTAATGAATCAAGAGGGTTGGGGTATAAGTCTGTCTGTCCTTGGAGTGACCTCTTTCAAAACAGGAGGGATACTTTCCGAATCTCCGACTCTTCCCATGATGCATTCCGCTCTGTAAATGTTGGCTGAACTGAACAAAATAGGTGAAGAGACTCAATTGAGCAGTATTTGTAGAGTGTTATCGCATGCCTAAAATTCTGCCAAAGGAAATAGGATAAATGTCCTCAGGGAGCCTGGAACCTGTTGGGAGGGGAAAACGCATAAAGGAAATTTATGGGAAATTAAGGGAAAATGCATAAAGGGGAAAACGCATAACATTCCAATTGTTATTGGAATGTAACAGAAGAAACTACATGTTCAAAAGTCAAAGTCAAGGGGCAAGGTACCAGGAGGGAGTTGGAGTTGAGGTGCGCTGGGAGGGTTGAAGCGGCTGGAATATCAGGTGTGCCAAGGGGAGGGAAGAGGGCATCCAGGTGGAGGGGTGAGAATGAGTGGGGTGGGGGCAGCAGGTGCTGGGAGGGAGCAGAACTTGCGGGTCCTTAAGCATCAGGATGAAAACTGTGAGTTGGATTCTGTTCAGGCCCATTCTAGATTCCAGAACAACAGGGTGACTTGGGAAGCAGGTTTGTTGGAATCACTTGTTAAGCAGCAGGATCCAGGATTGGGGGAGCCAGGAGGCTGGGGAGGGTGACTGGAGGTCTCAGCAGTAATCTAGGGGATTGGCCAGGAGATCTCTCCCTGGTAAGTGCCCCTTGGATGCTGCCCAAGCCCCTCTCAGATGCCCTTTGTTCATCTGCCAGAATGCCTATGTGTCTTCTGGTGGCACAGCCTTCTTGTTGGTGAGGTGGGGACCCAAGTGACAGCTTTGAATCCTGGCTCTATCTCTTATTACCCTGTGTGTTCTTGGGCTAATTAATTCACTTTATTGGCTTCAGTTTCCTCACTTGAGAAATGGAAATAACAACAACAGCAACAACAACAACAACAACAACACAGGGCTTTGTGACATTGTGAGTTGATTGGTACAGACAGGAAATACTCAGTAACTATTCCTGTTAGTTATTTCATGTTACAGCTTCAACATGTTTCCGCAGCTGGACTCTGGCACTAGGTATATACTGATCTTTTATTTAGGACACTCTGGGGATTTCCCAAATAGCCATCATTTGCCAATTTATAGTTTATCCCTTAGATGCAGCTACTTTAAGAGATGCTTGAATTCATTCAGCATATACTAATTTAATCAATTTTCAGAGTATCACACTGTTTCTCCTCTGTGGTGGTGTTCACCTACAAATAGTTGGCAAAGTCCATGTACTTGACATCTATAAAATTGACCAGTCATTTTTTTCTAGACAATCACAAAACATCCTAAGGGCACTTAGGAACTTTTGTTCCTGGGGGGAAATGGCACCAGAAAGAGATCTCCCAGAATTGGGGCTCATTTGCGGGTGATGTAAGTCTTGCTGAGGATGGCTGAAATCTGGAGCTTATGAAAGATTTTGGAGATTTGAGCAACAAGAAATTCTCTCTCTCTCTCTCTCTCTCTCTCTCCCTCTTTCTCACACTCTCGCCCTTGCTCTCTTTTTCTCTGTTCTTAAATCTGTCCATCTATCCATCTATCCATCCATCCATCATCCATCCATCCATCTATCCATCCATCCATCCATCTTTCCTGTATGCTGATAGATCTTTTTCATCTACAAAGCAAATTACAATTGATTTATTAGTTACCTTTCTTGGTTATTCAACAGAATTGATCAGTGAATTGTTTTAGTTATGTAGACCCAGCTAAAATATTACCACATTGTCCCAATTAAGAAAATAATTTTTGAGCAGGGTCTTTGTCTTCAGTTCCATTTGTAATGTGTGATTCACTTTTAATATTTAGTATCACAAGTAGGTACTTGTTACTAATAAAGGCAGAGGTTTTGTGGTATTTGAGGCTCCAATGGGTCTTTGATAACTGCCCTGTAGTCCCATGTTCCTCTAGGCACTCCCGATTGATTCTTTTTCTCAAAGCCAAGAAATACAAGAAGCTTCTTTTGGTGTTGATTGGAACCATTAAATGGCGCACAAGGGAAAAGCACATGGTCCAGATTGCTATCTCTCCTAAATTGGATGTAGAATCTTCTTATTTCATAAGGCCTTCAGCACTGATTTTAAAAAAAAATTCTTTTCTCTTTCATTTACGGAAGGTGCCTCAGGCATCCATTGTATGATAGGTGCTTAATAAATAATAATAACAGTTATTATTATGGAGCAGAAATCTGCTGATCCTTTCACATGAATGGAACCTTGAGACCTCTTTCTATTACAGAGGCAGATGTATTTGTTTTAACATCACGTTATTGTGGCTTTTTATTTCAATGCATCAGCATTCTGTTTATCCACATGCTTCAGGATTTATGGTTATGACTGTGTCTGTTTTTCTGTCTCCTCCATATTCCCAAGCTCCACATTCTTTTCTCTCTAAATTCCAGGAGTTCAGATAACAACATAAAATGCATAATAAATTTGGGCCTCTGTAAATAATACGGGAAGTGAAGGAAGCTTGCATGGGATTAGGCTTGTTTTGCCTGTTTTTCTCACTTGAAAAAATTTTGATGAGTTTATTCTTTATCACTTTGGGAAATAATGTAAAATGTGATTAGAGGCCTACATAATCTGGGCTGTGTTCCCAGAACTGTTTTTATTTAGTGTTGCTGTATTTGGGTGATGAAATGTTTATGCCACAGCAATAGATTTTTCAAGTTACACCATATTCAGTAAAGATAATGCATTTAAACCTCACATTGTCCATTTTGGGGTATCGGGGTAGGGGATTTTTTGCTCTAAACTTTACCCAAAGCGAATGGGATGGAAAATATTTTCCGAGGGATGACCCATTTCTCATCAGTTCATAAAATGCATATAATGTCATCTTTTCTTTATGACTCAGAGTGGGTATGAACCTAAGTTGGGGAGCATTGCAGTGTCCTCAGGACTGATCAGGATATTCTCACACTAAATATTCCCAGGCTGCTTTCCAGAACTTCTTCATTGGTTCTGTCTCCTCCTGCATCCCCAGACTGTTAATTTCTTTTTCTTCCTGCTGCTGTTGCTGCATGGTGTTTCTCTCTCTCACCCCACAGACATCATGTGAACTTTGCGATGGAAAACTAAGAGAGTACTGTTGGGATTGTATGCAAAACAAGAATCAGTGAGTTAGGAATAAGGCACCAGGCTGTGTGTGGGAACTCAAGCTTATTGGACTCCAGTTCTGCTCTGAGAACCACTGGTGTGACCTTGGGCAACAATCTCTCAGGACCTTAGTTCTCCTGTTGTAAAATGATCAAGTTAGACTGCAAGACCTCTGGTCTTAACATTTATGAGTTTACCAAAGGCAGCTTTTTAGTTTTTATACTTTCTGACAGGAGAAACAGCTCCTCTGGTGCCAGTTTTGTTTATCTGCGGGTTTTTGCTGTATCCTCCCAGTAATCTGCTGGGTGTTTTCCCTCAGATGAAGGGAGTATTAGCCTAGTCATGACCTAGCCCTACCCTGCGTTGTCTATCTGCGAATCACTCCCTCATGAATTACCAGAACATAAAATCTCCCTCTCAGAGGCTGCCTCCTATAGGAAAACCTGACCCGTGACAGAGCTGTTCAATAAAGATTTCTGTGCGTGACTGTCTATTCTGAACTGGAAAAACACGAACAAAAGAATACGTTAAAAAACCTAAGAGCATAGGCTAGGATAAATAGTGGCTCCCTAGTTCCTAGCACCCATGAATATATGACCATTTTTGGTAAAAGGGATTTTGCAGGTGTAGTTAAGGATCTTGAGGTGGGGAATTATCTTGGATTACTTGGGCGGGGTCTGATAGAATCCCAAGGGACTCTGTAAGAGGGAGGCAGGAAGCTGGCTCTAAAGATGGAGGAATGCTAGCAGCTTCTGGAAGCTGGAAAAGTCAAGGAAACAGATTCTGCCCTAGAATGAAATATAAACTCTCATCGCAAGAAAAACCACAGGTTAGTCGTTTTCCTTGGTTTGTACTGGTGCGTCTTCCTTCCATTTTCCCCTAACATATACCTTATTCTACAAGTGCTCCAACGTGTGTCTTTTATATCCCCAAAAGAAGTGTTTGGGTGGACTGGGGGCCTAGTTATGATCAATAAGAAACGATGTCTGCCATATTGGAAGGGCATTCCCAGTTCAGATTGCTAAAAATGCCAGTTCATTTTCCTCATTCATTGTGGTGAGGTTTCTGGTGTCCCCTGGATTTACTTTATGTGTTGAGGGAGCTCCCTGTTCTGCATGTATAGAGTTTGTTCTGGTAGAATGAAGGTGTTAATTACAGTCCCGTGTCAATTGCGCACTGTGCAACCCGCCATGAGGAACGTGTGCCCAAAAGTAACTCGATGAATTCTACTCCCTCCAGCATGTTAACTGGGGGGCTCCAGGTCATGCCCATGGAAGCTTGCCCCACTGCAGTGTCCCAAGCCCATGGACACAGCAGCTGAGACAGATGATGCAAGGTATAGAATCTGGTCTGAAAACTTTGCCCAAGGAATGTTGTATTTGAATTAATTTTCTATCAGATTTGTTGAGAATGGTCAGGAGTTAAAATACGATCAGTTTTGTTTCATTTATTACTTGTTTGATTACTGTGAACTGGAAAAGAGGACAGAAAGAAAATGCAACATCCTGGAGTAAGTCAGAGCCAGACAGACCTGGGTTCAAATTGCAACTCCGCATTTTCTGAAAGGTAAGAATTGGGGTGAGCTCTTAATTACCTTATCCACATGATGCATGATAGTAATATCTACCGTTCATGATTGTTGGTGAATTAAATAATACGATACAAAGTGCTTCGTTTAGTACCTGGCATATGGCAAAGGCTTAATGAGATGTTAATTTCCCTGTCTTACATTATATAGTCTGTAATCAGACTAGTCTTCTAAAGATCCAAGCAGCAGGCACTACCCAAGCATTGTGGCCCATAGCAGAGTTTGCTTATTTTGTGTCCCGTAATTTCTTATTCTGTAATTCTGGGATTCACGCCCATAAAGCAGTGGTATCAGGTGTTCCAGGGATGTATGGGTACTTGCTAAATGAGTCGTTACTCAGCTTTAACCTTCAAATTAGATTTTGGTTTGATGTTCTTGGCATTGTCAACAAAAGCGTTTTCCAAAATCTCGAATGGAACCAGATCAAAGCTTGGAGGTGTCTGATCATATAGCTTTCCAAAATGTGGGAAAGGTCCTCCTTCATTTGTGAAGGCTAGTTCATGAGCCTTATTGTTCTAGAAAGAAGGAGAATGCCATGTAGAAGTGGATAGGTCCAAGCTGGCCTCTTCTGGTAGGGGAATGTGGGCTAAAGAAGGGACAGAGTCATAGAATGGAGGCCTGCACCTTGGAAGTGGGTGAGTATTACTTTAGAAACATCCAGATAAGTAGGGGGAAGAGTCTTACAGGAGATGAGCCTAATGGCATGCTTGCCTGGCTTATCCTCTAAGGAACTGCCTGTCCTCTGTCACTTCCACCATGACCCATGTCAATAGTATAGCAATATTGGCAGGATGAGGGGTAGACCGTGGGGTTGGCCCGAATGTGGCAGAGCCTGGGATGCAGAGGTCCCTGGGCCCTAGTGATGGGATGTGCAGGTGTGATGAGGCCGGGGGCTGGGCCTTTGAGACTGGTGTTAACTGGCTGTAGCCATGGCTCTAGAGAGGGGGTTCATCAAGGTAAGGACAAAAAGCCACAGGAGACCATGGATACTTTGGCGATCAGGTATCCTGTGGCTTGGTAGAAGAGACCGGAGGACACCGGAGATCCAGGGATCTTTCCTTATTGCCCATCAAAACACAGTGAGACCCTCACACATCCTGTCGGCCCGCTTGAGGGAAGAGGACACGTATCGACCTGATAAGACAGAGGCGACAGAAAAGGCTACTGATCTGAGAGTCCAACTTTGCATAGGCTGGTTGTTGAAACTACCGGGAGATTATTCCAACTTGAAGAGACAGGAGAATGGCTAGTTGGCACATGTAAAATTTTTTGCTACTCAGGGAGAAAATATATTAAGTGCATTTTCTTTTTTTTTTTAATTTTTTTTCAACGTTTTTTATTTATTTTTGGCACAGAGAGAGACAGAGCATGAACGGGGGAGGGGCAGAGAGAGAGGGAGACACAGAATCGGAAACAGGCTCCAGGCTCCGAGCCATCAGCCCAGAGCCTGACGCGGGGCTCGAACTCACGGACCGCGAGATCGTGACCTGGCTGAAGTCGGACGCTTAACCGACTGCGCCACCCAGGCGCCCCTATTAAGTGCATTTTCAATGCACATCTGAGTGTAGTATGAGTAAATCTGCAAGCCAACTAGGTGTTAGAGCTTGGCACGCAAAACACTTTAATCTACCTTTAAGGGTTATGTTCTATTTAATTCACTTCAGCGGAAATTTGGATTTCTCTTTGATTTTCATGCTGCTGTTGTGACTTCTAAAAATGTTTGTGTCCACATGTAGGAGGTTGACTATGAGTCTTTCAAGATGTTCTCTTTGTCTTTGTTTTTTTTTTTTTGCATTTTGTATATGATATGCCTAGGCGTATTTTCGTATTTATCCTGCTCGGTGTTCTCTGAGCTTCCCTATCTGTGGCTTGGTATCTGTCATGAAATTTTGCAAAGTTCTCAGCCATTTTTCTTTTGCTCTGTCCTCTCTTCTGTCTCCTTCTGGAATTCTGATATTCATGTTACACCTTTTTTTAGAAATTATCACACAGTTCTTTGATGTTCTGTTCTCCCCCCTCCCCCATTTGTTTTTCTGTTTGCATTCCAGTTTGAGAAGTTTCTATTGATGTCTCTCCCAGCTCACAGATTCTTTCCTAGACTGTGTCCAGTCAACTCATTGCCTCATCAAAGGCATTTGCCATTTTTGTTACAGTATCTTTGATAGATAGCATTTCCTTTTGATGTTTATTTATTTTATTTTTGAGAAAGACAGAGACAGAATGTGAGTGGGTTAGGGGCAGAGAGAGAGGGAGACACAGAATCTGAAGTAGGCTCCAGGCTCCAAGCCATCAGCACAGAGCCTGATGTGGGGCTTGAACTCACAGAGCTGTGAGATCATGACCTAAGCCAAAGTCAGACGCTCAACTGACTGAGCCACCCAGGTGCCCCAGCATTTCCTGTCGAATTCTAGAGTTTCCATCTCTCTGCTTCTATTCTTACATGTTGTCTCCTTTCCCCCTTAAAGCCTTTATCATATTAAGCATAGTTATTTTATTTTTTTATATTAAATATAATGTATTGTCAAATTGGTTTCCATACAACACCCAGCGCTCATCCCAACAGGTGCCCTCCTCAATGCCCATCACCCACTTTCTCCTCTCCCCCACCCCTCATCAACCCTCAGTTTGTTCTCAGTATTTAAGAGTATCTTAAAGCATAGTTATTTAAATTTTTTTAATGTTTATTTTTGAGACAGAGAGAGACAGAGCATGAATGGGGGAGGGTCAGAGAGAGGGAGACACAGAATCTGAAGCAGGCTCCAGGCTCTGAGCTGTCAGCACAGAGCCTGACGCGGGGCTCGAACTCACAGACCGTGAGATTATGACCTGAGCCAAAGTCGGATGCTTAACTGACTGAGCCACCCAGGCGCCCCAAGCATAGTTATTTTAAATGCCTGGTCTGAGAAGTCCAAAATCCCTGACACATCTGAGTCCAGTTTTGATGATGCTTGCTTTGTTTCTTCAGTGTATGTTAAAAATTTTTTTTTCCCTTGGCATATCTAGTAATTGTTGAAAGCTAGATATATTGAATTGGGTAATAGGAACTGAGTTGAAGAAGTCTTTGTGTAAGGTTTGTTTGTTTGTTTATTTATTTTGAGAATGAGTGAGGGAGGGGCAGAGAGAGAGGGAAAGAGAGAGAATCCCAAGCAGGCTCTGCACTGCCCTATGTGGGGCTCGAACTCATGAACCGTGAGATCATGACCTGAGGTGACATCAGATGCTTAACTGTCTGAGCCACCCAGGCGCCCCTGTGTAAGGTTTTATATTAATGTGACTAGGGTTTGGGCTGTGCTTCAAGTTGTTGTAGCTGTAGGTGCCAGAGGCTTTATTTTATTTAGTTCTAAATGATGTGTATATCATTTGTATTGTTTTTAGTTTTAAATAACCAGGGATTTTACATCCCTCCAGGGTCTTTGTTTTTGTGTCTTTGACTTTGGGCTTCCTTGGGTACGTGTCCTCAGAGTCTGTGCCTTGGAGCATGTTCCGCGGTGATCCCCTGGTGTAAGCCACAGTAGCCATTTCAGTAGGGATGATTTAACAGGGGAGGATTGAAAGAACAAACATAAGCTTTGAAGCAACGTAGTGAGAGCAGCTGCCGGAAGCCCCTACCAGAACCTAGGGTTATGGGAACCCTAGAGCTCAGGGGCGGAGCCCTGTGGAGCTGGGACTCAGAGGGTGGAGGAGGGGTGCTATGGAGCTGGGTGGGACTCAGACCTCCAAGGAGGGGTTCTGGGGACATCAAAAAAGATGGAGGTTGGAACCAATTGTTGCTCTCAGGGTGAGGTTGTAGAAAAGCTATGGACTGGGCAGCGGGAGTTTAGGGTGATGCCCTTTGGCAAGGTTCTTCCTATGGTGGGGAAGGAAGAGTGCCTCAAACAAATCCGCTGAGCTATACTCTTCAGATCTGGTACATGCCTTGGTTCTGATTTCATGTTCTTCAAGTCCCTTTCTGATTATAATTTGGTTTTCTATTCTGTATTCCCTTCTGACTGTGCCAGAGAAAATAGTCCAGTCATACCAACCCCATTAATCTGAAGGCATTGGGGTTAGACATCAGTCTCTATTGATTTGACTACGGTGAATTTGCCCTGGGAGACAGATCTTTCTGTGGGCTTACAGAACCAGGGCTCTGTGTCTTTAACACTGAAGGGTATGACACAACTCTGTGATGACTTGTTCAGGAGATATGCCACCCGATTTTCTCCTGGAAATGTTCCAAATGCACAACATATCTTTCCCAAGTTTCCATCAACCCTGACTGAATAAAACCACATCACGTACAGCCAAATCACAACAGACGAATGCCTAACTCGCTCGGATTCAACTCTTTGAGCTCCTTACAAAAGGAAAACGATAATTTCACTGACATTACTGGGGAAGAGAGAGACTCATCACTGGGTGGTATGCAGGATTCATCCTCTTTCTTCATAGTTCATCGGACATTTGGTTTTTATGCACACACGGTAATGCACTGGGTGGAATATACCAACCATGTGTGCTGAGAGGCAATAAAGGTAGGGCTGTAGAGCCTGGTCTGGAGCCAGACTTCTCAGTGTTCAAATTCTGGTTCCACCACTTAATGGCTCTATGACCTTGGGCAAGTATAACTTAATCGCCTCGGTTTCCCGCATCTGTAAAATGGAACTCAGAATCATACCTCCCTCTTAGGGTTAGAATTGAGCTCTGTAAGTAATAGTAAGCTCTGACTAGTGCGAGGTATTATCATGATTCTTCTTAGTCTATTTAATAGCTACTTAAGGGATTTTCAAGGGCAACTTTGGCTCCACATGACTTTTCCATTACTTACTGATTTTATAAATTTCATAGGGCTCACCTACAGAAAACGGGACCTGTAGGATGTCCTTTGCTGGGAGAATCTCCAAAGCTAAGCCCTCTCAGGGGTACTGAGAATTATGATCTTCCAGCTCAATGGGAAGGAAGGCCACACCCCTGGCCAGGCCCCCCTAACCTCCTTGTTGTTGAGCTAACCTTGATGGAAACTTTCAGCAAAGTGTTTCTGCAGAGCGATCCATAAAGCATGACCTAGAGCTATATTAAACCTACAGAAATCAACCTCCAACGGTGAGAAACAGTTTTATGATAAAGTAGTGATTACATTTTCTAATGATTGCTCAAAGTATTTTGTAATCTATCGGGAATATATTTCACAGCTCCTGGGAGCCCTCCCACTTGCCCATTTGTCATTCCAAGCTTTAAGTAGAGCATAGAATATGAGCAGAGCAATCTTGGCATATGGTATCCTTTGGGGGACTCAATATATGCAACCGTCATGCAATTAACCTGTGTTTTGCTAACTTGCTCATTATGATACTGTTTTTTACCTCAGCAACAAAGAGAAAACATTTGTATGAACTGCACATTGGGCCCCCTTCCCCTACCCCAAGTTTCTTTTTTTTTTTTTAAATAGGATCATATCTTTCAGACTCTAAGTGAATTGCTAGCATTTTTTGTTTTCCTGCTAGAAAGTTTTTTCTCTTGAAAAGTTCAGAACCACAGATCCTTTGTGAAGTCTTTTGAAAGGCTTGTGGTGATGTGGAGTGGGCCCTGATCTAATAGTCTTCAGACAAGCAGTTTCCTTCTCAGAGACTGGTTAGATCTTTTTCCTGCTCATTCCCTGAACCCGGAATTCCTGGCTTGAGGTTCAGAGCCCAGCTACGGGAGTTAACAGTTTTTCTGAAGGGAGAAAATGTACCACTGCTAATCATGAAGAAAACACTCTGGGTCTGGATTTTCACACAGCAGAGAGAAGCATGGAAGGAAGAAAGAAGATAGAAAACAGAAGCGTAGAATTTAGTCGACCTTCTTCTCAGTGTTGGGCTGGAAAGTGGCTTTGTTATTGATCTCAAGACGGGGATCCCTGGCTGCCATTGAGAATGAGGCCGTAAAGGTTATGGTCTCATTTGAAAGCAGGCACTGGATCCCAAAGATTTCTATTCAAAATGTAAGCAAGAATTAATATTCTAATAAAGAACATACAATGTTAAGTTGGAAGGGATTGGAATAAATTAAGAAATGAATATACACAATACACGTGTATGTTTGCATGTTTGTATGCCTATATGCGCAGATGCGTGTGTGTGTTTCCCCCAGTCAATACTCGATGCTCCATGTGTGTGTGTTTCATTAAAGGAGTGCAGATATGGAGCCTGGGCTATTATTTCCAGTGACTTGCAGCCTCAGGGGGCAGCAGTGAAATGGAAAAGAGCAGGGTAGCCTATTCTCCCAGAGACGTTCACTGCATCTGAAAGGTCGTGTCATGTTTCCTGGCAATTGACTCAATGGGTTTGGATTCTATAGCTGTTTCTACTCTGCCCATGTGTCCCGAGGAACGTGCCTTCCGGTTGTTTTCACATTGACCTCATTACCCAGCCCGAGCGATGAGTTTGGCCTGGACTCCCTGTGACTTCCACCTGCTCAGGGCTGCCTGGCCCCCACGACCCCATGCCTCTGCCCCAGGAGCATGGGTGGGTGTGAATGCCTACCTCTCTCTTGGCTTAGGAAGGCAGATCCCCCCACCCCCACCCCCCGGCAAAGACCACCTGCATTCAGTGAACAAGAAATGGAGTGTGAGGATGTGTTGCTGGGTGTGCGGGGCTATTTCTCCTACACACAGGAGGGCAGGAATCGAGGGAAGAAGAGACAAGAGACGCCCAGGCCCCTAGTCTCAGAATGCCATCACATGAACAGAGGGACTCAGTCAGGACCAGTACAAACTTCCCAAATTCCCCAAGTCTTAGATCACGCCTGGATGCTCTCTTTGAGCAAGGAAACTGTAATTTTCTTGAATTCACTGTCTACAAAATATTCTCTCTGGTAACTTTCAAGGGAATTACAATACTTTTAAAACCAAGATTGTTCCAGTCCCTGGAACAAAGTAGACTCAGTCAAAGCCAGAATGCCCCATGAATTCAAAGTTTTAACTGCCAAGCTATTAAGGAACTTGATCATGAGTCGGTGGCCAAAGTGGGTCCTCCAGTCAGACACCGGGAAGCCTAGTGGATTGGGCCCACAAGAGCAAGTCACGGTCACAGATTTATCCCTTGTGTGGTCACCGTGGCTGAGTTATCTGAAGTCACAGGGCTTTCAGATGAACATCTTTTTCCATACCCTTGTTACAACAATTAAATGGATCGCATCCAGGGAGAATTTAAGTTATTTAAGGCCATATTTTGGATTTTGACTGTGGAGCTATTTCATCCACCAGAGTCTGGCCAGTTATCTGAAGTCCGGAGAAGGAAAACTAAAGTCTGATACTGAGGACAAGAACATTCTGAACCATGAAGGTCAATCAGGGGATAGAATAATTCCGCTCAGGAAGCTGTCAGGACATTAGAACTGGAGGTATTCAAGGGAAAATTGGATTGTAATACTTAGGGAAATAGTATGGGAAGACTTTTTGCCCTTGTTTTCGATGTCTGAAGGAGATGACCCCGCAGCCAATCTATAAATAAAATGCTTTTTTGTTGTCTAAGATTTTTGGTGCTCTGGGAATGATGGGATGCGTCGGGCACTTTGAAACGTGATAATACAAAAAGCATTGCGGTAAAATGAAAGCTTGATGTTTCTCTTCATCACAAAAACTATATTTGAAATGTGAGGCTCATTCTAAAACGCACCTCTGACCGTGTCACTCACTCTGCATTAGGGTAGATCAGGCTGTGCAAACATGTATAGAACTGTTGTTCAACATGATGGCACTTTATCTTTTGCTGTACACTCTGAGACGGTGGTGCTTGGCTGACAGAAAGTTTTCTTGCACATGGTGATTCAGGAATCCGGACTTCTTTCCTCTTCTCGTTCCATCACGCCCCAAACCCCTGCTACCCTCTTCACGAGCTGTGGAAGGAGAAAGCGTATATGGGAGGGACAGACATTTCTTAAAAACCTTGGCCAGAGGGGGGACCTGAGTGGCTCAGTTGACTTTGGCTCAGGTCATGATCACAGGGTCATGGGATCAAGCCCCACATCAGGCCCTGCACTGAGTGTGGGGCCCGCTTCAGATTCTCTCTTTCCCTAGGCCCACCCTCCCCCACTCATGCTCTTTCTCTCTAAACAAAACAAAACAGAACAAAACACAGCACCTTGGCCAGAACAGGCACCATCCTCTTTTTCATATTTCATTGGTGAGGCGCCAGTCACAGGGCCGTATCTGCCCAGGAAGCGACGATCGCTTTCACTCCTTTTCTTAAAGTTCATCAGATCCCTGCAGCAGAGGTGGAGAATTTATACCGGGCAGAGCAAAGCCACAGTCTTCTTCGAGAAACCAATTAAAGCCACAGAACCTCTCTCCGTTCCTGAAACCACGGCCAATTCCTCCTGCAGGTTTAGGAAGCGTTCCCGGATGCCATTCACAGAATCCCTGATCTAGAGGGACAGAGAAATTGTTCTCTGATAATGATCCGGTCTGTGAAGCAGTTCTTTCACGAAAACTTAGTGCACCTTCAGAAGGCCTGGAGTGGATAGGGGACATGCAAGAGGCTCGTTTTAAAGGCCAGCGTCTGTGGGACTGGCTGCCTGAGGACAAAGGTGAGGGAAAACGCTAGACGTGCGCAGCAGCCCACGGGAGCCGAGCCGTTTACTCCGAAGGCGCTGCTAACAAGGCCCTGTTTGATTACCATCTTCTGCCCTGTGAGGCCATCGTGGCTCCCCGCCGGAGTGGCGAGGCTGACTTGTGTGCACAAGGTGGCCGGTCCTCGGGGCCCAGTTGCGTAGAAGTGCACGCAGGTGTCATAATTAGCCATTTCCTGGCAACCCCCCGCCGATAAGCTACAATCCTCAAGACGCAAGCCCCTGGAACCTTTTACAGAATTGTTTGCAGACCGAGTAATATTCATCTGTAACCTGTTTAATTACCCTAGCCATATATTTAACTGCCCTAGACTCGCCGGTATGAATTTTACAGCAAATCGGATGTGAGGGGGGTGAGAAGCAGGCGGGGCTCCAGCTACCATTTGGAGCTCAACAAAGCCCAAACCGAGGCTGGTGTGCCCACAGCCAAGTCAGGTGGGTGCAAGGTTGCAGTTTCCTGTTCTATTCCTCGCCCGTCAAGACCAATAAACATGTCACGAAGTGGCCAGAAATGTGTGAAGTTGGGAAGCCAAACGCCGATGGTGAGCACGTTTCAGCGGCCTGAGCAGGTTCCCTGGTCCCCTAGGAGGGGAAGTTAAGGCACTAGATTACTTAAGTCGAAAACTCCTGTAAATACCCAGCTTTCTGCTCCCAGGTATTCCCTGCACATCCCTGCCAATATGAGAACCAAATGAACATTTCCCTCCTAGGAGAAAATCGTATTTCATGTCAAAGTCTAAATTCTGTTTATTTGGGCTCTGCTTGTTACCGGCACGGATGAGGCTCCCCTAACGGCAAGACAGGTAGTTGGGGAGCTACTGTGCGTTTTGTACTACCGAAGAGATGCCTGCTCGGGACACGCTCATGCGGCGTGCCCCCGAGGTTGTTAGTGGGCACAGTCATTGAACAGGCAACTGCTCTTGTTTCCTGGAGATTCATGCAAATGTATGTGCATCACACAATCCACCTGCCGGTGTGCACCTCTGTCCTTTGAGGATCCCCGTCCTCATGTGGTTTTGGAGCCCCTGTTAGCCTTCTCAGGCTCAGGCTGCACAGATTGTCCTTGGACAAATGCAAACTTAACCACACGGTTAGGTGAGAACATCTGACGAGGAGCTATTGTATGAAATGCGAGGCATTCCTCTTTGGTAATGTTGGGAGTAAACAAGGTTGATAAGAACGGAGAAACAGCAGTTTCTTTTTCTCATATTTGCAAAATACAGTTATGTGTGTGAAAGAGAGATTGGGTGATAGAGTCATCTGAACAACACTTCATTGGTCTTATTCTATTTGAAATAAATCTCAACTTTTTCCTTTTCTTATTAGTGTAAATCGTGCTCCAACGCAAAGGACTTCTTTTATCCTTCTGAGTTATTTCCTCAAGAGTAAGTTTTATACATGGGAATAGTTGATTAAAGGGTATGAGTTGTTTGACATTTAAAAAATATATATTGTCAATTCATGTTTCCAAAAGAATTATGCTAAGTTATATGGTCACCGGCAAATAATGAGTTTGACAACTTGACTGCAGTTACATCAATATTGGATTTTGCCTCATTCTTTTGTTCATTTGCTAGGTATGAAGTGGCACTCGTTTCAATTTGATTTTTTAAAATTTATAGCAATGATAGTTTCCCATGTGTTTGCTTACCCTTTGTAATTTTTTGGTGACTATTCAAATATTGTGACTTTTTATCCATTTTGGCCATGTAATATCCTCTTTCATTTGAATTTATAAACATGAGCCTTTACAAAACATGAGCCTTATCCCTTTAAACAAAGTGAAGTGTAGCAGTGTTACTGACATTCATATCTGTAAAGTGAACATAATTTATTCCCTGGGCTAGCGCATCAAATTGTGATCATGCATATTTCAAAGTGCCTTTTTTTGGGGGAGACAGGGAGGCGTCTGGGTGGCTCAGTTGGTTGAGCGTCCAGCTCTTGATTTCAGCTTGGGTCATGATCCCAGGATCGTGGGATTGAGCCCTGTGTTGGGCTCCATGCTGAGTGTGGAGCCTGCTTGGGATTCTTTCTTTCTCTCCCTCTGCCCCTCACCCCACTTACATGCTCTCTGTCTCTCTTTCTCTAAATAAAAAAAAAAGTGCTTTGGAAAATCCTAAGCATTATATGCAGGCCAGATGATCTTAGTGTAAAATTTTAATATAAAAATTTATATTTCTTTAAAAGTTTAAGTGTAAGTATAAATATACCTTGGGGATAAGTGGCATAGTAGGAATTTATGTGCAAAAGATTGAGGTGTTTTAACTAGTCACAAACTCAATGAGAGACAGTGGTGGGATCCAAGTGATGAGGTTACTATGAGACACGTTTTATACCTGAATGTGGGTTGTTTTCCTACCAAAGTCATCCATTAGAAAAAAAGCGCCACTTTATATTCAAGTTCAAACTCACTTGTTTAAATTGAATATAAGTTGACACACAGTGTTATGTTAGTTTCAGGTGTACAATATAATGATTTAATGATTCCGTGTTATGCTATGCTCGTCACAAGTGTAGCTACCATCTGTCACCACGCAATGCTATTCCAGTGCCATCGACTGTGTTCCTTATGCTGTACCTTTCTTTCGTCCCCATGACTTGTTCGTTCCATAACTGGGAGCCTGTGTCTCCCACTCCTCTTCACCCAATTTGCCCCTTGGACAACCACCAGTTTGTTCTCGATGTTTATGGGTCTGTTTCTGCAGTTTCTCATTTTATAGGAAAAAGATATATTGTATTAGGAAGACATGGTGGCATAAAAATACCCTGGTCAATGCTAATTTTGATGCTTATGGAAGTTCCTTGATAGAATGGGTTAAAAAAGGAGGCAAGGAAATTTACCATCACTTTCATGATTATTCCCAGTTGTCTGACCTCACAGTTTGAAATGCTGATTGTTGATTCAAGCAAGTCTTTCAGTGGTCTTTCAGAAATCACTCCACAAAGCCCAACTGGTAAGGGGTCATATGGAAGAAGTCATATATATTAGCCTAGGAGATGAATTTAAGTAGGTGAATTTAAGGAGATGACCCCAGTTGCCTCAGGGTGCCTTGGGTGTCTCAGTGGGTTAAGCGTCTGACTCTTGATTTTAGCTCAGGTCATGATCTCATGGTTTGTGAGTTCAAGCCCCACATTGGGTTCTGCACTGACAGCATGGAGCCTGCTTGGAATTCTCTCTACCACCCTCCCCCCCCCCGCCCCGCCCAATCTCTGTCCCTCCCCTGCTTGAATGCGCTCACTTTCTCTCTCTGTCTCTCTCTCTCTCAAAATAAATAAACTTAAAAAAACCCCAACTGCTTAATATTATGTAAATGGACACTTGTGGTTCAGGAGAACATTTTTAGTGAAGGCACCACACACAGATTTAAACAGTCCTTGAACTAGATAGAAGTACACCTACAAAATGAAACAGTATGGATGAATCTTGAACACAAGGAGCTAAACACAAAAAAGCACACAGAAAATCCCAAAGTAGGCAGCTCTCACAGACTGTGCTAGAAGTGAGGAGGGGGTGTTACCTTCTGAAAGGGAGGGAGGGAGGCTCCTGGGGTGCCCGCCTTGTGATGAGTGCAAGGGTCAGTTCACTTAGTGCAAAGCCAGTGAGCCAAATAAAGATGCTTTGTGCATCTTTCTGTATATATGTGTTGTGCTTCAGTGAAATGTTTTAAAAAACACCTCACGTTGAACAACTCAGAGCTCAAGATGGTGGCTCCGGAAAACAGTTTCACATCATTCCAGAAGAATCTCTCTCAAAGCTGCCAACGGAGACTGAGTTATTGTCTTGTGACGAAACCTGGGCAGGAAAGACTAGCCACACTTCCACATGAACCTATTACATTAGAATATCGGGTTCAGAACAATTTAATCCTTAAATTATGAAATCAAAATGAAAAATGTACAGTAGACATTCGACGGTTGCATCTCAATCCCTCAATTATATACCCACGTGGACCGCCCTAGTGTGCTGTAGGATTTTCTCATCTGCAAACTAGTGTGGCCTTTTTACCCTGAGAGTGGCCTTTTTATCCTGCACGTTAAATGTGCAGTTGTAGCTGTTTTGTTTTAAAAGGGAGTCTTACAGGGGCACCTGGTTGGCTCAGTTGATTGAACATTCGACTTTGGCTCAGGTCATGATCTCACGGTTCATGAGTTGGAGCCCTGCATCAGGCTTGCCGCTATCATTGCAGAGCCTGCTTGGGATCCTTTCTCTCCCTCTCTGCCCCTCTCCCCCTCACTCTCTCTCTCTCTCTCTCTCTCTCAGAAAATAAATAAACTTTAAAAAATGTTTAAAAAAATAGAAGGGAGGGGTGCCTGGGTGACTCAGTCAGTTAAGAGTCCGACTTCGGCTCAGGTCATGATCTCACGTTTCGTGAGTTCAAGCCCCAAGTTAGGCTCTGCTCAGAGCCTGGAGCCTGCTTTTGTCTCCCTCTCTTGCTGTCCCTCTCCTACCCATGCTCTGTCTCCCTCAAAAATAAATAAAAAACATTACAAAAAATTAAAAAAGTAAAAGGGAGCCTTACATCACAAAGCCGCCCCGAAGAGGGGAACTAAGGTGTGAAGAAATTCCAAGAGCACTTGTATGAGGGACTGAAGGGTGCTAACCTCAGGTAACAGAAGACTTGAGATGAAGGATGTCTTCAAATATTGGAAGGGCTGTCATGTGGCTCCAGAGAACTGAACTAAGTACCAATGAGTGGAGGGCACATTTCAAGCCAGTATCTTGAAAATATCAGGAAGAAGTTTCATAACAAGTGGAACTCTTTAGAAGTGAGATGGGCCACCTACAAATTGGTCCCCTAGAAGATTTAAGAAGAAGCTGAGTAATTACTTATTAGAAATATTTATTGAAGGGATTCCTTTAATGGATTAGCTCATCTTTGAAGATTTCTCCCAACCAGCGCACCTGGGTGGCTCAGTTAAGTGTCTGACTCTTGATTTTGACTCAGGTCATGATCTCGTGGTCAGTGGGTTTGAGCCCCACGTCAGGCTCTGCATTGATGGCACGGAGCCTGCTTGGGATTCTCTGCCCCCCCCCCCTCTGCTCCTCCTCTGCCCGTGCTCTCTCTCTCTCTGCCACCCCCCTCAAAATAAATAAAATAAACATTAAAAAATTAAATGAAGATTTCTCCCAACCCCAAGATCATGATTTCATGATCCCTTTCTTAGCAGTCTGTCTCTGGTCAGTTCAGTGTCTGCAAAGTTCAGGAGGTGGAGGGTTACTCCCCAGAGTCAAGCAATTTTGGCAGTAATCCCTGGCCAGGATTATCTGGTTTGATTCTCTGTAGGGATCAAATGAACAAAAAGACCTGTTGTTGTCTGTGTTTTTCTAGGTCAAAATTCTGAACCACTGATGTGTTGCACTTAGCTTACAGAGTTTTGAAAAAAAATGAATTTGTTGCCAACATTTCAAAATCAGATGTTTTCACAGAAAACTCCAGGTTTCTGGGGTTTTCTTGAAAAACCCGTAGGCAGGCAATGTTTGGATGGGCTTCTTGAGGGTAGCCGTGGGACCCTGTGGTCTTTGCAACCCGTAAGTGGCGCTGGTGTTCCTGCCTTCACCCAGGCCACACCGGGCTTCTTTACCTGATGCTTCACCTCATCTGCCCAATCCTTTTGAGTTACCAATCCTTATTCAAAGAAGATAGTTTTAAAAGTTTTTTTTTAAATTTTACACATAATCTCAATTGCCTTTAAAAAGCAATGGAGTCTACAGTGATCAATCCACACCAATGAAAAAAAATCAAAGCCTCCTGCTCTCATATTCCAAGTAAAAACGACCCTACCAAGAACGGGTATATTATCTGCTAATTTGCTTTTCAGTGTGAACTTAGAATGCAGTTTTCCTTGACAACTTTGTCTCTATGTTCCTCAGTTTCCTCCTATGTAAAATACAGTGTAAAATATAGTCATTGTAAGCTCATGGAATAATTGGGTGGATTAAATGGAGGCATTCTGGAAAGCACTGTCATGCTTGGCACATAGAATACTCTCGGTAAATATTTATTACGATGGGGGCTACAGTGAAGGAATAATCTGAATTTCAAATAGTAAAATACAGTAAGCTAGAAATACCAAAATATTTACTGTGGTATCGAGTTGGCAAACACTTCACTAATTTGACTGCCATTGTCTTTGGTGGGATTAATGAAATTCATGTCATCGTGTTCATTTTCCAATTCTCCTGCTTTGATCCAGGGGTCAACACAGTCCTGGAGGCTTCCTTAGGCTGGGGGCAGTCACTTGATAGGACTGGGGTCTTTTAAAGAATCAGAGTAACTTCCCTACCTTTTTTTAATCTAGGACATCTCTTGAGGAGATGTCTTCAAAAACAGAAATTAAACTAACACCCAGGGGCGCCTGGGTGGCTCCGTCGGTTGAGTGTCCAACTCTTGGTTTCGCCTCAGGTCGTGATCTCACAGTTTGTGAGTTCGAGTTCCGGGTCAGCACAGAGCCTGCTTGAGATTCTCCCTCTCTCTCTGCCCCTCCCCTGCTCACACTTTCTCTTTCTTTCTCAAAAATGAATTAAAAAATAAAACAAACAAACAAAACCCCTAAAACACAAATAAACAAAACAGACAGTTCCTTTTGGGATAAATAAAAAACAAGAGTCTCTTCAGTACTGCCTGGAGCTAGCCAGACTCAAGGTGAAGGACACAGTCCTCCAAGACCACCAAGTCTGCCCAAGACTTCTGACACTAGTTACAAGTGTGGGAGCCCCCAGGGCATCCCTCACATGAGTTACAAATATGTGGGTCCTTGTGGACTCCCTCAGGTTTGATAATTTGCTAGAATGACTCACAGAACTCACGAAAGCACTCTACTTCAAGTACAGTTTTATTATAGAAAAAGGATGTAAGTCAGAACCAGCCACAGGAAGACACATGCAGGGCAGAATCTTGGACTGGGGTGTCCCAAATGCAAAGCATCAGTGTCCTCAGGAATGAGTTTCATTAAGTAGGCAGGACAGATTGAGTCCTTGACAATATGACTCAATCTCCACCCTCTCCTCCCTGGAAAGGCCACCGATGTCATGTGGCTCAGAGCCCTAGCCCTCTAATCACACGGTTGGACTTTCTCAAAGCCAGTCTGCATCCTGAGTCACCTGGTTAGCACCAACTGTCCAGGGGCCTACCATGAATAACAAATACACTGCTTTTACTCAGAAAATTCCAAGGTTTAGAGGTTACCTCTCAGGAGCCGGGTCAGAGGCCAGACCTCTCTTTGGGTAAAGTTTACCTTTCACTACAGAAGTACATGCCTATGGCAGGTAGCCTCTGAGATGGCCCCCAACGATCTCCACCTACTGGCATTCATACCTTGTGTAACACCCCTCCATTTGAGAGTGGCCTGGACCTAGTGACTCATTTCTAGCAAGGAGAATTGAAAAAAATAGTGGAATATCACCGCTGGAATTAGGTGAATAGGAGTCCAGCTTCCCTCTCGTTGTATTGCGTCTTCCATTGAGGAAGCCAACTGCTATGTTGCGAGCTGCCCTATGGAGAGGTCCAAGTGGAAGGAAGTGAGGGAGGCCTCTGGCCAATAGCTAGCGAGGACCCGAGGCCTTTAGTTCAAGAGCCCATGGGAAACTGAATCCAGCCAGCCAACATGTGAGTGAGCTTGAGAGGAGATCCATCCTTACTGAGCCTTTGGATGAAACGCACACTCTGCCAACATCTTGATTGAACCTTGTGGGAGACCCTGAACTCCCCCCTCGAGACATCCAGCTCAGCCACACCTGGATTTCTGACCCACAGAAACTATGAGGAATATAAATGCTTGCTGTTTCAAGCTTTGAAGTTTGGGGATATATATATATATATATATATATATATATATATATATATTAATGCAGCAACAGATAAAACAACACATTATCCTATTCTTTGCTCTTTTCTCTTGGAAATATGCTTTCCAATTGGTAATAGAAATACCTTTCAGATCATAGATTGAAAGATGGGTTATAGATGCAATATTTAAATTTAGATATGTCCTTCACGGCTGCTCATATGAGCTTTGACACCTACATGATGCTATTATTTTGTCCTCCTTTCAGACATCCTGTTTTCTTCCCTCTTAGTATTTTGTCTGTAACAAGTTAGTATAAAATTAATACAGTTTATAGGTTCTTAGTTTTCTTAATTTTTAAACAAAGCACATGGCATCTATCCATTGCTATAATGTGTTAAGGGTTAATAAACTTCTCCTCAATAGGAGAAATTCTGTTTTGGTTTATCTTCATTTTCCATTCGGTCTTCTTTCCTCCAGATTGAATCCATGTTAAACTAATAGGGAACCGAGCCATTGAAATGTTATTTTGGGATGCTTTTTAAAAAGTATGAACACTCAACCCAAAATTTGTTTTCATTGAAAGTTATTGTTTCAGAATTAGAGGTTTCTTGGAGCTAAGCCCTTTGACAGTTGTAAAGCCTACACCTGTGAATTTGTTCCCTAGAAGACGCTTCCATTCAGTGACCAATTGTTTCTCTGTGGATAAATTCAATTATAAATTACAATAGAATTGACTTTTTCATAGCATCCCTCACTCTCCAAGTATCTTAACGTCCTCTGTGGATTGTAAAGTAATTACAGTGCTCGAAGGACAGCTTAATAATTGTGGACTCGAACACAGCCTTCTCTATATTCGAGAAGGACTCATTCCCAGCTGGGAACATTAAGTTGGATTTTATTGAGACTGAAGCCAGACAGCTGGGTGATCCCTTGTGCTATTTTGAAAAGTATCCTGGGATCTTTAATTTCCACTTGGATGGTCAGGGACGTGAGAGAATGACCCTCGCTGGGGGTGACCTTGAGTTGCACTTGGGGTCTTGAACCAGACAACCTCCTGCCCCAGAGGTGAGATGCGCCGTATGGGCAAATTATACAGCCTCTTAATTATTCGTGCTGAATCCCAGCTGAATTCCCATGGTTGGCTCTCTCCCAGGTGAGTTCAGATGGTGGCCAAGAAGTGTCAGAAAGTTTTCAGACAGGTGTTTCCTAAGAATGTTTCAGTGGGTCTATATGTGATGTTGTTGTGTCATTTTATTGTCTTTTAATACAAGTGTTTGTCTTTCTGTGAGGCTCTTCATGTAATACAAGCCTGACAGACCCTCAAGGTTATGTGGTTGCCTGCCACAGTTTTCTTTTGGCACGTCACAAATGGAGCATCTTTGTCTGTTTCCCTTTGTTCCTTTTCATCTCTTGCCTTGATACCGCTGACTGAGTGTTTAAATGATCACTGTGTCTTTTGCACCTCACCTTGACAGGCTTTGGTATGAAAAGGTGCTAATTAAGCTGTAGCTGTTGGCCCTGTTGTCTGTGTGGGCTCCAGGACTGGAAGGATCTGGGTTAGTGCGTGTGTGTGTGTGTGTGTGTGTTCTATTTTCAGCTTTTTGAGGAATTGTTACCAGTGAGAATTCGGTTGAGAGCTTAGAAACACATCAAATTCCTCAAGCTATGGAGTTGACTCAAAAACAACTCAAAGGGAGTTTGGCAGTTCAGCGAAATGCTGTTGTGTTGGTGGTAATTGTAACTCTACATACACTGAATTTGAATATCTTCTGAATCTAAAGAGAGTGTGTGCCTTTTTTTTTTTTATTAAACATTTTTTTAATGTTTATTTTTTTTGAGAGGGAGAGAGACAGAGTGTGAGCAGAGGAGGGCTGGAGAGAGAGGGAGACACAGAATCCAAAGCAGTCTCCAGGCTTTGAGCTGTCAGCACAGAGCTCGATGTGGGGCTTGGACGCACGGACTGCGAGGTCATGACCTGAGCTGAAGTCAGACGCTTAACCGACTGAGCCACCCAGGCACCCCCTAGAGAGTGTGGGCCTTTTAAACCGATTCATTTTCCTCCCACTCCTCGCCCTGTAGGTACAAGGAATGTAGATCACTGAATATAGGAGTAGAATAGAGTGCTTTTTTCATCAGTGTCTAAAATGTGAGGCAAATTCATGCCATTGCCTGCACTTGTACGCTCATCCACTGGCTCGTGATGACCACAGCATTCTCCTGGGATCTGTTCCAAGGCACTGACTGTGTATCTTCTGAAACTCAAGAACTTAACCTTTGCTCTCATGCCTTTCAATAGAATTTGTAGGCTTCGGCAGACTTCAAAAGCTATCCCACTTGATATCTTTTGCAGCTCAAGATACATTCTATCCCATGAACTTATAGGATTTTTGTTTTCTTTTACCTGGGGTGAAAATGTACTTTTTTCTAGTCCTGTTCTTCTGAGATGACTTTCATCTGTTTACATGAATTCCATTTTTCTTGCTGTGCTTAAAAAAAATTTTCCCAAGTTGTTGACGTAGATGTGAAACTTTGGTTGTGATTTCGGTGAAGTTAGGTGGGGCCGGAAGGTTTTCATCCCAGTATTCTGAGCGCCTCTCGCATTGCCTAGCACAAAGCAGATGCTCAACTAAGAGTTCTGGAGAAGCAGAGTTGAACAGTGGTTACCAGGGGCAAGAAGGTAGGGGAAATGGGGAGATCTTGGTCAATTTATTGTAGGATGAATAAGTCTGGAGATCTAATGTACAGCATGATGATTATCATCAATCATGCTCGTTTTTCATACTGGAAATTTGCTGAGAGTGGATTTCAGGTCCTTTCACCACAGAAAAAGGGAAAAAAAAAGGGAACGGTAACTATGTGACGGAGATGTTAATTGGCTTGATGGTAGCAATAATTTCACTAATATGTATATGAAATTGCCATGTTGTGTACCTCAAATGTATAATTTTAAAATTAAAAAAATGGTTATTGAATAATACAGTAATGGATCCATTCTGTCCAACAATCGATGGCATTATTTGTAAGCACTTCATTGGCTGACTGGATTAATGTACATAAGAGCTGTTTTGGGCATCAGGGATATTTATATGCTTCTGGAGAGTATACAGTCACCTCCGCGAACAGTGTTTGTCGGAGGCATTGGATGGCGAAGGGGCCCAAAAAACCATGGTTGAATTCAGCTTGGTTATAACTCCACTTTCTACCAGAAAATGGGTAAGAGATTTTTGATAACTAATGTGAAAATTTTAGCTCCTAGGGACAGCCAGAAAAATCTCCTTCTGCAGTAAACACACAGAATGATCTGAGGGAATCGGAGAGGGAGCATGATTTGTTCTCTCTCCCTGTGAGCTGGAGTATTCTCGAAGTCTCCAAGGAGAGGATGGTCTCATTATGAGACCGTGGAAGGACCCAAGCATCGACTAAACTGTTCATGCTTGGAGACAGAGAGGGGGCTCAGAGCTTAGGGGAGGACCCCTCACAATAGTGAAGGACAGCCGAAATAATAAAGACCTGTCATCTACACTTTTTTTTTTTTTTTTTTGCACAAACCGTAACATTCTTGGGGAACTCAAAGGGAAAGCAAAAATGCATTTTTGTTTTGTTTTGTTTTTGTTTGTGTTTTTGTTTTGAAGAGGAGGATAATAGAGTACAGGAGGTAGAGTGATTTAACGTGTCTAGTTGGAACCTTTCAACTTAGCCCCTAAGGCTTTTACCGAACCCTGTCGCTGTCCCAACACCTGCTCGGGGCTGACAGTCTTGGTAATTGATGGGCTGGTGGGGGCTCTTTTCTGCAAATACATTAAGGCGGGAGGGGACACTCCAGTCCCCGCCTGGCTGCCTGGCACGGGGGAGGGGGGGCCCGGAGGCGAGCAGATCCAGGGCCTGGCCACGCCGTGGAGGAAGAGGGGATCGATTCTGTCAGTCAGGCTGCCCAGCTACTGTCAGGCTCGGGACCTTTCACCTGCTTCTCGAAGTCATTAGAACTCCCAAACCTCTCTGAAGCCCTTTTCTATTAGACACATACTCCCATGTTTTGATTTTTTGTTCCCAAACTCATTTTTTTTTTATAATTACCTGCATTGAACCACACTTAACCATCTGTGGGCTGAGAGCGAGCGAATGATTTATTAGTCTTGGTTTCATACTGTGCGGAGCAGCACGGGATTGATTTGGCTGGTGACACACACAGCGGACCCGCCAATGGGTGGGGGTCAGTGGCAGAATGATGCTTCTTGTGCAGCTGACACGCACGTGGGGACCTGGGGCTCAATGCCGAGTCGGCGGACTGTGACATTGTAGACGCGGAGCCTCAAGTCAGGGTGGGTATCGACAGGCAGAAAAAGCAATGAGGGGCAGCGCCGGCCTGTTTCTCTTCAAGTAGAAAGTAAAACTGGGTGACAAGAGGGGACATCTGTGCGACTCGAATAGTTTCTGGCGAGGCTCCCCAGCTTTCTTTTGTCCACGCTGCTTGCCCTGCGCACAAAGGTTTGATTGTGCAATGGCCAGCTGTGATCGGGGGAGGGTCCCTGAGCACTTGACTGGGCATCTGGGTGGACCTTGATTTACACCCATATCAAGGAATCCATCCATATAACCATTTCCCATGGGGGCGCCCGGGTGGCTCAGTCGGTTGAGCATCTGACTCTTGATTTTGGCTCAGGTCGTGATCTCATGGTTTGTGGGTTCGAGCCCCATGGGGTCTCTGTGCTGACAGCACACGGAGTCTGCTTGGGGTTCCCTCTCCCCTCTCTCTCTGCCTCTCCCCCTGCTCGCACATGTTCTTTCTCTCTCTCTCCCACTCTCGGGATAAATGAATAAACTTAAAAAGATTAAAAGAATATATAACTATTTCCCACTCATAGATGTTATGCTTCCAGGACTAACTTTTCCTTCGATGGGTGGTCAGCTTGCAGCCTGGCCCATAGAATGCATCTTCTTGGAGAATCACCTGTCCGCACACACAGGATGCTGACTATAGACACCAGCCACTGTGCCCGGCACGTGGGCAGCATTCAGTAGCGGCGACTCCCTTCCTTTGTCGTTTCCTCCGGTCCAGAACAGCAAGATGGAGACTGACCAAAACTGCTTGGGACATGGAGAAGATGATGTGAGCAGGAGAGTAGGGACCCCCGGTGTGACTTCCATGGGCTCCAGGCACTTTTACCTTCATGGGCCCCTTTTCCACGAAAGAAAGAAAGAAAGAAAGAAAGAAAGAAAGGGAGGGAGGAAGGAAGATCATATTTTACTATATGTTGGTATAAAGATGACGTTATTAATATTCTATATTAAAACTTTTTCTTCCACTTAAAAGTTTGCATTTGTTTTCCCTTCTGTCTTCAAAAGAAATTGAACTATTTTCATGGCTCTCAGAAGGATTATGGACCCTGGGCACTGTGGCTGCTGGGCCCAATGGATCCATTGACTCTGGAGAAGACGTGTCAATGACCGTGTCAAGCAGAAAATGTAAAGTAACCCGATCTTTTTTCCAATGATGTACTAAAAATAAGGCATCCAGTGCGTGTTTTAGTTATTTATTTTTCATTGAACTCTGTAGTCTCTTAGTGATGAATGCTGTCTCCTTTTGATTTGCAAGGTAAGGGTGGAGCCCATTTTGTTGACTCTGAGACATTCTCTGAAGTTTGGACTTTCTGGATAACTCCTGATAGGGCGTATTTATTTATTTTTTTATAGCTATGACTTTCACCTAAACTTCTACCTTTGTGTAGTTAGAGTGTGGTAAATTATGGTGCTATTTACCAACTGACCTACTCTTTTGACAAACCAGGGAAACTAGCGATACGAGGAATTTACAATAAATTCCTTTGTGAATAACGATAATAACTAAAAAAGTCCCTGCTGGCCCCTGCAAAGGAAGCTGTTATAAAGCAAATTACGCCCTCTAATGTATTTGCTTGTTACTTGGGTTTTTCAACAACTGAAAATTTTTATTTTATTTTTTTTAAGTTTATTTATTTAGAGAGAGAGAGAGAGGGAGAGAGAGAGATTGAATCTCAAGCAGGCTTTGTACGGTCAGCACAGAGCCCAATGCGGAGCTCCAACTCGCGGACTGTGAGATCACGACTTGAACCGAAATCAAGAGTTGGACACTCACCTGACTGAGCTGGCCAGGTGCCCTACAACTACTGATTTTAAACTGGATGTACCTATCCTTTCTGACCTGGTGATTCTTGAGGGATTGAGCCGTTGCTCTCATTCTTTGTTTGTTTGTTTTGTTTTGTTTTGTTTTGTTTGCTACTCTGACAGATATTTCCCTGTTATGGGAGATCAAGTCTGGTGCAGTGATAGTAGCTTGGGCTACTAAAACAGCTGAGTGTGGTTTAGATCCTGGCTCTACCATTTGCTCTGGGTGACCTTGGACAAGTTGCTCAAATGCTCTGTGCTTTAGTTTCCTCCACTACAAAAAGAGGATAAAAATGCAAGTAGCCTTCATTCTTCAAAACAAATCTGTCCCTGAAGTCATGTAAGACTGAATATTCACAGAAGAGAAACCTATATCCTATTATTTAAAATAGGGAGAGGGGCGCCTGGGTGGCTCACTAGGTTGGGCATCCGACTTCGGCTTAGGTCATGATCTCACGGTCCGTGAGTTCGAGCCCTGCGTTGGGCTCTGTGCTGATAGCTCAGAGCCTGGAACCTGCTTCTGTTTCTGTGTCTCCCTCTCTCTCTGCCCCTCCCCCACTCACGCTCTGTCTCTCTCTATCAAAAAATGAATAAACGTTAAAAAAAATTTTAAGGGGCGCCTGGGTGGCTCAGTCAGTTAAGCGGCCGACTTCGGCCCAGGTCATGATCTCGCGGTCCGTGAGTTCGAGCCCCGCGTCAGGCTCTGTGCTGACAGCTCAGAGCCTGGAGCCTGTTTCAGATTCTGTGTCTCCCTCTCTCTGACCCTCCCCCATTCATGCTTTGTCTCTCTCTGTCTCAAAAATAAATAAACGTTAAAAAAAATTTAAAAAAAATTTAAAATAGGGAGAAAATGGGTACATTTCTAGCTCATCCTAGGATCCCACCTGATTGCCCCCAAATCACTAAAACTCAAACCCTTCACAACAATCCAGGAAAGATTTCTGCTTAACATAGAAATATTTAAAACATTATCTCATTTTTTAATCACTTAGCTAACTCATTGGTGGGTATGTTTGTGTGTATAGTAGTTACAGGGATTATTTTCTTTCTATGTTTCATCACATGTATATGCCAATATAAATGAAGTAATATGCTAAAAACACATAAAAACACGTGAAATAAACAAAACAGTTTAAAAAATGAGTCCTAAGACTCTACATGTAAGACATACAGATTGAAGGTGAGTATGATTTGGAGGTGAGAGAAGGTATAGAGAGTCTGGGTCACTGTTGTCTGTGAGATGTCTTGAAGATACAACTCTTTGGCCCATTGGCTGTGTGAGTGGCTTGGACATTATCTTTGTCATCTACAGCACTAGAAGGAGTGTCTTCTATCAATAAAAGAGTGTTGATTGAAAAATTTCATTCTTCATCTAATCTTTTTTAATTTTTTTTTCGACATTTTTTCTTTATTTTTGGGACAGAGAGAGACAGAGCATGAACGGGGGAGGGTCAGAGAGAGAGGGAGACACAGAATCGGAAACAGGCTCCAGGCTCCGAGCCATCAGCCCAGAGCCTGACGCGGGGCTCGAACTCATGGACCGCGAGATCGTGACCTGGCTGAAGTCGGACGCTTAACCGACTGCGCCACCCAGGCGCCCCCATTCTTCATCTAATCTTAAAATTTTTTTTTAGTGTTTATTTACTCTTGAGAGAGAGAGAGAGAGAGAGAGAGACAGAGCATGAGCGGGGGAGGGGCAGAGAGAGAGGGAGACACAGAATCTGAAGCAGGCTCCAGGCTCTGAGCTGTCCGCACAAACCCTGATGTGAGGCTTGAACTCACAAACCACAAGATCATGACCTGAGCCGAAGTCAGACGCTTAACTGACTGAGCCACCCAGTTGCCCCAATTCTTCATATAATCTTAAACGGATGGTGACCAAAAGCTTCTAATGTAATCATTGCTACAGGACGTGTGATTCAAATGCCACACAACCAGCAACATGTTCATTCATTCTCTTCAATATAGCTCTCAGGGGCACCAGAGTCATTGGAGGAGTCCTCTGATCTGAGTTTCTTCCCCAAGTCAGTGTTAGCCTCTCCTTAGAGGCTTTATGTCCTGGTACATTTTCTTGCCTTCTGCAATGCACATATAAGATGGCATCTGTTAAAAAAAAAGAAAAACACCTAGTTTCATCAACACAAAAAATTTGTTTTGCAGCAAATCACCTTCCTTCAGGGTTTTCTGCTGTTCTCAGGGGAGGATGTCACTGCCTCACTGGCGGCAGTAGCTGTCACGCTTGTGCTCTTGAAAATATCCATTCGTTCATATTTCAGTCTTTCTGAAATCTTTTCAACCATCCAGACCTTGGTGTGGAACTCTACTTCTGCACTGAATTTTCTCTCTCCTTCTTCTGGTCTTTGAAGGTGATTAGCCCCTTCTGTTATTTCCACAGGGAGTTCAGTGGCATCGCATAGTGGCCATCAAGCCCCTCATGGGGTATTTTTTCAGTTAAAAAAAAAAAATATTATGCTTTCCCGAGTAACACTGTGAAGCTTTCCACAACTAACCATACTTTTATAATTTTGTTTATTTTCCTGTGCCTAGAAAAGCCATCAAGTCGTTGCGAACTTGTACACGGCCATGTTTTCAGGTGTCTGTTTCTTCCACTTCCGCGTTTTTGTTGCATGTACCTGGTTCTCTAGGCTTCTTGGGGATTTTCCACTTCTTGGCATGCATTTTTCACTTGGTAATGTAGGAAGCTGATAGCAGCAGGGCAAATTGCATTTATTTAAACAACGTTGAGATGAAATCAGTGAGTGAGCTTGATTCGGTCCCAGAGCAGCTCCGTGCGTTCTCTCATCAGGTGCAGGAACATCAAATAGTGAATATGGGGTAAAGCTTTTTGTAGAGATTTCCAACAAATATTCTACTAGTGAGAGTCAGGTAAGGCATACTTATAGTACCTGCCTCATAGGGTAGCGACAAGGGTGAATACGGAATCCAAGGGCAAGAGGTTGGATGTGGGGTACATTGACATTGCATGGGGCCTTTGAGATCAGGAGCCCACTTGCCCAGCCTTGCAGCTCATCGGTGATGAACAGCTTCTGTAACTGGCCTCTCCCATACTCCAACCATGCTCAAAATAGCTTGAATGGTTGCACTTCTGTCTTTGTTCCATGGATGGGAAACTACCATAGGGAGAAGTCCTGGAGGGTTGTGGGAAATAGAGATCCCAAGGGAGCTTGGAAGTGGCTAATGGGATATAAAAGAAAAGAGATAGAGAAAGAATGATAAGAACAAAAATGTTTCCTTCTTTTGAAGAAACTCAGTGAGTTCTGTCTTGGGTCCCAGGGCTCAGAGGTCTCTACGTGGCCTTTTTATGAGTCTAGGCAGGCAGGAAGTGAGAGTTCTCTGGGCAGACACTAGGAGGATGGACAGATTCTCCCAGGAAGCACCCTGCTTACACACTCAGGAAGCTCGTCAGGAAGAGCAAAGAATCACCAGTTTGGCTGCTGGTTTCTGGGTTGACATGAACATGCTATTTCTTCAAGTTAGGTTTGCTACTGTTGGATCTGCGTTAGCAATGTTCACAAGACACATGTGTAGCCTGAGATGTCTCCATGTCTGACACACACTAGATAAACTTAACTCTCCATAAAGCTCTTGATCTGGCACTTCATGCCATATAGAGGTGACATTCGGATGGTGCAGAGAATTCTTCATAGGACTAATTTTTGGATTTGGTTTCTTTTTTTTTTTTTTTTTTCCAGCGAGCTGGTAAATGTTGAATTGAAAACTACGGCATTATTTTGGGTCAAGTTTGTGTAGAATAACAATAAAACATTTCATTGGACCAATGGAACCAGCTGGACTGAGTTCCCCCATTCATTACCTCTGGCTTTGTAACTTTCTTGCTTCTCCAGAGAATTGCTTCTGTTATTGGAGTGGGGAGAGTTAAAGCTTTGGAACACAGATTCTTAGTGAATAAAGAGAAATGAATATAGGTGGGGAGAGCACATATAAGTCAAATAGAACTTTGATACAAAAATCAGATGTGATCTAAAGACTATTTCACATTGGGAATGATGTCTGGATTTTAAATTCCTGACTTAAAATGACTATTGCATCACTGCCACCTGCTGGCCAGGAAAGGTATTAGGCTAAGGTGCCATCAGGAAAGGGGCTGTTCTTTAAGGAGTAAATAAATTGCTTCCTATGGTTATTTTTATGTATAAAGGGCCTTTCTCTGAAAAAAAATTGTGTTTAAAAATTTGCTCTGTTTAGGAAATGTTTTATTATTCCAAAATTAGCATTTTGTATATATAAAAACATTGTCCTTGTAGGAAGTTGGGAAAATACAGAAAAGTATTAGGATTATATCTTATTGTTTCTTAACATGAAAACATTTGGAAAAAAAAAATTGGGATTGTGATATATATATTGTTTTGTTTTATTCAGTTATTGAATTGATTTTTCTTTTTTAAATCATGAAATATTTTAAGCATACTGTAAAATGTAGAACATAGCAGATACCCCTGAGCCCCCTTATTTAGATTTAACTCTTTCAATATTTTACTGCAGAGTTTGCTTTAGAATTTTTTATAGAAGAAATACAACTTTATAGGTACAAGTGAAATTCACACCTGTCCCCACCCTCACCATCAAATTGCCCTCAAGAAACAATCTATCAGTATGGTATTTAAGATGCAGTGAAAATTGTACACAATTGGGTGGTACACTCTACTTTTTTTCAATTTTCTTTTTTCACTGAACGTTGTATTTCTGAAAATTTTTACTGTGTTTATATGTAAATCTAGTAAATTACTTTACATACAGTTGAATTAAAAATTCCAGTTTGGAAAAAAAATTGATCCTTAACTGGAGAGTTTAATCCATTTACATTTAGTGTGAATGTGTTCAGATGTATTTCTACCACATTCTTTTTGTTATCTATTTATCATGCTTTGTTGTACACATCTTTTTGTTTTCTGTTAGAGGCTGAGTATTTTTAAAAATTGTTTTTCCTCATTTACTTGTTTTGAAGCTATATATTCTATTTTTTCCCCTACCCTTAAATTTGTACTATGCCCATTTGACTTAAGTCTAAAGGGAATAATCATTGCTTCTCTTCTCCTGAAGAGTACAAAGATCTTAGAATGTTTCTTTCACATTTCTCCCATCTTCCACGTTCTATTTTCCAGGATTTAATTCCTTATTGTTTTAGATCCCCACATTAGCTACCACATCACCATGATCATCATCATTATTACCATTATATATCAATCAATGCTTACTTAGATTTGTCCACATGGCCACTTGTTACATTTTGGTGTGTGTGGCTTATTTTAGATTGTAATGCTTGTATTCTGTATTCTAGTAATCATTTTTTGGGAAAGATTTTTTTTTTGAAAGGATAGGGTAACAGTGGGATCTAAATGGGGTTGAAGTAAAAACTAAATGGGAGAAGGAAACAAGAACCTAAAGAATAAGAAGATATAAAGTCCAAGATGAACAGAACATTTGCCTAAAGCCATAAATGGGGTTTATTTCCTGTTGCCATCTCAAATATGAAACTGGATTCCAACTTACAGTAACATGAACAAGTTATATATATATTGACTTCTTGCTCTGGGTGGTCGTGTAACTGTGGGCTGGTCTCAGTTTGTGCACAGTGAACATTTGTTAGTAGAATTCACAGCCCTGGAACTGGATAAAATGCCACAGATAATCTCTTGAAAGACACATGCCTTCTTTTTTCTCAACTATCTGAACTGATGGAACAGGATACTAGGTCAACTATATTCATTTTTAGAAGCAAATAGATGAAGAAGCAGAGCCGAAGATTTATGTGATATTTAGAGATGCCCTTTATTATTATTTTTAATTTTACTCTTATTCTGACATCACCTGTGTTTGCTCTTGTTGGGAAAGCTTTCATCTTTGCATGACCACAGACGTGGGCTGTTAGGAGGGACATATTAAATTGCTCTGTTTTCTGGAAGTTGCTTCGGGAGTGGAGGGCCAGTGGGGGTTGTATTTTCATAGCCTCCTTTTGGAATGGGCAGCTATCCGATGAGTTGAGGGATTCTGAGTAGAATGTCTTAGTCTCATTGGCAACTCCTTTAGCTGTTCCTGACAGAAGGAATCTCCTCTGAAGCCCTCACAGTAGACACATTTAGATCATAGAACCACAGTAGGTTAGCCTGGAAAATTACTTAGAAACATATTCATCCAGCCCTGTAACTTTCCAGAGGAGGAAATGGGAGACTGGAGTGATTCATGATTTATAATGGCAATATGTGCTAGCTTGCCCTCCAGAACACGAGAAGCACCTTTGTAAACTCAAAGATAAACCACACAGCCTCATGTCAAACAATGGCGCTTCTCCTCAGAATCAAGGCCTCCGCCTAGGGATCTGGGGAGCACTGAGTTGGAAGTGAGGAGACTGGGGTTCTAGTCCTGCATGGCCGCCTCAGCTGGTGACCAGAAATTTCATCTCTGAGATGAGGCAGTGGGGAGCAGACCCCTGTTTTCTCCCAGCTGTAAATTGTGTCTTAGTTCCTGCCCAGAGTGACAGGTGTAGTTTGCAGAGCAGAGTTGAGGGGTGGCCACCCCCTCTCCAGGGACTTTATCCAGGTGCCTTCACTACAGATCTGATCGTTCTGTGTAGCTGAGCAACTGAATGTACAAATGGACAATGGCTAGACCCTATGTGAAACTAGAACTCTGACGCACAACAGGTAGCATCCTGCCCTGGGAAACCAATCCTTTATCTAGAATAACCTTCAGGGGAAGCCAGCCTCCTATCAGCCAGACTTGCAGGAAGCCATACTGAGATGCCCAGTAACAATCCAGGACAACAGGTGCCATATAACTAGGACTTGATTAGCCCTGCTTCCAGTTTAGGACCAACCAGAGAAAGCTAAGTGTGCTCCCCTAACCAGTGACATAGGATACCCCCTTCTGGTTAGCTGCCTCCAGCTTCCCCATGAACAGCCTCCACATTCAGGGCACACACGAAGCCTTCCCTTGTTTCCCTGCCAAGATGCAAGTGATGGTGGCTGATTCACCTGCCACAACAGGCCCTGAAATGCCTTCGCCTCTTCTCATTTGGTCAAACTTTATTTATTTCCACACAGCAGTAACACCAGGGATGGAAACGAGGACCCTTGGCCCCATCTTCCCCACCTTCCTCCTGGCTATGAGGGTTCTAGCAAGGTCAGATGCTAGGAATGCCTGGAGAGCAAAGGACTCCCCTCAATGCACTCATTGTTCTTTTGAATCCTGTTTTGTGGCATTCTCTGTGGTAACCCCAATGTCATTGATAATGACAGGGGAAAAAAAAAACTTTTCATGGGATGTAAAGTCCATGTAACTTCAACTTCAGTCCCACTTATGGCAGGTGTGTGGCTGTGGGTTTCTGGTCAATTTTGCCTCCTGTGAGACGGAAAATTGCAGCTTTGGGTTGGGTCATTGGGGTTGTGCCAAAATTCTCTTTGAGGGCAGTTGAGTATGAAAATCCCAGTTCAGTTTGCTCAGACCTGGGTAATCTCCCTTCAGCTTGCTTTTGACGATGATAAATAATTTAGTATTTTAGAGCAGGGGAATGTGGAAATTTATAAAAACAAAAGGTATTTTTTGAAAAAGGAAGACTCATCTATTTAGCGGTTATTGAACACCTACTATTTGCCAGGGTCATGACTTACTATCAAAATTTGTTTCCATCATGTCTGTGAAAGTTCAAGTTCATGCAGACACTGTTGATTCGCTGTTACCACTTGCTGTGACTTTCTCTTTTCCATAGTCTACAAATCTGCTGGTCCACAGAATGTTGGATGAGGAAAAGGCATAAACTGATGTTTCTTCACATGAGTTCACTGACCACTTGCATCCACACTTCCGGGGATGCTTATGATAAAAATTCACTTCACCTAGACCTGCAGAATTGGACATTCTAGGGAGTGCAGTCTACATTTTTGGTGGACTCCTTTGGAGAGCTTGTGAGCACCAATTGTCTAGGTCACATGGCTTCTGCATTACTGGATGTAGAGGGATTTTATTATGTAGGAAGAAACTCCGCAAAGCAGGTTAAGTGGTCTGCTAAAGGTCACAGAATCAGTTAATGGGTGGTTGTAACATACAAAACCCAAGGAGCTGAATGATAAAGAGATTTGAATCTGAGTCTCTCCAAGGCTTCAGGTCAAGTGCCTACCATTCACAAGTCATAAAAGAAATCACTTCATAAACTGTGATACAGTTCTCAGTCAGAAGTTCACTGAATGGGGTGGAAAAGCTGGTGCTGTTTCTGGAGCCTTAGATTTTTGTTTGTTTGTGGCTCCTGGGAAGCCAGGCATTAGGGTGGGGGGGCCCTAACCCCCAGGCCTGGCTCAGAACAAGTTTCTCAACCCCTCCAGTTTAGGAAGGGCCCCCCCACCCCTCTCAGGAGGGGTCAAGGCTGTCATTGCATCTTTGAGTAGAGTCTTTGCCCACATCAATTTACCCCTGTGGTTTGGGGGGCTCTTTGGAGGTTTCGGCCATAACTGAAAAAAATCCTTTTCCATTTTGTTGGGAATAACCTAATCAGGAAGACTGTTTTCACTGGAATGATCCCCCCTCCCCCTACCTTCCTTGTCTTAATCTTTTTCTGTTTGTTTTATTTTACTGTAATCACTTTACAGGGCTGGTGACCACTTCCTGAGTTGAGCTTTGCCACCTTCCAAAGCAGCTGCTGCAATGCCACAGCACCCCGGGGGCCCCCTGCAGTTAAGAGTGTGGGTGCCAGGCAGGACCAATCCCTGGAGACTCCTGTCTCGCCACACTGCTGTTCATGTGAACACACAATCAGTGGCCAGATCCATGCCTTTCCAGAAATAGAAAATAAAAGTAAAATGAGCCCCGCATTTATGTAGAACCTGAACAAAAAATGTTTTTGTTAGGGGCACCTGGGTGGCTCAGTCGGCTCAACATCTGACTCTTGATTTCGGCTCAGGTCCTGGGATCAAGCCCCGCTTCAGACTCCATGCTCAGCACAGAGCCTGCTTAAGATTCTTTCTCTCTCACCCTCTGCCCCTCTCCCCTGCTTGTGTGCTCTGTCTCTCTAAAAAAATACATAAACATAAATAAGTGAGATGTTTTTGTAAAGTACAGTATATACCCAGAGAGAAATAATTCTTGCTGAAGCAACAGATTGTAAGGAGTCCTTCTTTCCTGCTTTACTCGTTCTGGATTCCAAAGCCACATCTGCCAACATCAGGCAGGTCTACTGATCCATTTGCAATGATCCAACACATTTGGTGTCCAGGTGCCATAGACCTCACATGCTATACAGCCGGGTCCCGATAGAAGCATCTGGCTCTTCCTGTCAAAGACATGGCTGACACCCTTCTCAGAGGAGCAGACTTTGTCCTGGTTCCCCTGCATGCCTTTTCCTGGGTTCTGTGCATTCTTTTCCTTGGGTTTCATGCTGTTCTGGATTGAAGCAGGCTGTCGCTGGTTGGATTGCTTCTTGTGTGAGTCTGTGCTCCCGCTTGCTCAACGTTCCAAGTTTACAACCTTTTTTTGTGAGGCTTTCAGGGAGGCACTGCTTTCAGCCAAGGTGCTCTGAGAAATGCAGGCCACTGGGGCACCTGGGTGGCTCAGTCGGTTGAGTGTCCGACTTTGGCTCAGGTCATGATCTCATGGCTCATGGGTTCGATCCCTGTGTCCAGCTCTGAGCTGACAGTGCAGAGCCTATTTGGGATTCTCCCTCTGTCTGCCCCTCGCTCACTTACACAATCTTTCTCTCTCAGGATAAATAAATAAACTTAAAAAAATGCGGGCCCCTAACTACTTACTTACCACTGGTCACTTCAGCGCTGAGTTCTGACCCAGGCCATCCATCATGCCAATGGTTTGGCCCCAAGAATTCTCCTCTGCACTGGGCTGAAGGGAGGATTCTAGCAAAGCAAACACAACTACCCTTAATTCCTTTACTCATTAAAGAAATGATAAAATTATATAATTTTAACATATAAAATAACATATTTATGTAATAAGCAAAACAGAAAACAATCTAGGAAGTAGCGATGAGCTAAAAGGAGAGAAGGTCTTCTGTGGTCTCATTGCAGAAATAGAAACATCAACATTTTGCTTTATGTCACTGATTCTGCCATCTGGTAATCTGTTCTCCCCATTTAACACGGCATCTTGAGCATATTTGCAGGTCACGGTCTTATTTTTAAAAATTAGTTTATTTTACTTTTTATATTCTTTGGTTTAAGCCATTGTGTTTTGGGGGATTATTATTTCAGTAGCAGTATTTTTCTTCCCTCTCATTTTTTAGAAATGGTGGGTTAGTGCATCACTGTGTGGGAGGTCTGTACATACCTGACTTCTGTTGGACAACATAGGTTGTTTCCTAGCTTTTGATATTGTAAACGACATTGGGGTGTGGCTGCATAGCCCCGTGGCCACCTGTTTGCCCCATCCTTGATTATGGGAAGGCTGTTTTTAATGCCTTTTCTGTCGGGTTCCGTGTGAGCTGAACACATTTCCCCAGCAGGCAGAAGGGACCATGTCATGTGGTTCTCTGGACACCAGCGGGTGTCTTCCTTGCTGACTCGGGTGTCCTGCTTCACCCTTTCCAGCTCACCTTCAAGGGTTGCGCTTTCCCATCTTTAGTGATCCCTTGCCACTTGCAAATAGGGGAGTAGAAGGGGCATCCGATTGGTTTTCTGGAGGATGAAGTCGATCCTCCCCTCCCCACCGTGACAGCCAAGGATTCCTTAGTGTTCTCCATCCATGCACGGTAGTGGGGGTGGGGGGTGGGGGTGAGGGGCAGGGCACTTGGCTTTGGATTTGTCTTTCCCTTCTTCTAACTGAATCTCCTTTCTAATCTGTGACCCAGCCTCAAGGCTGAAAATGCTGTGCGTTCCCACTGCCATCCCTCCCCTTAGGGTATTAAAGGAGGACATCATCCATTTTCTCGTGTGCACTATTCTTTTATTGCTGTGTGAGACCCTTGACCTCTCAGGGCCACAGGCATTGATAATTCACGTAGAGGCCAAGTGACCACTCATCTCAAATGGATTTGGTGCTAAAATGGATTTCTAAAAGCCCTGTGGGTGATGGGTGTTCAGTGCCCTCTTGCGTTCCCTAGGTGTAAGGTAGGCTCAGGAGACAGGGGACTTCCCGGTGCCTTTGGCCATGGCTTTTTCTTCTTAGTTATAAATGCTTCCACCCTTCTCCAAAACCAAATCCAGTTTACCATCTACACCCTGGCACCGGGAGACAATGTCAGCATCCATTCTACATCACAGGGGCTCCTCACATGGCCCCGGCAGACACTTGCTCCTGAGGTTCGGGTTTTGAAGTTTCCAAGTCAGTACGATTCTGTGCAGGAAACGGTCTCAGTGATGGTTTGCCTGCAAGCTTTCTAATTACCAGAGGAACTTGGTTGGCCATTTCAGGGTCAGTAGAGAGGGTCCACGTGGTCGTTTGGGTCCCCCTGTCAGAGTCCTTGGGTGTTCTTTGTTAACCGTTGTGTATTTCAAGGGCATGTCTGTGTTACCAACATGGCCTCCTCACTAAGGCATCTCAAAATTGATGCGTTTTTGTCCAGCAATTCCATGTCTAGGAATCTATTACTAAGGAATGAGTTGAAGATCCCACCAAAAAAAGCCTTTTCAAGGATGTTCACTGGAGTGCTGTAGTGCCGTTATAGAGGAGAGGGAAAAAATGGAAGGAAACAACGAACCGTTATGAAAATCTTAGTAAACCAGGATAACCGTGAAGGAAAGGTCACTTATATAGCTGGGGATACATTCAGGATCTAATGCTGGGCGGGGGGGGGGGGGGGGGAAGCAGAAGGTAAGACAAGTATGATTTGATACAGTTCTGCTATCTGCGTAGAATTGATGGACACACACCAGTACATTTGTATCAGTTGGAAGTAATTTTTTTGTGCCTTTTTTTTGAGGGAGGGCAGGCTTTCAGTTATCGCGATTAGCAAGACCCCAAAGGAATGCTTATGCAACTATATTTAGAGAGAGAATAATGGCGGTGCCCTGGCCAGCATTTTTAAGCCTACACCACAGGGATGGGCTACTCCTCATTTTCCCTGACAGAAGCAGACAGCTGGCTGGCATCTCATAGCATTTTTTTTTTTTTTTTAGCATTTTAGCATTCTTCTGTAGCATTTTTAACTTTCTCATGGTGCACACGTTTTCTTGCGTCACTTTGGGGGCAACTTCACACTTTCTGGGAGAAACAGGAGGACAGATGACCCACTAAAGTCTAAAGTGATGGCATTTCCTCAGGCATACCATCTTTGGGGGTCTCAGAGCACTTACGTGGAATACAAGTCAGTATCCTTGAAGTCAGGACTTGTCTGGAAAAAACAGGATAGTCCCTACCCACCCATGAGCTTGCGGCTTCCCTCCAGACACCCACTAGGAAGAGGGTTCTGGAAACCAGCTCTTGCCTCATTTCTAGCTGCCGTCATGGAAAATAGAGACGGGAAATCTCATCCCTACGGTAGAACTGTTTTTAAGAAGAGAAGGTGCTAGTGGCAGAGACAGCTGGGAGAAATTGTTTGAACAGAAGGTTCCTTCTGAAAACCTTCCTGCAACACACACACACACACACACACACACACACACACACAGCTGTGTGCATATGGGGAGTGAGTTTGGAGGAGATGTAGTGGGACAGCCTAGAAGCAAAGCCCCCCTCCCCCACCCAAGGATGGAGGGCGGCCAAGGCTAACAGGAGAGAATTAGCATGTGGAAAAGACAGACGATGGAAACCTGGGGGGAAGGAGGAAAATCCTCCCCCCAAAGATCGGTAGATAGACTGCACCTTCCTTATTCTTATTAGAATCACCAGGGGCTGCTTGGTTGGGAGTGGGGAGGGCCATGTTGTGGAGACATTTTTTAAACATTTAAAAAAGTTTATTTATTTATTTTTGACACACACACACACACACACACACGCACACAGAGTGGGGGAGGGGCAGAGAGAGAGAGGGAGAGAGAATCCCAAGCAGGTTCCACGCTGACAGTGCAGAGCCCGACGCAAGGCTCCCTGTGAAATCATGACCTGAGCCGAAATCATGAGTCCGACATTTGAACCACTGAGCTACCCAGATGCCCCCGTGGGGAGACATTTTTAAAGGGGCTTTTCAGATATAAACTCCACTCCAGAGAGCAGAGGGAGGAGGGTATCAACAGGGGCCAGGAGGAAGGCAGAAGCTTCCAGAGAGGAGGGCCAGCAGGGCCCAGGCCCCACGTGGACGTCTGGGAGAGAGCGAGAGTGCAGAGCAGCTGGGTTATAAGGGCGGTGGTCAGTGCACCAGCAGGGGCCGGTGAGCAAGCAGACCTCAGGGCCCCTTGGAGGCAGCAAAGGGGACATAAGGGGATGGGGGGGGTCTGCGGGGAGGAGCTTCCCCCCCACCCCAGCAGATCTGAGTGGCTCTCCACTCTTCAGAACCAGATGGCCTGTTGGTGGAGCCGGGTGATGGAGAATTCCTGAGCTCCACGAAATTATATGAAATATGTCTTTTTCTTCTGGTGTTTTGGGGTCTGGGGACTTACTGATCTGGGGAGCCAGGCTCTCCTGAGACTGGCCAGTTCCTAGAGATAGCTGGAGGACTCACCTCTCACCAACGAATCCAGAGTCCCCCAACCTTACTTCCTCCATCTTGCTCTTATGCTCTGGGCCAGAATCCCCTGCCCTAATCACCCCAGGGCCAGGGACACACAACTAGGGACAGCTCCTACCCCCCAGAGCCCACTGAAGTTATTTTAACTAGCTAATCCTAAGGCCGTTTACCCTGCCTCGCCCAGTCCCTCCTGTGGAAACCACAGGAAAGGCTCTCATCCATGTTTCCCTCCTGCTCTCTGTGCCTCTGGTCTACCCCTGTGCTTCCCCCTGTGGCCCCATATACCACCTTCCTGCTCCTAGGGAACTGTGAGTAAAAGCTTATTCTTGACAGTCATTTCTGTGCCTGCATGTCTTATCAAACCTGGTTAAAACAAATCCGAGCGTAACAGGAAGTGAACAGGACCAGGCCCAAGTGAAGTTGGCAGTTTCTGTGCCCCCAGCATTCTAGATTTGCTTTCTCACTCTCTCCCTTGCTCCTTGGTGTTCCCAGAGGCACCCCGTATTCTTACGCTCTTGGTCCCTATACTTCATTTGGGATTAACTACAGTGTCATTTAATCTATCGGGTGACTCCAACATCAACATTCTCTCCTTGACTTAGTAATAGAGGGGGGGACAGGGCAGAGGTGGTATGTGGGCATCGGGGACCTCTCTGGTCATTTGCTATCAGACATTGTCTGTAGGCCAGACAGTAACACAAGGCATGCGTATTTTTTAAAATAAAATTTCACACAACCTCAACACATAGTGAAAACATCTCTGAACTGCGCAAACCTTTTGGAAATTTCTCATGACAGAAGGCTTAGAACATTCTCTAACTAAAGGTGATTTTAGTAGCGAACAGAAAGATCACACCTCTATCTTATTACGTTATGAAGTTTTCCTAGGACGCTAATTTTTGAGGTTATCTTTAAAATAAATTCCTTCCCTCTTAACACTAGAGGTCACTCTGCGACCACATATGTGAAATAAGCACCCTGGGGCCGGGGAAGGTCAGAGCAGCTAATCTGTATAATTGCTGAACCATGAGTCAAATTTGTACCTAATTACGAGTTGCTTTGATGCAGCCCAGCGTCTATTAAAAGTTTCCTTCTTTTCTGCGGAAATGCGGATGTTGTGATGTGTATATTTCAACTGGAGCCCTGCCATTTCCCGGCGAAGCAGTCTCATCTCAGACACCTTTCTACCATCCAGAATTTTTGGTGTTCAGTTTCCAGGTGGAGAAAACTACCTGTCACTTTGATGTCAAACACTGGTAACTTGGTTTCTATTTCTTCATGAGATTGAGTTAGAGACAGGTTTTATACAACCCTGGAGATGGAGGTGGGGGGAGGGCGAAAACCACAGGCAGTTCAGACTGTGTCGAAACAGTTGTCCAGAACGATCTGGAAGTTTCTCTTTTCTGTTTTTGGAGATACATAAGACCAGATTGGCATCCGGTGTATGGAATTTGCATCTGACACGGTTCAGGTGTCGCTGAACCTCAAAATGGCTTATCAGTTGGAAATGCAAAAGCCTTATGTCAGCATCCCTAGAAAATGTCAATTTCCCTTGGTTTGTACCTTCTCAGAGTAATGCTATTTCCTATTTGGATAGCCACAGCTTTGGAGATTTATCTGTGCAGAAATTTCACGTGTATTTGCAGGCAAAAATTTGCGCTTTTTTATTCATGGCTCCTGTTCGTTGGAATTTTGTCTCTGACCAATGGGATCTGTGAGGCTTTGCAGTGCCCTTGTTCAGAGAGATTGGGGTTTCTGTACTGGGCAGGCATCAAAGAGCTGAATATCAAACTTAATGGGAAATAACAGGAATGGTGGAAGCTTGTCCCTCACTCTAGTAGCTTCCTGAGGTTTGATGAAGACTTTGCAGGAGAGGCAGGTAGGAGAGGCACAGGGTATGCCGGGCTTTCTTCTCTGGAGGGCAGACTCAGCTCCTGCAAGTGTTAGGGGTGCCTCGACACTGGTGGTCTCAGCTGGGGAGGAGGGACTGTATCCAAGCTGCTCAGCTAAGCCCCCGACCCTTGCAGCAGCTGGAGAGCTGACGGGCACACAGTGGGGATGATGAGCTGTCCTAGGTCCACTTCCTCACATCCCGGGGTGGCCACGTTTAGAAAGACCTTAACTATGGACAGGCCAGGACTCCCCCCAGCCCCACCGAGGGTTGTACCACAATCGTGTCATTGCCCTGACCCTTCTGTGTCGTCCCCAGGCCTGGATTGAATTTGCGGTGTGTTTTTTGCTTAGATTTAAAGCACTCAAAGCGGTTGAGATCATTATTCTCTGTAAGGAGATAACAGAAATACTCTATGGCCAACTTATCTCGGCACCTAACCCGCCCGCCCACCATCGATTTCCCATCTGGGTTCACAAGGTGCTGAATGTAGCGGATCAATTTAACAGCACTGATGTGGCTCAAACATTCCCATAATCTATATTATAGGACGGCTGTCTTCCTGAAGTCCTCATCTGACTTGGTCAGGTGGCTTCTTGATCAGAGAAATGAAAGGGGGCATTGGGAGGTCTTCATGGGAGTATGTCAGCTTTAGCCTTGTTATCCAGAAGGGATGGGGGTGGGCGGGTCTCATCATGTCCATATCCCTCCACCCCATTTTTTACTAATGGACACGCTTGCATCCCCCTGCTTGGATTTAAATTAAAAGCCCTAATGGGTCTCCTGTTTTCTAGCAGCCTACAAATACACCATTTGGGGAGGCACTGTTTAGAAAGCAGGTTTTTACTTAATAAACAGTGATCAATCGAATTGATTAACCATGAACACATTCCCGCAGAGTCTGAGGGTGGCTCTTGCTGTTGGTAATTGTAGTTCACGTGCACCAGACAATTAAATGGCTGCCTGGAGACGATCTGCCAGCTTTCACTTAACGGAAGTAGGGTGCCAGCCCATATTCACGGCACTTTTTGGGTAGGGATGGCCTGAGCCCGCCTTTGTTCCCAGCATGGCTTTGCAATGTCTCTATCCACTGTAGCCATTTACCGGGCACTGGAAGGCATTTCTGTAAACCTCATATCTGGCTGGGTTTTGTTGTTGTCGTTGTTTGTTTGTCTGTTTTTGCTTTTTTAATTTTTTTGTGTTTTGTTTTGTTTTTACTAATTCGCGTGGTAATGAGATCTTTCCGTGCCGGCCGTGTGGCTTCACATAAACCCCAAGTGTTTGGAGCTGCCTGCATATTAGAATTAGTGCTGGGTGCTCTGCAAGGCTTATTACCACCAGTTTCTCTCTGTTACCTAAAACTACAGCTAGAAACTGAGAGGGAAGCTTCCCGGGGCAGCGTTAGCAAACTAGCTGCCTCCGAAGGGGGATGAGGAGGACATAAATGAAGGCAGTTTGCACGGGAGAGATACCAGTCCCTGCTGTGGCTGCAGGGGGTGCCCTGAGCTGCAGCTGATAAATGCAAGGGTATGGCTGGGTGGGCTGCCCAGGGCTCGGGGCCCAGCTCTAGGCCCAGGGGATGGGCTGCTCTCTGTGTGCCAGAGGAGAAAGCCACCAAAGAGAGGACACCTGCCACGTGGAGTCCCCACTGAAGCCCCAGCTCTTTTGGGAGCATGGTTTCCGAGCCTTTCTGCCCTTGGTTTACCAGCTTACCAAAAGTACAAAACAGTAACGCGGTGTATTCCATGTCCCCAGGTTTTGGTAAGACGGCGAGTGGTTCTGGAAGATGGGTGCATTTATGTAGGTTCAAATGCCCTAGGTAAGTGGGAGCCGCCAGAGACTGGATCGCTGGTGTGCAGGCTTCTTGACAGAGGAGGAGTCCTTCGGGCCAAGTGATCTCTTCTTGCGCCCTCTCGTGGTTCACCTACGTGCTCTCCTGATAACCCAGGGGTCTTGAGCCTTCACTGTGAGTGTAATTACCGGACCCCATCCCCGGAAAGTTTCCTTTGTCTGAGGAGGGACCCAGGTGTTGGTACATGGTGCAAACTCCCCAGGTGGTTCTAATGTGCAACCAGGTTAGGGAGCTTCTTAAAAAAAATTTTTTTTTAATCTTTATTTTTGAGAGACAGCCCGAGCAGGGGAGGAACAGAAAGAGAGGGAGCCACAGAATCTGAAGGAGGCTTCAGGCTCTGAGCTATCAGCACAGAACCCGACCTGGAGTTCGAACTCATGAACAGCAAGTTCTTGACCTGAGCTGAAGTCGGACCCTTACCCGACTGAGACACCCAGGCGCCTGGGGAAATTCTGATATAAACCAAGAAGGTATGGAATCCCACATAGCAGGTGGTAAACCATCTATATTTGGTTTTAAAATGTTTATTATTTAGGTGTTTTTTTTAATTTTGTTTAACATGTAACTGATTGTTTTTTAAATTGTTTTTTAATGTTTTATTTATTTTTGAGAGAGAGGGAGATGGAGTGCGGGCAGGGTAGGGGCAGAGAGACAGAGAGGGAGACACAGAATCTGAAGCAGGCTCCAGGCTCTGAGCTGTCAGCACGGAGCCCAATGTGGGGCTAGAACTCATGAAGTGTGAGATCATGACCTGAGCCGAAGTCTGACGCTTACTGACTGAGCCACCTAGGAGCCCCTATCTGTTTGGTTTTAATCTAAAAATATGTGATTCTCTGGAAAGACTCCGAAGGTTGCCTGGAGCTGATAGCCATTCCCAGCTCTTGACCTCTTTTAGTTCAGAGATTGAGGAAACAAAATAAGGACATGATTTCCGAGTCTCTTTTAATGCAGTGGGTGGCTATGTGACACAGAGCTACTCGATATAATGTAAGGAAGAGTCCACTCTTGGAAGTTTCTGGGAAAGCCTTGTATTCTATTTTTTTTCCCTATTGAAAGAGACAGCTATGGAAGACCACCACTCACTCCCTTCTTCCTCTTGCCTTGGATGTAGATGTGATGCCTGGAACTCCTGCAGCTATTTTGCAACCATAAGGGTAACTCTAAGCAAAAAGGAGAGATACTGGCCCAAACAGGATAAGCCTTCTCCAGCAGTGACTTGCCTCTAGGCTTTTTATTGTGGGGGAGAAGTAAGCCCTTATTTGTGGAAGCCACTGGTTGGTTATCTGTTACTTGCAACCAAATAATTAATAACAAACACACTTTCAAATGAAACATCCCAGTGAGAAGCTGATGAAGAGAGAGAGGAGAGGAAAAACACATCTCTCTAGAATGTCTACGCTGGGGCAGGCATGGGGCTTTCATACGTGTCATTACAAGCAGCATTGAAGACACTCTTGTCATTACCATTTTCAGCTGAGAAAACTGAGGTTGACTAATTTTTCCTTTGTTCAAACAGTGTGTGTGAAGGACCAATTATCCAATACAAGAATAAAATTTTGCAGTAAGATTTCTCTGTCTCCAGAGCCCCTGCCCCCGCTTTAGGACTTTTTTCTTACTCCTGGTTGTCAAGAAGTGATGCCGTGGCCCAGCATTGCAGGAGGAGGATAGTTCATGCAGTCAAGAGGGTGGAAAGGGAGGGCCGCAGTGACTCCAGGGAGAGTGTGGTGGGTCCAACACTCAGAGGTTTGAACTGCCTTCCCCATCCCGACGCCACCTAGAACGACAACGATGGCCCGAGAGGACTCGGTTGGCCAAGACACATGGCCAGACTCTTATATCAGAGAGAGGTGGTCAGAGAGGAGCAGACTCCTGGAAGCATGCCCAGAAGCCGAACACCTGAGAAGCGAGGGAAGCTGCTGGCAAACTCTTCTTGAGGGGAATGTGGACTACGGACGACACAAAGACTGAAAATCTGGCGAAATGGGCTCTGAAATGAGAAGCAGCATCCCGCTTCCAGGTCTGTGCCAAACACGGGGGATGTATGTGTTTGATGGAGGGGAATGGAGAGCTGATATCGAAAACTTAGCTAGAGATGGGACATCTTCATCCACACATTACAAAAAAACTCACGCGTTCTGATCTCATGGACCTTCATCGCAGATCGCGGGGTCGGTCGTTCCTCGTCAATCTCTTATCTTCAGCCCACACTAAGTGCAAGACCCCTCCCCTCCAGACACACAGCCCCACATTCAGCCTTCTGTCCTCACCGTGCTCACTGGCGCGTCCGTGTCCCCTCTCCAAGGTGGAGCTGCTGGCCAAGAGCCCGCGTTCCCCGTATCATTGGTTTGCACCTTCCCCGACTGGATAGATCATTAAGAGAATTGGTTTACAAGGCTCTTGCTGAGCTGTTGGCTGTGGGAGAGAAAGTAAACAGACGCTAGATAGAGCTGTAACATATGATGTTATATCCAATGCTTAATGAGGCCAGTAAAAACAGGAAAGCAAGATTAGCCGCAGATAAATGAACATGCCTTGTGTAGAATCAAGAGTTGACTGTATTTTGTTTGATTTAGTTCTAGAAATAGCAGCTGTTGTGTCAATTATTGCAAAGTCGTTCTTCCTAATCTCTTCATTGAATTCATCTCGTTGACTGAAACGGATTAGAAAATTATTTTGTGGCCATGATTATGAGAGACCTACGGTTGCTTGTAGAAAATATAAAGAAGAAGAAATGAGAGAATTGAGATGACCAGTCACCCTACCACAAATAACCATTCATAACGATGGATGACATTGACAGGTATTTTACTGGGTGCCACACTCTGGAACCATCGCTCTGTCGGCACGTCAGCCAAATTCTCTATGAAGAGGCAGCGGTTAGCAACCATTTGCTTTAACATGAGGAAACTGAGGCACGGGGAAATGAAATAACTTTTCCAGTGTTACACGCTTGGACTCGATGCGGTCGGGATCCACCCCCAGCAAGAGTGGCTCTGGAACCTGCATTTTTAGCCACAAAGACCTATTGCCTCTGAGGGAATAACTCCTTACTGACACCAAGGAGTTATCATTTATGCCCTGGAAACACGTATAAATATATATTTACAAGACTGGGAGCACATTCTGTGTGCTGGTTTCCAACATGGTTTGTCATGTAACTTTATATGCCATTTTTATAACTAAACTTTTGATGGCTGCGTTGTATTCCTTCCTATGGAGGTGAATGGGTGTATTTTAAACATTAATCTAATTTCAGGCATTTGTGCTGTTTCCAAGTGTCGGTTCATTTTATAAGAACTACTGAGATGAAAACCAGTTTTATTTATTTTATTTATTTTTTATTTATTTATTTTTTTATTTTTAAATTTTTTTTAATGTTTATTTATTTTTGAGACAGAGAGAGACAGAGCGTGAACGGGGGAGGGGCAGAGAGAGAGGGAGACACAGAATCTGAAACAGGCTCCAGGCTCTGCACGGTCAGCACAGAAACTCACGGACAGCGAGATCATGACCTGAGCCGAAGTCGGCCGCTCAACCGACTGAGCCACCCAGGAGCCCCTTATTGTTATTTTTTTATTAAATTTTTTTTTAATGTTTATTTCTGAGACAGAGCATGAGTGGGGGAGGGGCAGAGAGAGAGGGAGACACAGAATCCAAAGCAGGCTCCAGGCTCCGAGCTGTCAGCACAGAGCCTGATGCGGGGCTCAAACTCACAGACTGCTGGATCATGACCTCAGCCAACCAACTGAGCCACCCAGGCACCCCAAAAGACAGTTTTATATATACCTCTCTGAGGGAATCACTGATTATTTCCTCTAGGTAAATTCTGGAAGAAAATCTACTGGCAAAAATGTTATGGGTAGCTTTAATGATCTCGATGCTGAAACAGGTTTACGTTGGTGGTTTATTTTGATCATGATGATGGAATGAAGGGGCTGGTTTCAAATTTGTAGTTGTGGTTACACCTCTGCCCTTAGCTACACAGCAAGAATGCATTTGATGGGTTGGAAAGTAAATTGCACAGTGGCTCTAATGAACCCCAAAAGCACCATGATGGATCGTCCTCCTTTGCCCCTTCATGGCACTGTGTTCGCCACTGTCACTCGTCTGTTTCCCTTCTGGACTGTAAGCAGGGAGAGGGTCATGCACTGACCCTGGGTTCACTAAGCATCTTCTGGCAGCTGGGCCCATGTAGACAGGGGCCCCGTCTTCATCTGAGTCCTTGCACTTGGGCAGAACTGAATGCTCTAGAGGTTCTCTCTATCTTTTTAAAATATTTATTTTGAGAGAGAGAGAGAAAGAGAGAGAGAGTGAACAGGGGAGGGGCAGAAAAAGAGAGAGAGAGAGAGAGGGAGAGAGAGAATCCCAAGCAGTCTCTGTACTGTCAACACAGAGCCCAATGCAGGGCTTGAACCCATGAACTGCTAGATCGTGACCTGAGCTGAAACCAAGAAGATGCTCAACCCACTGAGCCACCCAGGTGCCCCTCTAGAGGCTCCTAATGAAGGACTGCTGAAGGAATGAATGCCCTCTCCCTCTGGTTCACCTGATGTCCTCTCACTCAGCCTTCAAAACTCACCCAGGCGCCTTCTCCTGGGATGGAAGCAGACACTTAAGGCAGACGAGGGTGACTTGGATCCTGCATTATCATCCCATTTTACAGATGAGGAAGCCAAGGCACTGGGGACTTTAATAATTTGTCCTGGAGCCACACTTCCAGTCAGCAGTAGACTTAGGAACTAAACCTGTTATCTAATTCTCAAGGCTCTGTCCTTTCCGCTTCCACACTGTGGTCTCTAGGAATGAAGTTGAGCAATTCCAGTTCGGGTTAAGCTTAGGGCTGGGCGCTTGCCTGGACTCCTACAAGGTAGGTGGGGCTCACCCCAAGCCGCCCAGAGAGCAGGGACTGGCGTTCCGGCTGTGCCTTGGGGTCCAGGCGATGGATTCAGAAGGCCTCGTGGAGAGGAGGGAGCCCTGTGGTCGCAGCGCCTAACAGGCTGACATGAGTGTTTGATGTTATTCCCTCTGGTAGCACTTTACCCTGTGGCATCTGGTGGCAATAATCTCACCTGGTTTCTTCTAATTAACAAACATGACTTTCATCGCTGCAGCCATTTTTCGCAACATGGCTTCCAGCACATTCTCCATCTCAAATAAGGAATCTAACTAGGGGCTCTCTTGTTTGATCATTCGTTCGTCTGCTTTTTTATGTGCCAGACCTCATTCTCGGGCACGGAGAGTCCAGAGGGCACTACAAGAAAGCTTCTCCCAGAGGAGACATTTGGGCGCGATTCACTCTTCACCACGCAGAACCAGACCGTGGCTCTAGGAGCAAAATGCTCTGGGCATGAGATGAAGGGACAGTTGATCTTAAGAGAGATTCTCTCTTAAGAGAAATCCCTCTCTCAGGGGGATTGCGAGAAAGCTCCTGAAGAGACTCCTTTTTGGAAAAGGAACCACAACCAAAAATAATTAGGAAGTTGTAAGCAGAAATATATTATGACAGAATAAGTCAAAGGAATGATCGAGGTCAAGTCAAAAAAAAAAAAAGAGAAAAATAATCAAATGGCAAGAAATTTACATCACAACTGAGCACCTCTAAAAGTGGGCTCATTTTAGGTTCTTTTTGGTCAATTAGCGAAAAAGAGGAAAACGTAAGTGGGAACCAGTAATAAAAAGAATTGATTTTTTTCCCTCTCTCATGCCACAGCATTTGCAAAGCTTGACATAATTTGCACTGATGTCTTCCTGGGAAGTGCATCAGGATAGCACTTGAAATAATTACGCTCCTAACAGGCCCGTGCTTACACGGAGCTGGAATCCTAGCCTCTGAGTGCTGACGTTCCCACAGGACCTGTGCATGCCCCACTGAGGTAGGGAGGAAGGAGAGCCTTTGCAGCTGGGTTCCCACGGCTGGCTGGTGAAGGAGGAGAGCTTGGGGGCTCCCCGTACATGGCCTTGTATGCTCAGAAGCTGTTCTTGGAGTCCCTTGCTGGGGAAAGAGAGCCTCTGAAGATGGCCAGCCCGGGTGCCTGAGTACACATCATAGGGACCCGGGCCCTGGGGCTGCCTCCAGGGGTCTGGTATCTGGAGCCCCAGGCCTCACCCACAGCCCTTTGTCCTGGCACAGAAAAACTGGCAGGAGAAGAGAGAAATTGCTGTCAGCGTTCGCTCTCTCCTCTGCCTTCTGTATTTCAGAGAGTGAATTTTGCCCATCAATCTGCACTAATACTGGGAATTGTGCCCCTGTGAGGGTCCTCAGCCCCAAGTCCGCCTGGTGGGGCTGTCTGGGGTACTGCCCGGCAGCTCCCAGGACCTCTGAGGTCAATAGTTTGCAAATTAAGAAGGATTTACATGATAGGTTGTGACTGCAACGGTTTCCAAAGGAGGGCTGGAGTCCTTGGGATCAAAAGACTTTCGAGAGTGCCTTCTGTTTTCACACTGCCTGCTGGAATGGCTCTACTGGGTTCGACCCGGTAATTCAAGCTTTAAAAACTCCACGTCTTTGTTTGTGCTTAGACAGTACAAAGCTCTGTCGTAAATCACCTCCCTCCGGTGGCCACCTCCTCCTTCGATGAGAAACCCTGGTTATAAATCAGGATCAAACCAGACACAGCAGTACCCCCACTTTTAAGTAAGTTTATGAGACTTTTTAATTATAAGAAATAATGCTCCTGGTAGATATTTTAAACAATAAAGGTATAGCGAATACATAGAAATTGACCATAATCTCACCACTCAAAGGCAGCCCAACTATTAATTCCAATACTGCTTTTTTTTTTTTTAACAGCAGGACTATCGTTGTAATAGTCTTTATACTGAATGAATAGGAAGGACTGACATCCACGTGTTCTAGAGCGTGTTTTAGTTTTTCCCTCTAAATAGTTTTTGACAGCTTAGTGGCACTACTAACGTGTTGTGGGGCAGGTGCCGGGACAAGGCAAACTTCTTTCTTTGATGGACCCTCCTGACGGTATGTTAAGTTGTCTTACTGACTGCGAGTGGGGGTAATCTTCAGGCAGGACCCAAATGTAGTCACCCCTGGGGGTGCACACGCCTCTGCCGCTGTCCGCACTCACAGCTGGAGAAGACAGGTGGTTTGCAGAAGCGGCCACCCCTTGTCACGGAAAGCCCCCCCCAGTCCTGCTCCGTGTCATTCATTCATCCCTCCCTGGCATTGACTTATCTACCCATTGGGTGTTGTCTGTGGCCCCCAAGAGAGTATATACTTCACGCAGGCAGGAACTTACTGTCCTATCCCACAGCACCTAGTGCGGAGGCCTGGCATTTAGTAGATGATCAGCTAAAAGTTGTTGACCGTATAGACGTGTGCTGGGAACGTCATGGTATGCAGTGATTCAATCTCCAGCTGGAAAGAAGGATGTTGAGGCTGCTATCACATAATACTATAGACGGGGGTGGCTTAAAGCACAGACATTCATTTGCTCACGCTTCTGGAGGCTGGGAAGTCTAAGATCAAGATGGGGACCACTTTGGTTTCTGGTGGGAGCTCCCTTCCTGGCATGCAGAAGGCCACCACCTTCTTTCTGTGTCCTCACATGGCCTTTCCTTGGTGTGTGCTTGGAGAGAGAGAACTTTCTGGTGTCACTTCTTAAAAGGACAACAATCCTATTGGATCAGGGCTCCACCCGTATGACTTCATTTAACCTTAATTACCATTACTGCTTAAAGGCTCTGTCTCCAAACACAGTCACACTGGGGGCTAAGAGTGTCAACATACAGATTTGGGAGACACACACTTCCCTCGGTAGCAAATGAAGTCCCTATTGATTGCAGCAGCCTCCTGCCACAGTGGCATTACGAATGTGTCCTCTCTTGTCCTGAAGGGTGACTGGCATGGACTCCATCACATGTCCCTTTAGCACCACTCAAAACAGGTCCTAAAGGAAAATCAAGCAACTGTTCTTACTAAGAGACATTTGAGTTATAGAAACCTAGGCCAGTGGTTCTCAACCGGGGGACGTTTTGCCCCCAAGGGGCATTCGACAATGTCTGGAGACATTTTTTGGTGGTCACAAAGGGGGAGGAAGGTTGCCACTGACATCTACTGGTATAGGCCAAATAGCCTATGATGCACAGGACAGTCCTCCCTGCCCCCATCAGCAAAGAATGGTCAGGCCAGGAGTGCTGGAGTCGGAAAACTCTGTCCTAGTTCTTGTCTCCCCTTTACTGAAAAGAAAACAAAAATATTTAGCACAAGAAGGGAAATGAAGAGAAGGGACTTCTCTTCATCACCCATGTATCTGGCTCCGTGTTAGATTCTTCATGGATTCAGTCTTCCCAGTGAAATTTCGAAGGGGATAGTATCAGCCCCAGTTTGCAGATGACGAGCTGGGGTTCAGAGAGGTTAAGTAACGTACCCAAAGTCCGACAGGTAGCACATCTGAATATAAATCCGCCTTGTTCCAAAGCCCACACCGTTTCCACCAGGAACAGTGTATTCTGCAGATGGTAGGATGATGCTCCCTTCCGAAGGAAGCACGTTAGACGAAGCAGAATGTCTCCAGGAGGGATGCAGTTAACCTTTTGCATTTTAAGACCTCATTAATCTTGAATCTGAAAATGTGACCAGGCTGACGTGGAGGCCTCTCTTTGCATCATCTGCCAAGAAAAGATTTGTACTGTGTTCACAAGACTATAGGAGGGCTTAGTGAACTCGTCCAGAGAACTGATACTTTTAGAGTGATGATTATTGCTTAGTAGGACCTCAGATGGTGACTACTTAACCTGGAGAGGCATAATGTCCCTAGCACTCTGCATTCAGGAAGGGGTAAACTCCCTATGTGAATCAGTCAACAGTTCCTTCAGTTGACGTTTACTGAGCACGTGCTTTGTGGCTTATGCGCCCCTGGTCCTGAGGAAACCCTAAAGAGACATTCTGACCAGACAAAGTTCACAGTTTATGTAAGGTTAGACCTCAAGTAGAGTTACAATATTGGTCAGAGGTGCCATAACTGAAGCATAGATGGAGGCATAGATATCACTTTGTAGGTGATTGGAGACTTCAGAGGGGACAGTCAAAATCCAGCTTGGGGAGTAAGGGCAGGGAGGGAAAGTGTCTCTGAGGAATAAAGGTTGATCTGTGTTTTGAGGGATGGGAAGAACTTTCTGGAGTGGACACAGTAAATAAAGGCACATCAACAGAGGAGGCCGCTGGGGTGAAGGCCTTGTGGCGAGAGAACATGTTTTTTTTCAGGAGACAGTGAATATTTATTCACACATACTTGTGCCCCTGCTGGGAGACACTGGAGACAGTGATAAACAACAGACAAACGGAAAAGCCGGTCAGGATCATGTGATAGATGTAAGGGTTAGAGGCGGGAGGGTATCAGTGGCACATAATGCCAGCCTCCAGGCATTATGTGACCTGAGTATTCCAAATTTAGACTCTTCCCTTTTCCTGACCCAGGCTCCAGCTTGAGCATTTTGGGTAGTAAAGTTCCATCTTTGTTTCTAAGGTCCCTGGGCTAAGGTACCCAGGACACAGGAAAGGTTGCTGGGAGGGAACTAGGTTTCCTGCCTCTCAGAGTCTGTGCTGGCCCTTTAGGGGAGGTGGGGGCCTGTCCTAGTGTCACCCAGCTCCTTGGCAGCTCCGTGAAGCACCTCCCTGAAGGTGACACCTGCTGAGCATCCCCCATGACTCAGGTTGCCTCCCTGATTAAGGCACTACTGAGAAGATTCCACTCTTGCTGGGGATGGTATGTCCTCAGGATCACACGAGATGTGACATCGTTGAGAAGCTACAGACGCACTCTGCACTGGACCAGTTATTTCCTAAGGGGCCAGCCTGGGCTTTCATGGGGAAGAGTCTGGGGATGGAGAGGGGAGGCAACCATGGGATTGGGCTTTGTTGGGAGGCAGGGCCATTACAACACTGTCTCCAAGATCTAAGACTGCTTTGTCATGGGTGGAGGCATCAATCTGACCAGCATGATGCAAGCTGAGCAAGGAGAGGGTCCCCCAAAGACCACCTGGGTGAGTGTGGTTGAGAAGGTGGAGGTGAGAGGGCTGGAGATGCAGGTAGAACCTTCTGAGAAGTCACGTCATTGACCTTGGATTCCTCCCCGCACGTGATCTGAAAACACCCGCCAGTGTTGGGTGGTGAGTGACACGGCTGATTTGGAGTTGACAGAAGTTCCCTCTGGAAACAGTTGAGAGGATAGATGAGGGATAAATATAACGTGAGTCGTCAGCAGGTGATGTCAGAGGCACTGGGGGTCATACCAAGCAGAATCCCAGGTTTCTGAAGCGGGACAAGAGGGTGCATGGTTGGTTCTGTCATCAGATAGAGCATGTGGGGTTGGAAACAGGCTGGGCTAGGGGAACGAGCATGAATGACTTCAATGTTGAAGATGATGCTGAGTGCAGATGGCCAGGCAGCCTCCGGAGACTCAGGGGTGATGCTCTGGAGGCCTGTGACAGAGCAGATGAGGCATGAGTAGTGGGTCGGCCACGCCCTGGAGGAAGAGGAGGCAGAGGACAGAATCCTGGCAGATCCCAACGTTTAATGAGAAGAGGAGAAAGTTCCATGGAGGTGGTCAGGAAGGGGTAGCCCAGGAGGCAGAGAATCAGAGAGTGTGGGACTGTGGACATTGGTGAAAAATCGTGACAGCCACCTGTGAGAAGAGACTGTTCTTTTTTTCATGATGGAGTTGAAGCTCAGAGAAGTGAATGATTCCCACAGGTCAACCGTTGTCAGTGGGGGAGCAGGCATGCGGCAGGGCCCCTCAACCCCACTTCAGGGGAGGATCCGTGAGTCAAGCCATTTGCTTTAGATTCATTGGACAGGCTCATAAGAGTCACGTTTACAAGAGTTATGATTTTTTTTTCTTTTTCTTTTTCATACCTTTCATTGGAAGGAACATGAATACACTGTGGAAAATTTGGCAAAGCGAAGAAAGACAAAATTATCAGTCAACCTCCTCCTTTTAACCCAGTTATTGTGGTATTTTGGTGCGACTTCTGTGTCCTGAGTTTTTCTGATTTATATTTGGAATTTTTAATTTCAAAAAATGTTTAACGTTTATTTATTTTTGAGAGAGAGACAGAGCATGGGCGGGGGATGAGGGGGAGCAGAGAGAGAGACACACACACAGAATCCGAAGCAGGCTCCAGGCCCTGAGCTGTCAACACAGAGCCTGACATGGGGCTCAAACCCATGAACCATTAGGTCATGATCTGAGCTGAAGACGGATGCTCAACCGACTGAGTCCCAGGCGCCCCACATATTTGGACTTTTTGAACCTAATCTTACAACCGTTTGTTCAGATTTAGCACAAGCTCCATAACCATCCCTCTTAAAGGTCACATAATAACCCATCGGGTAGATGCAGCACTTAATTAATTCGAACATTCTCCGATTTTGAACGCTCAGGATATTTTCTTCTTTTGTTGTCGTTGCTGCTGTTTTATGCGATATTATTACACTGCATGGAACATTTTCCTGAATTTAAGAATGTTTCCTCATGAAAGTTTCAGTCAATATTTTTATTGCGCTTGGTACGTATTGCCAAATTGCTTCATGAGAGGGCTGTACAAGTCATTATCCAGCAAATGTGTGACTAGAGATGTTGATTTTTTAATTCTGGATTTCTTCTTTGGAATCACCCAGCTCAGTGAGATGGAAGTCAGAGGCACAAACAGGGTCACCTCTGGGCCACGGGGTGGTTTTAGAGCAGCGTGTAAGGCAAGTGGAGACTTAGAAGAGCCACATTTGATCTTTCATGGAAAACTTTGCTATCAGTGGGCAGGATTTGCAAAGGGATGGGGGAGGCCAGAAGGCAGCTGGGTAGGGCTGGGTGTGGGTGAGCGGGAGAGATCCACAAGGTGAGACCAATAAGGCAAGAGGGTGAAATAGTGCAAGAAAGTGAGGCAGGTGGGAGCCCCCAGTCACCTTTGCCCACCCTAAAAAAGTCTTCAGAGGATTTGCCTCTGGAAACGGTCCCTTCGGATTCTTGAGGGACTAATTTGTGGGACTAGTTGAGGATCTCACCATATCCGAAATTGATGTGTGGAGTCTTCATGCTCAGTCACATGGGATATGGGGAGTGGGAAGAGGCCAGCCAAGTCCATGGCTCCCGGAAGCGCTGAGCCAGGCCACCGCTGATGAGCCCCACGCTGGTGTCTTAGATCCAAGGGACGCGTGCACGGTAGCAGCTACAGCTGTAGCCTGAGTGCCACTCCTCTGTGTGCACGATCTTATTTCTTTGGCCCCTGGAAGGTTCTTAGAAAGACAACAGCAATAGAAGGGAGGTATAAGGTGACAGGAAGTGGTCGTACATGGGGTTTCGGCAGCAAGATCTAAATCCTGCACAGCCAAGGAGAAAAGGGGAAGGCGACTGCCTGGTCCTTGTCCTTTGCACGTGCACTGATGGACCAGAGCAGCTACTCGTGGGTGGGAAATGCTTTTCAGTCCAACTTACCTTCTGTGTGTTTCTAAATCCTGAAAGGTTCAGATAAGTCCCCTGGAGCCCCGGGGGAGCAGAGGGATAAACAGCACACAATTGCTGGTTTCTAGAGAAGCCCTAAGACAACAAAGCACTCATTAATGGAAGAAATATACTGTGGCAGGCACCTTTATTTTTGTTTAGTCTTTCGACAGGGCCGAAATAACAAGAGTTATGCGATACGGAGAGAAAGCTCTACCTTCATTTAACTTGCAGTATGCTGCAATGGCGTATAATTACCTGTAAGTGTAATTACAGGCAAGACAAATAGCACTTTTAGCTGTGGTCTTAAAGAGGCGAGTTAATTTCTGACTTTGACCAGAACTATGTTAATTAGCCTCCCGCTCTCTCTTTCTCTGAATGGAAGTTCCTGCACCCAGGGCTGAGTGTGGTCTGCTGCTCCTGTACCTTTGAGTAATGAGGGGACACCGCATGCGAACCGAATCAGGGCTGCTGTATTAATAAGGCTACTTTCCTGTCCATTTATCATCAATTAAAGGGGCGCTAGTTTGTAAAGTAACCCCACCTTCGGCCCGGCCGCCCAGAACGGCTCCTCATTTATTTTCTGCCTGGTTTCGGTTGGAGTGAGACCCACCTTGCAGCTCAGAGGTGACAGGCGGCATGAAAAAGTACACTAATTGAGACATCTCAAGGGAGAAATATAAGAAAACTGAAATGGTAATTAGAATGAGCAGGTTTCAAGCTGGGTGAGGAAAATCGAATAGAGGTGCGCCTGAGGGGCTCTCACAAACGGGGATGAAGGTACTTGGAGGCGGGAAAAGGGGGAAAAGGATCGGAGAGTAGCGTGTACCCTTTTAACACTTCAAGGAGAGGGAAGAGAGAGTACGAACGTGTCGTGGGTGGGGCGTGCGGGCTTTCAGGAAAGGTGGCCCCGCGTGCAGGCTTTAAGACAAAGCAAGCGGGGAGATCTCCAGGGTTGGAGTGGAGGAGCAGAAAATGTGGGATCTTCGGTGGGGAAGGGGGGTTCTGGAATTAAAACTATGATTTCTAGTGCTCCCAGTCCTCTGTGCAAAGCGGCAGGGACGCTTCCTGTGATTTGAGAACGAGAGCATCCTTTGGTTTCTGCCTCGTTCCGAGGATGCTACCGTGAATCCCAACCTTCACAGGCTGAAAGGTGATGGAGGCGAAACGGTTTTCCCTCAGTGTCGTGCCTTGCGAATGACTGGTTGAATGTGGAGACGTATTTTGGTTAGAGCTTTGATTCCAGTTGGTCATTTTCTTCCTGAAATACAAAGTCCCAGAAACAAGCTACAAATGGGCTGTGTTAGGACACGTTCTTCTCTGGGTGGGAGAATAGTCTGGAGGGGTCAGTTCCTATTTCTGCTTTCTAATTAAAGCCCCCCCCCCGCCAGTCACTGCCTCCCCGATGTGTAAGCTCAGAGAACATTGCGGGGGGCACTTGATCTGACCTTCTTCTCTAGCAGATGAAGGCTTGGGGTCTGGAATGGAGTTCCTTGAGCTGTGGAATAGTGATGTGTGGAGCTCCCAGGTTCCGAGAGAGAGAACATGTGTCATAGCCCGGCTCACACTGGGAACCTTGCCAAGTGGCTGGAAGACTCAGACTGAACATTCTCAGCAGCAGGGCACACACACCTGTGCTTCTCTCTGCTGACTAGACAGCTGCCGGTATCATAGAAGAGCCCTTCAGATATTTGCATTTCCCTGTCTTGTTTCCAGCCTAAGCATGCTCAGTGCCTTTAATATTTGTGGGAGGGCCTGGTTTCGAGTTCCTTCCCCACCTTAAGCGTTTTTGCCTGGCACCCAAAACGAACCCCAGTGTGTGATCTAAGTGGTACATAGATCATATACCTTTTTTTTTAAGTTTATTTATTTTTTGGGGGGGGGCGAGAGAGAGAAAGTGCATGTGCAAGTGGGGCAGAGGCAGAGACAGAGAGAGAGAGTGAGAATCTCAGGCAGGCTCTGCATTATCAGCACAGAGCCCAATGTGGGGCTAGAACCCACGAATGGTGGGATCATGACCTGAGCCGAAGTGGGACGCTTAACCGACTGAGTCACCCAGGTGCCGCAATCATATACCTACTCTAATGCCTCTCCCCACCATCTTGGTTTCTGCAGCAGCTACATCGCACTGAACACCTCATCATTTTCTGTTCACTATTAGTTGCATCCTGTGATGAGCAAGACAAACATGGCCCCTGCCCACCTGGACTTCACAGTGTGGTGAGGAAGATCCGCATGGAGAGAGGGATCCCGGTCGTGAGTGTTAGGCAAGGAGAGGTTGGGGCAGTGATGGGATTGTAGGGCACAGGCTTGGATCTGGTTCTGTGGGAGGTGGAAAGCCCCTGAGGAAGAACTGGTCAAACTGAGACCTGGCGAAGTAGGAGCGGGGAGTGAGATCTGGTGAGTGTTCCTGTCGGGGATAGCATGTGCAAAAGCCCAGAGGTGAGGAAGAGGGAGGCATGCTGAATGAAGATAGAAGTGACGGGACCCAAGAGTGAGATATGAAGACATTAGCAGGGGGCCAGCCTGGAGCCAGCCTGGTCTCGGGAAGACCTGTGAGCTCACATAAGGCCTTTGCCTTCCGCTAAAGCCAGTGGGAGGCACCGGGAGGCAGCAAATGTGTGCTTAGATTTCAGCTCACTAGTATCAGGAAACCCAGAGTCTTTTCGCATGTTTTCCTGGAAACCCCATTCTTTCCTCCACTTCCTTGATTGTGGCCCAGCTTTTCACATTCCACTGAAGGCCTTGATGTTTATCACGTAGACGTCATTGTGTACGGTTTTGACAGTCTACGTGGACACCCATCTGGGGATTTCTATTCTATCCCCTGCTCTATTAACCCTCCCTCCCAGCTCCACTCAGTTTGCCTTGTGTGTTCTCTGGCTCATTCCCAGTTGATGTGGGTTTCGAGTGGGATAGAGCCTGGTGACGGACACATCACTGCCTTCCGGGCTCATCTGGGTCCATTTGTGGGCACACATTGGGTCCGTGTTGAAACCTCTCTTAGATCCTCCTAATGGTATCAACATCAGCCTGTGTCTTTCACTTTGTGTCATCTGTGAGGGGGCAGGTGGGAGAGGGGACTATCGGTCACCCAGCTGTTGCCAAGTGGGGCTGGGGCCATGTGCTGGTAAGCTGCTGGTGGCCGTCCCTCCATGGTATGTGTGGGTCTCCAAGCTGGAAGTGCTAAGATGACTTAGCCCTTTTCCTGAGCTTATGAGAAAGATCATTGCCCACAAATCCTGTCTGACTCTCGGCTGGGCGACTCTTGGCTGGGTGTCTCTTGAGCGACATAAATGCCACCACCAGTGGGAGCACGAAGGAAGCACTTAGCAGGGATACCTGAGAAATTCAGGAAGCATCCCCAGAAGGCCTTCATTCAGAGCCCCTTCTGAAAAGCTTTGGGGACGTGAAAAAACTGATTCTGTTGTCCAAATGCTTATTTCTGTCAACACATGAAGCGTTTGGGGGTTTTCTGATCAGTGACTCCAAAAAATAGACAAAGCCCCTCTCAACAAACGTGGAGCCTGCCAGTGTGGGACCCCCAAGTCCTAATGCTGTGTGGGCTGGTTCTGTTACCAACTACAGGCCCCTCCTGAGTTCAGTCCCCTCTGGGACTCCAGGTCTGTGCTGGTCCCCGGGGGGACTCCAGCTTTTGTCGGTCTGTTAGATATGTCTGCTGAGTCTCTTTTGTGTGTCATCTCTGGTGCAACTGTGAGTTTGGATAAACTCTGCTTTCTTGGCACTTTCAGAGCACGGAATCCTTAGGCTCTCTACCTGCAGTTATATACCAGCCGTTCCGAGAGTTGACGTGCTGACATATGCTCCCAGAACATACAGCGTCTTGATTTCCTCCATTGTGCACTTTTTACAAATGCCTGCCCCCGGCCCCCAGCCTCTGCTTGGAGGGCTTGCTCTTGGAGCTTTGCCTCAGCACTGGCACTGGGAGACCTTTCACTGACACCCAGCCCAGCTCCCTCCCTGGAAGAACACCGCTCCCCTTGGTGCCCTGTTGAGGTGTCCTGGCTCTAGTCACCTCCCTCCACCCGGTACCTCAGGACTGACACGCTCGGTTGTCTCAGGAAGTGGCCCTTTTACCCTTTTGCGCCTGTTGAAAGTGGGCTACACATTTCTGGATTTTAAATGCCAGTTAGCATGCTTTACTGTTAATAACCATAGTCATAGCACGACTAATTTCACTGATCTTGCAGAAATAGTTACCAAAGGCAGCGTATTTGAGGGAGAATGGGTAATTTTATAAAACCGTGAAGACGTCGCCTTATGAAGGTTGAAAATTCAAAGCGAGCATCACTTGGACGGCATGGCGTTGAATTAGCTAATTATAGTGTTTTATATCTGTGTTTGATCATTATTAAAAAAGTTTCTCCCTCCCCTCAACACACACAAAAAAGCAGGCAAAATCCTATCAAGTAAGTTTCTCTTTGAATTTAAAATTACTCTTGGGGCCAAGGAGGTTTCTGAATCACAAATGAAAATTTGGACATCAAAGAGATTTTTTACTCCTCCTTCTAAGGGAAGAAGAGCTGTTTCTTCCCTACTACATAAGAAAGGGAAAAAAGCACATAGATTTGAAAGTGAATTTTTGCTAGAGCAACGAGAGAGTGGAAAACCCCAAATTCCCATTGTGTGGACAAGTTTGAGTATTGCCATAATGAGATAAAATATGGCCTTAAGAAAGGGACTGACAAAAAAGGACAACATGCCTGGTGTTAAGATCAGGTCCAGTGCTAAGTGACCATTTCTTCCTGAGCAGAGCCCATTTGGACATAATGTATCAACTGTCGGATCAAGAGAAGGGATGCCGGATCCCCAAGGACAATGAACTTTGAATTCACCCCAAAATGTATTCTTTAGAGGAGGATTGACAAAAAGTGGCCCTTTAAAAAATACAATTTTCTTTGGTAATTAAAAAAAAAGTACTTGGCCCTGTATAAAAGTATTTGGCTTGCGATGGATCATCCACTTCCAAAATGGCAGGATAGCCACAAAGGGAGATAATGGGTCCACTTTATTAATTAGTAAGAACAGTAACCGTCTCCTATTCTCAATTTGCAGTTTTAAAATATGTCATTCTGGCAATTGTATGTTTGTGGACTGGGCTATGCTTTTCTTCTTTGGGTTGTTTCTTTGCTTTCTGGGGTTTAATGAATGCTGATAGTGAAAGTGGAATAATCTATGGATTATAAAGTGCTCTCAGGGGTTGTCACAACAGTCTTGTAAGACAGAGAGATGATACCTCCCACACTGTTGAACAGGAATCTAGCTAACTAAGGAAAGCCTCACGTGGACATCATAATTAAGATCGAGACAGTGTCTGCCCTGACCACTCCTATTTGTAACGTCCTACGGAGTTTCTGTAGGATGCCGGGAACTGAAGTGCATGTGTTACTTGATGGCGTTTTGTTCAATCTTCCCCACAGCCCGATGGTGTGGGGACTATTTCCCCCGTTTTACAGATGAGGAAGTAATTAGTGGCTCAGAAAGGTTGTGGTCTTGGGCACAGCTACACAGCGAGTAACTTTTGGAGCAGATGTTTGTCACCACAATGGTATGTCCTCTCCAAAGCAGGAGTGCTGATCTCTATCTGGCACAAAGACCCTCTGCTTGCTTTGGAAATACAGATCCTGAGAGGGGCCATGACCAGCCTGAGTCTGAAGGTGGTGCAGCCTGTGTATGTGCCCTCCTTGGTTTGTTTTCACTTACTAGATATAGGCCAGACTTTTGGTAGATCTTTCAAATTTTCATACATGCTGAGATCCTGCATGCTATAAAAGATATCTAAAATTTCCTTCCCTTTCCAGTGAAAAACAAAGCCCAGTTGGGAAGTGAACAGAAAAGAACCCAGCGCAGCCTTTATATTTTTAATGCCCTTTAAATGTCTAAGGTCATTTTAATATACTGTCTGGGTTTTCTCATGAAAACATGTTGCTCATGACGTTAAATGGACTAGAAGAGTTTAGTCAAGGGAGGTTTTGTATGTAGTGGTTGATTTTCGTGTTCTTAGGCTGTAAATTTAGGAGACATTGGCATAAAGTTGAGGGCAGAAGACTCTATCAGAGTGGAATGAAAACAAAGATGTGATATATGGTGGGGGTGGGGAGGCGTGCCCCCTGTGCACGACCCCACTGCACCATGAGTCAGGATACCACTCAGGGGTGTCCCTCCATGGTGAGTCCAGCATAGTCCTTTATTTACCTTGAGTTCTTTCCCTACCTGCTCCCAGAATGGGGGGAGAGGTGGGAAAAGAAGGGTGGATAAGAGGGATCTGGTTTCTGCTTGTTCCCAGTACCATTTTCATTATCTCCTTCTCTTAAGCCCCCTCCCTGTGGCCATAAGGGGGCCAGATGGGGAGGGAGGGGGAATACCCTACCCAGAGTTTTCAAGTAGAGTGGCTCCCTGCATAAGTGAGTTCACTGTAAAGATTTCCAGCTACTTGAGGCAGAGAAGGCAGAAAGCCATTTAATATTAACGTATATAATTCCAGCCAACTAGACATGATTACATTAGGAGAAAGTAAGTCAGCTGGAAGTGCCTGTAGAGATTCTGCAACTCCCAACACATTCTAAGAATTAATATTTCTGGGTTTTTCTGTTAAATTAATTGGCTGCTTATTCGTTCATTTTATTATCTGCCCTTGTTAGCAAACAAGTCTTAGCATCTGTCAAATGCCTAAGAACATTTTCTAGAGGAAAGCATGACATCTAAAAAAATCATTAATGTTAGGGAGACAGCCAAAAGAATCAGGCAATAAAGCTGTTTATAGCCTTTGTGTGTGTGTGTGTGTGTGTGTGTGTGTGTGTGTGTTTACTCTTTCCTTTCAATTTCTTGTTATAATCCTATTATTGATAAAGGATACTCCAGCATGATAATAATTATAAATGAGTCATATAAAATTGCAGAGATCATTCTATTATCGAGACGGTATCTCTAGTTTTTTTCTTGTATAATTATGGCAATCTTTGGAGATGGTTAAACTGTTTTCTGTCCTTCTTAACCAACCCATTAATGGCATATCCCAATTACTCATTTTAAATGGAAGTGTTGGGATATAACTCAGTCTTTGGAATGAAGAAATCAAAGCCTTTAGGTGCTTGCTTTTTAAAAACCTTTTCTTTGGATTCGGAAACATTTGGGTGAGCACTTATATTAAGGGGAGTGTATTGGTATTTCGTTGAACTTCGAAACATAAGACTTTTGCTTGTCTTAAGAAAGCGGAAGAGTTGTCATTTATCTTCGTGTTATTTCAACTTACCAGAAGACCTCATTCCTTTTTCTCATTTGGTCCTCTGATAAACTTCAGGGAGAAAGGATCTTGTCTTCCTGCAATGGGGGTGGGAGTAGGGTTCCCTCACATCCAAGCTAAGTTGGGTACGAGTCAAAGAGATTCAAGGGGAGGAGAAGCTAACATTGGTTACATGTGGCACCGAGCTTGCTTCCTACAGACTCCCCGAAACTTACCAGGGCCACACATCAGTGGTTGGTGGAAGGGCTGGGCTTCATCCTCAGGTCTGTGGGACACAAATCCCATATTCTCACAATCCAGACTGCGCTGTTTTACCAAATGTGTTGGACACAAAACAGTATTTTCAACTGAATATGTGATGTTGATATTCTTTTTAAGTACGGCTCTCATTCTATCGAGCCAACACCAGTTCTGCTTTTAATGAGCTCATACTCCTGTCATTGTTAATGATAATGGCATTATCAGCTACTGTTTACTGGGCATTTTCTTTTGAGCATTTAATATGTGCAAAAGACTACGTGCACCATGTTATTTCATTGTCACAACAATGCTCTGAATTCTATGTAATTCACAAATAAGGAAAAAAAGTTCCCAGACGTTAAAAGGTCACACAATTGCGCAGACCCAATTCCAGGCCTCTCTAATCCCAAAGCCTTACTCTTTTTTTTTTTTTTTTTTTTTTTTTTTTTTTTTTTTTTTTTTTGAGAGACAGAGAGTATGAGTCGGGGAAAAGCAGAGAGAGAGAGGGAGAGAGAGAATCCTAAGCAGGCTCTGCACTGTAGGCACAGAGCGGGATGTGGGGTTTGAAATCATACCATGAGATCATGACCAGAGCCAAAGTCAGGCACTCAACCAACTGAGCCACCCAGGCAACCCCCAAAGCCTTACTCTTTTTTTAAAAAATTTTTTCTTAACGTTTATTTATTTTTGAGACAGAGAGAGAACATGAATGGGGGAGGGGCAGAGACAGAGGGAGACACAGAATCTGAAACAGGCTCCAGGCTCTGGGTGGTCAGCATAGAGCCTGATGCGGGGCTCGAACTCATGGACCGCAAGATCATGACCTGAGCCAAAGTCGGACGCTTAACCGACTGAGCCACCCAGGCAACCCCCAAAGCCTTACTCTTAATTATTATACTTCACTAACCATGGTAAAGGGTCCTTCTCTTTTTGAAAATGAAAAGAGATTAGTGACTCAGTTTTTAAAATTTTTATTAAAATTTTTTTTTGTGCAAAGGGTGGGGGAGGTGCTCTTCCAACTGATGCCTGCTGAGGCGGCAGGCCAGGGATGTAGTCTGAAGTCCCGTTATGCTTTCCTGGTGACAAGGGAATCAGCCTCTGATCCTGCCAGAGCAGGGGCTGGCCCTCCTTCTAATGATCCAGCTACACAGGTCACAGCTCTGTCTCCGAGTCTGATGTTCCCTGCTTCTTAGATCCCAGGGCCTATCGCTGAGTGCCCCTGCTATGCTGCCGTTCCCTATAGCTCTCTGAGTGTCTCAGAAGGCCTGATGGGTATGTATTGCTGGGGCATGTCTCCCTCTTCTCATCACATACTGCAGTGCAACATGGAATCCCTCCTGGTCATCTGGTGTAGATCTCATTTCTTTAAACTTTTTATTAAGAAAATTGGAAACAAACACACAAGAGGCAGAACAGGATAATGAGCCTCCAGGTATCCATCATCCAGCTTCCACAATGATAACTTGAGGCCAATTTCACTGCACCTGTGCTTATACTCTCCTTCCCAGTGATTATTTTGAGGCAAATCACAGACATTATATTATTTCACCTCAAATACTTTGGAATATATCTCTAAAATATAAGGACTCGTCAGAAACATACTTATAATACCATAGCCACACTTAATGGATTAACAGAATAATTTTAACGTAATCAAATAGTCATCTTTCTTATTTCCTAAATTGTCTCAGAATTTTTATTTTAGTTTTTTGTTTGTTTAAATCAAATTCCAAATAAGCACCATAGATTGCATTTTTTTTATCTGTGTTCTAAGTCTCTCTTAATTTTAGACTTTCCCTCCTAGTCTTTTTGTTTTTCTTTGCTTTTCATTTGTTGAAGAAACTGGGTTATTTGTTGTGTAGGATAGTAGTTCTCAATCTATGTGCCATAAAGGATGATGGGGTTTTTGTTGTTGTGGTTGTGGTTGTTTTAAATTAAAAAATTTTTTTTAACGTTTATTTATTTTTGAGACAGAGAGAGACAGAGCATGAACGGGGGAGGGTCAGAGAGAGGGAGACACAGAATCCGAAACAGGCTCCAGGCTCTGAGCTGTCAGCACAGAGCCTGACGCGGGGCTCGAACTCACGGGCTGTGAGATCATGACCTGAGCCGAAGTTGGCCGCTTAACCGACTGAGCCACCCAGGCGCCCCTTGTTTTAAATTTTAATAAATCACAGCCAATAGTTGGAGAATACTTAAGAATAAGTTACTTGAAAAATAAACAAAAATATTCATTATTATATACAACAGACATAAAATTACATTTCAAATGAATATATGAATATAATCACAACAAATGTAACCTAGGCAGCAGGAAGAGAATTATGCAAGGTGTATGCATTGTTAACTGAAAGTATGTGTGATTAATAAAATTTCAATTACACTCATGAATTTTATTGTTATACAATTGTAACTAAATGAAACTAATGAGTAAAAAAATAGCAATTTCCCGTATTAAGTACTTATGCATACATTTTGGATATGGACAAATACCATATATATCACTATTTATGGTTTTTATGTACTAAGAACCTGCTTTTTTTTTTTCTTTTGAGAGAGAGTGAGTACAAGTTGCGGAGAGGGGCATAGGAAGAGAGAGAATCTTAACTGGCTCTATGCACAGCCAGAGTCCAACATGGGGCTGGATCCCATGATCTTGGGATCATGACCTAAACTGAAATCAAGACTTGGACAGTCAACTGACTGAGCCACCTAGGCACCCCAAAGAACTTGAATCTTACTTGTAAATGTAGTTAATAATGGTTGGATTGATGACAACATTGCCTACAGATGGTAATGCACATGTGATTTCTTCCTGTCTTTTAATGACACTTATATTAGAGAAAGCAGAGATATGTTGATGGGGATGAAAGAAGAAATTTTAAAGCAATTTCAGCCAGTTCAGCATATTCATTTTTAATTTTATCCTAAGTAAAGCAAATAAAGCTCTATTTCCAAAATTTGTCCTCAATCCATTGTCAGTAGCCTGTTCTAATACTTTATCCTTAAAATTGCAGTTAGATTGACATAATTTTTATTTGATCAGATAATCTCTGCTTTTTGAGATATTTAACCATTTACATTTAATGTAATTATCAAGATGGTTAACTTTACATCTATCATTTTTCTTGTTTTCTGTTTGGTTTTTATACATTTTTTTCCTCTTCTGTTCTTTTGAAATAATTGAATGCTTTCTATGCGTCCATTTAATCTCCACTGTTGGCTTTTTAATTATGCCTCTTTTTAATGTTTTTCGTAGTTGCCCTAGGGCTTATAATGTATCATGATCTAGCCCAAAACATTTTATACCACTTTGTGTATAGTATAAGAACCTTACAGCAGTATATTTTCAATTCTTCCCTTCTATACTTTGTGCTATTGTTGTCATGCTATGTTGTCAGTTTCTTTTACATATAAATCCCACAATATATTGTTACTATTTTTGCTTTAGCCAGTCAATTGTCTGTTAAAGAAATTAAAAATAAGGAAAACTATTTTTATAATTACTTTCATTTTTACCATTTCCGGTGCCATTTATTTCTTTGTGTAATTTCAGGTTTCTAAGTAATACTATATTTCTTTCTCCCGAATAAATTTCTTTAACAGTTTGTGTGGTGAATATCTGCTGGAAATGAATGATCTCAGATTTTGCTTATATAAAAAAGTATTTTGTCTTTATTTAAAAAGATATTTTCATGTGATATAGACTTCTGGGATGATACTTTATTTTCAGTACTTTAAAGATATCACCAATGTTTTCTAGTTTGTATGATTCTGATAAGAAATCTTCTATAATTCATACCTCTGTTTCTTCTATTCAGTATTTCTTTTACCCCCCCCCCCCGTTTTTTGGCTGCCTTTAAGATTTTCTCCTATTTTTCATTTTTAAAAGTTTGACTGTGATATGTCTGAGGCTGTGTGTGTGGGTGGGGGGGAGGTGATTTTATTTTAATCCTGCTTGTGGTTCTGTAAGCTTCTTAGATCTGTAGTTTGATCTCCTAGGTTATCATTGGAAAACATTTAACTATTACCACTTCTAATATTTCTTTATCTATTTTTTAATTTCATTTTTAATGTTTATTTTTAAGAGACAGAGACAAATAGAATGCTAGCAGGGGAGGGGCAGGGAGAGAGAGAGGGAGACACAGAATCTAAAGCTGGCTCCAGACTCTGAGCTGTCAGTACAGAGCCTGACACAGGGCTTGAACTCATGAACTGTGAGATCATGACTTGAGCTGAAGTCAGATGCTTAACTGACTCTGCCACCCAGGCACCGCAATCACTTTTAATATTTCTTCTCATATGTTCTATTTTCTCTCTTTGGAATTGTAATGCTATCAGTGTTAGATCTCTTTCTTAATATTGCTTCACAGCTCTTGGATGTTTTGAGTTTTTTTTTTTTTCAGTCTGTCTTTGTGTTTCAATTTGGATAGTTTCCCTTGCTCTATTTTCAAGACCACTGAATCTTTTCTCAGCAGTGTCTACTCTATTGAGAAGCCTCTTAAAGAAATTATTTATCTCTGATATCAGGTGTTATTTCCAGCATCTCTTCCTGACTTTCTTTGATAGTTTCTGTCTCCCTGCTGAAACCTCCCATCTGTTTATGTATGTTGTCCACATTTTCTAGTGGATCTATTAATATGTTAGTCACAGTTGTTTTAAATTTCCTGTTCAGTAGTTCTGACATCTGGTCTATTGATTGCTTTGCTCTTGATAATAGGTTGATTCTCCTTATTTACTTGTATGTCATGTAATTTTTGATTGAATTTAGATATTATGTATGAGAACAGTAGATTCTGAGATGATAATTTTATGCCTGGAAATTGTTACGCCATTTTGTCAGTCCGTTAGTGTGAAGGGTTGAGCTAATTAGTTAGGACTCAATCTGGTTAGAGTTGTGTTGTTGCTATTGTTACCGTCAGAGCATCTAAGTCTTCAAATTTTTGTAGTCAATTGCTCTTACTTTATATTTAGAGTTAGGGCTTAAGCATTATGGGGTTTTTCTCAGCACTCCTGCGTACGAATTAGCTGAATTAGCTGTGTTATCTCTACACATCTCAAGCATAGTGGGAGGGTGGAAGGAGGTCTCCCAAACTCTTCTTTGTATTTAATGACTTGCTAGAAATATCTCATACAGGCTCATGAGGGCCAATTGTACTCATCTTCTTCCCAGCTCCATGTTCAGTGCTATCATGTGATAGTTTGAAATAGGTGATGGTGAAAATGTTCATATCAAGGAAATTTGCCAGTACTGCATATCTGGCCTTTTTAACCTGGAAAACTGGTAGTTAAACATTTACCAGCACAATACCTCTTGTATTTATAGTTAGTCTTGAGTGGGAAAATATATTAATCCTTCCTCAGTGGTTTAAAAAAAAAAACACACAGAGCACATCTGCTTTGTGTCAGTGTAAGAGCCTGAGCCCAGGACTGTTTTTTGCCCCTCCCTAGAGGTAGAGGGTTTCGATTCTACCCTTCCTCCAGCTCTGGAAAAGAATCTTCTATCCCTTCCCTAAAGACAGACACATTTTGCTTCTATTTACCTCTAAGAAACGAAGGATCTTTGTCTACACCCTTGTGGTCAAAGAGATTAAGGCCCCTTTCCTAGTGGCTTAAGATTTTTGATTCATAGGAGGGAAGAGTTTGGGAATGAAGGTGAGGTTTTGTGTTTGTCTTCATGCTTCCATTGATTATCTCCTGATTCCTGCATAACCATACCATCCAAGAGGGTCTTCAGTCCCCTGTTTTTTAACCAGTCTTTCTCTCATGAGAAAGATTTGTTTTAATGGGGAAATCTTCTTCATTTTTAATTTACAGCAGGAAGATATAAAGTGCTTTCTGTATTTTAAGAGCAATTCAAAACATTTTGCATGGTTTCCAGCAGCTAATTTCTTCAATAGATCCATTGATTCAATGATGTTTCACATGCACAATTTCACAGATAAAACTTACAGAAAATAACGTATGAGAAACTACAAACTTCCTTTATGTCTGGGGACCCCAGCTGCTCCCCAGTGACATGCTAGTCCACATGTGGCCTTTAAGAATTCATTAAAAGGGCGCCTAGGTCGGTCAATCAGTTAAGCATCTGACTTCGGCTCCGGTCAAGATCTCATGGTTTGTGAATCCCAGCCCTGCTTCAGGTGGGTTTGAGCCCTGCATTGGGTGTGCTCGAGCCCCACTTCAGGTGAACACGAGCCCCACCTCAGGTGAGCCCCGCTTCTCTTTCCCTCTCCCTCTCTCTCTCTCTCTCTCTGCCCCCTCGCTCACTTGCTCCCTCTCTCTCTCTCTAGGAAAAAAAATTCATTAAAATCTATATAATTTATTCTTTCAGGCTTGCAGGTACCCACCTCTTTCTTCTAGGCTCTGTCAAATACGAGGAGTTCATGTGTCTCATATTTCCTTGGAAGGACTAGTCACTCCTGGAAAGTGGTTCACTGGGTTGCCTAGTTACCACAGCTTTATGATGGATTCAAGAAACATTGTGGTTTTTTAGATTATTCAGCTTTTTTCATGTTAAAGTGGGAGTGATGTTCTTTGCAGTTTTCTAAATCCTAAGGAGAAGCAGATAGCCCTAAACTTTTTTTTTCTCTTTAAAAAAATGTGTGCAAGCTTTCGAGGCGCAATTTGTTTAAAACAAACTGCACATAGGTAGCGAACACAGTTTGATGAGTTTGACATATTTATATATCTGTGAAATGCTTCTCATGGTCCACATAATGACCATGTTAACACACATATTTCCTCCAAAAATTTTCGTATGGTAATTTTTCTCTCTCTTCACCTTAACTTCCATTCCCTGGCAACAACTGATCTATTTTCTGACCCTAAATTATCTTTTTATCTATTTATTTCAATAGATTCTAGATTTTATATACTTTGGGGTCCCACTTGACCAATTATCCTTAAACTAGGATTTAATTGTAACATGGTATTGCTCTTGACTCACAGTTTATAGTATATGGGATTCATCACATGAATTAGACATGAGTTCAGGTGACCTGAATGGGTCTAAACTGTGTTCAGTGAGAGGAGTCCACTGACCAGGGGCTTGGATGTTAAATTACAATGCTAAATTACTGTAAATATTTCTAAGTGCTTACTCCCAATTTCTATACTTATCTCACACATGGGTCAGTAATAAACAGTTTGTGGACTACTTTATCAATGGCTCATACTTTGAGTAGCATTGCTGTAGAATTTAAGTCTGGATTTTGTTGGTAACATTCTTGTGGTGTCATTTAACATCTTCTACGATGCCCACTTCTTCTGTAAACTGATCGTTTTAGAGGCCTGGTCTGATTCAGATTAAAAATTTTGTTTTCAAAAGTTTCTTATCAGTGGTGGTGTATATTTCCATCAGGGGGTATAGAATGCTTGGTTGTCTCTTTTTTTTTTTTTTGGTAATTTTAGCAGCCTGTTGATGATTGTTACTTAGGTGCATTAGTTCATTAAGGTTGAAAAATTATGCTGTTCTAATTTTGTCATTAAAAAAAATTTTTTTAGCATCTTGAAAATCTCTCCAAAAAGACACTTCCCTTCGTCAACTTTGGGTTACCTCAAGGTACCGTTCATATGGAAAAGACTGGATAAATACTTAATTCTTCCTTTTTATTTCCCAACTTCCAAAACAATGAGTAAAGGATCCAGTATCCTCTAAAGATAATCTGTGAAATGTTTAAAATAATTATTACTATGAACTGATATAAATACATTTGATAGGCTCCAATCCATTGCAGTTATTATTCTAATATAGTCATATTTAGTCATATAATTAAATAGATATTCCAGTTCCAGTTGGTCCCCTTCCTATGAACTGTGTATGAGACGTCCATGTGCAGAAATGAAAACTTAGGCAGTAAAGGAACAAATGAGGTTAAAATCCAGATCTACTTGACCACAAAGGCCCTGCTCTTGGCCATGTGCATCTGACTTCTGACAGGTCTGTGGATTCTTTTCCCATCTTTGGAATGTGCCTATGGCTAACAGCCAGCCAGGGTCCAGCACACGGTACAGAGGAAGGCCGAGGGCTGGGCACTCAGTGCCTGGCTCATACAAATTGATTCTGCATCTGCTGAAAAAGTCTGGCGCCGTTGTTCCTAGACGTAATCCTAAGAGCTTATAGGATTTTGTCTAGAATGGATAGCTCTCAGAGAGTAATGATGATTTCAATGCTTGAAAATGAGAGTTTGCCCAAACTTTTCCCAAAAGACTCTCCTGATTTGTGACTTGTTTCCCAATTGAAGGAACATTTGAAGCAGGTCTATATTTCCTTTAGGTTGTTCAGTAATTTAGAAAGTGATGTCCACAATCACAGTTTCCTTTTCATTGCATTTTGACTCAAGTGTTTTGGGCCATAAGAAGGAAGGACAAAGAGACCACTGGAGAACTCTCACCCAGGGGTCCAGGTTTGAGTAGCACTGGAGGTAGGTACCTGTTCTGTTATGAGCTGGCTTTGCAGAGCTTCCCATACTCCTCCTCGAATTTAGAAGGGAAATGGAAAGCAGACAGGCAGTTCTTGGGGAGAAGAGTAAGTCTGCTCCTCTAGCCCCAAGAGTGGCACAAAAGCCTGGTGATACAGCGCTGGCTCTTTGTTTCGCCTGCCCGTTTTCCTGTCCTGGTGAGGATAAAGCATGTTCTGCCCACTGATAACAATTTCCTCTAAGGAAAGGATTCTGACTCCAATTGTGAAAGTGATTGATCTTCTTCTAGATCCAAGAGGCTTCCATCAGCCTCCACTGTCCTTTCAATAATTTTTTTTTAAGTTTATTTATTCTTGAGAGATAGAGACAGACAGAGCATGAGCAGGGGAGGGGGAGAGAGAGGAGGAGACACAGAATTCAAAGCAGGCTCCAGGCTCTGAGCTGTCAGCACAGAGCCCGATGTGGGGCTCGAACCCATGAACCGCAAGATCATGACCTGAGCTGAAGCTGGACACTTAACCGACTGAGCAACCCAGGCGCCCCATCCATTGTCCTTTCAGAGCAGGAAATAAGGGCAAGCCAGTGTGGGGAATTGTGCAGAAATTTTTTTTTCTTTATTTCATCAAAATGGGGAGGAAGAAAAGGGAAAAAAATGTGGGAGTGAGCACTGGGCTTCTGTGATAAATAGACTGCTTAGGTTGGAAGAGTGAAAGAACTCTTCTTTGAGAATAAATTGTTTGGACATTCATTCATTCATTCACTGAGCAGCTACAGAGACCCTATTATCCACTGGACCCTGGCTTTGGAATAAGCAAAGACGAATAACATTGAGTGCCCACCGTGTGTGATTCACAATCTTACGGTGAATACATATGTTATAAAAAAATGTTACACTGCCAGTTGAGATGTTATGTAGAGGAGGTGGAAATACTACAGGAATGAGAAAACCCCCCTTGGGCTGTTGGAGGGGGAATGGGCTTTATAAATACATTTGAGCTGAATCTTCAAAGGAGCCTGTAGCATCAGGGTAAGGAGCCCAGCCTGGAGGGAACTGTGTGGGTCTAGGACCTCGCTCAACCACCTCAGCTTTGTGACCTTGGGCATGGCCATGCCTATAAATGAGCATAATAGCACCACAGGGTCATTGTGGGCTTTAAATGAGATGGTATCTGCAAACAGAATGCTTCATGTGGAGCTTTACCAGGAGCAAATTCTCTGTGGCTCTTGTCATAGTCCTGGCTGCTGTTTATGGTTGTTGTTGAAGGACATATAGGAATTTGTCAGTCAGAGAGAAGGGAGAGTGTACACGAACCGGTCATCCAGAGAAACAAAGGAATTTAGGAGGCTGAACGGAGGGCCGTAGGTAAGCAGGGGGAAAGAACTCCCTCCATGTAAAGCAGCTTGATCCTCTTTGATCTGGACTTATATTTAGGGGTGAAATAAGGAGGTGTTAAACTCCTCTGAGGACATTTAAACAATTAAGGAGAAGATAACGGAGTGCAAGTTATTTTAGGCCCATTTTCAGTACAGGATATGCTGAAAGGCACGATACTTGTGGGTGTTCAGAGTCGGTCTGATTTTACAGACGCATTCTTTTTCACCTGATGAACACACGTAGGCTGGACGTTGGTTGGGTCAGAAGGTTTCAGGCCTGTGCCTGGCATGGACCGTGGTGGCACCAGTCTTGGTGTGTTTCATGGGATTCTAATGCCGTTGACCTGAAATCTCCTTATCTTTCCTTTAAATCAGGATTCTATTAGGCCAGTGGTTCTCAGCCTTGGTAGTCCATTAGAATCATCTGGAAGATTTAAAAAGCACCAATGCTTGCACCACAGTCCTAGAGCCTCTGTTTCATTTGGTCTCAAGGGAGGCCCATGCCCTAGTATTTTACAAAAGCCCTCCAGCTCATCCTAAGGCATAGTCAGTGTCTATAGTCACTGTCCTGGGGAGTCCAAGGCTCCTTGGTGTTGTGGTTTAGAATGATCTTGACCTTACTCAGTGACATTGGGCCTTCTTTGTAGCAGTATGGCTGCCTTGGTGATAATGTGCTAGAATCCTTCCTATCCTGGTGAGTACCTTTAAAAACGAAAAGGATGTTCTTAGTAAATATGTTATCTAGTCAGGGTACTTCTGGCTCATCTGAGCCAACTGTCTACTTTCATCCAATCTGCCCCCTTAAATTCAGGTTTGGCTATCAATAAGAATAACTTCTGGGTTTTGGAATGCTGCCTTTGGTGACTACATAGGACCCTCTGTTTTGCTCTTGTTTTTTCTCTGTTCTCTACCAGCTTTGCCCCATTTCTTACCCAGGTGCCTTTCAATTCAGCCTTTTGTGCCTTGACCACTGAAGTCTTCCCAGCTTTGACCCTTGGAGCTGCCCAGAAGGAATCGCTTTCTTCTGCTGTTCCACTCTGGGCACTTAGAGCAGGACACCAAGCCTGTGACAGTCCTATTGCCAAATTTCTCTACTACCCCTAGGGTCCGCCCACACCCCACTCCCAGGTGTGATCATTGGCATCCAAAGAGCATAATCTCTTTAGGAGATGCCTAAGGCGAGTCAGCTGTTGAATTGGTCCAAACAGGTTCCTTTGAGGAGCATTAAATGCCTGTTCCTCAATAAAATGTTAAACTGATATGAATTACTTTTTGCCAAAATTGCGATGATTGGACTCGCAGAGGTGGGGAAGCAGGACCTTTTGATCTTCTGCTGAGCACCCCGTGGCAATTTTGACTTTTGGATTGAATTCTGGGCAGGTTGGCTCAGATTGAATGCAATGCCAGGGGCTGAAGGTTACAAGTGGCGTTCCTGCAGACTGCCAAACCTCGGAAACTGGCACTCTACCAGATGGGAACATCTGATTGCTCAGTGCACAGTGATTGAGGGGAAACAAACAAACAAAAAAAGATAAAAAATAGAAGAGATAATCCCAGCATTAGAAGGACTGCAGAAATCCTCAAGGCACCCTCCTGTCACCTGGAAAGGAAAGGGTGTACTCTTTTTTGGTATTCCAGTAAGATTCATCTATTGTAGAAAAGAAGCCCTAAAAACTTATGCTCTGATAATCACAATAATTATAGATTATTCTTCTATGCCTGGTAGAGCATCTAAGTAATAAAAAACCTAAGCAAGGCTGAAATGGAATTTTTTAAAAGTTACATAAAAATTCCATGCACAGAGTTGGTGATTATATATGTAGGAGAGGTTAATATCGAAGCAGTGACATGATTAATTTCAGTCAGTAAAAGGTGATGGTGAGCCCAGCCTTCCTCTAGCGAATGCTGGCTGTAAATGAAAGCTCACACGGGGTAGGGGTGGGGGTGCCATGGAAGAAAAGGCGCCTTCTGCCAATGGTTGTTTCATAACGCAAGCCCATTAATCGAGGAGGAAGACGACCCTGCTCCCTACAGCAAAACCACACATATTGTTGCTTGAAAAAGTGGGCATAAACGTGGCTCCATTGCGAAAGAATTGGGGACATGGAAGGTTTTTTTTTGTCTTTCTTTTGGAAACACATACCCTTTAGAAGGGTTAGGATGGTTGAAAAGTAGTTAAATAAATAGCACTTTCTGACCATTGTCAGTAGATTGTCTTGGAGTATTAGCTGTTTATTTCAGTGACATATTCTGAAGCGTCTATAGGGGGCTTTTTCAGAAGTCAGGACCTCAATGTAATATACAAGCATTGATTCTGATATTTCCCTTGATAACAGTGCTCGACCATATTGGGGTCGTAAGTCAGTAAGGTTCATTGGCTGCCGTAATGCTCACTGTCACCAGTAATAAGTACAAAAGACTTGCTCTAAAAGCTGGCTTATAAAACTTTAAGGAAACTTGGATTGCTTAAGTGAACTTACAAGCCTCTGGGGGGCGCCAAGCAGGTCTTAGTTGTCTACTTATATTAATTTCACAGAGTTTAAGGGGTCAAGAAAGACGGTTGGTGATGCTTATTAATTTATGAAAGACAGACTCTTGTCTGTCTTGCTATCTCGCTTTGACCATTCTGCCTTCCCTTTTAGAAAATTTAATATAAATTAAACCTTACCAGACAAGAGTGCCCTGAAGGATTAAGTCTAAAGTTCACAGCTGGACTAAAAGGATCCAAAGATGCTATGTCTTTTTCCAGCACGATTTCACTCGAAGTGATGTTCGAACAATAGAACCACACAGTGGACATAAGACATGAGAAGAAAAAAGCAATTAGAGCCATACTACAGTTAGTCAAGGATTAGTATATCTTTAAAATATGAGACATACTTGCTTCTAAGGTTTTTTTTTTTCTTGTTTCTTCACGAAATAATGGCTTGTAAAAGGAGCATCTTCTTGGCCTTAAGTGGGGGCATGGTTCTTGTTAAGATGGGAATGTTTATGTGTCATTACACTATCTCAAAACATACCTGATGGCTGGGGCCAGACTGCTGAGAAAAGAGAAATGGAACATTGCCATAGAAGCTGAACCCAATCTTGCTGATGGAAGTATTCTTCCTTCATTGATTTGTTTTGGAACTAAGAGGGAAAGCCACAATCATGAAAAGGCAGGTATTTAAAAATGCAGTTTTAATTTATTTTTAATTAATTAGTTAATTAATTTAAAATGCCAATTTTTATTATTTTAATTTTTTTATTTTTTAATGTTTATTCATTTTTGAGAGACAGAGAGAGAGAGAGCATGAGCAGGGAAGGGGCAGAGAGAGGGAGACACAGAATCTGAAGCAGGCTCCAGGCTCCGCGCTGTCAGCACAGAGCCGGACACGGGGCCCGAACTCATGAACTGCAAGATCATGACCTGAGCTGAAGTCAGACGCTCAACCGACTGAACCACCCAGGCGCCCCTAAAATGCCAAATAGCGTTCATAAAAATCTTTATCTTTCCCATTTTACAGATGGGGGTGTTGAGCCTCAGAAAGAGGAATACATTTTCTGAGGTTGTATGGCTAATGGTTGCCTGAGGAGTAGTGGGGAATAAAGGGGTCTGCTACCCATCCCCACGCCCACCCCTCAAACCAGGCGTTGAGGTTGAGGAACACTATTGTCAGGTCAGACAATTTTAGGAAGGCTTTTCGAGTAGCATATCCAAAGGAGGGAATAGCATGTGTAGCAAGGCCCGGAGTGAGGGATGGAAATCCAGGCAGCTTGGCTGTAGAGCAGTGGGCATGGGGAGTGTGGGGGAAGCAAGATTAGGCTGGGGAGGGTTGCAGGCAGCCATGCAGGGTAACGTAGTACTTTGAATTTTGCCCTGGGAGTAGTGGGAGACATTTGGAGGATTAAAGCAGAGGAATACTGAGATTTGTAGATCTGTGAGTTTAAAAGGTTATGCTGAAAGACTACCATTTACGACAGATTGTGCTCTTGAGAGAACAACTAAAGTCTACAGACAAAATACACAAGCTGTGTGTTTGAAGGCAGCAGAGAGCTGCTGAGGAGAAGATGCTGAGAGGGGCTAAGACTCTGAAAAAGTGAGCTGACTTGTCTAGCTTCTTTTAGACTGGGTTCGTTTGCAGGTTGCAGGCACAGGCAAGAGGCCGAATGTCTGGGATTTGCTGGCACTGGGGAAGAGAGAAACCAGCAGAGCTTCTGGGAAAGCCTGGGGAAGCCTCCAGCGTGCAGCTGGTCCTTCCCCTGGTTGAATTCTGAGCCGCAAGGAGCGAGAGGCCAGAATCCTAAGTGGAAGTCCTCTGAGAAAAATATGGCAGAGTTTTAATTTTCACATCGGCCTGCATATCTTCAAGAGACAGAGATTGAAGTTCAAGGTCATTATGGGGAGGGAGTCCAGTAAGCACATAGACTTTCAGGTCAAGATCGTGGAAGGCTGTGTCTTCCGTAAGGGTAAACTTATTAAATAGACTGAACTTTGCCTTGGCTGCTACACAGCCTTGGCTGGATAGTCCTGAGGTGATCAGTTATTCTGTCTGCGTGACGGACAGAGGGGGTAATGGTCTCTGCAGGAAAATGATGTCAGCGGGAGTCTCTACAAGTTTTTATAAACAATAGTCATTAAATCAACAATTGCTGGACATGCTAAAAGTCAGAACCACAAGACTGAAAACCAAGAGAAAAACAGTTAAAGGAAACAAACCCATGGGTACTACAGCTATAGGAGTTAGTTACTAAGACTTTTAAATAACTGGCTATATATAAGAACACGGAGAAAATAACCGAAAATAGAGTATATCAGAGGTGTGAATCTGTAAAATCAAATCAAAGGGGGTAATTCTAGAACTGAATAAATGGTATCAGTAACAGTAATCTGGTTGTGACAGTAAGTGGAATTAGTGAACTGGAGGACAGGTCAAATAGAAAATCTCCATGCTGTGCACACAGGGAGAAAAGAATAGAAAAAACAGAAAAGAGCATTATAGACATGTGGGACTCAGCCAATAGAGCTAACGTATAACTGGCCTTCCAGAAGGAAATGGTAGTGAATGGAGAAGGAACAATATTTAAAGAAATAATAGCTGGACATTTTCTAAAACTGATGGATGGTATTAATCTACAGTTTCGCGAAGCTCTGTGATATCAAGAAGTATAAATAAGATATCACAGTGTTGTATTACAAATATATCATAATTAGACTGCTAAAAACCAAAGGTAAAAAGAAAATAATACACATTAACTTCAAAGGAGCAATAATAAGTTTGATACCTGACTTCTCAACAGAAATAATGGAAGCCAAAAGACAATGAAATGATGTCTTCCAAGTACCAAGAAGATCACTATGGCTTTCAGTAAGGAGAATAGATTTTGGGAGTTAGAGACGGTTAGAGAGGATATGGGAAGAACAATTCACAGGCTTTTATGATCTTACAATGTCCTGTGAAGAGGTGACTATAGTCTGGATTAGGGTAATGATGATCGAGACGGAGATAAGTAGACTGACTGAACAAATATTTAGGTCAAAAGCCTCAAAAGAAATAGCACAAACTCATCAATTTACCCACCACTAATTTCCCAAAGACTCCATCTCATCTCCATGGTTGCTTTCTTCTTTCCCCAGCCACCTCATAGACCATCTGGTTGGCTGAGATGGAAACACATCTTTCCCACAAGATAGTCTTTTTAATAACCCTATCCCCTCTCAGTCTTGTCTTCACACGTGATGCTCAGACAGTGACTGAGCATACCTCTGGTTCTTTGTGAAGAATTCCAGGTGGCATCGTGGCAGGAATTTTGGCAAAGGACTTCACCTCCCCTTGTATCCAAGTACGTGATGGTCAGGATGTGGAGTTATAGACAAGTGGACATAAGAAGAGGCTGGGTGGGGCAGATGTGCTCTCTTTTGGAGTCCCTCTGTTCAGATGAATGTGGGCGTAGGGAGGTGGACGTCCAGTCTGATTTAACTGAATCAGACACCACCTCTGCCAACTACTGTTTGTGTCATCTTGGGACTCAGTTTCTTTCACCTGGAAAATTGGATTGCTGGTAATATCTGCACAAGGTGGTGCCAAGCTCAGGCACACGTCAATAATGCCATATTCTACCGCCCCAGCCTGGCTGGACTGAGGGGCTGGCACAGACCCTTTGCCAGGATGTGGCACTCAGAGCTCTGTGATATCAAGTCCTCTCACCACACACTGTAGTGGTCTTTAAACACATAATTGTGTGCCTTAGGTCAGGAAGCGAGGGGGAAGACCTCAGAGGGGAGTAAAGCTGGTCTCTTTGATCAAGATACAGTCGTGGGGACTGAGAGGGGCGGCATAATTGAATACCAACAGCCTTTCTGTAAGTCCAGCTTGGCTCTTGATAAAATCAGAGCTTTGGTAGTTTAGTATCTGTTAACGAGAGATCACTGAAACCAAGTGATGAGTGTTTGGAGGGCAGGGACTGTTTAATTTATGTATCGGTAATTTGCTGTAACAATGACCCCAAACCTAGTGGCATAAAGCAACACATATTTATTCTCTTATAGTTCTGGAAGTCACGAGTCTAAAATCAAGGAGTATGTGGGGCTGGGTTCCTTCTGAAAGCCTCAGGAAGATCTGTACCCTTGCTTTTTTCAGTTTCTAGAGGCCACCAGTCCTCTGTTCCTTGGCTCATGGGTCCTTCTTTGCGTCAATAAGACTTCTTATCTTTGTCCCATCTTCTGCTACTGACTCTGCCTCCTTTGAATAAAGGCTACATGAATATGCCAACATAATTGAGGACAGTCTCTCCGTTTTACCTAAATCACATTTGCAAAGTCCCTTTTACCATGTAAAGTAACATATTCACAAGGTCCAGGAATTAGAACAGGGACATTTTTGGGAGGGGGTTATCACTAAGTTTACTACAAATTTTCTTTTTCTTAAAGTTGTAGTAAAGTGTACATAACATAAAATTTATGTTTCCATAAATTTCCACCATTTCCACCATTTCTAATTACAGTAAAACCTTGGTTTGCAAGCATACTTCGTTCCAGAAGTATGCTTGTAACCCAAAGCACTTGTATATCAAAAGCAGAATTCCCCATAAGAAATAATGGAAACTCAGATAATTCAAACCCAGAAATATTCATATAAAAATGATTACAATACCATAATATAATACAAAATAATAAAGAAATTACAAAATGTAAAGGAAAATAAAATTAACCTGCACTTACCTTTGAAAAGCTTCATGGCTGATGTGAGGGAGATAGGAGAGAGGAGGGTTATCATGTAGGATGATTTTCACCATCACTAACGAAATCACTGCTATCTGTTCATTTAATGGAATCTTTTTCTGCATGGGGGCTATTATATATGTTTGCATGCATGTTGACTACAGTACAATATTAATAAACTCTTGTCACATACTGTATTTAATGTAACTGGCAATAAGGCAGCAGAGGAAAGGGTCTATATCTGCAGGCAGCCTGACCTAGAATGAAGCAAAGTATTCTTTCTTTTTTCTTAATGTTTATTTATTTTTGAGAGACAGAAAGACAGAGAGCAAGCAGGGGAGAGGCAGAGAGACAGGGAGACACAGAACCCAAAGCAGGCTCCAGGCTCTGAGCTGTCAGCACAGAGCCCGATGTGGGGCTTGAACCCACGAGCTGTGAGATCATGACCTGAGCCGAAGTCGTCAGCTCAACCGACTGAGCCACCCAGGCTCCCCTGAAGCAAAGTATTCTTAAGCTCACTCTTGGATGGAAAAGGAATGGAGTGTCAATAGGTGCTTTGAAGTGACAGAAAATACACAAGTGCCAGTTGTGGACACCTTCCAACGTTCTGAAAAGTCACTGATTTCTACCAAACACTGTGGCCCCAGATTGAGCATGCGAGCCTGGGAGACGATCACCCACAATCCTGGAGGGGGAGAGAGAGAGGGAGAGAGAGAAAGAGTGAAGAGCCATTGGCTCGTTGTGATCATGTGACATTCAGCATCATGTACTACTCATATCTTGCGGAATGCTCGCAGAACAAGTTACTTGCAACCCAAGGTTTCACTGTATACAGTGTTGTGGTGTTATGTTCACACTGTTGTGCAGTCATGATGACCACCTCCAGACCTTCTTCATCTTCTCCGATTAAACACTAACTTCTTGACTCTCTATCCCACCCCCGCCCCCACCCATAGCCCCTGGCAATCACTGACCCACTTTGTCTCTGTCTCTATGAATTTGGCTACTCTAGGTACCTCATATAAGTGGAATCATACAGTATTTATCCTTTTGTGACTATCTTGCTTTCCTTAGCCTAATGTCTTCAAGGTTCATCCATGTTATAGCCCATGTCAGAAGCTTCCTCCCTTTTAAAGCTGAATCGTATTCAATTGCGTGTATACACTACAATTAAAAAACACATTCATGTGTCTGTGGACACTTGGGTTGCTTCCACCTTTTGGCTATTGTGAATAATGCTGCCGTGGAAGATAAACATGCAAATATCTGTTCAAGTCTTTTCTAGAACATTCATTACTTTGGGTACATACCCAGAAGTGGAATTGTTGAATCCTATGGTAGTTCTCTGTTTAATTTTTTTGAGGACTGGCCACAATGGTTGCCACAGTGGAAACCCCTATTTTACATTCCCCCCGGCAATACACAAGTGTTCCAGTTTCCCCACATCCTTACCAACACCTGTCACTTTCAATATTTTTTTGTTGACAATCGCCATCCTAGTGGGTGTGAGATGGCGTCTCATTGTGGTTTTGATTTGCATGTATTTAATTATTAATGTTGAGCTTCTTTTCGTATACTTATTGGCCATTTGTATATTTTCTTTGGAGAAATGTCTTTTCATTCGATCTAAAATATCTGCCCATTTTTAGATCAGGTTGTTCATTTTTGTGTTTGTGTTTGAATTATGGGAGTTCGTTATATGTTCTGGATCTCAATTCCTAATAAAGGTTTATGATTTATTTTATTTCATCGGTCTGTATGCCTGTCTTTGTGGCCGTACCACATTGTTTTGATTACTGTGACTTTGTATGTTGAAATCAGAAAATGTGAGATGTCTATTTCTATGACTTAAGAGTGATTACTGGCTAGAAACTGGGGTGTCCCTGTGATGGCAGAGGGCAAATGAATGAATAACCTTAAAAGCAAATGAAACTGTGGGGTCACTGACAGCCAAAGATCATCAGATGTATGTCTTCTGCTTCTGCTTGAACGATAAAGATAGAGCAAGATTACCAACATTAGAAAAATGAAGCAGGGCTTTCACTCCCACCGAAATTGCTGGGTAGATTAAGACATGGCCTCTGGAAAGCACTCCTGGGTTCTGGCCTCCGTTTGTCATTTATGGCTGTCTTTAGATTCAAACAAAAGGGAGAGGAAGCAAAATATCTTCACCCAATTCAAACTCATTTTTAAATTCTATTTCTCCTCTCTGCTTTAATCCTGGCACACATTTTTAATCCTAGGCATAAATCATGATTGGGTTAGGAGGCATATAATTGAAAATAGAATAAAATGAGAAGTTTATTTCTCTGTCACGTAAGGAAATTCAGAGGTGGGTGATCCAGGGATGCTGTGAAGCCACACAAACTTTTCAGGGACCTGGCTTACTTCCAGCTTTCTATTCTGCCTTCCCTCAATTGTAACTTTCATCCTCCTATTCCAACATGGAAACTGAATTTCCATTTACCGTGTCACATTACATCACCCCACGTCACATCATCTTCTCATCACATTATATTTTGTCACATCACAGCATTAGGAAGGAAATAGAACCCCAGAGCCTCCTTTTTAATGAGTCTTCCTGGTAGAATCACACATTTCCACTTACCACTCATTGGCCAGAATCCAGTCACAAAGCCACAGCTCTTTAAAAGGGAGGCTGGGAAATGTCATTTGACTAAGTCAATGCTGGGGAGTTATATTAGCGAGGAAAAGAAAATGGTCATTGGGAAACAAATTGAAGTCTCTGCCACAACTTTGAATATCTTCAAAATAAAAATCTGCTCTGAATTCCATGTCCCACACTGATATTGATGCATATAAAAATAATGAAGGCAATTCATCGCTGTGACAGAGCAGGGCATAAGTTCTTGAGAGGCTTCATGGACCGAGCAGAGGTGGCTGTGGTGATGCTTAAGCTTATTTAAGCCAACCTTATTCGAACTCCCTTGGGGGTACCCACCGCTAACCTTGCACCGGCAGGCGGGTAGGTGATTTTTGTTTCTGGAGGCTAGTGTGCCTTCATGGGCACATTGCTGTGTTGGGTCATTGTATGTGACCTCATGGCATGTGTCCCAGCAAAAGAGGGGCCAGCTAGAGCAAAAATGCAGCCTACTTGGCCTGCCCCTCTGGTCATCAGAATCCTGACTGCGATGGTTCCTTTAGAGTTCTCTGGGCCCAGAGATCGATCTATAGAAAAGTCTGAAGGGAATGTTTAACCTGAAGCTAAAAGATTCGAAAAAGGTGTTTAAAAAATGAAAATGAATACAAAGCTTACTACAGAGTTAAATGTAAAAATACATACACCCACAGTCATACATTATGGCTGATCTCTGTTCAGGAACAAATTATTGAACCTGTTGGTCAGATGTGGCTAAGGAAACTCCCTCAGACCCATTCCAGTCCAGTCCTCTTCTTTATTGCTCACCTATCTTTCTTCTGTCTGTCGAGTTTGTTAATTTCTTTTTGCCTTTGCTTTAGAACGTTGCTTCTTTGATTAAGAACCTTTAAATATTAATGGCAGAGATTTTTCAGAGTTGTTGTCAGCAATGGCTTAGCTGTGCTGTCTCCTCCAAAGTGATTATAAGTTATATTTTTTAGCTCCAGTGGCATACAGGTCTGTGCAATGGTGAAATTTACTGTCTTCCTCTCCTTAAAAATGAGGGCCATCATATTAACTTCTGGGGAATATTGCCTGTCTTCTGTGGGTTTCATGTACTCTGTCTTCCCTTGCTGAGCCCCTTTTTGATAATCAATGGCTCAGTTGTTACAACTTATGCCCGTAGAATGTGTTTCTGCCTTGAAAGAGTCTGTAATTTGGTTGATAAGAATGATTCTGGAATATTCTTAGTAGTGGGTCTTCCAGAGTAGATCCAAGGACATCTGGAAGCATTTTTTTTCTCAATTTTGGGAGCCAAATGTTTCACTTTTTCGCTGTTTTAAAGTTTATTTTATTTATTTTGAGAGCAGGGGAGGGGTAGAGACAGAGGGAGAGAGAGAATCCCAAGCAGGCTCTGTACTGTCAGCGCAGAGCCTGACATGGGGCTCAATTTCACAAACCATGAGGTCATGACCTGAGCTGAAACCAAGAGTCAAACTCAACCGACTGAGCCACCCAGGTGTCCCTCACTTTTTCATTCTTCATTTCACTTATCATTTTTATAGATAAGTGGGCTTGAAGCAAGGCTTTGCAATCAAAGGATATTGTCAGGCTCTGACTGCTGGACACCGTGTGTGATCAACACATGCTGACTACACTCACTTCTCCCCCAACACCGCTTTCTCTAACTGTAAAGTGAGTTAGTTACTCTAATTTATGTCCACAGTCTCAGACTATTGGCGATAAGAGTGATTCAAGAGCAGTCCAGGTAGCCAAAAAGAACTTAGGACAGAAGTCCCGGGTTCAAGACTCAAGTCCCTTGTTTGTGAAATGTGAATGATGGTAATGTACCTCTAGTGCCCATCTCCTGCAGTTGCAGGGAGTATCTAAGACAATAGATGTGATAGTGTTCTGTAGACTATAAAACACTATAGAAATATCAGTTGTTATTATAACCTTCATGTCAATGTTTTTCTTGTGTTTCTTGGCCCAGGTTAACAAAAAGATTTTAACCTTTAGTTTTTTTTTTAATAATTATTTTGCTTTAAAAAAATTCTTGAGTTTATTTATTTATTTGAGAAACAAAGAGAGAGCGGAGGAGGGGCACAGAGAAAGGGAGAGAGAGAATCCCAGGCAGGCTCCGTGCTGTCAGCGTGGAGCCCAGTGCAGGGCTCGAACTCACAAACCATTCGATCATGACCTGAGCTGAAACCAAGAGTCTGATGCTTAACCAACTGAGCCACCCAGTGCCCCCAGTTTTGCTTTGTTTTAGTTACAAGGGACAGAAACCCAATTCAAAGTCCCTTGAGCAAAAAAGAGAGCTCATTGGCTCATCTTCCTTGGAAGATAAATCTGTCTTCGGGTATAATGAGATCCAGGCGCTCAAGTAAGGTCATCGAGGCTCTTTCTCACTCTCTGTCTTGGGTTCTACTTCCCTCTGTTTGTTGACATGTTCTCTGCTTTGGGCTGAAGTTCCCTCCATGTATCCAGGGAGGATGCTATTCATGTCCATGTAACTCAACACAAAGAGGGCTTCTTTCCCCTAGTGCCCATACATTAGTTCCAGGGAAGTATACTCAGAATGGCCCTGTTTGAGTGGCTGCGTGTAGCAGGGAAATGGGTTTCCTTGACAGGGTGGCTTGCCTGCTGATTCTTGGGGGCCAGGAGGATGTGAGAACAGGCTCCTATGGCTCACTAGCAAGTTAGATCATAGGAGTGGGAGAATGATGCTTCTCTAAGAGGAGTCTCACCGAGCAGAAGTGAACTCCACGTGCCTTTTGTAAAAGGTGAGATCAGGCACTTCACTGAAGAGGAAACACAAATTGTGTATAAACTTTGAAAATATACTCAATTTCGTGACTAGTTGGGGAAATTAAAAAAAAGCCAGTATGAGATACTCTTTTACACCAACTTGATGGGAAAAAATTAAAAATTCAGATAATATAAATTTGGAAAGCATGGAGAACCATTATGTTTCTAATAAACTGGTTGCAGATAATCTTATACAACTGAATTGTAAAATAATATGCTATTATTATCAAGGTTGAACATTCATATATACCATGGCCTAGAAATTCCACTCCTAAGTTATACCTAGAAACTCTATGCATGGTGCACCTAGGACATGTGCAAGAATAATCGTAAGCAGCTTATTCTTAGTAGCAAAAGGTTGTAAACAACTTGAATATACACCAGCAGGAGAATTAATCAATGAACTGTAGTGTAATCACATAATAGAATACTACACACTAGTGAAAATAAATAGCAGCTAATGAGTCAACATAGGTGACGCTTAAAAACATAAAGAAGATGTGGTTTATATATACAATGGAATACTACTTGGCAGTCAGAAAGGATGAAATCCTGCCATTTGCAGCAACGTGGATGGAACTGGAGGGTATTATGCTAAGTGAAATAAGTCAGGCAGGGAAAGTCAGATATCATATGTTTTTACTCATATGTGGAACTTGAGAAACTCAACAGAAGACCATGGGGGAAGAGAAGGGGGAAGAATAGTTACAGACAGAGAGGGAGGGAGGCAAACCAGAAAAGACTCTTAAAGACAGAGAACAAACTGAGGGTTGATGGGGGTGGTGGGGGAGAGGGGAAAATGGGTGATGGGCATTGAGGAGGGCACTTGTTGGGATGAGCACTGGGTGTTGTATGTAAGTGATGAATCATGGGAATCTACCCCCAAAACCAAGAGCACACTGTATACGCTGTATGTTAGCCAGCTTGACAATAAATTATATTAAAAAAATTATATATATTAAAATATTTTTAATGTTTATTTATTTTTTGAGAGAGAGAGAGACAGAGTGCAAGCAGGGGAGGGGCAGAGAGAGAGGGAGACACAGAATCCGAAGCAGGCTCCAGGCTCTGAGCTGTCAGCACAGAGCCTGACGCAGAGCTTGAACCCACGAAATGTGAGATCATGACCTGTGCCAAAGTCAGACGCTTAACCGACTGAGCCACCCAGTTCCCCCCCCCAAAAAAAACCCCCATAATATTAAGTAAGAAAGTGAGTTACAAAAGAATAACTATACATTGGACATATTTTTATAAAGCTCAAAAGCAAGAGAACCTCCATAATGTATTGTTTTGTTAAATAACAAAAGCAAGACAATCATAAACACAAATTAAAAACAGTAGTGGTTACCTCTGGGGTTGTTTGATTAGCTAAGGAATAGTAATGGTACTGGTGAGTTTTTTTCCCTTTAACATGGGATGGGTTTGCAAGTGTTTGTTGATTATGCTTTATAAAACGCACACACACACACGTGTGTGTGTTTATATATTACATATATACTTTTATATTCCAAAAGATTAAGTAATAGAAGCATGGAAAAACAAAACATGTATTCCCTACACACTAGGTAAGAAGTGTTCATTTCCGTAGACGTTAATGTATATGCAACTAAAGAATGTTAGGAGTCGAAGTATAATTTGTAGGTACTTGTTATGTATTAGGACTTACTAAAAGTTTAGCTTGGTCGAGTAACTAATGGGACATTTGATAAGTTACCAAACTTTGAAAGATACAAAGAGAACCACAAAGGGGGACATGCCTTTTCCAGTGTGACCACATAGAACATTAGATTAAATGGAAAAAAATGGGGAACGGCTTTAAAGAGTTCATTTTGAATATTTAGAGCAACATTTCCACCTCAAAGCCATTAGACCACAGAATAGTTACCCCGGGGCAGGGATCGGGGAGGGTTTCAAAAGGTTCACTTATGGCATCAAAGGCTGTTTGCTTGCATCGGTTCCTGGAGACTTGAAGTCAGCATTACTTAATGACAACATGATTTTTAATGCCTGTGGAAATTTTTAACTCATATGGGAATAGTTTGAATTTGTATTCCTGTTAGGATTTTAGAACTGGCTTTTTACATAGCCTGGCATTTTCCTCAGAGGAATTGTGGGTTAGGCAAGGAGCAGAGAATGATCGCTAATGAAGAAAGATGATAGGAAAGAGGTGGGAAGGATGTCGGGGAGGGAGAGACAGAGCAGGAGGATGGGGTGGTGGAGTGAGCAGGATCTGGGTGAGGCTCCCACCGAGGCTGAAATCTGTCTCTGCCACACAGTGCTGTGCGACATGGGCAAGCTCCTCGCCCTCTCTGATGTTCAGCAAGCGCATCTACAAAGGGCATTACCAGTGTCCACTTCCCCGTGTTGTTGTTGGGATCATGTACTCTGCAGGCATGTGCAGTCTGACCCAGGAAGGATCAGCGAAGAGATGGAGGGAAGCCGAGCTCCAGTCCAACAGTCTGCATGCTCATAATGTATAAGAGAACGTGCTTGCTACGAGGTGAGTGGTTAGTGTGAACGAACAGCTTAAGAGTGGATTTTGTAAGGGGCGGGGCTTGGGTTTTGGGCCGGTGCCAGCCCTGTGGTTGAGCTGTGGACTGTCCCCGTCTGCTTAATGGAAGTGTGTCTGGCATGCAGATGGAATGGTAATCAAGGTATGCGGACTGTGCGGTCTACCGTGTTTGGTGGTTCTTTCCCAACCTTAAACGATGCCAGGTTGGCGATTAAACAGGAAGGTGAGAGAGTGCGAGTCCCTTGAGGGGGTGGGTTAAGTATAAAAGGGGTCTGCCGCAAACAATGGATGACTGGGGGAGGACCACAATCTCCCCGTACTCGTGTCTGTTTTAGGAAGCAGTGGTGATGGAAGAAAGAATATCAGCTGTGGAGCCAGGCACACCTAGAGTTAAGTCCTGGTTCCTTTTTATAGCTGTGTGACCTCAAACAAGTTACTTTACCTCTCTGAAAAGTGGAGTAATACTATACTTTCTTTTGGCTGCATCCTGATCTTTGCTTTTTTTTTTTTTAAGTTTATATTTATTTTGGGAGAGAGAGTGTGAGTGGGGTAAGGGCAGAGAGAGAGAGAGAGAGAAGAGAGAGAGAGGGAGAAAGAGGATCCCAAGCAGGCTCTCCACTGTCAGCACAGACCCTGATGTGGGTCATGAACCCATGAACCGTGAGATCATTACCCGAGCCAAAATCAAGAGTCGGATGCTCAGCTGACTGAGCTACCCAGTTGGCCCTGATCTTTGCTTTTTAATCTTGACTTTTGATGTTTTCCTATACACTTGACCATTGCATTTGGCCTTCTTCACGTGAGATGAGAACCAAATCTCATAGGCTAACCCCTTCATGATAAACCCCTATAATGTCACCTGCTCCCTTATTAATGCCCACCCTAATGGAGCTCCAACGGAGGGCCTGAGCTTTCTCCCTGGCAATTACAGTCATCACTATTGATAAGTTTCTGTCACCTGGGCGTGTCATGATGACAGCTCCTCCTAAGCAGGACTAATGTCACCACAATTAGTAATTCCGTGCGATGACAGAGATTCTGGCTCCTCTCCACTCTGGGAATGTCCACTTGAGTGTCCTGTGTATCCTGTTCCATGAAGGGCCACCCCTTGTACATGTTTTTCCTGAATGGGGCTTCTGTCCACAATCCGTGCCTTTTCTCCAGCCCCAGAGGAGAAAACACAGAAGCAAATCCCAAGGTTCTTTTTTAGTTCCTCCTTTAAGGGACATCAGTGAGACATTAGTCCCAGCCACTCAAATTCTTTTCCCTGAGGCTCAGCCCTGGCCTCTCTTGCTTCATCCAAGGACAGGGAACTTTCCACCCAGAAAGGGTAAGAGTCTTGATAGCACAAATGCTACTTCCCTCTGAAAGACCCCAAATGGCTTGGTCTTCTTTACTCTTCCTACAAGGATCTTCCACCCTCAAATCTATGGTGTCCTCCCTGAAGAGGTGCAGATCCGTCCTGGATGCCTCTGGCATATGCTGTCCTTTGCTTTTGGCCCCTACTTGTGAGTTGAGTCTGGAGAGGGGAGGCAAGGGCTGGAGCAAAGTTGGGGGGAACTCAGCTCACAGAGTCTGAGTGCCAGCCACCCGTGGCAGAGGATGTTGTGACTTTCATGGTCCCATTTGCAGACCAGCTCACACAACTGGACTCAGTTCACATCTCTAATAATAACGCTCAACAAACGGAATGATGAAACCTTGTTGAGCACTAACACATGCCAGCAATTTTATGTGTTACCTCCTTTATTTATGAGAAAAAACTCTTCGTGCAAACTATTATATCCCGAATTTTTAAAAACCCACCTTAGGAGGTGCAATTGGCATACAAAAGACTGTACGTGTTTCATGTATGCAACTTGATGACTTTGGAGGTAAATATACATCCATGAAACTATAACTACAATCTGTGCCACGGACACGTAGTCACCACCTCCAAAGGTTTCCCACCCTCCTTATTTACTATTATTATTATTATTCCGTGTGATGAGAACAGGTAACATAAGGTCTACCCTACCACGTTTTAGTTATTTTTTTTAACATTCATTTATTTTTGAGACACAGGGAGAGACAGAGCATGAGCAGGGGAGGGGCAGAGAGGGAGGGAGACACAGAATCTGAAGCAGGCTCCAGGCTCCGAGCTGTCAGCACAGAGCCCGACGCGGGGCTCGAACTCACAGACTGCGAGATCATGACCTGAGCCAAGGTCGCACACTTAACTGACTGAGCCACGCAGATGCCCCATTAAGTGCATAATATAGTATTGCTAACTATAGGCTTTACCCAGTGCAATAGATCTCCAGGATATACTCATCTTGTCTACCTCAAACTTTGTACCTTTTTATTCATACCTCCCTTAGCCCCTGGAAACCAGCATCCCACTCTCTGCTTGTACAAGTTGGCCTGTTTTAAGTTCCCAAGTGGTTTCCTCCAGATCGCAGAGTGAAGCTCTGCATTCCCGTTCAAGGACACCTGGCTTCAAGACACGGGGTCTGCCCGATAACCCACACCGTCTCCCGTTTCACAGAACACACAGATTATCCCATTTGGATGTCGTCCCAGAACAAAACCTCAGGAGGGAGTCAGAAAGGATTTTACAGATGAGGAAGAGGGTGCTCCTTGGCCAGGAAGCCGAGCCTTTTCATTTCATGTTCAGCTACCGAGTGTCACCTGGAGAGAAAGGGGGAAGACGCTTTCCTGTGTTACCCTACGAGCAGCATAGGATCATGAGGGAACTTGTAAATAGGCAGAGTTTTAGGTGAACAAATGGAAAATATGAACTCCTAACAGTTGTCCATGAGGACTGCCACCACCCAGCGATATACACTGAGGAGGTAACAGAGAGACTGGCCACGGCCAGTGATGGCGGGAAGTTGGCCAACCGGCTCTAAGCAACTGTGACTCTTGGATTTCCAGAACTCCTTGCTTCTCTTCATGGAATGATGGCTCGTCCTACACGAAAGCCAAGATCCAGCATAAGTGCCTCAGAGTTCCAAGTGCCTTACCATGGCAGGCTTAGAGGATGGAGACCATAAATGATTCAATTACTGCTCTCTGGTGTGAATCACCCAAGAATTCCAAGTGATTTGCCTCTTGATTTTCTGCCTTTGGCAACAGCCCGTCTACTCTGTGGGATGTGATTTTGACTGCAGTCCCTATCACAGGGAATCTACTATTTTGTTGAAAAGACCCACCAATTTCTTAAACTTGAAAAATACTGCTCTGGAATACACCATTCCAGACCCCCTTATCGCCTAAAGCAAAATGGATAGCACAATTAGCTGCTAATATTTTCCTTAAATCTACCCCCTTTCTCAGCTCATGTGCCTACCACTCAATGCTTCCAGATCAGCCGTGTGTTTTTCAAATGAAATTGCGGTTAATGGTACAAAATATTTACATTTATGCCCCACACCCAAAGAGCCACAAAACTTTATTTCTCCTTTTGTGGTTTCAGTATTTAATTAGTGATGAAGCACCAGAAACCTGTGGGGAAAACACACCCCATTATTTTTTAAGTGATAGTCTATTTACAGCCCATTTTCACCTGCTGCCTTTGTCTCCACCTGTCTCAGCCGTGCGCAGATTCGTCTCAGCTGTCCCCTCAGGAATACAGCTGTGTCATCGCATACTGTGGCATCCTAATATTTCATACTAAGCTTTAAACCAATTAGGAATGACTACTGACTATGCTGACTCATGGGGAGAGAAGGGGGATAATGTGTCCTTCAGGTAATGAACTTCTTTGGGGACTTAGCACATATTTCATTTTTTAGCACTGGCAGTTTTCCCTTGTCACATTTCTGTGCCTATGGCTTCGTTTTGCTTCATTGTGCCGGGAGGATTATGCAGGGATTCATATTTGCCAAGTGGCCGAGCTTGTATTAATAATGGCAGGAAATGGACCGACCCATGGTGGGATTAGTGGGCCAAACTCTGAGGCTTCAGGGATGTCCTGGAGGTGACAGAGAGGGGTCAGGGGAGGTGGGACCCACTTAAAGGGGACAGCCTCAACTGAGCTCCAGCTGATTGTGCTTTGTGCAAACCAGAACTTCTGGTTTTATGAAATGAGCCCCAAACCCGGATTTTTTTTTAATGTGAAATTTTCCTATTTCAAAGTGGAGGCACTATGCATATGAAGCAGCCACCCTCTGGGTGACAGCTATAGCTGGGTTGCAGGTGTCGGTTGCAACCTCTGGCCTAAACAAATCTACCAATCTTTTTCTTTTTTAAGCCCCCGAGGGTAGATAGGTGCATTACGGCATGCATACGCTCTCTTTATGTTTTCCTATAACTTTGCCACTTGCGCATCCTAGTCCAGTGGAGGTCTTGGTTCCCGATTCCCTGTCTGGTCCATGTGGTGAAAGCCTAAGGCAGAGGGCTGGCCAGCTGGGGACACGCTGGATCAGAACCCTAGTGGCAACTAGAAGTGTCCACATACAAATGACGTGGGATGGGGGCACCTGGGTGGCTCGGTTGGTTGACCATCCAGCGTGGGCTCAGGTCATGATCTCGCAGTTTGTGAGTTTGAGCCCCACATCGGGCTCACTTCTGTCAGTACAGGGCCTGCTTCAGATCCTCTGTCCCCCCATCTCTCTGCCCCTCCCCTGCTCGTGCTCTCTCCCTCTCTTAAAAGTAAACATTAAAAAAAAAAACAGAACAAAACCAAAAATGGTGTGGGATGAATCTGACTCTCTTTGATTAGACAGAAGGATCCCAGGTGATGGTGGATTTGGGGCAATTGCGGTGTTTATGTAGGGGGGCCCACAGTAGATTTCTACAGAGCAGGTCCCTGTAACCCACGTCAGAAGAGCCGCAAGTCCCAGGCAGCTTGGCTGTATCCCCTTCAAGGAGGATACTTGTCTCGGGAGCTTGCACATGCTGCAGCCCATTTGAGCCACGCAGCAGCATGATACGCTTGTCGCGGCCATTTTGCCAAAGGTGCAATCGAAAGTCTGAGAATTCTTGCAGTAAAGGGTTGAGCTGGGGACCTGAACTAGGATCGTTTCATAGAAAGGCAAGTAAGTGGTCTGCCTCCCCGGACTCAGGGTGTTGCACCCTTGCCTCCTTGCCCAGGAATATAGCCTGACAAATGGCAGACTACACCATGGCTTTCACCTCTTTTCTATGACCCCAAATTTTCTAATGGGAATTTGATCTCATATTTGCACAGATGCCCACATACGAAGAGCTTTAGCTTCTCGGTTGGCATAAAAAAGTGACCCCAGGAGAAGTTCACCCCCACCCCCAAGTAACCTGTGTTGGTATAGGATGTTAATAGAAACCTTCTTCACCCTGCCTGGGCTGCTCCTGAGTCATTAAGAGCCCCGAGTTTGAACAGGGCAGGTCCTAATTCTTCCATGGAGATTTCTTTGCTCCACTAAGTTCAATCCATGTTGGAGCTATTAAAATGTCTTCTTAGTGCTTAGCCTGAAATTACCTCCTTTTACAAATTTTCCCGTTACATAGATCTATAGCCCTTTGGAAAATGAATTGCTTTTCATGGTGGTGGTGGAATGTCTGTGATTTTAACATCATTATACAATGTGTCTTGATTAATCAATGTTTGAGAGCTATCCAGCTCTAAGCTAGACTCCAAGTAAATAAAAATGGACTTTGTGCCTAACTCCCGCCTCCATAAAAATCCAGTGAAATGTAGATGTTGGGAGCACGGAGCAGTGCCTGAGCCCAAGAACCTGGAAGGTTTAAGCAAGGTACTTAATATTCATCTGGTATTCATTGCAATAACATCAATCTTACCAAATTCTCTTGATATTAATGTAGATGCTCTGCATTTAATATATACTTCCATTGGAATTTCATTGTAATTGAGCACTAAATGATGTCCACTTATGGTAAAGTGGTTCCAGAATTTTTTGTAATAAATGGATTTTAGTAGAATCCCAGATTCTGCACTGAGTCTATATTAGACTCTTTATGCTCTAATTGTCATTGACTGTCTTTACTGTATTATTTCCAGACAGTTCATAATTTCCTGTACTGAACAAATGATGATTTGTGAGTGAAGCAAGACACTGACTCGGGTTATGTGGTGCCATTGATTTTTTTTAATTGCTCATTTGGAAAATATCCTTTAAAATCATTCGAATCATCTCTGTTGGTGTCATTATTAATGGCCGTAGGGGAGCTCATAAAGGGAGTGATTTGTATAGTAACAATCATGGCAAAAATTTATTGAGTGCTTACTATATGCTAGACACCCTGTAAAGGTAAATGCTTTACATCCATGATCTCATTGGAAACCCACAACTATCCCACAGGTCTGATTAACATTCGTATTTTAATCAAGTGGACATCAGAGGGTAAGGACTTTATCTGGGGTCATAGGGCTAGAAAGGGGCAGAGTAGAGGTTGAATTCATATCTGCCTGGCTTTGGGCCTCAAAATCTGTGCTGTTTGCTACCATATCAGGTGGCTTGTGGAATGGAATCCTTGTAAGTAGATGGAGCAAACCATGGGTTCCCGGACCCATGCGAAATTCTTGTGCTTTTTTGGTCATAGGCAGCTAGACTTATTAAGACAACTTGAAAACTACCTCCATGATTAAGGTATCGTTTTTCTCCCTCCTTACTCTCAGAGATGGTGGGGAGCTGGTGTTTTGGGGGAATATCCTGATAATTAGGAACACAATGATTCCATGAATAACCAGTACAGCAAATGGTACTACGGTATTTGTTTGCACGGAACCAGCTTTGCCACACATTCAGTAGTGACTAGTTAATCTCAGGGTTAGAGCGTGTGGTTGTTAAGAGCTAAGGCTAAAACCTCCGTATGGTTCATAATCCTTATGCTGTGCATGCTGACTCAGAATTCTGGGAACCTCCACGGGAAGGGGCTGTCCCAGCTCTGACCCTAACTGGCCAATGGCCTTGGTGAAGCATCTTGACCTCTCATCTACAAAATGAAGGGATTGGGTTGAATTCAAAACTTTCAAATGTATTTAGATTTTGGCATCATCTTCCTTCAAAAGAAACAGTATGCAGAAATCTGTTACGTAAACAGATAAAAGCAGGGCATCTCTGGTGGAAGTAAGCACTACCCCCTCCCCGTTTTAGTCTGTAAACTTCTTGGGCCTCCCCATCCTGGCCCATCGCCCTTAAGATTCTTCTGGCTGTCTCAGGACAAGTCTAGAAAACAGCTGGACCGGTTGTTCCCAAAAGGTCCTGCTAACTCACACTCCCAAGCCTGTTTTATCTGGATTTGGAGCACACCCAGAGTAATTGGTCTACTTTAATTTCGTGAGTCCTGGGAATTGAGTCACCGAGAAATTTTCCTTTGCCATGGTGGCTCCCAAACTGATGCTATATTTAGGGCTGGGGTATGGGACACTAAGGCATGCATTTTGGATTAACCACATTTTATGTTCCCACCATTTCATTTTCTTTCTCTTCTACTTCTAGTGCATGTAATTGGGTATTTCACACAATTCTGGAAACCACTTTTCATCTCTTGTTTGAGCAAGGTGGATTAGAAAATGAGCCAATCAACACACAAAACACTCCCCCCATTTATTTTTCTGATTCCATGCCCAAAACGTGTCATTAACCTCTACAAATTTTGTATCTTGGAGGTCAACTTTCACTGCCTCAGGGAAGCCACATTGGTGCCTTCCATCATTATATACATCGGCCATCCCTGTTGTCACCCTCATTACAACTGTACCCTGCCTTTATCACAGTTAGCACAGCTTTGGATTATGAACTTGTATGATCGTTTGATTCAGCATTGAGCTTACACAGGGCTGCAAGCTCTCTGAAGGGCAGGGAGCAAATCCATAGCATTCACCATTTTATTGTAAGTACGGAACACATTTCCTGACATGGGGAGGATGTGTAACATACAGTTCTAGAATGAATTAGTGTTGAAATTCTTTTTAATTGAGTATAGTCTAACCAGGTAGCCGTTTATTCAAAGTGAATCTCTGGAATCAGGTTCCTTGGTTCAAATCCAGGATGAACCATTTACTCACTGTATGTTCTTGGATAAGTCACTGAACTTTTTTAAGGCTCAGTTTCCTCATCTGTAAATTAGGACTGATAATAGTATCTATTTCATAAGGTTTGTATAAGAAGTAATGAGAAAACTTATGTACTTAGTTCAGTGCCTGGTATATAGGTAAACGTCCACAAATTTTAGTTTCCTATTTTTATTCCTATTTATTTAGGAACATTTAGTTTCCTATTTATATTCCCCTGATGGAATATATAGTCCTGTGCAGGAGATACACATAAATCAATAATTATAATATCACATGATAAGCTCAAAAATTTGGCTCAGTGTCACTGGGGTTCTGTTGGAAGTCCAGTAGAAGAAATGAAGAATGGAATGCCTAATAATGAATACTAATTATTCACTTACTTATTTATTCATTTTATGAGTAATTTATTTATGACTAATAAATGACTAATTTATTCATTTATGCTAGCCCTGGGCTAGATATAGGGATACAGGGGAAAATGTGCTAATGTTCTTGCCATTGGAGTATTTATAAAATCTGGCTAGGGAGAAAAAATATCAATAAATAAACTTGATGTTGTATAATACATACTTTAATCAGAGCAAGATTAAGACCTTAGTGTCCTTAAAATCTGAAAAGACGATTTCACCCTCATCTTCCCTTCTCATAGGAATTCTGAATAAAATCAATACTAAGCCATAAAATAAGTGTAAGGAAGGCCCACAAAATGCTGATTTTTCTTGGGATGACTACCCTCATAGTATTTTGGAGTGTGGTTCTCGATAAAATGTCTTTGAGGCCTCTGTTTTCCTGGTGACTTACACTTATACTGGGCGTGCCCACTGGGTACTCAACACAGAGCGTGGAGACAAGTGCGTGGTGCTGACCATGGTGGGTGTGAGTTCAGAGCACTGTAGGAATTCTGGAGCCTGCAGTATCTCTGATGATAAAAGCTGAAGCCTCTGCATCTCCTTTGGGCACCTGCTCACCCTGAAACCTCTTGGCTTGTCATCCACAGTAGAGCCTGTGTGAGCCAGTGGTCTTGTTAATTCCCAGAGCGCCACTAAGGTCTTCCTCATTGCCAGCTCATTCCTTGGGCCGTTTCTCTGCTCTGGGCCGTCACCACCCTCATGTTGAAGTAGAAACATTGTGTTTTGATAACTCTTGGGATCCCTCTCTTTCCATCTCACATATAATGTTATTCAAAACTTGTTTTCTACTCGCTGTGTCGACGTTGCCTCGAGTGTATACACACACATGCATTTTCGTCTTAAATAGACAAAGACTCTGGGGAGCAGAAGGATGTCGCTCACTTCTTTTTACCCTTAGTTCACTCTGGCACAGTACACTCTTCTAGGTTCTAGGCATGAACGATAAAGGAGACACGTAGTCATAATCACAAGTTTACAGTGTCTTGGGTTCACCTGCACTCTGATCTTAGGTGAAGCAGCTGAAAGCAGGGGAAGCGGAGAAGCAGAAAGGAGGTAGTGGCACACTGTGCCCTGGGAACTGGGGAAATTTCATGGGACACCAAGTGGGAAGGCACTCTTCAGGCAGTGAAGGGGTGTGTGTGTGAGTGTTGTGGAAGGCAGGGTTTTTATGTGTGTGTGTGTAGGATTGTGTATATGTGTTGTGAGAAGTGTTGTGTGAGCGTGGGAGGGTTTTGTGCGTGTGTAGTTGCTGGTGTGTATTTTCATGGCTTGTTAGGAGGTTGCGTGTGGGCTATGGATTGTGGGTATGTATGTAAGGATTATAGATGTTGGGGGTGAATTATATATGTGTGTGTGGTGGGTTGTGTGTGTGTAGCATCGTGGGGGATGTTGCGAGACAGTTGTGTGTGTGAGGGTTGTGTGTATGTGTAGGGGGTTGTGTGTGGGTGTTTTGGGGGGTTTTATGTGTGAGTGGGTTGTGCGAGAGTGTGTTGGAGAGTATGTGTGGAAAGGAGCTGTGGCTGTTGGCAGGCATGGGAAGATCCATTCAAGATAAAGGACACACATGGCCAGAAAAGAGAGCAATGGAAAACACAGCCATCGCAGGATTGTGAATTTTTAAGAGAGGAAGCTGAAAAAAATTGGGTTCGGGTCAGACTCATCCCATTTAGGGTCGGGGCCATGCTAAGGTGTTTGGACTTCACCCTGTTAAGTGACAAAGCCACATAGACTACTGAATGGTTGCAGGAAACAAATGAATCCCTAGGGACTTAGTGGGAGGCTGCCATTGCCACTTAGATTCCACGATGAGAAAAAGCAGTTCTTTATTGTTAATGCCAACACCTCAGATAATATACTTTTTATCTCTGCTCATAATGGTCATGTAGATAAATTCCATAAATCAAGTCTCAGCAGTAAAAAGGTTAATAAGTTTACGCTGTATAATTGAAAGCCATATTGGTGATTAAAAGGATTTTATATATCAGTTTTCTGGGTCACCAACTAATTATTTTCAATGGCCAGTCATAAAACACAGCGCCATGGCTGGCTAGACACTGCAAACTGTCAGATGTTAAATCGTGTAGAAAGGACTACAGCAGGTTACCTTAAGTTGGCTGGTCTTTCCCCTGGGATGTGATAGCATTGAAATCTCTATTGTTTGTGTTGTGCCAATCCTACGTGATACTTTGAGGTCCTCTTCTACCCAAGGCAAAGAAACGAGATAGTCCCCTCCCCCCAAATATAAAGGACGTGTTTAGCTCCGGGGACCCCACGGTAGCTGTAATCATTCATGTTTAACGCACTTGTCCCTAGTAAGGCTAAGCAGTTTCTTCTGCAGCAAGACCATGGCTGTGGTGTGGCACATCCTTGGCCATCCTTGCTCAGGACAGAAGATTCAAAAAGGAAGAGAAAAGTGTCTGACATGGTACAGATTGGCATGTATTGATCCCTTAAAATGTTCTTGGGGCAGTGCTTTGTGATTTATATTCACTAGAGGCCACTAAGGTGTGTGACGTCAACCCAAGGTTAACAACATGAAAACAGGCTTTGAGAGTGTGGATGAATTGCCCAAGGTCACGGCTATTGAGTGGCATGGCCAGTGTTCAAGCTTGGGTCTGTCTAACCCCACTCCCAAGTGATTCCACTATTGAGTTATACATTTTCCACTTCTGGTTTTGTGGAATACCATCTGATGGCACTGCAACAATGAAGATAAAATGTTTATGGTTGGTCCTGACCTTGATTTGGGATATTGGAGTTTTGTGTAGCTAGGGCATGGTGGGAGCCAGGTTGTTGGATTGCATAAAATACATACTGTGTTCTAGGGAAATGGTGTCCCCTGGTATAGAATGAGGCAGAGTAAGTGTTGAGAATATCTGTCTCTGGGTCTGGAGGCTTCATAAAAGGTAAATGGAAATGAGACAGGGAGGAGGCAGAGGAGGGGCATTTATTTCAACTCCTGGTATTATTCCTTAAGAATGGCCCTGATGCATCGCTGAGCCAAAATTCCAAACCTCTAGAATTTGTTCAAAAATAAATATACTTACAGGGCTTATATCAGTAAAGAAACACAATTACTGTAAATGAAGTATGAATTAGCTTGAACCCAGAAAAATGGCTAGATACAGCGATTACCATGTTTTCTTTAATTCTTGAATGTGTCACATTTTGCCCCATTGAGAAGGAGAGAAGCTAAGGTTGGAGCCCTTCTTGTAGTTGAAGTCTTTCTTTTTGTTTCTCTAGTTCTTTGTCAGGTTCTGGCTTTATCTTGCAAAATAGGCAGTGTCGGGTTTTGAGTGTGTGTGTGTGTGTGCACGTACATGGTGCATGCCTAGGCGTAGGGAAGATTTATAAAGTCCTTCTATTGGGGGTCTGCTAATAACAGATGAATCAGAAAGTTTGAACTACCTGGTCCCTTTCTTCAAAGGCAAATGATTTGCAGATGAAATAAAGAGTGAAAACTGGAAGGTGAATGCCATTGTCTTGGCTGCAGAGTTTAGTGGTTTAAAGAATAGCCAAGAGCATCCAGGGCTGTGATGACTGGCTTCAAAAATGTATTTGACAGATCGAGTAATCAAATCATCAAGTAAAGGAGATGATCTGAAGATGGCACTGAGACTGGCTGTTTCCAGAACTCTCTACGGACTTGGTAATTAAACCCAGGTGCTTTGTTTTCTTGGCATCCAGTGCTAGACAAGGCTGACCTACCAGTGACTTCCCATTCCCATCTGCCATCAGGCGGTAGTGAAATGTAGGATCTGCCTCAGTTCTTTTTGAGAGGAAGCAGGAGACGTGATTAACCCAGTAACCCAAGGGGAAGACTCAGAAGTGTGCGTGGAGAAAAGGAGAATGGCTCTCCCGTGGGTCAGAGACGGGAGGGTTCACAGTGCAGGGAAGAGTTGGGTGTCTCGTGTTACAGGCATTCTTCTTCACATCCACTGTGACAAGAGCATTCCAAAGATGACTTCTCAGCCATATTTTAGCAAGAAATATTGGGAACAGGTTGAGGGAGGGGGGATGAGTGGGGGCAGGAGGGAGACGTGTGGGGAGCAGACTTGAAAGCGAAGAGAGAAGAGGGGAGAGCACGGCAAACATGCTCCCATAGATAGGAAAACAAATGGGCTTCAGATGGCTTGAGGCACAAATGACATTTCTCCTTAATGGGAAGCACACTTGGAATAAAACCAAGTAAGCACCATCCGTCATAATTCCTCCTGATGTGCCTTAACAATCAATGTGCGTGAGGGCATCTGGGACTCAATGTGGGGACCATGGGCTAGAGCTGTAGTCAGATGAGGCCAGTCTGGGCTCTGGGAGCACAGAGCTGGGTGCCCAAGGGCGGCTGGGGGCTGGGGAAGCCAAGGCCACAAAGCATCATCATCAAGGGTTTCCATGGTGGACTGCTTCTTACAGGAGAAACCCATCCCTGTCGTTGGCATGCCGTCTCTGACAGTTCGTTGTCACCCTAACAGGGAGGTGGTAGAAAGGAAGGTAACGGAAAGCAGGGTTTGAGTTATCTCTGGAAAGGCTGTAAAGATAAGTATACATTTGCTCTGATTCATCCTTTCCCTGCAGGGCCTCGAGCTTCCCTGGCAGGCTTTTCCTATCTTCCTTCTCTCCCTAAACAAGAATTTTCTGCCCTGATTCTTGCTCTCAGCTTATCTGATGGACACACCCAGTCTGGCTTGAAAATACCTACTAATAGGTTCATCTGTTATTATCACCCGATGGGCTAAGATCTCAACCAAGCCTCATGGGAAACAGTGCCCTAATTCTGGGCCCGACTTGGATGAATTTCAAACACTGTGTGGGGAGGGCAGGAATCACCATGAGGTGAGTGAGGCACTCGCGGTGGGTACAAACTGAGAGGGGAGTAAAATAAACAAACAACCTATTGATTAAGACGAAGAATACTTTATTACAGTATTTTTTAAATGTTTCTTTATTTTTGAAAGCGACAGAGAGACAGAGCTCAAGCAGGGGAGGGCAGAGAAGAGGGAGACACAGAATCCAAAGCAGGGTCCAGGCTCCGAGCTGTCAGCACAGAGCCCGATGTGGGGCTCGAACCCACTGACCATGAGATTATGGCATGAGCTGAAGTCAGACGCCTAACCAACTGAGCCTCCCAGGCGCCCTTGCGGTATTTTTTGTAAATAAAAATTAATGCAAGAAGTCCATGATGAGCAAAATGTTAACATTTTACATACAGAAGACACTGATTAGGATGAGGCAGTGAGGCATGCACTCTCAGGTTTCTGCAAGTGAACAATTGGATCCGGTCTTTATTTAAAACTTTGATATTTTGGGGCACCTGGGTGGCTCAGTCGGTTGAGTGTCTGACTTCAGCTCAGGTCATGGCCTCGCAGTCTGTGAGTTCGAGCCCCGCGTCAGGCTCTGTGCTGACAGCTCAGAGCCTGGAGCCTGCTTCCGATTCTGTGTCTTCCTCTCTCTCTGCCCCTCCCCCGCTCATGCTCTGTCTCTCTCTCTCTGTCAAAAATAAATAAACATTAAAAAAATTAAAAAAAATAAAACTTTGATATTTTGTTCATGAGTAGTTGGGACTAATGAGGTCATGATGGGCCATTGCCTGTGCCCCAGCCTTGTGCTGCAGTCCAGCTATGATTCTGTTTCAGAATTCACATTGTCTTTGCAAGGCATTAAAAAAAATTTTTTTAACGTTTATTCATTTTTTAATAGAGACAGAGCGTGAGTGGGGGAGGGGCAGAGAGAGAAGGAGACACAGAATCCAAAACGGGCTCCAGGCTCTGAGCTGTCAGCACAGAGCCCAACTCGGGGCTTGAACTCAGGAACCGTGAGATCATGACCGGAGCCGAAGTTGGACGCTTCACCGACTGAGCCACCCAGGCGCCCTTGCAAGACATTTTTAAAAGTTGATTTATTTATTTTGAGACAGAGAGAAACCGTGTGAGCAGGGAAGGGACAGAGAGAAAGGGAGAGAAAGAATCCTAAGCAGGCTCCGCTCTGTCAGTGCAGAATCGCATGTGGGGGCTTGAACTCAGGAAGCATGAGATCATGACCTGAGCCGAAATCGAGTCAGATGCTTAACCGACTGAGCCATCCAGGCGCCCACGCAGTAAATTTTCTTTTGCTTAAACTGGGTCGAGTGGGGTTCTGTTTCTGGCAGCCAGTAATCCCCAATACAGAAGTAAACATTTGTTTCTTTTCCTTCAGAGCCTTGTCAGAGAATCTTTTCTTCTAGATTCAGTCTTCTATTTTAAGCTGTAAAGAGCAGTTTTCTAAAAATAATAAGGATTTCCTCTTAAAATGTATTATTTCTAATCCCATCAGTCTAATGCGAATGATTTTTTATTTTTACATGTCCCTTTATAAGATTTAATCATAGTTTTACATGGTTACAGTGATAATGAACATATAATTTTTTTTTTGGTGAACTTCATATAACAAAAATTTTCATAGCAGTGGCTCTAGGCGATTCTATTGAGTTTTATATTCCATATTTTACTTATAAATCTTATTGTTAGGCTTATAAATTGTCTCCAATTTTCCATATAATAGATAATGTGAAAATGAATACATTCATCCCCATGGATTTTGTTTCTTCAGTTATTTCTTTAAATTATGGTCCCAGAACTCTGATTCTGGAGCCAAAGACTCTTGTTATACTTCTTAGTATATAATTTGTATTGCCATATAATTTTTAACAGTACTTAGAATTTATAGTGAAAACAATAGAATTTGAACAACGACAAAAAAACCTTACACATAAGCTACCTCATTTTAAATTTAAGTAGAAGTGGAGGAAGTAATCATCTTTAAAATTTGATTTACTTATGATATCATTCAGTTTGTTTTAAATTTTTTTAATGCTTATTTATTTTTGACACAGAAAGAGAGAGAGAGAGAGAGAGAGAGCACCAGCCAGGGAGGGACAGAGAGGGAGACACAGAATCCGAAGCAGGCTCCAGGCTCCAATGAGCTGTCAGTACAGAGCCTGACACGGGGCTCGAACCCACAAACCGTGAGATTATGACTTGAGCCGAAGTCAGCCGCTTAACTGACAGAGCCACCCAAGCGCCCCTGATATCATTCAGTTTTAAAATTCGGCCCCAGATATATTTTTACCTCTCACTTGCAATGCAGCCTTATGGTTGCACCAACTACTTTTTTTTTTCCTCTCCAGTTAATTTTGCAAACCAGAAGAGCAATGATATTTTATGACTTTTTTACAAGAATATATGGTATTCTTGCGATAACCAAACAGTCATCAGAGTTGCAAATTTACACTGGAACTCTCACATACATGGTGGATATCTGATGCCAAAATATATATACTTTTAAAAGTAGCAGTATTAATGTCATAACTACAAGAGAGAATTAAAATCTTCTGCTTCATCTGTGGGCATACACAGCAATCACAGTATTCCCTCTACTACTCAAGAATTAAATATATGCAAATGAAAATACAAAGACATATTTCACATTTCTGTGAGGCATTTAAGACCGTTTAAAACAAACAGTAAAGACAAAAAAAAAAAAAAAAAAAAAAAGGTCCTCAGACCCCAAAAGGCTCAATTTTCCCAAGTTGAGTCAGTAACTGAACCAGTGACTAAGTGAATATTCCTTATGCATGGGCCATTTTCTCTCTATGAAAGAATTCTATCAGTATTTCCCCCCCAAACCAGCATTTCGAGGCATTAAACTCATTCTCAACGTGGATAAATAAGATGGAGATAGAAAGCTCAAACGTGACCACTGAGAGGTCCACATTTTAAAAGCAAATCTGGTTCTGGCTATGTCCATTCATGGAAATACTTTGATCAGCCACAGCATTAGGTCAACAGCTTCAAAGTCCAAGCTGCCTTTCAAAAGGAGGATTTTCTGGAAACAGGAAGCAAATGAAAAGAAGAAACTTGGTGTATCACAGTGGCTAGGACTGGCTAGGAAAATCTAATCCTAAAATAGAAAACTCTGGAGATAAACAGTGCCTTGAGATTCAGCTGTAAAATAACCCCTTCATCTCGTAGATGAAGAATCAAAGTCCCCAGAGCTTGCCCAAAGTCAAATGGCTAGATCATTCCAGCAAAGCTACGCTTGAGCCCTTTGAAATTCTGTGCACCGTGACTTCAATGTACTCCCACGTCACTGACAGTAATGTTCTTCCTGGTGGCACGCCTCCATTCCAGTCCCTCTCCCTCCCGTGTTGGCCACATCTCTGTCTAAGGAACCAAACAGGGGAGTCTTAATTCCAGGTAGTACCGTGATCATTGGGCTGCTAATACTGAGCAACACTGTAAATTCTCTTCCTACCCACAAATTCTCTTTCTGTTCTATCAGGCTGGGACCTCCACCACCGTTCACCAATTCAGTCCCTGTGTCTTGCGGTTCGGATTCTCCAGAAAACATTGAATGGGCTCTATCCAGCTTAGGGTTGCATTCTTTTTAGATTAAGTGTGTGTCTTGATTGCTTCCAGATGGGCTGAAGAGCAGTTCCAAAGAATGGGCAGCTGTCTGGATAGATAGTCTAATGCTATGCCTCCTACAAGGGAGCATCGTCGTGGGGTGCAGTATTTTGAAACAATTCAGTCAGGTGTTTTCACAAAGCAACTTTCAAGAAGGGGCTTCTTTCAGAGGAATGGACAGCATTAAGGGACCGGACAAGAAATATTAAAGCACCTTGAGTTTGGCAACAGTGGGGAGCTGCCGCCACTCGAGGCCGCAGTGGAAAATGGGGGTAATAGTTATATATGGTGGTGAAAGGTGGTGCCCAGGAAGAAGGGCTGCTTGGCAAAGCTGCAGCCACGGAGGAGGCTGATAGTGCCAGAGATGCTGTGCTGAAGCAGGGAGGGCAAGAGGAAGAAATACTCCTGCCTCTCTCTCTCTCTTACCATCCTCCTTTTCCCGCTGGTCTCTATCGGCCAAACCCAAAGGGGAGTCAGCCAGCAAAAGAGCTGAGGGTGTGGTTTGTCAGGCTCAGCCTCTAGGGGCACCGAGCAGAGCAGAGATGGATTGGGGCAATGAAAAGAAAAATATTAGCAACTATTGGTCTATAAGTCTCCTCATAGAATATTCAAGATAGTTCCATTGAACGGTTGAGGAAACTGAGCTCACTTGACAAGGTAAATCAAATCTTTTATGAAATAAGATAGCTTATCAATCAATAAACTTGCTCATGGTCACAGAGCTAGTGTGTCATTGGGATGTGAATGCACCGTTTCTTTTTAAAAAAATTTTTTTAAGATTTTTATTTGAGAGAGAGAGAGAGAGAGAGAGCGAGAACGTGGGGGAGGGGCAGAGAGACAGGGAGACACAGAATCCTAAGCAAGCTCCAGGCTCTGAGCTGTCAGTGCAGAGCCCAACACGGGGCTTGAACCCACGAACTGCGAGATCATGACCTGAGCCAAAGTCTGATGCTTAACTGATTGAAGCACCCAGGCGCCCCTGTGAACACATCTGTTTCACCCGAAAGATCATAACAGTATCGAACACCATGTGTACAGATAGTATTCAAGCCCTGTGCTAAGACAATCACAATCTTTAGCACATTCAATCTTCACAAAAGCTCTGAGGGCTGAAAACCATCACTCCTTAAGGGTGCCACGCTTGGGGTGCTCCATTTTCAGGAGGCTCTTGTAGGTATTAACAGTCATGAGATGTCTTCTTCTATAGAGAAATAATGAATCAAAGTGGCATTTTCCCTAATCCTTAGAACTAGCCCACAATGCAGGGGCTGTCCCCATCTTACAGATGGTGTAATTCAGGTTTGATAGACATGTAGCTCAAAAAACCCGCAGGATACTAAGTCTCAGCCAGTATTTGAGCCGCTCTGGACTGACTGTAACATCTACCCTCTTTGCTTTAATTCACACACCATACTTTCTCATCTACTTTCAAATCGATTAAAGAGCTTGAAAAGAAACCTAACAATTTGTTCCTGAGAGTCAGCATGGATCCAATATGTTGCCCCTTTGGCAACCCCTGTCTCCTTATCCAGACGTGTAGAATGAAACCTCCTGTCTCTTATTGTCCTCTGTCAGAACAGGGCAGTTGGAAAAAGTAAATGAAAGACTGAATGAATGAATGAACGAACAAATGAATAAGTATATAGCATATATATTCTCATTCTGACTCTATGAAATCCATGCTTTAAACTCTTTACTGTGTCATTAAAACCCTGGGATAGGTGGTTATTCCCGTTTTACTGAAAATCAGGTCACTGGAAGATGAAAGCAGACTGATTCTAATTTAGTTTTCCTGGTGCTTTGCAAGTTGCCTCCACTAGCCTTTCAGATGGTGGGAGCTGAAAAGGCCTGCAGCAGATATTTAATAGACATGTTTATTTGGTGTGTCGGGAGCTGGAAAGAACCCTTTGAGGGTTTATAATCTGAGAAGTGGATGTTAAATCCTGTAAACTAATGGGGCCATGCAACTGGTCCAGGAGCAAATGGCCAGAGCTCGGGTTCTTTCCCCTTGACAGAAGAATGGTCCACTTTTGGCAGGGAGATTGTCCTCTTAAATGAGCATTCAGATTTGGAAGGGTGTGTAGGGAGCCATGAGAGAGGAATGGAAGATGGGCTCAGCCAACTGTGTCACCTGAACCCGTTCTGGGTGACCAGGAGGGTGACCAAAGGGGCACCTTATTCCCTGGGCAGGTATTCGTATCAGGGAAGTGCTTCTTTAACTTCGTGTGTATATAATTCACCTGATGATCTTGTAAAAAATGCAGATTTTGACTCACCGAGTCTGGAGGGGGGGGGTGGCCTGAAGGCCTTCATTTCTTACAAGATTCCAGCTGGTGATAATATTGCTGGTCTAAGGACCTAGGATAGCAAAGTCATAGGAAATGCATTTATCTTATTGCCGTAGTGTTCTCATTATTAGGTCAGTGAATTATAAGTACCTTTACCTGCGGTGGCTAACCTTATACAAGAACATTTAATATCATGGAAGGTACTGTCATTGTCAGTGGGTTCATGTTGGAGTCATCATTGTTATTGTTATTGTTATCATCATTGTTATTGTTGCTATTTGTTGAGTATCTCAATCAGGGCAAAATGCTTGCAAAAGAAACTCGCTCAGAGGCTCAAATAAAAGAATTTATTGTAAGATACAGACAACCCTCTTAGAACTTAATTATAGCCCTAGGAGGACTAGCCCTAGAAAGAGCAAATTTCTCTGGGGTGCCCGGGTGGCTCAGTCGGTTAAGTGTTTGACTTTGAACTCGGCTCATGTCATGATCTCACGTTTTGTGAGACTGAGTCCTCATGGGGCTCTGCGCTCTCAGCTTGGGACTCTCTCTTTCCCTCTCTCTCTGCCCTTGCTTGCTCTTGCATTCTCTGTCTCTCTCTCTCTCTCTCTCAAAAAAATAATAAGTGAACATTAAACAGAAAAAGAGAGAGAGAAAGAGCCGTTTCTCTGTCGTTGTTTCCTGTTGCACATCTTCTTATTTAATTGCTCGCACACAGCTGTCAAGGCTGCCCTTGTGCCCTTAGTACCTGAGTCTGCAAAACTTAGAAGCTTACCTACCCGCTCACTGCTAACTGCACCTAGGAAGTCCCAATTCCACATTCCCAGGCGTTCATTAATCTAGATATGGTCTGGGGTCCATCCTGGGTCCAATGCCAGAGCAGGTGTAGGCAGGATGTCGTGGCCAAGGCTGCTAAGAACGAGGGCTTAGGAAGTGGTTTGAGTGAGGAGACATGGTGGGCATGTGGGTCAACTACATGTTGACCCTATTACTATTTTTTTGTTTAACAGATGAGACAAGGGAAGTTCAGAGATTTCCTACTGGGAGAACCAGTAAGTGGTTGAACTGGAATTCAAGCCCACACCTTCCTACGTCTCTCTCTAGGAACTTTCCGTTCTGTAACATTCTCTTTATGATTGGATGGGACCTCACAACAGATCTCTTCTCCACCCTTTAGGAAATCTCCTTCTTTGGCTTAGCCTGTCTCTCTGCAGGAGAATCGTCCTGGGAGAGGTGGTTCTAGCCCCTGCTTTCAGGCTCCTTTCAACTCAGCCCCTGCATGTTTATCCTGCAGTTCCATTTGCAAAGCCAATCTTGAAGAAGATGAACAACTTTAGGATTATTTTCTGGGTCCCAGTCCTAGGGTGGTCCACCCATAGCTACATGGCTCCCACATGGTCACCAAGCACAAACTCTTGATGTCTTTCAATTCACGTCCTGGATACGGCTTTCACCCCTGCCCTCCTTCTGCTCCCTGTCAGGGACTGCCACATGCTTTGTCCTACACCCTCCTTGGCCTCAGTAGACTGTGAGCAAATCTAGAGACCACCGCCTGCTTGCCAGCTTTGCCAATGTCCAGTCTGCCTGGAGATCCATCATCACTCTTCTATGGGGTTAAAATGCAGGGGTTAAAGATACCCCTAGCTGTGACCTTGCTAACCCTGCATGTCTGGCCATTCTGGATCCCCTCTACAGTACTCCCAGGATCTGCCGTGTCCCCAGCAGAGTACTTAGTGCATGCTTGCCAAGTATGTGGCAGCTTGGGCAGAAAGGACAGCATCTCTCAGATGGTGGGATTGGGCTGGCTGATTGAGGAAAGGGGCACCCGGCCATTGAGTAGGTTTTTACCCCTGGTTAGGGAAGAAGTGATGAAGTGATAACTTGCCCGTGGATTTGACAAGAAGACAGGAAGTGGAGAGATCACAGGGAGCATGATGTGGAAAAGGACTGTTAACCTGTGACCCGAACCTGGTGGTTAAGAAGCTCGACTTGGACCCTGTAAGCACGGTCTGAAATCTGCTGTGTTGTTTTCCCTCTCTCAGCCTTCATGTCCTCATCCGTACAGTGGAGGTGATCATACTTGTTTGAGATGTTGTGAGGGTTAACTAAGATAAATGCCATTGCACAGTGCCTGGCACACAGACAGCTATTTTTATTACTAAATTTAAAAACTGTAAAGACAGCCTGATTATTATTATTATGGGGAGACAATGCATTATAGTTTAATACAAAGGCCATGGCATCTGGAACTGGAAGACCTTGGTTTTGGATCCTAACCACACACCTACAGCTATACTTTGGGTGTAACTCTTAGCGTCCCTGAATCCCATTTAAAAAAATCAGTTCTCGCCTAATGGAGACAGACAGGACTAAATGAGATAATGCATGGTAACACCTTAATTAAAAATGAAAAATTCTCTTCTGGAGTAAGATTTTCCTGTCCTGTGAATACGGGGCTGGCTTAGACAAAAATGGAAGAGAAAAGATCGTAACCTTTCAGCAACATGCTAACACTTCAAAGAAAAATAGAAATTTTGAAAAGGAGGAGAAGGAAAGTTGTGGCTAACAATGGCCCCAATTTGCTTAACGATTATCTTCTTAAGTGTAAATGCTAGTGCCGCCAGCAAAACATCACACCCTTTGTTAATTGTAACTGGAGTAGTCTCCTGAGGGGCCTCTCCTCTCCCGCACCCCTTTCAAACAGTGCGTTTGCCGGTGTCTGTCTCTCCGTCCTTTGAAAAAGACTGTAAAAAAAGACCCACAAAAGGAAAATCGAGTACCTTTCAACTTTTTTCTCACTTTCTACTTCTTAAGTTTCATGGAACATTAAAAGTTTTTATGGGTAGCGAGGAAAGGCATTTTGCCACTTGAAGCTAAGGTGTGATTCAAATTACAGGACGGCCAGTCCATATCCAAAGAGGTATTTAGTGAGTTTCACACGTATCTTTTTTTTTTTGTTTTGTTTTGTTTTTACAGGACATTTGCACTGGCGCAGGGGGTGCGGAAAAAGTGACAGCAGCTCTCTGGTGAGTTGCTCATGCAGCCCCGGTGTGGTCATCACAGTGCAGCCTGCCCTTGGTTCTTTCCTTCCATCCCTTTCCTTCATGCCTTCCTGAACAACTGCAAAAGCAACAGCTTTTCTTATGAATGGGCTCCAGGCCACTAACCTCCAGAAGCTCCCACCTGGGCATGTATAGGTGACTGGCCTTGGGAGGTGCACCGCGGGCCTGCCCCAGTGGACACACGGACAGTGTTTGTGTTCAACTGTGGGCGGGGTTGCATGCGAGGTCTTGGCATTTTAATTGTACTATTGTCTTAGCATTTTGTTCTACGTCGGGTGAAAAGGAACAATGTCCAGGTTGAAATGGAGACCGTTGTCGTTCACGGTGGGAAGACTTTGCTTGTGAAAGCCCCAGACAGCTTCTATTTTCCACAGAAGAACAAACCACGGGCAGAAAGGCTTCATTGTTTAGTAGAGAGGGTGGGCAGAATTATTGACACACAGATTACATTTTTAAAAATCCCATAGATGTAAGGGCTATGAACTAATTAATACCTGCAAAGTCATGCATTAAAGAATTGAAGACGTGTGAACCTGCCCTCTTTCTTCTTGGAAGCAATGTCTTCTTGCCCAGGGCATAACCATCTAGTTAATCTTGCCAATAATTCTAAAGTCTTTTTTTTTTTTTTTTTTTAATGGGAGGGCTGATTTATCTTGTTTGATTTTTTTTTTAACATTTGTCAAATTAGCTAGGTAATCACCTAATTGATACTTTTCACAAGCCGACCCAACGTGGATGTAGAAGAAATTAAAAAATGATTTCTCTTGCCAATTAGAACAGAAAGCAGTCTTCTTCACCCACCTACTGCTGAATCTATTACAGTCTACAAACGGGATCTAGAAAATGGGTGTGTGGGAGGAACCTGATGAGAAAGTTTTTCTTTTTATATTTAGCACAAAACCATGGCCGCGGAGGCAAAGTGGCCCGTTTGGTTCAACTACTAATAAAATGCTTTATAGAATTGATAATAAAATCCCCCCAAAGTCTATTTACACATATTTCCATGGCACTAAAAGACACAGGAGACAAATTACGTTTTAAACTCGCAAGAGAAACCTCTTCTCCCCTTCAAGTCAAGCAAATCTGAGTTGACTTCTCTCATAAATTCAAGAACAAAAAGTTATAAATTGAACATATGAAGGACATTGCCTTCTTTAAAGTGATGTCTCCTTGCCTTAATGGATTTAGCTATGGCAGGGAGTCAGAGTAAAGCTGTCTTAACTAAATCTTTGACTGATTATGCATTTTTTCCCTATTCATACAAGATAGATTCATCATCCCAATTTGTCAAGCTGGCGAAGTTCCAATTAATTACACCCAGCAAACCTCCGCTTGCGCTATGCCCGTGTCAGGCCTAATCTACTGCCTCATTTGCCGGCGGTCCAATAAAGAGGCATCAGAGGTGTTGTTCCTCGGGTACTTACTGTGATGGATGCCCCTGGCGGCGCGGCCGGCGGCAGAGGCAGCGTGGTGGACGCCTCTCTCCTCCGAGCCCGAGGACTCGCGGCTCCTGCACTAATTTGAGGGCTCATCTGTATAGTGGATGTTGTCGTAAAGTCTATCCTTCATGGCAGGGCTGAAGGCTTTCCCTGCCGCACGGGCTGTTTAAATACCTACACGGGTTCTACATTGCTGTCAGATTTGTCCTTGCCAAATAGGAAAAAAGAGAAGGCAACTTGTCCTCGAGCTGAGTGTTTGAGCTGCTTAGCGGCCGATGTGTTCTGCAGGGGAAGATCACAGGGACCGGCAAGGTGGGCCCAGGACATTTACGAACATCCCTATGTGCTCCTGTGTGTGTCTTCATCCTATTTATAGGCAATGCCATGCTCTTTGGAGTCTGGTGACTTTGCTTTCAGGCCCTAAGCTTATCCGGCAACCACCTGCTAACGAATATTACTTATTAAGCAAGGTGAGGCCCTGAGGATATTGATATGTAATCTCCGGTGCATGCAGGAGCTCCTGTTCCATGAGTGGTGAGAGCCCGGCGCTGTGCCGGGAGGCATATGGGCCTAACCCCCCCCCCGCCCCCCCATAGACCATTGTTTTTATCCCCTTGTGAGATGGGAAAACTTCACCCGGGGAGTCTAGTGACTTCATGAAGTTGTGCCACCAGTAAGGGTGGAGGTGGGATTTGAACCAAGGTTTATTTGATCCTAAGGCTCCGGCTCTTTCTAGCTTCAGTCATTTCTCTGAAGTAACTCCTCCTCCTTCCTCTGTTCACACTCCGTCCTGGCCCACAGCCCTTGCCTTCCCAACCTGCAGGCGTCAGCGAGAGGCTGCAGCACTTTGGCAAGGTTGCAGAGCTGCGGGATTGCACCGTGGCAGGGGCTGTGTCTCCACCGGTGCGCGGGACTGGCCAGCATGGGGTGTAAGGGAGCTACAGCTTGCGCATCTTCCCTGGTTACCTTGACCGCTTCCTTCTTTAGCTCTTTGAGACTCTCGCTCATACGAGTTACCCCTCCATGCTCAGCTTTCTTACCGTCCGAAGGTCATGAGATCTGGATCCCAGAGTGGCCACTAGAGGGTCGGGCGGTGCAGCCCAGAAGTACTGGGTAGTTGGCTTCATAGGGGGTGAGCCTTGACCCATGGGAAACAGGAGATGGGAAGGAGCCAGGCTGCTACAGACCCCCTCCCTCCCTGCTTTTGGGGACCACCCTGGAATTGTGGCACCTCCTTGCTTCCCTTGGAGACAAGTCCCACGTGCTGGGTGAACACATGTGCTGAGCTACGGGGCCGTGTCTCTGGGGCTCCCAGCGAGTCAGTGACTGTTCACTCACACGCTGCACCACATCGCCTTGCATCCCGGCCTCACTCCTCTTTTAACCCACCTCGCCTTTCAGAACACAGTGTGGCATCTTAATCCTTACGTCGAGACAGGGCTACAGTGACAGTAGGGGCCAGGCTGACTTCTCACCCACGCAGCCTACGCAGAAGAGACCCTCAAAGGGACTGTCATGTTTTGGAAAGAATCGAGTCACATCAGAGATCAACTTCTAATTTAAATAAGACTTCAAGTGTATTAATATTCAACATTTACATTCCTTCCTGGTTCGTAAATATAATGTGTTTTACAGTTATCACAAACATATGCTCCTTTTCAGCAGGCTTTTATAGACAACTTGTTCAACAGAAGGTGCCAGCATCCCAATATGTTTTGCTAAGCTTTGGCTTTAACCGTTGTGATGAAGGAATTAAGTACGACAGTGTCCTCTTTCTGAATGTAGATGGAGGTGTTGCCAAAGGGTACCTCTTACACCAAGAAAAAAGAAAGAAATTATTTAGTATTTCTTTCATTGTACTAATTTTGATGATGTTGCTATTATGAAGAGGGCTCTGTACCAAGCTTGGTGAGAACTACAAGGAAGAATCAGTCCCATATCTTGTTTTCAAGGAAACTTCAGTCTAAGAAAATACCTTCTGGAAGAAGCCAGTGGTAGCATTCTTCTTAGGAAAGGAGTCAACTAACCTGATGCTTACCCGTGGAGCCATATTGATTGTTAAAATATTGTGATACTTTCATGCCTGTTGGTGAATTTGCATTATCCTAAGCTTCCTACATCTGGCCTGCCTGGTCCTTCTCCTTTGGTCTGGTGACTAAAGCAATAACGCCTGGCAAGGCAGGGGATTCTAAGCCATTCCTCGAGCTCTACGGCCAGTGTCTGTTCTGATGGCTCAGAATCCATGCCTCATTTGTTAAATGTGTGGAATGTCTTTCGTGAAAACAGTGATGCCAGGCCCATTATATTCAGATGATCTAGACCTATAGTGTTACAGTCCCTAACTAGGAGTGCAGATCCGTCTCTATCTTCTTTTATTTCTATCAGTTTGCCTCATGTATTTTTGTATTTTGCCTCAGGAGTAAGTGCATACTCATTAAGAATTGTTATATCTTCCTGATGAATGGGCTCATTTATTACTATGGAATGTCCGTATGAAGTTTATTTTATCTGGTATGGATATAGCCACATCCACTCTGTTTTGCTGAGCTTGTATGGTCAGCCTTTTCTAATCCTTTTATTTAATCTATCTGTATCTTTGAATTTAAAGTCTCTCTGTTGTATATGACATTTAGGTGGGTCCTGTTGTTTGTTTGTTTGTTTGTTTGTTTTAAACCCAGGCTGATAATCTCTGCCTTTTAATAGAAATTAATTGTCTATTTACACTTAATAGATTTTTTGGTATGGTTGAGTTTAGTCTGGAATTTTGCTGTTTTTCTCCTTGTACATCTGTCTTTTGTTTCTCCTTTCTTCCTTTCTTGCCTTCTTTAGGTTATTAAATCTATTTTTATTATTTCATTTTAATTCCTCCATTCGATCTTACCTATACTTCTTAGAAGGTATTTTTTTTTATAGTTGTTGCTCTAGGAAGTATAATATATATATCATTTACTAGCTTATCACCGTCTGTTTAGTGTTATTATTGTTCCATTTCATGTAAAGTATAAGAATGTTGAGACAGAATGATTTGTTATTCTTCTCTCTCATCCTTTGGGCTATAGTTATCATATGTTTGTATACACACATATATTGTTGACCCTTGAACAATGTAGGTTTTAACTTCTCAGGCCCACTTATATGTGGATTGTTTTTCAATTAATGTAGTACCGTAAATGTATTTTCTCTTCCTTACTATTTTCTTCACATTTTCTTTTCTCAAGCTTACTTTATTGTAAGAATACAGCATATACTACATATAATATACAAAATAATATTAATTGACTATGCTATCAGTAAGTCTTCTGGTCAATAGTTGCTATTAGTAGTTAGGTTTTGGGGGAGCCAAAAATTATACCTGGATTTTCAACTGTGTGAGGAGTTGGCACCCCTGACCCCAGCGTTGTTCAAGGGTTAACTGTATTATAAACTCTGAATTAAAAGAAAAATAGTCTTCTGTTTTTGCCCTCCTTCACCATTCTAGTGCTCTTCACTCTTCCCTGTGGATCTAAGTTTCCATCTAGTGTCATTTCACTCTGTCCCGAAGAACTTCTTTTTGCATTTCTTGAGGTGTAATTCTGCATATACATGCGTATCACCCACTGTGGCTCTGGTTTCCATCTGCTTTTGCCTCTCTCTAGTGACTTCAAATAGAAATGAATGTGCATTAAAAACACGAGAGGTGACTGAACTTGTATTTCTAGTGACAAGTCATGTCTAGGGGCCTAGCCCTGCTACTAAATCTCTGGGAATGAGATTACAAAACCAGGAGCCTCTGGGCTGGCTTCTGCCTGTGGAACTGACTTACACAGGATTTACCACATTTTAAGCTTATCTTTAGATTTGGAAGATTTTATTTAAAACTGTGGATTTCTAGCTTCTCTTGAAAAATTAGAAACCCTGCAGATTTAGGCTCTAAATTCTGTTACTCCTTTGGATACCATTGGCCAGACGTAGATAGCATTCCTGGTGCCAATGAGACCATGCTATTTAGTTTGCCATGATTTCCCATTTTGATTGAGTCACCAACATCATCCTGCTGGTTTCCAAGGTCCAGAATGAGGGACTAGAACTTCTCCATACAATATATCATCCAGGGGTATAGCCTGGGGTGATCTAGAAAGTGAATTGAGGTAATTTATACATTTGCAGTTCACATCAGGTAAGTGATTAGGTGGGAGGTTCAGAAGACCCTGTGCTTGTGCCTCTTTAAGACCAAATGAGGGGCGACTGGGTGGCTCAGTCGGTTGAGTGACCAACTTCGGCTCAGGTCATGATCTCACGGTTTGTGAGTTCGAGCCCCGCATCGGGCTCTGTGCTGACAGCTCAGAGCCTAGAGCCTGCTTATGATTCTGTGTGTCCCTCTCTCTCTGCCCCTCCCCGACTCATGCTCTGTCTCTCTCTGTCTTAGAAATAAATAAACATTAAAAAAAAACACAAAATGAAATCTTCTGTGACAGGCATGTGAGTCTGGGGAACTCTTCTCATAGTAAAAGCAAAAACAAAAACAAAAACGAAACAAACAAACAAAAATCTGAATTCTTAGATGAAGGCTCCAAGCGTGAATCTATGGCATTCAATTTCTTTGACTAGGTGAGCTTTTGCATATTGGATGGAAGACTTCCTCCTCCAAATCATAGCAAAGGCCACATTTTCTGAATATGTTTTATGCTTCTGAAGGGAAACCTTAACATAAAGTAATGGCTCAAGAATACAATCCTTTCAGAGATATCAAGGCTGCAGCTTGTCCGGGAAAGGTAGAGGTGAAATTCAAAATAATCTTGCTGCCACAATTATTAGGCACCTGGGAAACCCTTTTGTCTCTTTGCCCTCTTGGATCACTTTTTAAAAAATCATTATTACGCTGAATATCGATGACTCTAGGATGACCTCAGATTCAGACACTTTGCTTCCACAAGCTAGATTGTGCAATCTATTCAGAGGCCAGAGCTGTGGTGCTGCATGAAAGTGTAGGAACTAGAAAGAACAAATGGAGAAGGAGACGGTATCCCAAACAAGGAGCACGTTGGTGGTCAGTGGTGAAGGATGGGATTCATGACCTAGTATGAGGTGAGGTTGAACTTGTGCTGTGTGCTTTGCCAGAAGAACCCAGTAAAAAACTTCAGATCCAGCTGGGGTGGCACAAATAGCAATCTGTCAATGTGGACAGATGCACGAACACTCTTCAGTTTATTTGATCCTCTTTGGAGCCTCACAGAGGAAAAAAAAAAAAAAACTTCCTCTGATGATAGAAATTTAGAAAAGACAAGAAGAATGAGATCTCTGCCCCAGTTCCATCCTTTTAGATTAATGCTCACTAATGGATATTAAAACATGGTAGATTAATGAGACCCTGATAGACCATGCAGCTGAAAAAACACACTTTCTTTTGACAGCTAGGCAGTTAAGAGATGCCTAGGAATTAAGGAGCAGTTCAGATTAAATTACCCTCTTCATTAAGACATCCTTTCCTTGGTAAATCGAGAGCTGGGAGAGAGGAGCAAAGAGATGCCATGATCACCAGAGGTCATTCATTCAAACTAGTTTGTGACCATAGAAATAAAAGGCACACTTAGACTTTATATAGTGGCAAGTTAACCAGACGTAGATCAACAGGAGGCAGGAACAAAGGATGCTGGACTGTTGGATAAGAAGCTGTTGTAAATCATGAGGAGCTTGGGTAGAGAGAAATGAGGAAGCCAGCCAGGTGTCAGTTGACCAGCATACCAGTGAAGTGTGTTTCCATCACTGGATTGTTGTTTGCTCTCCGTGGTGGTTATGGACTGTGGATATTAGCTAAACTGGAACCACATTTCCCAGAATTCCATGCGCTGGCTGCTTCCTGGTTGGGGTTGGTCACAGGAGAAATTTGTGCAAGATTTGGAAGATAGAAGTGGAGCAGAAGCCAATTTTATGTTCCAAGAGTTGAGGTGGATTGAGCTCCAAGCTCTGTGGCAGCCAACACACTTTGTCACTGATGTGCTGTCTCACGTTGCTGACATGGGCAGCATTGGGTCTATAGCTCCTCTAGCTTCCATAAGTTCCCTCCTATGTGCAGCTCTGTGGTAGAGGATGCCAGCTTTTTCTTCATGCCGCCATGACTTTTAGGTTAGAATTGGCAAGAGACAGCTGTGGAGGGTCCAGGTCGTATTTATGGGTTACAGTTTATGTGGATGGGCTCTAGTCCTTCATTGTTCTCCCCCATTTCACATACAACCCACTCAGCTGACTTAATAATGGTGACTAAAGGCACAATGCCAGGTGGAGAGGCAATCGCTTGCATGGACTCTTCTCCATCTTCCAGGTCTCATTTGGCAACACATCTATTCTGAATGCCTCATCGTTTTGCTTCTTGGATCAAATCCCCATTGATACACTGACTCTACAGGTGATATGCGGTTAATTGACTTCTGGGGGTATTATTACTTAATGATTGGAATCTCTGTCCTTATAAGTGCTAGCTTTCCTTTAGCTACAGGCTCTAAGACAATCTAACTGAAACTATGATAAGCTATCTTTCTCCTCTACACAGTGATGAAGGCTGCTGAAATGGGAAGATTCTAGTAAGACTGCCCTGCAGTGATGGGATACAGTCTGCCCGTTGTGTCTCCCCATTGCTACCTTTGATATACATCCACCAGAGTAAATGCAATTACTGTGCCTTTACTCTCATAATACTGGAAAGGTGGGATGTTCATCCTTGTTTTTCTTCTCTGCCTTCAAGAATTAGTGGGATAACCACTTTCCTAACCCAGAAAAATGAGTGACTTTGATAGTTTTATGGACATTTAGCTGTAATCCCTAGGTTGGAAACTCAGTGGGAGCAGGGCTTGAAGTTACTTTTTTTAATAAATTAGTTTGAGTTGTGGGACTGAGAGCCATATGTCATTGCATCCAGTATCTTACAGATACAAGGAAAGGAACTAGCATTTGTTGAGTGTTTGCTATGTACCCTGTGCTTCACATGCATTTCCTTCATTATCTCATTTAATCCCCAAATTATGCAGTGAAGTGGGGATTATTAGTATTCCTCCCTTCACAGGTGTGAACATGGAATCTTCGAGAGGCTAAATTACTAGGCTAGATTCTGCTAGTGTGTGAGTAGTTGGGTCTACTACTATTTTTAAATCTACTTCAAAAGCTCTTGATTTGATCGTAATGGCTAACAGTGCATTTCACTTTGCTTGTTTCTTCCACAAATCTTTATCAGGCAAGTGATGTAAGCCAACTTCTCCCTAAAGCATCTGAAGGGTGCAAATATGTTGCTCAAGTAGGGAGATGGTGGAATTTCCTCTGGAAAGGGAAGTTCACCCACCCCTGCCCCCACCCCTGCCCCCACTGCCCTCTTGCCCCTCCTTAATCCCTTGGCTCTCTCCAGGCTTCAAAGAGGGAAATGTCCTTCTCATAAGCACTCTTGTGGTTTTCTTGATAGGCTGCTACCATCCTTTTTGGACAATGTCCAAATAGGGGCCACTATTATGCAATTTTTCTAGGATTGTGTATTATCTGCATCCACTTACCACTAAGTTTAGAGGGAACTTGGTTTATTTGCTTATTTTATGCTTTTAAATATCTGCATGCTATAAACAATTCTGATCAAAGCTGAAGATGGGCTACTGTCATCTCATCGTTCTTATCTAGTTGAGCTTGATGAGACCTCCTTGTTACTGATTTACATAGGGAGTCGTTCAGTTGGATGAGAAGTTCACAAGATGGAGACTCACTGCACAATAAGTGAGTTATACAATATGCTTCTCAAGTATTGTGCTAATAGAGTATTCTTTTCATTCCCCTTCCAATTTCCCTTGCTCTCCCCATCATCATCCTCATGGTCAGCACCAAAAGTACTTCTTGGGCATATGTGTGTGATCGATGACACACATCTAGGTGATATGAACATTTGCAGGGAGACACTGTGGTGTGGAAGGAGAGCTGGATGACGCAGGGGACTAAATTCTTATTTCATCTTTCCAACTTAGCTAGCTCTGTGTCCTGGGGTACCCGTACAATGGGAACAAAGATGCCTTCCTCCTTCTTTTCTTATCTCAAAAGATTAATAACTTGTGTACTCAATGAATGTTAAACTACTGTAAACAAAAAAAGAAAGGAAATGCTGGCCAAATCAAAGATTTATTTTTACTGGATCTCTTTATTTTTATGTGCTTCCGTAATTTATTTTAGGGTGGTGGTTTTCAAACTGTGTGCCGTGTGTCCTCTGATGGCACCCTGGTGGTGGTAGGGGATTTAACTCCTTCTCATCAGAAGAGTTCTATTTTATCCTTTTTTCATAATGGGATTTTAAAATTAAGGATTTTTTTTTAGAATAGTTGAAGGTTCACAGAAAAATTGAGAGGAGTTTACAAATATTTCCCGTATACCCCTGACCCCCTCCTCACCCAGCTTCCCACCTTATCAACATCTTCCACCAGTGATAACATTTGTTACAACTGATGAACCTACCTGGACACATCATAATCACTCAAAATCCACAGTTTGTATTAGGGTTCACTCTTGGTGTTGTACGTTCTGTGAGCATGGACAAATATATAATGACATGTATCCACCATTACATTATCATACAGGATAGTTTCACTGTCCCCCAAGTCCTCTGTGCTCTGCCTGTATGTCTCTTTTCCTCCTGTTAGTGAGATTTTTATATTGGAGTAATGAGGAAGTTTGACTGGACATAAGAAAAAAAAAAAAAACAAGCTCCTGATACTCAAGTTTGAAGCCACCAATTTTGGATAAGTTTCGTGATGACTTTATGGTTAGGGCAAATATGAGTTGGACAGGAAGATGTCTATCTATATCGTGTACAAAATTTGATGAATCTGGAATAGAAAGCCAGTCTAAGTATAGAATTAGGGCGTGTATTAGGGAAAGTAATAATGGGAATTCCAAATTTGGTTCCGATTTTGTGTGTTTGGCAGGGGTAGTAAATGAATGTGCTGTTCTCTGATCTTAGGAGGGGGGCAAGGAGTGGCTCAGCTAACTAGGGATCAAAATGCGAAGTGATACAGTCCTAGAAGGAAGAATGGATGGGAAGACAGAAGATGTGGGTCTAGTACATACATATGTGGTAATTAGCAAGTCTCTTCCCCGTGAAGATGCTCATTTGAGTGTTCACAAAGGATGCATTAAGTGTCTTTTTTGTACAGGTACTGAGGTTGAAGGAATGATATCTTGAGCCTCTATTATTATTCCACTATTTTATGCTCAGTACTTTAGGAGGAATGCAGGTGACTGGAGGGGATGGGAGGAGTGGTCCAGGAGGTGCAGGAAGACGAGCGATGGAGGCACGAAGTTGGAAAAAGGGCTTTTGCTGGATCTTTCCCTGGCAGTCAGATAGATGATGGGGATTTGGGGGAGGTCTGTTGCTTGAGAGTATTTGCTGACTCCACGATCTAGACATCCAAGTGGTTCCATCTTTTACTTGACAGATTCTAGCAGTCAATGGAGGCCATCTCTGGAACGTAGGCATTCTGTAGAGATCACTTTTTTTTCAGAGAAGGGAAATGGGGACCCATCAAGCTAACCTTTGGTTTTGCCAAGAAAAGGCATCAGAGCTGGCCCGCACACTCGTGGGCAGCCATTTTGGCAGCAGACTTAAAGACAGCAGTCATGGAGAGCTTTTTATGAGGATGCAGGGCATCCACAGACATAAAAAGCAGAAGAAATGCTTGTTAGTTATGGGGAAGGTGAAAGGCTCAGAAAACTGATTAGCGTAGCAGTGTGGTCAGATGGAAATGAAAGCACAGAAGCATAATCGTTAATTGGGTGCTTACCTACTAATTTGAGCTTGGATGTCAGCAGTACCGCACTTCATTTCAAACCCAGGGTCAGACTTTAATGCTACATCATAAATTACGTAAAGGCACAACACTAACAATTAGATAATTATGGAGACCCATGCTGTTGCAATTTAACTGGGCAAGTCCAGGGCAAACATGACAGGAATACTGTTTAACTCTCAGGCTGCTGGCAGGATATTTTTTTCCCAAAGAGACAAACGAATGCATGAGATGATGTGGTTGGCTGCTTTTCAAAGCCTGTGGGTTCAGTAATTTCTTTCCAGGAGGCAGGTTCATCAGATGACCCAAACAGACTCTGAAGAAATAGTAAAGAAGTGTTAATTATAATCTTAGAAAACTCCAGTCTTTAAATCCACACCAGCTGATACACCTGGGGGTGGGCTGGGTTCCAGCTAAACTTTAAGCTTAAGATAAAACCAAAGTGAATTTTTCTCATTATGAGATGTTCTGTAGAGAAAATGTGTGATCTTTCCATCCCAAGTCCCTCACATTAACGGGGAAATAAAAAGAAAAGACTCAGGGTCCGTATTTTATTCCCATTGCATTCCTGCTGGCCAACAAGTGGCTGATTCAGTGGAAGGTATTTTTATGACCAAAGTGAAGTGACAAGGATGTGCTGTGCATAATCCATTCGTTCGTTCATGGGCTTGTTTACTGATGTATCTTGAGCAACTTTGTGTACTGGGTATGGGGGATAGGACGTCATTAGGTGTTTAAACATCGGCCTGATTTCCTGGTGGAGTCAGAAGATGTGTGGAGGGTTGACCCACATTCCTGTAAAAAAGGTGTTATTTCTGGGAGAGGTTTGTTTTCATTGTCAGAATGTGAGCTTGAGAAAGTCAAGAGCCATGCCTTGTGTTCCCTCCATTCCCACAGCCCCAGCACACAGAGAGGGGTTCTTCTGAAGAAACACACGGGTCTAAGAGCTTTGCTGAAGGAATACATAATTTTCATCCAGAAAAGAAGAGAAAGGATGCACAGTTTGACTGAAGTTTAGGTTTTAGAAACTCATATTGCCTGACAAATGACATACTATTTTAACTTCCCAAAAGTAATTTTGAAAAACAGAATTCTTTCATGTAAGCTGTTGTCTGTTAAATATAGACCAGCTTTGTTTCCTTTTGTTCCAAAAAAAAGGCAAAGTGTGACCAGCCTTCATGCATACAGGTGAGATTACAAAGGTTACAGAATCAGGGACCATGGAATTTAAGATTGTATGCTTCCTAGGGAGTTCCATATTGAGTTCCTTTGTTTTACATGTAAAAGAGAGGGTTTCCCCCTTGAGATCTTGGGGTATGCAGGCCTGGATTGGGAGGGATGTGGCTCAGGGCTACAAAACAAAGATGGAGGTAGAAAGGGTGCTGAGACTAAAAATCTTCCTAGGGTTCACCAATCTGGATATGTCACAGGGGAAACTGCTGTGTGTGTGTGTGTGTGTGTGTGTGTGTGTGTGTATGCCAACAAAGTTGTTTAATTCCAGATCTGTGCAAAGGTAGGGCAAGTTAGAACAAAGCTTACTCCTGGGAAAGAGAGATGTCCTCTTCCACCAGATTCTACCTCTTGCTGGTGAGGGATGGTGTTCAGGCAGCTGTCTTCCACAGATCTCTCCAGTTCATAGGGTGCCTGCCTCCATAGAATTTGCTGGCATCACATGGTAGATCATCACAGAGCCTTTGGAGTAGACTAGAACAGCACTGGCCAAAGAGAACTGATGGTCAGAGCCCTTTCTTCTGCAGGAATGTAGCTAAGACTGACCCTGTAAACCCAGAGAACACTTCTGGATTGCTGGGGAGGGTAGAAAGACCGTATTCTCTCAAACTAGGTGAAGTTTGGCCTGGGGCTCATTTAATTTGAATATTGAAAGAATCCCTTCATTTATACCCTAAACTGTGGTAGTATTAGTTACATGTACACGAGGAAATTGAAATCTGAAGAGGATAGAGAGAACAAGGGTGTTTCAGACTGTAGAAACTAAGTCAAACCATCCCATCAACAAACGGTGGTAATATTTTGTATATGGTCCTAATACACAACATGAGAAAAGAACAGAGCTCTACTAAAGCGATTCTTATGCAGAAGAAAATGACAGCTTGCGGAATACCATTTCAACATTTACTTTGGCTAAAGTCCTTTTAGCCATATCACAATCTTTGTCCTTCCAAATTCTCCAAATTAATGGGCCAGTCAGGATCAAAGTCCAATAAGCTCAACACATTTCATAAACCATCTTCAGCTTGAAATACCTTTGAAGCATCTTCCGTGAGCGTTGATGCTGATAGATGTGACTAGCTTGGAACAGGTCTCTCCAAAATGGAACTCTTGGGAACTTTGCTAGTCGTTGAGATTTGATATGACTTTTTTTTCCTGTACACAAAGACAACTGGTGGTCCAACTTGGAAAATTTCTTTTTTTTTAATTAAAAAAATGTTTATTTATTTACTTTAGAGCGAGAGAGTGCAAACACGAGTGGGGGAGGGGCAGGGAGAGAGAGCAGGAGAGAGAGAATCTCAAGCAGGCTCCACTCTCAGCACAGAGCCCAAAGAGGGGCTGGATCTCACAAACTGTGAGATCATGACCTGAGCTGAAATCAAGAGTTGGACAACTTAATTGACTGAGCCAACCCAGGCACCCCCAACTTTGAAAATTTTCTTCAGTTATTTAAAGTTTAAGTGATGGTTAATTTTCTTTTTCTTTCTTTTTTTTTTCTGGAAGTTTATACCTTTTAACCACCTTTATCCACTTCTTCCACTCCCAACCCCTGACTCTGGCAACCACCAATCTGTTCTCTGTTTCTGTGAGTTTGGTTTTGTTATATTCCACATATGAATGAGATCATACAGTGTTTGCCTTTCTTTGTATGATTTATTTTACTTAGCATAAATGCCCTCAAGTTCCATCTTTGTTATTGCAAGTGGTAGGGTTTCTTTCTTTTTATGGCTGCATGATGTGTGTGTATATATATATATATATACACACATATATATATCATATAGATAATATATATATTATCTCTATATATTATATATATAATATCACATCTGTATATCTATATAAGACATATATATCTTATATATAAATATATATCTATATATATCTTATATAGATATATAGATATATATCTGTATCTATCTATCTATATATGTAATATCACATTTTCTTTTTCCATTCATCTGTTAGTGGACACTTAGGTTGTTTCCATGTCTTGCCTATTGTAAGTAATGGTGCAGTGAGAATGGATGGGGGTACAGATACCTTTTCAAGATAGTGATTTCATTTCCTTTGAGTATACACCCAGAAGTGGGATTGCCAGATGGTAAGGTAGTTCTATTTTTAATTTCTTGAGGAACCTCCACACTGTTTTCCATAGTGGTTACACTGATTTACATTCCTACCAACAATACATGGGGGTCCTTTTTCTCCACATCCTCACCAACACTTATCTCTTATCTTCATTATACTAGCCATTCTAAGGGGTGTGAGGTGACATCTCATTATGGTTTTGAATTGTGTCTCCCTGGTTAGTGATGTTGAGCAACTTTTCACCTACTAAGAATTACAATTGGCTAAGAAATAATTTTTTAATCTATTGAAAGTTTAAGTGATGGTCCATCTTCAATGGTAAGCTGGTGTCAGGAAACTTACTTTTCTAGCTAATATTATAATAAGACATAAATAATACTACACAGAATAGTCTCTTAATTCTTAAGAACTTTACTAGTGAAGATTAGCTGAGTGGTTTTTTTGAACCATTTAAGAGAGACTTGTGAGCAGTCAGTGGAGTATAAATTTGGGTTTGCTGTGCATTGGTGGTTGGCTCTTAGCTAATCAGAAGAGTTGATTATCTTTGGGAAGTCAGTTCATGGAGGGGTCACTAAAATTAGAAAAATTCATGTTTTTCTAGAGAAGCAGTATATATTACTTGAGTAAATTCACATCTCCTTATTTTACTTGCCCCAACACCACTCCTCAAGTGAATTTACTGTGTTAACTCAGCTAATTAGACCTCAGTTAAATAACAAAAAGGAATAGTGACTCCTTATTGATCCCAGGAAAGTTGCATTTTCCAAAGGAGAACCGAACAGTTCTCTCTGATATGGCAGTTCCTCCCCAGTGGTCAAGGTAACACTCAAATTACTTGCTTGTCTTCCCTGGTGTTATTTTGCTGCAAATGAGAGCAAAAGAAGAACTAGAAAAAGCAATCAAAGTTGTATATTTTCTCTTCCTTAGGACATACATCTCTCCTGCTTTCTCTGTTTCTCCTCCATTCCTTCTCTTCTTACCCTAGGGAGCATGGCGATGTGTATGATTCTGCACTTGGGTTTGGCAGGCTGTTCCACTTTGGTATGTTGAGGATCACCTCATTCTTTCTAGCAGAAGCCTGGCATTCTGTTGTATGGCTAGACCATGGTTTATGAACCTGTCTTCCAAAGGTGGACGTTTATGAAAGATTCCAGTCTTCTGCCTTTGAAAATAGTGCTACCCTGTGGACATCCTTGTGCATGTGCCTCTGAGCATATATGAGGATAAATTACTGGAAAGGTATATTGGAATTTTGGTGGGTACTGCCACATTACTCTACAAAGGTTTGGCAGGGATTTTAGAGGCTGCCTGGCTATGGGATGCTAATCGCTGTCTTTAAGACACCTTGACCAAGTGTAGTTTGTTCAGACAAAAAAAGAAACTCTAGGTAAGAGACTATAGGAGAAAGAAGTCTAGAGAAGCCTGAAGATCTGCCTGTCAGGTGTGTGTGTGTGTGTGGGGGGGGGTGGTGGTGGTGTGGGCTTCTTCTGTAGGACCCAAAGGTATAGGAATTGACAAGCAGATGAAATACATCAAGTGTAAAGAAATACTTTCCAAGAGTACTTGGCAAATGTGGATCCGATGGTCTCAAAGGAAGCAAGACTACTGTTACTAGATGTGTCCAAGTCCGGGCTGGTTGTCTTTGGCTGTGTGTATGTGTATGTCCATGTGTGTTTGTGTTTACATCCGTATATATGTATGTGTATATGTGTTTGCATGTGCATGCATGTTGGGGTGTGGTTATGTGTGCATGCATGTTTGCATGTGTGGTTGTATGCTTGTGTGTTCACATATGGATGTGCTTGTGTATGTATATGCATGTACACACACATGCACAGGGCAGTTGTGTAGAGGGGACAGGAACATCCGATGAGAAGTTATAGTAGATGACTTTAATGCCCTCTTTAAGTGTCTGAGACACTGATTTAATGAATAAGTTAAAGTACAGGAAGTTATAATTTGCTTCAGATACAAATATTTGTTTGATCGAGTTGCCCAAATCAAAATACCCTCAGAGACCAATTTTACTGTAATGTTATGTTGTTTGTCCATTATTTAAGTGAGCATGTGCTGAGTGAATAAGTGTGTTACTGCAAGAGACAGAGGACAGAGTGGACAGATAGACAGGTCCTGCCCACAGGGAACATACATAAGGCTCAATGATTGAACAAGGGAGGAGATCAAGGCAGAGTCAGGGCAAAGGATGGTAAAAAAACATGTTCCATGGGAAGTACAGGCCACACCCAGGCTAAGAGATTGCATTAGAGTGAGATCTGAAGGTTGAGTAAGAGTTTACTTAGTATAGGTGAACTTCTTGGTGGACGTGGGCCGCAATTTCAGCCAGAGGTCCAGAAGTCCAAGGAGCATAAAGATCTAGGTGTGGACATCTGAAGCATGGAGCCTGTGGGGAAGGTAGGTGAGAGCAATTACAGATGAGGCTGAGGAGGCAGTCTGGGGACAGACAGAGGGTAAAGGACCTTGGGGACTTTGTTCTAGGAGCAATGATATTTGAAGGGTTTTGAGCAGGGGAGTTGCATGTTAAGATTTTTTTTTATGGGGCTCACCATGGCATCTTGGGAGGTGTCTTAGAGCAGGGTTTCTCAGTCGCAGTGCTACTGACATTTTGGACTCATGATTTCTTGCTGTGGGGACTGTCCTATGCATTGCAGGATGTTTAGCAGTATCCCTGGCCTCTGTCCACTAGCTGGCCACCATCCCCAGCCTCCAGTTGTGACAACCAAAACTGTCTCCAGGCATTGCTAAATGTCCCCTGGTGTGTGTGTGTGTGTGTGTGTGTGTGTGTGTGTGTGTGTGTGGCAGGGATATGAAATTGCACCTGGTTGAGAATTCTTGTTTTAGGAAATGACATCACATGATGACCTGAACTAGATAGAAGGTAATGGCAGAAGTGTGGGTAGGTCAGAAGGTTACAGGTAGAATGAGCAGATCTTGGGTATAGGTTGACTGTCTGTGGAGAAGAAGGGAGAACTGAAAGATGAAGCTCAAGTTTGGAGATTTGGCAAATACCTAAGTGGTGGGTAGTGTGATTCCTGAATGTGGGACATAAGAATGGTTTTCCAGAGAGCAGGATAAATTCCATGTTGGAAATGCTGTGTTTAAGGTGGCTGGGAGACATCCAAGTAGATATCCAGTGGGACTGAGTCTAGGGTTCAGGTGAGTCTTACAAGGATTCTGAGTTGGGGGATGGCATTTGAGAACTCCTACCCTATAGCAGGCAATCGGAAGAACTCTCCTCTTGACCCCCCGGAATAACATGGCGGAACCGGGCATCTTAGCTGCTCGAGTGTTCGTGGCACTTGCTGGGCTCTGTCTACAGGAATATGTGGCCAACTCCAGATACTCAGAGTTCCTGGACCATTCACCGGGGCCATCCCACTGGAAAAAGATCCACATGGCTTCCCGCCTAAGGAGGGGCGGCCCTGTGAGGTTGACCTTCTCTGCTGCAGGCAGCTGAAATGCTTCTTAAGTGATGGCTGAATGGTCGAAGCCATTACTCTAACTGTAATTTGTAATGGCTCTCTAACGCTTTAGAGAGAGCTGGAGTTCGCTCGGATGAAAGGTGACTTTTAGAAGTCGGTAATTATACTTCCCAGTGAAAATGTGTCTTTGGCACGGTGTGTGTAACTATAGTATGCAGGGCACCCAAGAATTCACTCCTGGGAAGGGCTTATATTAATCATAGTTTCAATGCCCAGAGAACATGTTCTCAGTAGTTAACCATCCTCTTCCCCCCTCCTTAAAATGTGGGCCTTGTAATCAAAAAAGAGACACACCCTTAACTATAGCAGGACTGCTGTACTAAATAAAAAATTATAGTTATTATACACGGACTTCATACCGAGCAGGGTCAAGTAATAACACATCTGGTAACCCCCATTAAAGAACTGAGTTATGTTCAGCTTGTGTTTTAATTAGCCCGTGATAAACAAAGAATCAAAGGCCATTCTGCTCTGGTGGTTTTTATATTTACGACTGCCTTCACCTGCACTTAGATTCAGGTTTATGAAGTGTAAAAAAGCGAAGAATTCTAGTCCCACTGTCTAGACCATTTACTGGAATAGATCAGTTAGGAGGCTGTATTTCTGAACTGGCCACATGTTTACAGTGGCCTGTAGAGCTGGCCCGCCGCTCGGTTTACGGGTACGTTCGGGACCAGCACAGTCTAGTCTCGCAAGAAAGGATTTGGTACGGACTCTTCCAGATTGCTCATGTTCCTTCATAATTTGTGAAAGTGTCTCAGAACAAGGGGGTGTGGAAAAAGAACATGTTATCTTTTGAGCGGAGACCTAAGTCTTCCTGAATGGTGAGAAAAAGTTACAGGATCCAGTGAGGAAACATTTTTATAACAGAGAAGCCCCGCCAAGAAAGACAGCTGCCCTGACCCACCTCACTAACCTCTCAGCTGAGATAAATACTGAGCTGGTTTATGTGAAAGACTCTAAGAAATTTTGCTATAAACTCTTCTTCTGAACTTTAATGATCTCCCAGGGATGTTCCATCTCCGTAATTCTCATGTAAAAGATTCATTTAAGTATTGTTCTTTTAAGGTTATGTGATCGGTTCACTGGTTGGGCCTGTGAAATGGGCCTGAACGAAGCATTCTGGAATGACCCTTGACTCACAGATTTAGCGCCACATGTAAATATTTTCTTTCTTGGGGTACCTGGGTGGCTCAATCAGTTAAGCATCTGACTTTGGCTCAGGTCATGATCTCATGGTTCGTGAGTTGGAGCCCCGTGTCAGGCTCTGTGCTGACAGCTCAGAGCCTGGAGCCTGCTTCGGATTCTGTGTCTCCCTCTCTCTCTGCCCCTCCCTACCTTGTGCTCTCTCTCTATCTCTCAAAAATAACTAAACATTAAAGGAATTAAAAAAGTGAATATTTTCTACTTTCCTTTCAACCACTTAAACAACAACAACTCTATATTCTGAAGCATAACATACATGCAGAAAACATGCAAACATATCCAAGCAAGCATCCTTTATAGCCACCACTTAGGTCAAGAAGTAGAATATCAACAGCACCCCCAGAAACTCCCCTGGGGTCCCCCCCCATTACTTTCCTTCCTCATTGCCCAAAAATAACTCTTTTGACCTCCAAGATAGATTCGTTTTGCCTCTCCTTGAACTTGGTACAAATAGACTTAAACAGAACGTATTCTTTTGCGACTGACTCCTTTTACTCAATATTTGCGAGGTTTACCAATGTCGACACCGATCGCTGTAGTTCTTTTGTAAAAGTGGTTATATGGGGCCCCTGGGTGGCTCAGTCGATTAAGCGTCCAACTTGGGCTCAGGTGGTGATCTCACAGTTTTTGGGTCCGAGGACTGCATCGGGCTCTGTGCTGACAGCATGGAGCCCGCTTTGGATCCTCTGTCTCTCTCTCTCCTGCCCCACCCCTGCTCATGCTCTCTCTCTCTCTCAAAAATAAATAAAGCATTTAAAAATAAATAAATAAATAAATAAGTAAATAAAGGTGGTTATAGGGGAGCCTGGGTGGCTCAGTCAGTTAAGCGTCCAGATCTTGACTTCGGCTCAGGTCATGATCTCAATGGTTTGTGAGTTCGAGCCCCGCATCTGTCGTCCTCTCTCTCTGCCCCTTCCCTGTTTGCTCTCTGTCTCTCAAAATACATAAAAATAAATTAAAAAAAAAATAAAAGTGGTTATGTAGCATTGGTTTGTATGGATATACTCTCCAATTTATTTATTCATTTTACGGTTGGTAGAAATTTGTCTAGTTTGGGCCCATTATGAAAAAAGAAATGGATGTTTTCTTGCATGTCATGTGGTGCTCATGTGCAAGCATTTCTCTTATCCCTGTCCGGCCGACTTGTGATTTCATCTCTGACAAATCATTCAGTTTTTCTTAGGCTCGTTTTCCTTCTCTTTGAAAGATGTTAATGAAGTCAGCCTTGCTCTACCCTCTGTTCTCTCAGCCCACTGTGGAATTTCATAAGTAAGCTTGTCATCTGTGATCTTCCCATTGTTTTCCATGTGAGCATATGTTCATAGGAGGCTCCTGGATATTTGGGGAGCCGCATCACATTCTTCCTTAAGACAGTAGTCATGACAGAGTGGTCCCTAGATCTGCAGCATTAAAACCACCTGGGAGTTTGTTAGAAATGCACATTCTCAGGGGTGCCTGGGTGGCTTAGTCGGTGGAGCATCCACGACTCTTGCTTTTGGCTCAGGTCATGATCTCTAATGTTCATAGGATTGAGCCCTGCATTGGGCTCCATGCTAACAGCATGGATTCTCTCTCTCTCTCTCTCTCTCTCTTTCTGCCCCATCCCCTGCTTGCACCTGCTCTCTCTTTCTCTCAAAATAAATAAATAAACATTTTTAAAAAAAGAAATTCACATTCTTGGTCTCTCCCTGGACCTATAAAATCAGAGACTGTGTGTCCTAAGCCCTCCAGGGAATTCTGATGCCCACTCAGGAACCACTGTTGAGGTCTGCTCTTCTCTGCCACCACCTTTCCCAACTTCTACAGGGTAAAAGACACTTGGTAGGAAGTTGGTTCCTTTATTTATCATATACGCATTCAACCAGTACCTGTTGAGCACCTGCCAAATCCTGGGGGACACTGTGCTAAACATCGGGGGTATGAAGATGTATTAGAGACGGTCCCTGCTCTTAAGCGAGATCAAGGTCAGCAAATGGATATAATACAGTATGATGGATGTGCGGAGACAAGAGAAAGGAAGTGGTAACTCTCCTGGGGAGGTCAGTGAATGTCCCACTCAGGAAGTAAGTCTTGGAATCAAACATGTGTTCAACAAAGTATTAAATGGCATGCCCCCTAAGCGAAAACTAATTAATACTGGCAAATTGCTAGAAGCCCTGTCGATATGGAAGTGCCCAATGTTCTCACTTATGAAACCCAGGTGACTGGAACACAGTAGACAGCCATTAAATATGCGTTGAATTTCTGAATAAATGGATAGCTTTTTTAGTGCATTTTAATCCTGTTTTTCATTCGTTTCAAAATGCGTTTATTGAGTACCTGCTGTATGATAGGAACTCTATGCTGAATTCATGAGATGAGTAGAAACAGACCCAATAAGGGCAGGCAGTAGAAATAGACACAATTTCTACATTTCCAGAGACTGGTGGTAGTTGAGGCCGCTAATGTGAAGCGTTTGGATGGTGGAGGCCAGTGGTAGTGTTTACGTCACAGTCTCCTGAGCCAAAAAGTCAGATGCTTAACCGACTGAGCCACCCAGGAGCCCCTTCAGCGTGTTTTATAAGATGTAAAGGTTTGGGGCGCCTGGGTGGCTCAGTTGGTTGGGCGGGCAACTTCAGCTCAGGTCATGATCTTGCGGTCTGTGAGTTCGAGCCCCGCATCGAGCCCCGCATCGAGCCCCGCATCGAGCCCCGCATCAGGCTCTGTGCTGACAGCTTGGAGCCTGGAGCTTGCTTCGAATTCTGTGTCTCCCTCTCTCTCTGCTCCTTCCCCGTTCACACTCTGTCTCTCTCTGTCTTTCAAAGGTGAATAAATGTTAAAAAAAAATTATAAAAAAAGGTGTAAAGGTTCTTTTGATGGTGGGATACACACACGGACTGTCACACAGATGGAAGGCACAAGTCTTTGTTTGCAGTTCAAAAGGAAACAAGGCCGCCGGGCAGGGCTACGCGGGTCACCCGGGGACAGGGCAATAGCCAGGTGGAGCTGTGGGAGGAGCTTATGGACATGAGTGGGGTGGGGCTAGCTAGCTTGGAGCGTGCTCCATGTGCATTAGCTAATTTGAGTAATTCCGTGGGCTCCGGGATAGAGCGGCTGCTGCTGGTTCTCTGGTACCTGGCCCTGGGGAGAGGAGGGCAGGTGCACAGTGGCCCTGGACAGGGAGAGCCCCGTCAGGGAAGTGGCTGGTGTGTGGATTTAATCAGCTTCTCAAGGGGGAACTTCTCAAGCCTCTATCTAGCCGGGGCCTGAAAACTGAGTCCAAAAAGCATTTTAAGAAGAAGAATAATTACATTTACACAAGGAAGGTTTGGAGAATGACCGAATCCTATTTTGCTGCAGTAAAGCACTTGTGCAGCTTTGGGGTGACGGTCCCCTTCTCTCTGTCCCAAACATTTCCATCGCTCTGGTGGATAGTGTGTAGTTTTCATGTGGGAGTACAATTAGAAATTCTGCAACAGCTGGGGCGCCTGGGTGGCTCGTCAGTTCAGCGTCCGACTTCCTCTCAGGTCTTGATCTCACAGTTTGTGAGTTTGAGCCCCACGTCAGGCTCTGCACTGACATTACAAACTCTGCTTGGGATTCTCTCTCTCTCTCTCTCTCTCTCTGCCCCTATTCCACTCGTGTTTGCTCTCCCTGTCTCAAAATAAATAAATATATTTTTTTAAATGAAATTCTGCAACAGTGTAAGGGAATATATATGTAATATATAATATATATTACATATATATATATAAATATTAAATATATATTAAATATATATAAATATTAAATATATATTTAATATATATAATATATTAAATATATATAAATAATATATATATTATATATATATATTTTTAATTTTTTTTTAACGTTTATTTTATTTTTGAGACAGAGAGAGCAAAGCATGAATGGGGGAGGGTCAGAGAGAGGGAGACACAGAATCGGAAACAGGCTCCAGGCTCTGAGCTGTCAGCACAGAGCCCGACGCGGGGCTCGAACTCACGGACCGCGAGATCATGACCTGGGTAGAAGTCGGCCGCTTAACCGACTGAGCCACCCAGGCGCCCCATATATATGTTAAGATGGTGAGCACGAGCCAGGGAGAGGGACAGAGGGAGAGAGAGAAAATCTTAAGTGGGCTCCACGCTGAACATGGGGCTCAGTCCCACGTACCTGGGAATGTGACCTGAATTGAAACCCAGGCTCCCCGTGAGCACGTGTTTTCCTGTACATTATCGGCAGCATTTCTAGTCTGGTGAGGGCAATGAAATGTGAAAAATAAGCCCCGCAGGCCTCACGTAGAGCTTCACGTCGAAGTTACCAGCAATGGAAGATGGTCCCCCAAGTAGGAATGACCAAACACTCCTCACCTGGGTTGTGAGGCATAAGAAAGGAGACACATCAGAAATGAACTACTATCTTGGAGTCCATTCTTTATTGGGAATTTAATGCATGGACTAAAGGAGGGGGCGGGGGCTTGGTCTCACCTAGAAAGCTCCGCTGTGAGCTCTGTCCTCTGGACGTACCTTTCTCGCTTGAACTCCCTGCGGGCCACAAGGATCTCTGCCTCTGCTGTCCTCCTGGCTGGCTGTGGCTGTGCATGCATGCACACGAAGCCGGATTATTGGGCTAGATGCTTGGGAAGACCAATTAGTCCCCCCAAGTCTCCAGGTGACCTGTTTTTCCCAGGAAAGCTTATGTCCCACTAGAACTGCCTGAGATGCAGATGTGAAGTTCATTATGAGACTGAAGTGCATCTATATTTAAAGCATCGGTTGTCCTAGGCTGCAACGTTAAAGTGGTGAGGTGTCATTCTTGGTAGATTTGCTGTCTGAAGGCCCACACGTTTCCATCCTTTCATACCATCCTGATGCAATAATTCATTGTTTATTTAAAAAAAGAAAAATCCGAACTGCTTCTACATTAAAACAACAACAACATTCCCAATGTGCTTTTAGCAAGTTTCTTTTTTAAAAAGATAAAAATCGATATTCTCCCTTGTGCAGCTGATGTCCTGGGGGATGAACTACAGGAGTCATTGTTAAATTGCTGCTAGTCTGTCTGCGTGATAGAAAAGGTCAATGTTTTTCTAGAAAGAAAGCCCTCTGCTTTCCTCTTGGGACACAAGAGAATGCAGCCGTGGTAAATTACTGGATTTTGTGCCCAAGTGATGGCCAGGAATAATTCGACTCCGTGAATGGAAATGCCCCTTTTCTGCTACACTTCTTTCTTCTCGCTTCTTACACTCTCAACTTAGAAAGGGTTTCCTTTGGTCCATCTCACTTGCTTAATCCCTGCTCAATGGCTCCACCCCCTCAACTCAGTAACATAAGAGGTCACTTCTAAAGGCTGATTCTCAAGAGTTCGGATCTAAAAATGCTACCATATCAGTCAGGATAGGCTGGGTTGCCTTGAGGTAATAAAGAACCTCAATCTCAAATACTTAAAACCACCAGAGTTTAATTCTGCCCAAACTACAGGTCCCCTGCAGGCCAGCAGGGGACTTTGCTCCTTGGAATTCTTCAGACCCCAGCTGAAGGAGACCCTCCCAACACTTGCCGTCACAACCACTAAGGTGACAGAGGGGGAGCAAGGTGAGTTTAAGACACACACACACACACACACACACACACACACACACTTATGTGTCATTGGCTAAAACAAGCCACTTGAAACATAACTACTTCCAGATGCCCAGAAAGAGAAAAGAACTAGAATATTTGTGAATAGTCCTAATGACCACTGGGGTCCTCAATCCAACAAACTGGAAAGCTGGAAATGGTCCGAGAGGCCATTGCCTCTGGACTTCCTCCTAAGGGAGACATCTTTTCCGTAATTCATTGACCCCCCTCCCCATGCTCAGCCTCTGCTGAAACGTTTCTGGTGACGGGGATCTCGTTACTTCTTGAGGTGGCCATCGTACTTTGGGACAGCCCTTATCTACTTAAGGCCACTAGGGCTAGAGTGTCTGGAGCTTGGTTTCTTCCTTTGCCCTCTAGCTGTGTGACCCTGACCAAGCAGTTCACCTTGTTGAGTCTCTGTTTCCCCTTCTGTAAAATGGGAATAATATGACCCTTCTTCAAAGTTGAGTTGAGGATTAAATGAAATGAAATAAGGTCTGTAAAGCTCCTAGTTGGTTGGCACATAATTCAAAATAGACAAAGGCTCGTTCCGTTCCTCTGGCTCTTATAGCTGCTGGGGGATTGACTGCGCAAAGGTATGTAAAAGTGCTCGCTAATTGCAGGTGGTTGAAATGAAACATCTGAGTGACTATAAGGCCAATTTAAAAACGTACCAATAATTGACAGGAGTGTCTATGGAAAATCTTGGAAGTCCAGTGGCCTACATGGATATTTACAAATTGTTTTGTCATATCAGACATCTATTTATTTAAAAGTGGATGGATTTTTATTTTTATTTTTTCCCTATGTCCATTCTGTTACCTGGAATGCATCTCTGCCCCCATCTTTTACTCTGAATTATTCTTCGTGTCTATTTCTCTCCAGTGTTTACTGACCAAGGGGCCTGTACTTACCCAGATCTTAGCTTTTATCATGTGGCATTGCCAGCAACTTTAAGTACCTGGAAAGTACCTTTGAATATCGTTGTGTCCACTCTTGATTTTTTAAATAAATGAATGGATAGCTTATAAAAAGTGTCTGTTATGCCCCCTGGCACTTAGTGAGTCCCCAGCCTATGATCACGCTTCTCCCTTCTCCTTGGGTAATCTTGGAGGTCAAGTGGACCTCCAATTCATACTGTTTAAGCTCAATACGCTAAATGAAATTCAGAAACATGTTGCTTGTCAATGCCCTTCATAAAATATTACCATCATTTCGGACAAATGGCTTAGAGGACATCTGGCTATTCCCTGTGAGTTATGATGATCTAGCAAAGCAATGGCTATTTGAGGGATGGCTAGAGGCCTTCAAGAACAATGGGGAAGCAGAAACTAAAGTGGGGTCAAGAGAATGCCACAGAGGAAGGGGGCAAATATCCCTCTGATTAAAAAATTATATATATATATGTGTGTGTGTGTGTGTGTGTGTGTGCATATATATATATTTAAATAGTGCTTCCCTTCGGAAGTGCTTTGTTGGATGTATGCAAAAATTGACAATTTTACTAGTTAATTGGACAATGAGTGTGGAGAGCAACTCTGAAAAATTGGTGCTTTGAAGGAAACAGAAGATACAAAGTCAGCTCAGTGAGTTACACTGTATTGTCAGCACTGAGTGATGCTTTATGGATTGTTGAATCTGACCCTCTGGTTTTTTTTTTTTTTAAGCTTATTTATTATTGAAAGAGAGAGAGAGAGCACGCAAGCAGGGGAAGGGCAGAGAGAGAGGGAGAGGGAGGATCCCAAGCAGGCTCCGCACTGTCAGCACAGAGCCCAACGTGGGCTCGAGCTCACGAACTGTGAGATCATGACCTGAGCTGAAATCAAGAGTTGGATGCTTAACCGACTGAGCCACCCAGGTGCCCTGTCTGATCCTCTGTTTTTCATATGAGAGGACTGAGGTCCAGGGAGGTCACAACAGTTCAACTTTGGAAATAGTGATTTAGGTATCCATTCAGATTCTCTCAATCCTTAGTGTTTCCTCTGAAGCTGGATGAAGACTCTGGAGCCAGCGTAAGAGTATAGTGAGCAGCGACTTCCCAGGGGCCGACCCTGCACTGGTCAGACTTCATCCATCTGGTTGTTGGTTCAGGAAAGGGGGCCTCCAAAAATCCTCCCCTGGGGAGATACTGGCGCATGAGTGAACATGCCCTCCCGAGATTACGTCTGGACCTTCTAATTCATTTTTGTGGTCCGCTTTAGCTCAGGCCGCCTTGTTTCATTCAGGTTTTAGAAACATCTTAGATCAGGGATTTTGATGAAAAGGCACAAGTGCGCTGAGTATTAATTCATGGACCAGTTGATTTCAGGAGGAAAGGAAAAATTCGTGCTGAGTGTTCTTGTGTGAAACTGATGCCTTAAAAATCGATTATGTTCAATGTGGAAATGACCACAGTGCAGGCTGCTATTCCCATCATCAGAGGGCACTTCATCCTCTGTTGTCCATTTTCTTCTTCCTTCCTTTTTTTCTTATCGTTTTTGTTTCTGTGGCGGCCCTAGGAAAGGACCCCTTCTTCCCCTTCTTGTAGGAGCTTGCCAGCTCAGGTGAGAACCTTCCTGACTTCTGTCACCCACAAAGTAAAGGAGATGTCGTACTCTCGGAACCCACAGGACCTTTTATCCGTGTGGGAGCCTGTCACTTTTTATTTGGCGTAACAGGTGATTGGGTCCATGGTGCATTTCCCATTGTAGAGAAGGAATCTCCCAGAGGTAGGTCTTTGGTTTACCCTTGAACCCCCACAATACAGTGTGCCCCCTTAGCAGTGGCTCAAAGAAAGTATCTGAAAAGCATGTAGTCATGTGGTATTGTTAGACTGCCCGAAATAAATCGGTAGGCTGTGTTGAAGCATGCAGACCACAGGGAGACCGGGGGGAATGGGTGCAGCGGAGACATTCCGAGTCCTTTCCCAGGACACTAGACTTTCTACGGGGTTTTGATGAATATGACTGCTGTTCAACCAAATGTATGCGGTGTGTGTGGCACGGTATACGCTAAGTGCTCCTCACACTTGGGCTGAGCGACTAACTTGCTGGATAAAATGTACAGGATAAACCAGTGTTTCAAGGTGTATCTGACTGAGGCGCTGCAAACGCCAAGCTCGAGGAGATCATGTTACAAATCGCACATCGCGTCCACACTATGGATTCAAACCATTAGGATGGCGGTTAGTGTTTAATGCCCTTTCTGGCGGGAGGGGGTGAAAAACCCTGGTTTCTGGCATTTTCTGATTGCTGTGGTGTGAGCGCTCTCACCGTGTGGCTGCGTTCAAGCTACTAACGTGGTCACGGGCTTTACGATCGAGAGAAGCTGCACGTGTCCATCTCCCCATCACCTGTGACTGCTCTTCCTTTCTGGGCCCGTGGGTCCAACAGGTAGCGACACCGCAATGATAGTAGCCAAGGTTGGGTAGAGTCTGGGGAGTTTAGTGGCCTAGTTTTCCATGTCTCCATCAGGCCATCCTTCTAGCAAGTTCAGCTGGTGTGGCCAAGTTCAGGATCTTCCCAGCCATGGAGCATTTCTTCTGGTTGTGTTTAATTTTGTTTCTGTTGCCCAGACACAGCCCCCATATGCCCTGGACCTAAACACGAGGTGATAGAAGCTGCCTACGTTCTGAAGTCAAATAGCTGCTTGAGATGCATAGGAAAAAAATCAGTTACACCAGCTTTTTGATATCATGTGGGACGCCAACAGTAGCTTCACTGAATTTGGATACTTCTAAAAACCAAGTTGTGGGGCGCCTGGGTGGCTCAGTCGGTTAAGCGTCCAACTTCGGCTCAGGTCATGATCTTGTGGTCCGTGAGTTCAAGCCCCGCGTCGGGCTCTGTGTTGACAGCTCAGAGCCTGTAGCCTGTTTCGGATTCTGTGTCTCCCTCTCTCTCTCTGACTCTCCCCCGTTCATGCTCTGTCTCTCTCTGTCTCAAAAATAAATAAACGTTAAAAAAAATTAAAAAAAAAATCAAGTTGTGTCCAACTGGTCTGGGTATGTGGGCAACAATATGGGTATCGTTAAAACTGTGGAAATCCCCACCTACGGATGGCTGCCTGTCTTCATTCACGACCTGGATGCTATCAAGATGAGCAAAATGCGTGGGAGTGGATTAAGAATGTTTAGGATTAAGAGGAATCCAGGAAACAGATCGGGATTCAAGACTTGGCATTGTGACCTTTGGCCTCTGGATGCCTCGGAGGGTCATCTGTAGTGGTAATCATTGTCATCACCCTCATCTTCTGGGGCAATTATGAGGCTTAAATTAGAGAATGCCTCCAAGTCACTCAGCACATAGAAACTCCTCGATGCTGAATCGGTGATGGCTAAGGACCCTGCGGTGCCTTAGTCACAGTAGAAGCCTTGTGCTACTTCCCTGGTTAGTTCCGCCTTATGACTTCATCTTTATCCTGAATATTCACGCTTGTGAAACAGGCTACATTATGTGAATTGATGCCACGGTAACCCTGTGATATGGACGCTCACCCAATATGCACCACCCCATAAACCAAAGTGCTCACGTAGAGTGTTAAATGATGAAGCCAGGACTTCTCATTCAGGGATCTTTCTGTCGCCCCTCTTCGTGCCCAGGACTGACCTGTGCTGACGGGGGCGGGGGAGTTGTCACAGAGCAGAGACTGCCTAGATCAAAATCTTGTAGGGACCAAAGCTCTTCGAGGAAGGTAGCATGATCTTGACACTTGGCTTGGTCTGAGGAAGCAAATACAAGCTGCTGCAAATACAAGGGTCAATTAATAGTTAGCAGTGGTGGTTGAGAATTACGGTTACTCTCTCCTTGAATTATGCTTGTCTTCTAGTTCTTCCACATTACTCACAACATGCAGTTGTGGGGGTGTCTTTTTACAATGCTAACACCTAATCCGATCACTGTGTTATTTAATCCTATATGGGGAAGTTTGTATTGATATCTCCTGACCTACAGGAAAAATTAAATCAACTGGAAGCCTAGTTAAAAGGCAAGTCCAGCTACACGGAGTGGCTTCCACCCAAAAAGTACAGTACAAAAAGGGGTAAAAATACCTTTCCAGCATAGAAACCTGACTAACGCTCCCTCACCGGTCAACATAACAGTGCTAGGTCATGTTGAGAGTATTTACCTTTGATATGCTGTGTTGATAAGGCACTTGGCCTCAGTGGTCTTCCGCCCCCAAACTCATAACTGTAGTGTAATCACGAGGAAAACAGCAGACCAGTCACAATTCAGGGACATTCTACAAAATACCTTGCCAATATTTCTCGACACCACCGTAGTCATCAGAAAGAAGGAAAGTCTGAGAAACTGTCACAGCCAAGAGAAACCTAAGGAGACAAAGTATCAACATTAGTTCATTCATTGTGGCAAATGTGCTGTATTAGTGGAAGATATATTTTATTTATTTATTAAAAAAATTTTTAAAAATGTTTATTAATTTTTGAGGGAAAGAAACAAAGCGTGAGCAGGAGAGGGGCAGAGAGAGGGAGACACAGAATCGGAAGCAGACTCTGGGCTCTGAGCTGTCAGCACAGAGCCTGACGCACGGCTTGAACCCACGAAATGTGAGATCATCACCTGAGCCGAAGTTAAGAGTTGGATGCTTAACTGATTGAACCACCCTAGCGCCCCATTAATGGAAGGTATTAACAGTAGGAGTAACTAGGTATGGGTACATTGGGACTCTTTGTATACTTGGTAATTTTTCTATAAATCTCAAGTTTTTTTCTAATTTAAAAAAATCACAAAAGTAGGCAACTCATTTTTGAGAATAAGCTGAAAAGTTATAATTATGAATATAAAACTATTCAATAAATGAAAAGTTTAAAATATAACTCTTGAGTATATACTATGGACAGTTCAGGTGAAGAGATGGGGGCGTGAAGGAAGCAGGAAAATGAAGAGAAAATGAAGAGATGTCGAGAGAGAGGTGGAGACCAAATCAGGAGCCCAGAGGCGCGGGGCAGGGAGAAGGAAGGACCTGTTCATGAGCTGAGAATCCTGCCGGGCACAGATCCGAGGCTCAGACACCAAACTGCATCCTACCACTACGAAGAGAAACATACAAAGCTATGGTTGAGACTTGGAGACAATGTTTCCATCTTGTGCCTACTCTGTTCTTTTTTTTTTTTAAAAAAATTTTAATGTTTACTTATTTTTGAGAGAGAGACAAAGTGTGAGTGGGGGAAGGGCACAGAGAGAGGGAGACACAGAATCAGAAGCAGGCTCCAAGCTCTGAGTTGTCAGCACAGAGCCCGATACGGGGCTCGAACCCACAAACCGTGAGATCATGACCTGAGCCGAAGTCAGGTGCTAAGCCAACTGAACCACCCAGGCACCCCAATGCCTACTCTGTTCTTTCTGCTCAAGTGCAGACACACCCCTTGCCTTTTTACCACTATAGTCAAAAGCGTTATTGCCCATGAGGCTGAGGGTTGTTGGTCCCAGGGGTAGACGTTCCCTCTTTCTGCATCCCATAAACCCTTTCAAAATAATATTTTATCAATATAATACTTTAGAAATGAATTTGAATACCCACAACTTGCAGCAACTTTATAACGAAAATAATAATAAACTTGGAACCTCAGATGTCGCCTAACAAAACTTATGGGAAATAAAACATGAGCGTTCTAGTGCTATAAAAATAGCCTGCTTAAAACCCAAGCATATGCACATAGCATTTTGAAGTCGGAGGGACCTCAGTCATAATATTGAGCTTAGTCTTGACGGTGTCAGGAACATACGCTGAACTTGAACGCCATGTGCCTGAGTTCTGCAGTGCCTGTGAGCGCCACTCACCTTTCACTTGGGAACAAAACACTGTACTGTTCGTTGTCCGCCAGGGCCCCAGCATGACTGCAAAGAGGTAGCAAGCGGACAAAAATAACAACAGAATTGCATTCAAATCTGTGTTTCTAGGCAGGGCTTTCATTCATTTATTTATTTTTTATATTGGACCTAAAGGGATTTACTTAGCTTTTTCTTTTTAATTTGAGTACAGTCGACACACAATGTTACATTAGTTGCAAGTGTATGACAATAGTGAGTCAATATCTCTGTGTGTTGCGCTATCCCATGCTTACCATTCAATGCTATTATAATGCCATTGACTATATTCTCTATGGTGTATCTTTCATTCCTATGACTTATTCATTCCACAATTGAGACTGTACTTCCGGCCCCCCTTCACCCATTTTGCCCATCCTTCCACCCTCCTCCCCTCTCGCAGCCATCAGTTTGTTCTCTGCTATTTATGGGTCTGTTTCTATTGTTTTGTTTGTTTATTCATTTGTTTTGTGTTTAGCCTCCACATATAAGTGAAATACAGTAGTTTTATATATTAATCATCTGCTTATCTACGATGTGTGCTCTCTCAAAGTATTTTATGATTTAGTACTTCTTTTCATGCATTGTTTCTAGTTTACTGGAGTCTCTAATTCCTTTTCTTTTTTCTTACTGATAAAATAAACATGCCCCTTCTGTCGCATTTCTATTAAATTTCAGCTGTTGAAACATATCGTTGAATGGAATCACTGATTTTCTTATGTGTTTCCAAGCATGATATGGCTTCCTTTCTCTTTGATCAATTTCCAGCTTGTTACATAGCATGGGTTCCAGGGGTTCATTTAATTTTATGCTTAGTTCCTCTATTTATTATATTTTATTTTTTTCTTTCATTCTGTTCCTTTTCCTCCTTGTTTTCCTGAAATATATTTTCAGGCAATTTTTAAGGTTTTTATGTTTTTTTTTTAATGGCTAAAAATGTTTCCATTTCACCCCTTCCTGACTGATAGATTGGATGGATGTCAAATTTAAGGTTTAAAATCATTTCCTTTCATAACACTTAAGCCATCTTTCTATTATTTCCTAGCAGCTAATTTTTCTGACAAGTCTGTTGGCAATCTGATTCCTGTTTCTTTGTAAATTTAAACTATTTTTTCCATCTATTTAATAGCTTTTTAAAATGTCTATTTATTTATTGTTGAGAGACACAGAGAGAGCAGGGGAGGGAAGGAGAGAGAGAGGGAGAGAGAGAATCCCGAGCAGGTTCCACGCTGTCAGCACAGAGCCCAACGCAGGGGTCAATCCCACAAACCATGAGATTGTGACCTGAGCTGAAGTTAGATGGTTAACCGACTGAGCCACCCGGGCACCCCCAGTCCCCTAGTTTTGGCCTGGAGGTAATGAACGTTGCTTCCAGCAACCTCATAATCGAGCAGGAAAGACCCAGTGTTTGAGGAAAGGCAGTGATCCACCAACCCCTCCTCTGCTGCCTCCTTTTCCTCCCTGCTCCTTGAGTGTCTTCTTCTCAGGAAAACTGCCTCTGACCTCTCCTCCAGTCATCTTTAATGCTTCTCAGGCAGACTTCTACGGTCATTTTTTTTTTTTTTTTAATCGAAATCTGCTTTAACCAACCTAGTTTTTGTTTCATTGAATCTTTTAAAAAGTTTATATTTTGCTGATTGCCTTATCATTCCACTCTTCTTTTTTAAACATAGTCCTGGATTTATTTCCTTTCATACATCAAAGCTGTCCTTTCAATGGGAGTTTTTGAGGAAACAAATGTAACTGTGTATCCTCACTCCACCATATGGAACCAGAAACCCTTTTCTTTCATTCTTGGTAGTAGAGGTAGGACTGAAGTATATGACTGCCGTTGGCCTACGACTAAGAAAATAGAGAGATGGGTTCACTGAATACTCTGATCAAGAGGAAATTCTTATTGGGCGCTGGTTAGAAGAGTAGGTTTAACTCTAGCTGCATCACTCCCTGAGCTGTGGGGCTTGGGGGCACTTTTCTTAAAGCTCTCGCTGTCCTTTTTTCCTATCTCTCTGTCCCCTTGAATGAGGGCTGGCACTAGAATTGAAAGAAAGCCCATGCCTAACACAGAGTTCGGCAAATGTCTGCTGTATGATAAGCCAGAACTGCAGTATTTTTGTTGAAAACATGCAAGTCTGATATAGGTGCTGTTTATATCTCCATTTCAACGAAGAATCATATACACCTGATGTGAAAAAATGACATAACAGGTGACAAACCACAGGTTAAGCAAGGACCCAGCTGGAAGAGACCTTCAAGCCTGTCATATGCAACCAGGTCATTTCATCAATGACAAAAACATGAACTAAAAGGTGGGGGCCAGTGGCCATGTGACAGAGAGCTCTCATCCCCATCCACGTCTCCCGATTTTCCATGCAAAGGGGTGAAGGACACCTCGTGTTTGCCAGCCATTGTTCAAGCATTCTCATTAGCCATGTCAACAGAAAGATACTTCTGAGTATTTCTGAATTATGGAGAGAAAACAGGCGCAGTGAGGTTGAACGTCGCGGCGAAGCAATGCTTGTGGGGCTGGGTCCCAAAGTCAGCATGAAAAGTGAAAGCTCTGTGCAGGGCAAGTTACCCTGACATTCCCGCAAGGAATTGCTACATTGGAGACCAACACGTGAAACTGCCCACAAATCCAATACAGCCCATCCTCTCTCTTGCCTTGCATTAGACCGTTATTTCTTCAACTGAACATCAGATACAGCGGTTGACTTGCAATTAGCAGGGTGTGATGTATGAAAACACTGAAGAACTTTATCACAGGAATCCCCTGGATGTGAAGAGGAACTTGATATCTGAACTGGGGATAGCAGAACTCTGTGGTCTGTCTGCGTCTTCCTCTAGCACAATCACTTACTGGGTGACACAGTGGGTAGAACCCCCTCCCATCTTTAGATTCTCTCTTTCCCTTTCACAGTAGACTCATGCAGTTGAACTTGTTCAGCTAAACCAGGACGTGACCTTACCGTCATTTGGCCAAGTCACACAGCTGTTGGTGGGGGAGTTGGGTATATACGTATCCCTCCTCCAAGGCCAAGCCCTTTGCATGGGCTCCTCCCTGTGGTTCCAACAGGGCTCACCATTCTCCAGTTCACCACGCTGGGCTAATTTAGTTCAGTTTGACATTCAACACACACGACTTCTGTTTTCTGCTATAAATCTCCAGGCATTTTATGGACCAATAATGTCCAACACGTACATGGACTGTTGTGCTGCTTGGTAATTACCACCGACCTCTTTCCAGGACCCTGCTCCATAAAGAGGCCACCTCTTTGGGGCAGCCCTGTCACCCGCTTTTCTCCAAGGCTACGGGCGGAGCAACCAAGTTCTTAATTAGCCAGCCTGCACAGGGAAGCTGGGTGTGAGATTTCCAGGTCAGCGTTTGATGGAGGGGTAATCAGGGGAGGTGATGCATTGACTTTGATTAAAGAACTATGATGAATCAAGATACAATCGACATTTAATTTCTTTCAGATGAGCTAATCTTGCAGACCAAACTTAAAGGCGAATTGTCTGCTTTCTTGGTGTGGTGGGCAGGGGGAGTTACCCATGATGGAAATGGTATCCCTGAAAAAAATTGCTATCCGTTCTTTCTCAAATCACTGATATTTAATCGATCACAGGTTCATGGGATGATTTAGTGGAGTTGCAATTTCTCCCCACTTTTTTTCTGTCCCTGTGGAATCCCAAAAAATCCTCCCAGCACTCAAGAACACCCTAAGTCCATGCACCTCTGCTTTCATCCAGGGAACCCCAATCCATGATGGATCCTGACCACTTCTTAAGCACCTCATTTAGTGTCATGCCGACCTCACTCCTTAAGCTTGTGGAAAAATGATCCTCTGTAATTCAAAAACCAAAAAGCCAAAAAAAAAAAACCAAAACCAAACAAACAAACAGAAAACCCTACAATCAAACCAAAGCAAAACAAACAAACAAAAAAAAAACCCTCGTACATACCAAACACATGTAGAGAGAGTAACAATGTGGTTTGAAAACTACCACAGAACGTGTGATTATTTTTTTTCCTAATTAAACTGACACCCCTCTTCAAAAAAAAAAAAAAAGGAGAAATAGTTTCAAGTGTTAATCGTCTTTTCTTTGCTTGTCAAAATGAAATAAATAACAGAAAAACAGTAACTCACCAGTCAGTAAACTAGAGTATCGTTAATTACTCTCAGAACATGCGCATACACATTGAGCAGAAAATCTCCAAGGTGAAGCCACTTCCAACAGCAGTGGACCCTCAGGCTGCTGCGGTCCACACTGGAGAGGACGCCAGGAGTGCTCCCGGAGAAGTAGCAGCCTCTTATCAGTAGATGGGAGTAGAGGTACATAGATGAGTCGCCAGGCAGCCAGGCCAGAAACGTCCCCAACCAGAGCTCCCGCTCCTCCTTCGGCGCATTCCTGGGGGAAGAAAGGAAAGACACACAGAGGCTGGGAATCCACGAAGACAGACTTTCACATCCATGTCACCCAAGGGCAGATGAGATCACCAGAGTAATGGGAAAATTCAGAGAATTGTGTTTCCTGCCAAGCTGTACCTGTCATTTCGCGCCTCTTTAGTTTGGCTTAGGAAATGCTAAAACTATCATTTTCAGTTTTATTTCTCAGTAGCCTGTGCTGTGTTCTCTCTCCATCTCTCTCTTCTGGTCCTCGCTCGCTCGCTCTTTTCTGTATAGCTGCCATTCCATTTGTAGCATCCACATCCTTTTCGGAGCGGGTGAAATAGAACAATAGCTGTAAATGTTCTTGCAGTGTCTGATTAGGATACTTTGTCTTTAGGAATTTAAGAAAAAGAAGTTTTAGGGGGCCTGGGTAGCTCAGTGGGTTACGCATCTGACCTTGGCTCAGGTCATGATCTCACGATTTTTGAGTTCGAGTCCTGCATCAGGTGAGTTCAAGCCCTGCTTCAGGTGAATGTGACCCCTACTTCTCTCTCCACCCTTGCTCACTTGCTCTCTCCCTCTTTTCTCTGTCTCTCAAAAAAAAAAAAAAAAAAAAAAAAAAAAAAAAAAAAAAAAAGAAAGAAAGAGAAAAGAAAAGGAAGTTATAAAATTTCTCAGACAACTTGTCTATTTGCTTTGGAAGGAACCCAAGTACAATTGAAAGCATTGTTTTCTTGGAAAAGACAGAATAGAACTCTTTTTTTTTTTTTTTGCATATTAGGTAAAATATGCTAGCATAAATATTATATAATAGAAGCAGTAAGAAAATATAAATTCAGGGGCACCTGGGTAGCTCAGTGGGTTAAGCATCCAACTCTAGACTTCGGCTCAGGTCACAATTTCATGGTTTGTGGGTTCAAGCCCCACATGGGGCTCTGTGCTGACAGTGCAGAGCCTGCTTGGGATTCTTTCTATCCCTCTCTCTTGTAAAATAAATAAATAAACTTAAAAAAAAGAAAATATAAATTCAACTATAAGACTTGATCATGTTCATCTCCTGGCATATTGTCAACATCAGTAAGTGTAAAGATTCTCTTTTAATTAATTTATTATCATTTTTTTCCTTATCTCCATTCTTCACTTTCATGCCCAACCACTGTCCTTCCCATACAGGCAACTACACTAAGGTATTTTCTATATATCTGTTTATTAGCATGTGTTCTTGGAGAGTATGTATTGTTATTTGTGAGTACATTTTTTTTTAAATTTTTTTTCAACGTTTTTTATTTATTTTTGGGACAGAGAGAGACAGAGCATGAACTGGGGAGGGGCAGAGAGAGAGGGAGACACAGAATCGGAAACAGGCTCCAGGCTCCGAGCCATCAGCTCAGAGCCTGACGCGGGGCTCGAACTCATGGACCGCGAGATCGTGACCTGGCTGAAGTCGGACGCTTAACCGACTGCGCCACCCAGGCGCCCCTGTGAGTACATTTTTTAATTTACATAGATGGTATTATGCAATTGACCTTATTCTCTGTTTCTTTTTTTAAAAAAAATTTTAAAATGTTTTTATTTATTTTTGAGACAGAGAGAGCGCATGAGCAGGGGAGGGGCAGAAAGAGGGGGAGACACAGAATCGGAAGTGGGATCCAGACTCTGAGCTGTCAGCACAGAGCCTGATGTGGGGCTCGAACTCATGGAGTGTGAGATCATGACCTGAGCTGAAGTCAGACGCTCAACTGACTGAGCCACCCAGGCGCCCCTCTGTTTCTTTTTTCTCCCCCCCGCCCCGCCCGCTCAGAATTATGCATGAAAGATCTATTCTTACTGCTGTGTGTACTGTTAGTCTCTTGCTACAGTTAATGCAGAGGATTCTATCCATCACATTATGCTTTTTCCATTCTCCCACGGTGGACACCTAGATTGACCATAACTCTCATCTCCCAAACAATGGTGTGATGAACATTCTTATCCACGTCTCCTTGTGGCTTATGTGAGGGCTCTGGAAGGTATACCAAAGAGCAACATTGCTGTGTCATAGGATGTAGCGATAATTTGGTGGCTCTCCTGAATGGCTGCACCGTTTTATGTCCCCGTCAGTAGCGCCTGGTCTCTGCATCCCTGACTTGGAGTTGTCTAGAAAGCAGAGAAGTTTTCTCCATTTATTTAGATAATTCTTTCATAATCTTTGTTAGAGTTAAAAATATTCTTCATGGAAGTTTTGTATATTCCTTAAGTAAATTCCCAGATATATTGCAACTTTTGCAGCTATTGTGACTTTTTCTTCTTAGAGAGAGAGAGAGCATGTGTGCAGGAGAGTGTGAGCAGGGGAGGGGAGAGGGAGATGGAGAGAGAATCCCAAGCAGCGTCCTCTCAGTGTGGAAACCAGCATGGGGCTTGATCTCATGAGATCATGACCTGAGCCTAAATCAAAGAGTCGGACGCCTAACTACTGAGTCACCCATGCGCCCTATTGTGACTTTTTCTTAAAGTGTGTTTCCTAGTTGCTTATTGCTGTTGCAGAAAATACTGTTAAATTTTTGGTAAGTGATTTTGTATTTAGCAGGCTTTCTGAACAATCATGGTGACTCTAATAGCTTACCTGTTGATTCTATTGTATTTAATTGGTAAGAAATTTATTGCCTGTAAATAGTAGTTTGTTTTTTATCCTTTTGTTTTACCTATATATCATCTCTTAAAGCATAGGCCAGGGCCCCCAGTACTGTGTTAAGCAATAACAGCAATAATAGGAATTCTTGTCATATTTCAAGTCTAAAGAACATGTCTGTAGATTTTCCATTAATTACAGTATTTGCCGTAGGTTTTTAGTATATACTTTTTATCAATTTAAGGAAGTTCCTCTCCATTTCTAATGGGGTAAGATACATTTCTGCAACTATTTGAGATGATCATATAATTTTTCTCCTGTGGTATATTCCATTGATATATTTGTCATACATTGAAATATCCTTAGATTAAAAAAATTTTTTTTCTAATGTTTATTTTATTTTTACATTTTTTAAATGTTTATTTTTGAGAGAGAGAGAGAGAGAAAGAGAGCATGACTAGGGGAGGAGCAGAGAGAGGAAGACACAGAATCTGAAGCAGGCTCCAGGCTCTGAGCTGTCAGCACAGAGCCCGACATGGGGCTCGAACTCACGAACTGAGAGATCACGAACTGACAGATCATGACCTGAGCCAAAGTCGGACGCTCAACCAACTGAGCCACCCAGGCACTCAATGTGTATTTATTTTTGAGAGAGAGAGAGAGAGAGAGAGACAGAGTGCGAGCAGGAGAGGGGCAGAGAGAGAAGGAGACATAGAATCCGAAGCAGGCTCCAGGCTCTGAGCTGTCAGCACAGAGACTGACGCCAGACTCAAACCCACGAACTGTGAGATCATGACCGGAGCCAAAGTCCTATTCTTAACCGACTGAGCCACCCAGGCACCCTCCTTACATTTTTGGGAGGGATGTTGTTTTTGTGATAGTGAAACAGAAAGATTTGGGGAAGAAGTCCTTAGTGGTAAATATTTCTGCTGCTTTGTGCTAGTTTATTTTGCAAAGTATATTAATTAATTAATTTCTGCCTTTATTCAAATAATATTAATTTTGATCTACTCTGTATTAGGTCCTGGACTGGATACTGGGGATACACTTTTCATGTGACCAATACTGAGTTTTTTCAGTGAGAGGTTTGGTCCTAACCCAGCTCTGGTTTCCGCTGGCTATTAAGTAAGTCCATTACATGAGATGATAGGGAAGCAACAAGGTTTCTGTTGACTTTGTCTTCGCCGTAAAATGCGGGTGTCTATTTCTCACTGCCATTTAAGAAGGGAGAGCTATTTAAGATATAAAGCAAGTATCATGGGAAGTAGGAGCCGTGCCTGTATATTGGGGCTTTCATTCAGTTTCACAACCAATAGTGTATGGACCATTTGCTGGATTCATTAAGACTTAAAAAACACTGTGCTGTACTTATTTATTGTTCTGTTAATTCGGGCACGTCGACACGATTTATAAACCAAAATTTATAAACCAGTTTGAACGGTAAGCAAGCACTTGGCAAACACGTATTTTGAAATCCCGCCAGAAAATGATTAAAACAATGAAATATAACTCATTCTCAGCCAATTATTTTTTTTCTGAGAAAATACCTTAATGTGATACATGTAACGTACTTGATGGGTGAAAGGACGCATCCCGGAAAAGATTCCAACTTCGAAATGTGAGCAATGAGCTATACAGTAAGTGCCCACGTGAAGTATCAGACTGTGTATGGTCAGGGCGGTCTTCATCCTGAAAATGGGTTTGGGAGGGAAATAACAACTTAGGATCCATGAGATGAAGCAGTAGTATGTTCTGATTTCTCCTCTTACCGACTTGGATGTGCAAATAATCTGTCTGCACAATGAGGTCCTGCCCATGGCTCCTCTCTTCTTACATCTGTAGGCTGCTGTGAGAGTGCGTGTGTACAAATTTATACCAAATCACGCAGCCTCTATTTTCCTGCAGTGGGATCTCTGTACCCCCCGGAACAAAAAGAAAAATGGCATCTTAATCGTGATGACTTTTGCAATATTGCCATGTAGTTTTTGGGTAGTTTTATTTGACGTGTCATAAAAACGGGGACAGAGAGAAGGAGGTGCCTATTAAAGGGGGGTGTAAACGGAGTTTCTGCTGTGAATTGCTGTACGTGTTGCACTCAGCAGGGGCCACTTTCTTATGTATAACTGTAATACTTTGCCTGTGTGTGTCTCCTATACCTGGCATTTCAGATACGGATTTCATTTTAGCTACTCCCCCATTGTGAAACTGCTAAGTATAGGCTAGACTCTGATCCTATGGGAAAATCTCTCTGTGGCTCAGAATCCTTTTAGGGATTAGCATCTCAACATCATCCCTTCTTTCCGTATAAGCTGAACTAAACTACTGGATAAATTCGCCTTAACGACCTGTGCTTACTCTTTCCTTTTCTACTTTATAGTGGTGGCAGTTTCTGGAAGACCTGATGTAGCCTGGATGGTGAAAGTGAGGGAGTCAGGAAAAGTTTCCCAGAGAGGAGCTTTCTACCCGAGTCTTAAAGATGAATCACAGTGCTGACATAGTGAAGAAGGGGGAAGGGTGCCCCAGGCAGAGGGATAGTAAGGGCAAAGGGCCAGGGCAAGGGCCCATTTGGAAAGTAAGACTAACACACCATGGTAGAAGGATGGGAAGCAGGGAAGTGTGGGGAAAACAGGGCAGGCAGACCATGACTTTAACCCAAGACCATTGTCTTGGGATGCCCTGGTAGTGTTTCAAGTCCTACCTTTATGGGCTCCTTTGCTGTTGTAGCTTTCTTGTCCTGTGAATCTGCCTGATTGGGCTTCTCTCTTTTTTTTCTATTGTCCTTTTCTTCTTTTTCTTTCTTTCTTTCTTTCTTTCTTTCTTTCTTTCTTTCTTTCTTTCATTTTAGAGAGAGAGAGAAAGCACAAGCTCTCAAACAGAATCTCAAGCAGGTTCCATACTCAGCACGGAACCCAGTGTGGGGCTTGATCCCACGACCCTGGGATCACCACCTGAGCCAAAATCAAGAGTTAGATGCTCAACTGACTGAGCCACCCCGGTGCCCCTGGCTTCTGTCTTTACAACAGGTGAGCATAAGGTCAATTTCTCCAGAATTTAAAAAAAAAAAAGCATCTAAACTGTGGCATTTTTCATGCTTTAGGTTAGAATCTTTCCTCCCTCATTTCCTTTCATGTAGGCACTCTCTTGCAATAGTAGCTTTAAACGAAAATGATAAATAAATAAATGCCTCTGTGATCCTTAGTTGCCAATTTGTTAAAGGCATATGACTAACATCCTCAGGCTGCTGTTCTTTAAGTTGCATTCCTGAAACCAACAGTCATGAGTCCTGGTGATGGGGTCTCACCTTGTGAGGGTCAGGGAAAGAGTTAACTCTGGGGGAAAACTTGACTTCGGGCTACAGTGGAGTAACATGGACTGGATTTGCCCTCTCACCTTAAATGACTGATTTCACTTTTGAAATCTATGGTAATTGAATTATTTTGGAGCACTCAGTGTACATGTGACTTAGACTCATGGTCATGGAACCCATCACCAATTTTGGTCTGTATGACTTTTTATCATTTTTAGAGCATGGTAATATAATAGAAAGAGAATTGTTTTATAAAGAGAATTGTTTTCTTGGAAAAGACAGAATAAAAAGCCCAATATATATGTTGGATACCTACTGTGTGCCCAGAGCTGCGAGGAGCACTTCCCAAACATGATCTCATTCAGTGTTTGCTGCAGTCTTGTGAGAAATGAGGTGTCATTTGTGGCAATGGAAACTGAGAGTCAAGGGGATTGCCGAAAGCCAAATGATGATGACGTGTCACGTCATATGGTTCCAAAGTGCACACTCTTTCTATTGTGCTAAGCTGAGTGATAGTGTTTTCTCTCCCTACTTGGTTTCGGACCAGTTTTTAAAGAATAAAATTAAATGCTCATTGAAGACCAGATCTAGTCTTATTTATCTTTGATTCCTGGAGACCAGCTTGGAACCTGTTGGCTACTGGCAGGGAATGCTTGCTGGATTCTGAAATGAGAAGGGAGAGAAGGAGAAAGATGAACAAAAAAAAGGGAAGAACAGAAAAGGAAAAATGTAGGAAAGGAGAGAAGGAAGGAAAGAGAGTAATAGGGCAAGACCCAACCAAGCAAGAGAGGAGGACCTAGTTAACCAAAAACACAGAAGTTATAAGAAGACCATTGCAACTGCACACAAAGCTTAGCGGGGCACTTCTTGCTGGCTGGTGGAATTGAAATCAGACGTCTGACTTCATCCTTGTGAGTTAAGAACAGTACATCAGATTTCTGCTTCTGGCCAAGGTGGAGTAACATGGACCAGATTTACCTGAAATAACTGCAAAAGAAAAAAAAAACAGGCAAAATATATGAAACAATAGTTTTCAAGACATCGGATTAAGACAGTGAAGGACAGTGGTCCTGAGAGAAGGGAAACAAACTAGGTGAATCCTGTAATCTCCCCCAGCTTAGTGCCTGTTTCCAGGCCACACTGAGGGAGGGGACATCTAGGTAATGCTCAGAGGTCCTCCTGAGTGGAGAAGACAGAGACGGGGACTCGGAGAGGCCAGGGAAGCTAAAGTTCACAGGGCAGAGTACCTGACCGATGAATGCTAGAGATGGGGGGAGGGGAAGGGGAGAGGGAGAATATACTCTGGGTATCTGGGGAAAGAGAGAGAGAGAGAGAGAGAGAGAGAGAGAGAGAGAGAGAGAGAATAGTCTGCATATCTGTAGTGAGTCCCCCTGGAGTCTGCAGTTGTGATTGATTAGCCCATGTGTGTGAGAAAATTGCCTAAGGCTTCGGAAAGAGAGACCCAAAAGGATTAGAACTATTAATCCCCAGGTCTCCCACAGTGCTCAGAACAATTCCTTTTACCACCAGCCAGAGGAGAAAGCTTCATAATTCATTTGGCATAATACATACTATTCAGAAGTATTTGTTTTATTTAGTATTCCCAGAGTAAGTGGAGGAAAATAGCCCTACATGAAATGCTTTTGTGAGCTAACAAAGCTGAAAAGCAAGACATAAAAGAATCGAACATTTTTAAGTAACTTAGCTGCACACCAGAACAGAGTTCAAGAATATTTATATTAAAAAAGGTCCAGCACTAAACGTAGTAAAATTCATACTGTCTGGTATCCACTCAAAAATTACCAGTCATACAAAGAAGCAGAAAAATCCAAATCATAATGCGGAGGAAAAAAATAAATCAAAAAGGATAAAGAAAGAGCACAGATAATAGAATTCTTAGACAAGGGTATTTAATGGCTATAATTATATTCCATATGTTCAAGAAGCTAGAAGAAAGACTGAAGATATAAAATATATAACAAGACCTACAATGTATGAGACAAAAAAAAATATGCTAGACAGGATAACCAACAGATCTGATGTCAAAGAAGAAAAAAATTGTGAACGTGAAGACATAGCAATAGCAACCATTTAAAATGAAAGAGTCGTCTAAAAGACTGGGGGAAAAATGAACATCAGTGAGTTTGGGGACATATCGAATGATATACGTGTAATTGGGTGGGGAGGGAACAACAAAGCTATTGCAGGAAACACAAGTTCCAAATTTCCTAAGTGTGATGACAATTCTAAACTGACAAATCCAAGAACCTCAGGAAACCACAAGCAAAAGACACATGAAGAAAATTACATCAAAGTACATCATAATCACATTGCTTAAAACCGGTAATAAGAATTCTAAACACAGGTCAGAGAAAAAAAGAGACACCCTGTGTGCAGGGCAGCAAAGTTAAGAATGACAGCAGATTCTTCATCAGGGGCAATGCAAGTCCGAAGATAGAAGATCAGCAGGTTTTAAAGTAGTGAAAGAAAAAAAAAAATCCATCAAGCCAGCAAAATCGCTTTCAAAAACGAAGATGGAACGAAAGCTTTTATAGCCACAAACTACTACAACAGTTCATCACTAGCATAACAAGAAATGTTAAAGAACATCTTTCAGGCAGAAGGAAAGTGATACTAGAAGGAAGTCTGGATCTCCACAAAGGAACAAAGATGCTTGGAATTGGTAACGATGTGGGCAAATATAACAGATTGTCTTTTTCTTATTATAGAAATGTCTTTTCAAAGATACCCATTTAAATGAAAAATAAAAATACATTGTGGGGTTTATAACATACGTGGACGTGTAATGTATAATAACACTAGCACAAATGCAGACATGGAATCGTTCTGTTGTGAAGGTCTTATTCTATTTGCAGAGCAAAAGAATGGAAGAAGGTATACCAGGCTAACACCAGTTCAACAAAAGGGGGTGGAGTGGTTATTGTAATTTCAGATAAAGCAGATTGTAGATTTCAGAGCCAAAGACATGTCATCAGTGATAAAGGGTCATTTCATACTGACAAAACAGTTAATTCCTCAAAAGAACAACATTTCTAAATATGTACCTAACAACAAAGTTCCAAAATATGTGAAGAACAAACCGTGAGTGGAATGTTTCCATGGGCCATGGACAGAATTGACCCTGAAATGCATTCTGGCATAGCACACCTGTGCCTTCTCTTAGGGCACCATGGGAAACAACTCCTTGAGCCTCATTGGTTGATTTCCTGTAACGATGTTGTTGAGCACTTTGTCCATTACCTAACATGTGGTTGATCCTTTTGGAGAGGACCTAAAGTAGATGTTATTGTTCTTCCCATTTGATAGATGGGGTATTTTTTTTTCTCTTTCTTGATGTCGATTCTTCTGCATTTTGACACGCCACTGTTTCAAGTGCCTAAAATCTCACTGCCCATATTTTGCAAACTACACTTATTCTTGGCCACTGTTTTTCTTATTTTCCCTTCATTGTTTTTATTAATTTCATATTTTTAAATTTTAGCTATACAGTACGCAGCGTCATAAGCTTCCGTAAAATCTTTTAAAACATTGAGATGTTATATAAATCGATACCTAATAAGCAATGCTTTATTAGTCTGTTAAAACAAGACATCAGCTGAGAGACTTTTCTCCCATGGGTGTTTATATATTTACTAAGGACTGGTATTTGCAACAACAGTTTGAAAGGCATGTTTCTGACCTTAACTCCTATGACCTTGATAAATGCCAAGGCCATAAGGCTAAAGTGGGCTGTTGGAAGGAAGGTGTGTCTGTCCCCTTGGAAGAGGACATCTTGAAACTCTGGCCAGCTAAGGCCCTAGGGGCAGAGCATATCCACTGGAGGGCCACTAAGACTGCCTGGATGGCAACTTCATTCCTAATCTGAGTAGTGTGTGCAGATCATAAAATCATTACCACCAAGATGAATGGGGCTGAGAGCTGCAGGGAGAGGGGGTAGGCCCTGAGGTATAGGAAGAGGTGAGATTTGGGGAAGCCAATGGTCAGCACAAGTCAGGAAAAATAACTGGAGGTAGGACAGGGGAATAAAATAGTTTAGGCATGAATTACTGGTCAAGGGAAAGTGCTGGTAGCTTGATTTCCATGTTAGGGAGAGCTTCATAATGGAAGTGGGTGTAAGGTTGGGGGTGGTGGTGTATGGGAACATTTACTTCTTTAAAGTGCATAGCTGGGCACAGAGCCAGGTGACCTAGACACATAGCTTCCTGAGTCCCAAGGCTGCCCTGAATTATAGACTGAGAGAGTTAGAGAAATGGGCATGAGCTCTAGGCAGGATTGGGAGCCATCTTTCCTCCTACTAAGTGGGAGTGGGGGTGCCAGCGCTCTTTCCCTCATGTCCCATTAGTAGAGACTAATTACATAATTAGATAATGCTCAAATGAACGAATGCTCCTGAAATACTTTGAATACCCAAGAGGCTTTAGGTGCAGCTAGGTTTCTTTGGGAGTGAGTAGGAGAGGATCCGGAATTCTCAGGTGGAGAGAGATGAGGTCAACTTCAACAACTTTATTTATTTGCTTAAATCAGACATCCTAGATAGAAGCACCTGGAAAGCCACTGATTGTGGATGAGAAAGCCCATGGCATTTGCAGCAAAGCTATGGATGGAGGTGTCTCAGGGGCAAATCTTGTAAAGGGGGGGTGCTCTCAGAGCTTCCTGGGGCTGTCTGGGTTGGGGGCAGAAGAATGAAAAATGGGGAAGGAGAAATGCGGAGAGAGAGTGTGGTGATTATAGCCTCTGGCTCTTCTTCTTGCAGAGCACTGTACCTTGTATCTATTTTACATATTGAGTTCCATGTGAAAATTTCACTTGAATGAAATGTCCCAAGGCTCATTAAAAACACAAAGCAAAACTCTGAAATCAGTACTACTGAAGAAGGAGTGGTCCTAAGACATGGCAGGGCATAGGGCATGCCCTCTGTTCATTCAGCAGCCAACTGGGTACCTAGGTAAAAATTGTGGAGAAACTCGTAGATTTTGGATACTCTGGGAACCCCATTTGTATAGAGTATTAGGGGTATTGTTTTGACAATCAGTTGCTCAAAGTGTAGGTACCAAGCGCTTTCTATATCGTTTACCTTTCAGTTAATGTAAGCCAGTAAAGCAATATGAATGCTATTCAATACTCAATGTGGTTCTGGCCTCAGCTTGCAATCCCTCTTCCCTAGGGACTTAACCAGGGCACGTGCACCTTTCTGTCCTGTCTGGATTCTGGGGTCTCATCATTTAGGCATCCCACCACCCTGCTGAAGATTACCATGGTCATTAGGTGCTCAGGGTTCAGGTTCTAACTACAACATCCTCATTAATGACGTCCTCTGCCTGTCTGTGCCCTTCACTGCAGAGGATCTAGGAATTTGCTGCTGCCTTCCATGCACTTGGGGCAAAAAAATGGCTAGTGCTTGTTATTTATTGCTGGGGATGGGCACTGGGTTCTCTCTGTCCAAGCGCTGTACTCTCAGCCCAGCCACTTGCCCTCCAGTAGCTGCCTCCGAGGCCCGCCATGGTAGTAGGGAATCTTTGTTGCCTCTGAAGTTTTTTTGGAAGAGTAGCTTCCAGAATGTTTCGGAGCTGAAAAGGGAGAGGTATCAATTGCACTAGTTTTTATTCATTAATCCGGCATGTGTTTGTCGAGCCTCTACCTGATACCAGACACTGTGCTGGGGACAAAGGGATGAACTCAACAGCAAGGTCACTCCTCCAACAAGGGGGCTGATGGAAGGATTGGCAGGGGGGTGTGGAGCTCTCGACTACTTCTTGTAGATATCGCATGGTAATTTCTCCTCTGGGTGTGGCCTGCTAAGGAGTTTTCTATCTACTTATCCCCACCGCCCTGTAAGTTACAAATAACTTCACAAAACGCAAAAAGTCCATTCCAGTGGCAAGGATTCTTGATTACATTAAAACCTCAGGCAGAAGTGGTGATCTACCAGTTCGGTGGGCTACATTGCCTGTGGATCAGATTTACTGCAGAATATTCTGTTTGGCTGACACAGTAATTGGTTCCTCATTAGACTATGTTTAGATAAGCCATAAGCTCTGTGCTTTGCTACAAACCCCACTATTCCCTATTGTGTGCACCTTACTGTGTTTATTTGTTCGCCTTCCCTAATCGCATCATGTAGATATTTGCATTTGTAACTTCTGGACTATACCTTCCAGGAGATGGGGCTGAGACAAAGACAACTATTAAAAGTCTGTAAAATTCTAAATGGGGGATTTAATGTTTTAAATAAGTATCTATGGATTATCTCTACCATGTATCAGGGTCGAGTTTTAAGTGTAATAGGGGTTTAGAGAAAATAATGTAGTGTGGGAAGTAAAATAAGCTACAAAAGTGGGGTGCCTGGGTGGCTGAGTTGGTTAAGTGACCAACTCTTGATTTTGGCTCAGGTCACGATCTCACCATTTTGTGAGTTCCAGCCCCACATCAGGCTCTGCACTGACATCGTGGAGCCTGCTGGGGATTCTCTCTCTTCCTGTCTCTCTGCCCCTTTCCCTGCTTATGCTGTCTCTCTCTCTCTCAAAATAAATAAATAAACTTTGAAACAAACAAAACAAAAGTATCCTAGAAGGGGACCGTTAATTCCTCAGTGGGTATGTAGGGCATGTTTCCCAGCGGGTGCTAATGAGTTTGGGTCTTGTTTTGTACTGATGGCATGCTGTAATGTATATTCTACAGCTCATCACAGGGTTTTAAGCAGAAAAATGCTATCAATAGAGTAAAACCTAAGAACAATGTCAATGGATGGGACCATTGGGAAGAGGTCAAGATTAGAGACAAAGTTATTTGCTAGGAAGCCTATCCTTGAATAATGTAGGATGAAAATGAAGTTAGGGCCTTTTGGGATGGGGGGGGTGGTATAGGTGTGAGCAAAAGGTTCAGGATTTGTAATGAACAGAGGGAGTTCTCAGGATGGCGAAAAAAGCAGTCTGTTGAGTGGGCATGTCTGGAGAATTGGTAGATAGTATTGGTGGGCTCAGGGTCTGGGGAGCCACACAACGAACTTTGAATCAGTTTCTGTATTTCTTTTCATTGTCCAATCTCTGGTAACACTGACTCTTCCTTACAGGCTCAAACTCCCAAGGTCCCCTTTGATTCCTCTACATCTGTTGTATTTACCATATTCAAGCCAATTCAAAGTCTGTTGACTTTGCTTTCAAAATATATCCACCATCTGGCTTCTCTTCCCCACCTCCACCACCGTCACCATCATTCAGACCCGTTGTCCATTGTCCAAGGCAAGTTCTCTTAGGGCTGGGTCCCTGTTCCTTAAATTTCCTGGGCTTTGCACATATTGTATGTTCATTCAAGGCTTGCATCTGATAGCCGATGATGTACTAATGGCTTTGGGAAATGCATGTCTAGTAGGAAAAGTGATAACTATATATTAAGTTAGTTAAGCTCCTAGTCTGAGAGCTCTAAGATTTGAGGGGAGGATAGCTGGGGTCATGTGACAGCAAGAAATCTAGCTGGGGTTAAAGAATTGCATAGGAGTATCCCAACATACACACTCCAGAACTCTACTGTCCAATTTGGTGGTCAGTAGCTACATGTGACTATTCAAATCAAATAAAATTAAATACAATTAGAAATCCAGTCCCTTACTCAGCCCAGTCACACTTCAAGTCCTCAGCGTAGCCAGTGTCTACCTTATTGGATCGCACAGATATAGAACATTTCCATCACAGAAAGATCTCTTGGACACCACAGATCTTGAGTCAAAAGACAAGGTCAAAACTGTGTTCCCTGGCAAGGGCTTGATCTATGGCATGGAAAATGGTGCTGAGCAGGGGCGTCTAGGTTACGAGAGTCCAAGTGGAGGAGAGTCTGAGCTGACTAATATGGTCAGTAGCTGACAAAGGTCAGGATCGGGTCTGCCCCTGAGGAGCATGTTACTCCTCTACTCAGCCAGGTTGGGCCCTTGAAATGGAGCCAGAAACCAGAGGAGCTCATCGGTCAATTGTGGGGCCCTATGTTTACCTGGGCTCCCAGACAAACAGATACTAGCCTTAGGAGTAGGAGACTCCTCTCAAGAAGTAGGGAAGACAGGGGTGCCTGGGTGGCTCAGTTGGTTGAGCGTCTGACTTCGGCTCAGGTCATGATCTCACAGTCCAAGATTTCGAGCCCCGCGTCAGGTTCTGTGCTGACAGCTCGGAGCCTGGAGCCTGCTTCGGATTCTGTGTCTCCCTCTCTCTCTGCCCCTCCCCTGCTCATGCTCTGTCTCTCTCTGTCTCAAAAATAAATAAAAACATTAAAAAAATTAAAAAAAAAAAGAAGCAGGGAAGACAGTATCACTGGTTCAGGCCCACTGGTGACTGGTCACCTTTATGAAACTGGAGTAGGCAGGCTCCAAAATGGTGTTTCCCAAGCTAAGGTACTTCCCTCCTAATCTTTATGGAGCTGCTCCTTATTCAGGGGTAAGATACTTACTGTTACCTCAGACATTATTTCCCCATAGATCCAACATGGGGAATTTTGCTGTCACACACAGGAAGATGCCGCATGGTTTGCTGATGCCCTGTTGAGGGCTTCTTCTCATGCATTAACCATGTTCTGGCCACAGTGACGCTGTGAGGTAGGCATCATCACTTCCCAGGAGGCAATGGGAAACTCAGAGGGGTGAGTAACTGACCTGAGGCCACAGAGTAGGTCCATGGCTGGGGCTGGGATTCACGTTCCGATTGTGATTCCAAGTCCAGTCTTGATTCCATTAGAGGGTTTCCCTCTGCTATAGATTGAATGTGTGTGTCCCCCCCCTCCCACCACCTCCTGCCAAAATTCATATGTTGAAACCTAACCCCCAATGTGCGTTTGGAGGTGGTGCCTTTTGGTGGGAATTAGAGACCTTATAAAAGAGACCTTAGGGAGCTCCATTCTGCCATGTGAAGACACATGAGAGGACAGCCATTATGAACCAGGAAGTGGTTCCTCACCACACACTGAAGGCGCTGGCACTTGGATCTTGGACTCCAGTCCCCCAAACTGTGAAAAATAAATGTCTGTCATCCATAAGCCACCCAGTTAATGGTATTCTGTTATAGCAGTCCAAACAGACTAAGAAACCCCCCATGGTAAGGGTGAGGATTTCAGGGTTGATTAAGGAAAAGATAGGACTGGGATAGGCAGTAACGCACAATTCACACTTTGTTGAGTGGTGCTTGGATAGGGTTGTGTGAGAGGGGAAAGTTCTCCCAGCAGGAGACCTTCCAGAGTCTGGTGTGAGGTGACCACTCTGGAGGGAAATAGGGCAGGGGACCTCCCAGATGAGAGAGAAATAAGAGGCCTTATGTGTTTAGGTGATACTGCTTAGCAGCAGGATGGGGTGTCTATGGGTCTGGAAGCTTTGAAAGGCAACAGTGGTTTGGGGTCTTTTTTTTCTATTGTTTATTTATTTTTGAGGGAGAGAAAGAGAGAGATGCAGAGCATAAGCAGGGGAGGAGCAGAGAGAGGGAGGAAGACACAGAATCTGAAGCAGGCTCCGGGCTCTGAGCTGTCAGTACAGAGCCCGATGCAGGGCTCGAACCCATGAACCGTGACATCATGACCTGATCCGAAGTTGGACCCTTAACTGACTGAGACACCCAGGCACGCTGGTTTGGGGTCTTTTATAGCTGTAGGACTTCTCTGTGGTTGGAAGATGCAGTTTTGTGGGATGTGCAGAGTAGGTAGGATCTAAATGGCTAAAAATATGTTTATTTTGACTACATTTAAAGTAACTGGATGCGAAGAACTTGAATTTGGTGCCCACAGGCTTTGGATTAACCGTCCTAGCCTGATTCAAATAAGGAAAGAGCATGGGGACAACTTGAGGGCAATACACAGAAGTTTATCTCTGGCTCATTTATATAACACTCTCCAGGGTAGTACGATCACCATTTGTGGTTCAGATTTCTGTATCTGCCATTTTTAAAACATGGGAGATTTCATTTTAGCCACCAGTTTTTCCTTCTTTGAGTGATTGTTCTACTGGGATTGGCTTCTATTTATTTTTTGATAAACTTCCAGTACAATAAAGGTGAGGATTACACTAAAGTATCTTCCTGGAGTTTTGTTGGCAACTCCTGTAGAGCATTTCTCACTTCCTATTTTGACTGAGGAATAGTTTCCCCACAGCTCTAATTTCTGCTTCTGGACTTAAGGACAGACAGCATCGTCTCCATCATCTCTGAATTCCCGCAGGGTCTGACCTCAGTGTTACTTGAAGAAGTGCCAAGAGGGAGGCTGTTACCTGCCTGCTGGCATCTCACATCTCCCTTCTGTTATAGGTGGGTGGGCAAGGCCACCCTAAAACCCCTCAGGTACTCACAGATTTCAAGGAAAAAGAACATCCCACTTCATTCTTGTTCAGGGAGATTTGTTCCGAGGGTGCTCTACATAGAACATTCCCGGGCGTGTCTGTTGTTTCTGCCTTTTCCAGTGGTTTCAACCACTGATTGTTGGATTCAGCCAAAGGATGCAATGTGGTAATTGATGTGGTCTCAACCACCCGCCCACAAGTAAGTGGTAGGTGACGTATTTTGACCGTCTTGCACCGGATAAAGCAGTCCCACGTTATCTCATTTTAACTCTGGGAGGTACATTATTATACCTATCTTTTCAAAAGGAGAAACTGAGGCCAGAGGGCTAATGAAGGGCAGAACAGGGGACCAGACCAGGGTTCTCAACTATAAATTTAATATTCAAGTTTTGGGTATTTAGATGTTTGTTTGTTTGTTTTTCTTTTGGTGGTGGGGGTACCAATTTTTCTTGTTTATTTATTTACTTATTTATAAGTATAGTTGACACACAATGTTACCTTAGTTTCAGGTGTACAACATAGTGACAGGACAGCTCTGTGTGTTCAGCTATGTTGGTTATTTAGTTTTTAAAGTATGCCGTGTACAAGGAATGGAGTCTGCTTGCATTTGCCCCAGTAGAAGTTACCATATTATTTTTTTTAAGGTTTGTTTATTTATTTTGAGAGAGAGAGGTGGGGACACATAGGAGGGGCAAAGAGAGGGGAGGGGAAAGACAGAATCCCAAGCACACTCAGCACTGTCAGCAAAGAGCCCGATGCGGGGCTTGAACTCACAAACCATGAGATCATGATCTGAGCCACCCAGATGTCCCAGAAGTTACCATATTATTACCTCTGTTCTGCAGGGGGGCATCCTGAGGCTGAGCCAGGGAGGCCCAGTGGCCGTCCCAAGGACAAGGACTTGAATGTAGCACATCCAGGAATAGAACGTCGTCATCCTTCTGAACCCAATCCTATTCTTGCTGTACTTGCTTTAAGTGTTAATAAACCCTTTAGTAAAAGAAGGACTTTCGAAGAGGGCATTTGAACATGTCAGGGCCCCTTGGAAGCCAGGACCGTTCAGCGGTGACTCTCAGGTTTATGTGCTGATCTGTTGTATGTCGCTGTCCTGGCCCGAGCCTTTGGGGACTTCCTCAGAGATACCTCGTTTGTGCTTCATCAGTGGCCCCAAAGGCGCTGCACTTGCTCTCAAACATAGTCCCTGGGGCTCCAGGGTGGGGGTCTACAGGACCCTGGTGCAGGCCAGTTGGTGCCCTGGGGTTCTCTTTGTGTTTCTGCCTCCGATGAACAGAGAGACAGAGAAATTCCTTTAACTCGTCGCTATCATTTTTCTCACCTGTAAATCCAGGTGATCTTTAAGGTTTTCTGCGGCTCAGAGACAATTTTCAGTAATATTTCCCCGTGTCTTCCGCCAGTACAGTATAACCACTCTCTGCATATCTGCCATTTTTCTTTGCTATCTGACTTTTTGTTGTGATCTCAATATTGGCTATTTCGTTAAGAGCAGCAGGAAAATCTCTGTGCGTGGCACTATTTTAATGAGCCCCGATGATGAGAGATTTATATTTTAAACCAATCGCCCATCCCATTAAAAAAAAAAGGTGTTGGATATCCCCACATAAAATAGTGATGAGTCGGATTAAGTGTCCAAGAGCGCTTCACAAACTCACCTCCATGTAACCGTGAAGCAGAGAGTGGGGCTGCCGGAGCATTTACAAAGCAGGAGCTGACACCAGGCATATTTGAACGCCATGAGATATGGTATCACTGGGGACAGAGAGTGAGTTTAGTTAATAATGAATGGCATATCCCATAAAATACCATTACACAGTGTTCAGGGCCCAAGAATGATGACATAATTATTAGGAGACTGGGAGATTAAGATATAATTTAAAAAAACATGACAGGGGAGGGTGTAATTGGGGAGACAAAATACACAGGAAGTTTGTAATTTACATGTCAAAATACCTTTTTCATGTTTTGATTGGATTAGACGCTGCCTTTCCACTCCATTTATCCTGGCTTCAATTAGAGGCAGCCGAAATGACATCTCACGTTCATATTCTTGACACACGCTGCTCATAGACACTTTCTAATTCTAACCGACAGGAAGGGGGAAAGGGAAACTCGGTTTTGCCTTCGTCATGCACTTTTTACTTAACCCCTAATTTGTTTCTAAATGAACCTGTCACTGCGGTTCACGTGGCTTTGTGCTTCGGCCGCCGCTGCCTGTTTCTGGTGGAAGCCCCTGTCATAACGTGATGTGCTCTGACCCCCGCAGGCTTGTGGGGGGACTAAGGCTGAGCAGGGGTGGAGGGAAAAGGAGAACTAGGGGTGCCTTTTGGAACAGGAAGGGGTGAAGCTATGTTGAAGAGCCATAGGATGTTAGCAAAATCGTTTTCCTCATGGTGTCACACAGCCTCAACAAACCAGAGGACACGGCGGGGGGCAACCCCCGCCCCCTTATTGTCCTTGGTTCCCTTCTTACCTCCGTGCATTCAGTGGAGGTAAATCCTAAGGTTTTCATTGGTCTTGGATGCCTGGTACCTCCTCTGATAGACTGGGTAGCCCAAGGCTCACCTGAAAACCATCAGTGAAATACTTAGTTAACTCTCACTTCTGAGAGTGGCACAGCCACCCATCCGATCTGAAGGCATTAGCTACCCAGCTGGCCATTGCAATTAGCTGCGGGATGAAAGCTTTTGCATCCCTCATCCATTTGATGGGAGAGCCTATGCTTTGCTTGTGTTATCTTGACATTGTCTTTACATCGGATGCAAGGATGCTACTCTATTTACATTGCAGTGCATCTCAGCAGGAAGTAGCCTATTAAGACCTCATGTATCATGGAGGACCGGTGGACATGGTGTACTGGTTAATACCCATCAAGTGTTTGCATCTTTGAAGAGCCAGTCTTGGCTAAAATAACCCTGGGTCAAACCAATGCCATCCGGTCCAAGTGAATGGTTCCTGTCCACCAGCTGATCTGTTACATTACCTTTCTTGTTTACTGATCCTAGATCAATAGTTTCAGGTTGGGGCGGGGGGTGGTGCCTGGCTGGCTCAGTCAGCAGAGCCTATGACTCTTGATCTCAGGGTCATGAGTTTGAGCCCCATGTTGAGTGCAGAGATTACCTGAAAAATAAGTAAATAAATAACACCCCACACAACAATTTTAGGTTGGATGTATTTCATTTGGGTCACTGAGTGGGTGATTTGAGAAAACTCTTCAGATGGTCAAAAGAAACTGACCTCTTAAGACAGAGGTTGTTAATATCCTGGGGAGGTAACGGAGGTTCAGGGAGCCTACCTTTGGGATCCTTTTTTGCCATCAATGTTACCTTGGATTAGACACATCCACCTTCAGCCTCAGTTTCCTCATCTATAAATTGGGGAGAACAGGAGTACCTACCTTACACTATTTAAATGAGGATTAAACGAAAGAACGCATGTTAAATGCTTGTCAGGGAACGTAGTATAGTGAAGTATTTGGCAGAGGTTAGCTGTTACTTATTCCTGGGTTTTCAGCCATGTTTTCTGACCGTGCTTATTCAGCTGTTTGCTCACTGAACCCCCTGTCCTGGGCACTGCTTCAGTCCTGGTCAAATGGATAGCCTCTAATAGAGGGCTCCTGTTTCTTTAAATTTTTTTTCAACGTTTTTTATTTATTTTTGGACAGAGAGAGACAGAGCATGAACGGGGGAGGGGCAGAGAGAGAGGGAGACACAGAATCGGAAACAGGCTCCAGGCTCCGAGCCATCAGCCCAGAGCCTGACGCGGGGCTCAAACTCACGGACCGCGAGATCGTGACCTGGCTGAAGTCGGACGCTTAACCGACTGCGCCACCCAGGCGCCCCGCTCCTGTTTCTTTAAAGGGAACCCATATCACATTCCCATGGCGTCAACATTTTTATGGCTTCTGGTCCTTTTAGGAAAGCAAGTTGGTGCCTATGTCACTGTGATAATGTAAGTAGATTCCTAAGGAAGATGGCATCAGCTGAAGAAACTATAAGAATATTGTATTAAACCAGGCTTTGGAAACTTCTGAAACATCTGTGCCTGGTTGAGGAGGAGCAATATTTGAGGGTTTGCAATATTTGATATGCACAGATAGCTACATGTTCACAGAGAGTTCATATATTCCAACAGCCAATGGGAGAAGAGAGACGTAACCCTAAAACTTGGTTCTGAAAGCTAACCTTCTACCTCTCAGACTATGAGTCAGTCCCGAGCCCCACTACCAACCAGGAACACCACCTTAGACCACATGAGAAAAGGCCCAATGCTTCAGCTTGATGAGGTCACTGAGACTATGAAACACTCTTTGTGACCTCCTCGGTACAGAGACGAAAGAGCTGGTCTGAGTCACCAAGCAGGGCACAACCAGAAGGGGGCTTGCCTTTTCTCAGAGTTTGTACACTGTGTAAGTAATAAGGAGCAAGGAATCCCTTTCTGGAATTTTTGCTAAAACTAAACCACCAACCCTTCCATACAGGGTCATGATATGATAGCTCATGACACACTTATTCTTCGTGATTCTCACAACAGAACTGTGAAGGTTACGTGAAGATGGTTATCCCATTTTAGAGATAGGGAGATTGAGTTTCACTAGGTGTAATTGCCTTTCTTGAAGCTGTGTGACTACGGGGTGGAAGAGGCAGCCTAGAGTTCTTGACTGCAAATTCGGTGGCCTTTCCATTAAATCCCATGCCTTGCCACCTAAGTTATCAAACTTTTTCTACTTCCTCAATGTCCTACCACCGCACCTAAGATTTCCTTAAAACTGGGACCAGCTAGCTCCAAATTTGGCCCAAAGTAAAAAGTTCACTGCGGCCGGAATGTGTACTTTGAATGGAGGGTGGTTCTCTTTGAATATTGAACCAAAGGTTTAAGATTGCCTTGGCCATCTAATTATGGGTATGTGTAGGTTTCTTTTTTCTTTTTAACCAAAAATAGGTCATGCAACTATAACCTCTTGTTTATTCTGATAGAGTTCAAAAATCCTCAACTGAGTGGGCATGCGTGTGTTAATTTTACGTAAGAATTTGAATATTGGGAGCCATTGGGTTTCTTGTATCAGAAATTGAATGATGGAAAAAACTCAGTCAAGGAAATACTGCACCAGAACTGAGGGACCATGTTCTCCTTCTCTCCTAGATGTTTCCTTAGTATGATTTCCTAAACTCCACTTACTTTACCATTCCAGATAACACTAGAGACAAAGCTCTTGTATTCTTGTGAAAGTATCTCATACTGATTTGAAAACCACACCAGGCTTAGATGAGACATGCGGGTGCAGTGCCTCCGTGTCCCTTCCCCGAGGTTTGGGGTTTATGTCCTTGTTCCCATGATTCTGAAGTTTTGGAATCAGAATAGGAACTCAGATACTAAAATCCCAGTGTCAGATCCTCTATTGCTCAGTCTTCAGTACAAAACTTTCTCTCAGGGCTGCATGTTAAGTCATTTTACATTCATCTGAGCAGATGTGGTTAAAAAAATAAAAGCTAGAGACAGAGAGAAGGGAAGTTTATTGGTCATACTTCACTAGAGAAAGAGAACCGGTAGGTTGTCTATCAATCTAGCTGTCATCTATCTATCATCTATCTATCAACTATCTATTTCTATCTCTCTGTCCATCCATCTATCTGTCTGGAAGAGTTGATATTGCAGTCTTGACTTTGAAACGTGCAGGTTGGAAACTCAGGTAGGGTTTCCATGTTGTAGTCTTGAGGCAGAATTGCTTCTTTGGTTTTTGGAAACCAGTCTGCTCTTGTGGCCTTCACCTGATTGGATGAAGCCCACCCACATTATGGAGGGTAATCTGCTTTAGTCAAAAGCTGATGAGTTAAATGTTAGTCACATTTTACAAATGCCTTGACAGCAACATCTAGTCTGGTATTTGCCAAAACTACTGGGCCATCGAGTAGCCAAATGGACAGATGAAATTAACTATCATGTGCCAATCCCCAGATTGGTCTGTAAAGAACTTCGGCAGTGCCTTTTGCACCCGACTAATTTTCTCCCCTGTTGGCAGAGGACAAAACAGAAAGAAAAGACAGGCGAAGGGGAAGGGGATGTTAAACTGGATCAGGGTTGTCCACGGAAGGGCTGTAGCCTTTTCTCCTCTCTTCCTTCAGTTTGAAGCCCAATCACAGAGAAATACATACATCATTAACTGCTGGCAACTGCCTACTCACACTCTGCCCAGATTTTAATTCATACTGTTCAGATGGTCTTTGTTTACACCAGAGAAATTAAATTAGAACAGATAATACACATGAGCAGGATTCCTAATGGACCCATAATCTTGTCAATGATTTCTTGTATATTCAATGTTAAGTTTGACTTAAAATTTAGGAAGCAGAAAATATCAGACAACTAAATGACTTGGGGGCTCATCAGTGATGGTGGAGATGCATGGCAAGGCAGGAAGGAAAAGGCGACGCTCGTCTTCTAGAATCAGGAGGATGATTGAGGGCCACCAGGCTGGTAGAACACAGGGCAGTGATATTTGCTTAGATTAGTTTATTTTAAAATTATTAACAAATCATTTTTCAGAGAGAAGAGAATCAAATGAACATTAAAGTCACTTCTATTACTTTAAATTCTATTTTTGACTTTATTCAATTCTCTAAAGACTGGAGTGCCTACCGCTTGGTTCTCAACACTGTCTTCTTTTTTATCTACCTTCTTTCCCTACAGGATCTTATTCGATCCAATTGTTTAATTATCATCCCTGTGCTGGTGTCTCCTACCTTTAAATCTCCAGGTCTGCCTTCTCCTAGGAGCTCTAAGCTCTTATTAAACTGTCCACTCGCCCTCTCCATAGGGTCTACATTGACAGACATCTGAAAGAAAATGGTCTAGGCAGAACTTTTTTCAACTTTATTGAGGTATAATCGACAAATAAAATTATAAGATATTTAGCGTATGCTGTGTGATGATTTTGGTATAAATACATTGTGAAACGATTCCTCCCATCTAGGTAATTAACATATACACCACCTTATATATTTGCCAGCCCTCTGCCTTTTTATTTTGGTGAGGACATTCAAATTCTAGTTTCTTAGCAAATTTCAATTCTACTACACAATGTTATCAACTGTTGTCACCATGTGATACATTAGATCCTCAGAACTTACTCATTTGTACCCTTTTATAAATCATTCCCCATTTCTCCCACCCCCAGCCCCTAGCAGCCATTTTTTTGTAATCTGTTCCTTTGTTAGACTTTCTTCTTTTCTTTTCTTTTTTTTTTGAAGATCCCACATATAAATGATCACCATGCCTTATTTCCCTTTCCATAACGACCTCCAGTTTCATCCACGTGGTTGTAAATAGTGGAATTTCCTCCTTTTTGACGCTGAGTAATATTCCATTGTGTAGATACATCACCTCTTCTTGGCTCATTCGCCTGCTGACAGATGCTGAGATTGTTTCCATATCTTGGCTGTCACACACAACTCTTTTCTCCTTCCCAATTCCTGTTTCTCCTCTGTGACGCTAGCCCAGGAAATGGCTCTCACACCCATCCTTTCATTTGCTTAAAAACTCAAGTGTCATCATTTTAGTTCTTTAATTACCTCACTTGCTTACAAGCAGCCCATCCGCGCGTTCTGTCTCTTCCACTTGCGAAGCATGTGACTGGGCTTCATTGTCTTTCTGCTGCTGTCCTGGCCCAGCTGGCCTCCTCTCTCCCTGGGCTCTCTGCAGCTGCCTCTGAGACGGGCTTTCTCATTCCGGGCTTGCTCATCTTCCCCTTCCACAGCGTCCTCTCCATGAAGCACCCCAGGGGAGCTTAGTGGGACCCAAACCAGATCATGCCACCCTCTGTTTAAAACAGCTTGGCCAGGGGGCTCCCACCAACTCATCGTATCTAAATGCCTCCCTCTGACTTACTCGTCAGGCCCCCCTAAGTGACCCTTGCCCTCACTCCTGAAGTCATCTTGGACGCCTCTTCATTTGTATTATGCTAAAGCCACCTGGCCCGCTGTATCTTCTGTGGTTCCTTACCTCCACCCCGGGCGCTCCCACCTCAGGGCCTTTGCATCTGCAGTTCCCTCTATCTGGAATATTCTACCACCAAATCTTTTGCAAGTCTGGTTCCTTGACAAGGAGCTCAGATGTCACCTCCTGAGAAAGGTTGTCCTGGACCACCTTACCTAAAAAGACCTTCTCCTAGTCATTTGTACCACCTGACACTTTTGTCGTTTCTATAGCACTTAAAACGATCTAAAGTCATCTTATTGATTTCGCTTTCTTTTCGTTATTGTCTGTCTCCCCAAGAGAGAGCCTCAGAGATCTTTAGAGACTGTTCAGCGACCTTCCGCCTGTTGAGAAGCTGCCCTTGGCATGGCCAGCACCCTTTATGTTGGCTTTAAGATTGTTTTCTGAGACTATTTTTACCTTCAGATACAGCACAAGAATCCTAGGCAGAATGCCAATGCATTGTATCACTGTAGCCTTAAAATACTTTTGAAGAGCTTTCTTTCTTTTTTTTTTTTTTAGATTAAAATTATTGGCCTAATTTTATGACATAGATATCTGGTTAATGAGGTAAGAATGTGAACATGTGAATACTTTTGTTTGAATTTAGCCTCTTAGCTTTGTTCATAAATTTTATACACATACGTGCAATTATCTCAAAATACAAAGTTTAATGTACAAGTGTATCTCAAGAGGCTTGTTTGGGTACCAATTCTTCCTTCTTCTTTACACGGTCTCTCAGAAGTCTCGTGATTCTCCTATATGTTCCTCCAGAATTATGCTCATTCCTGGCATTTCTTCTAATATTAGGAAATTCAGGGGCGCCTGGGAGGCTTAGTTGGTTAAGTGTCTGACTTCGGCTCAGGTCATGATCTCACGGTTCGTGGGTTCAAGCCCCGGGTCAGAATCTGTGCTGACAGCTCAGAGCCTGGAGCCTGCTCCAGATTCTGTGTCTCCCTCTCTCTCCACCCCTCCCCTGCTCATGCTCTGTCTCTCAAAAATAAATAACGTTAAAAAATAATGAAAAAAAAGAAGTTCAAACTTTTTTTTATATTCATTGGCCATTTGTATTTTTCTTTTTGTGGAGCGTGTGCTCGTTCTTTGTGCTTTTGTATTAGGGTTGCTCTTTTTCTCATTTACAGGTAAGTACTATTTTTCGTGTCAACGTCAGAACCCCCTTGCCTCTTGTATATATCACGCATATAACTTCTATTTTATTTGAGGCAAAATTGCCAAAGTTTCTCTTATAAAAATTTCATAAAACAGAAGAGTAGAGAGAGTGCTGTAGCAAATCCTATGCAACCATCACCATCTTCCTGTTGACTGGACAGCCTTCTTCTGTACCTTATAACCATAGCTACCTCTTCCACCTCTGTGGGTTATTATTTTTTTTTTTTATTAAAGACTTCCTTTTAAAATTTTATTTTATTTTTAATTTTATTTTTATGTTTACTTTTGAGAGAGACAGAGCACGAGCAGGGGCGGGGCAGAGAGAGAGGGAGACACAGAATCCGAAACAGCCTCCAGGCTCTGAGCCATCAGCACAGAGACCCTCTCCGGGCTCGAACTCACAGACCGCGAGATCATGACCTGAGCCGAAATCGGTGGCTCAACCGACTGAGCCACCCAGGGGCCCCTTAAAATTTTATTTTAAAGAGAGAGAGAGTGAGTGCGAGCAGTGGGGAGGGGCAGAAGGAGAGAGACAGAGAATTTTAAACAGGCTACAGGCTCAGCACAGAGCCGGATGCAGGGCTTGATCCCACAGCTCTGGAACCATGACCTGAGCCGAATCAGCCTGGGCTCAACCTACTGAGCCACCCAGGCGCCCCTTCCTGAGTTATTTTGAGGCACATCTTCAACATCAGCTCATTCACCTGTAGTATTTGAGCAGATATCTCTAAAAGGTGAAGCTTTTGGGTATAGGTGAGTACCACACCATTATCTCACCCACAACTGAAAATATTATTAAATATCTAGTCAGTGTTCAGATGTTCCAGAAGGCCTCATTAATTTATTAAAGTGTCTTTGTTTGAATTAGGATTGAGTTACAGCCTCGTTGCAATTGCCTTCTCTCCCCGCCCCCACCAATTCCTTGCACTTAATGAAGACACCATGTTGTTCGTCCTGTAGAATTTTCCACAGGCTGGACTTTTCCGATTGCATCTCAAAGTGCTCTTTATGTGTCCTTCTGGCTTTATTTCCGTAAACTCATAGTTAGATCTAAAGAATTGATAAGGTGAGGTTTTGTTTTCTCTTGTTTTGCAAGACGATTTCACAGTTCACGCTGGTGCCTCTGTCGGGAGACCCCTCGTGTCTGGCGGCTCTTCCTGTAACGTCAGCAGCCCCGGGACCAATCATCGCTTTGACCCTTTCTCTCCTTGGGTTGTAAAATGCTGATATTTTCATTCTGTCATTCTTCATGTATTAGCCAGGATACTCCTGGAAGCAGAAATCCCCCCTTATTAGTCACTTGTTTAAAAGCCAGTGGTACAATTTTACAGGAAAGGCAGGATTCTTTCTCTTTGGGTGCCTGATTTCGGAATAATGAGTTAGCTCCCTGCCATTCTCAAAAGGTGACAATGAGTGTTTTCTAAACTTGGTATCGTTATAAACTCATGAATTTAAACATATTTGAAGCGTTTGAATTCACTTTAATTATTATTCCTGTTGGTATACAAACATGGTAATTCATCTCAGGGTGAGCATCCGGTCTGCGAACTGAGGCCATTTACAGCATTTACGACAGGGGCCCGCCATATGGTTTTTGAGAAGTGACCAAAATAACAGCTTCTGTCCTCTTCTGTTTTGTCATTTAAAATCAAAATTCCAAAATAATGATGAAAAAACCGGTTAATATTTTTAAAAGTACAATGAAAGAATTCTATATATCAGGCTATGAAAGCGGTGTTTTTTCAAAAGATTTTATTTTTAAGTAATCTCTACACCCAACATGAAGCTGGAACTCGTGACCCGGAAATCAAGAGTCACGTGATCCACCCATTGAGCCAGCCAGGCGCCCCAGCAGTTTTTTTTTTTCCCTAATAAAAAGACCATTTTGATACTAAGATATAAATTTATTGCTGGTGTTCATTTGGTTCCCAACCCAAACCATAGATACTTCAGCTTTTACAACAATTTTCTGTGTTGATAAATTATGCTTTAAAAGTACATCCCTACACCCTTGCCTATTTCTCAGGGTGTTTCTCCATGAGTCTTATCCTATTTCATGTTTTGTAATAATGTCATGAGGTTTTTAAAACTATTATGAAAAATGTGTAGAGAGGCACAGAGACTTATATGTAGGGTTGAAAGAATACTACTAAAATCAACACAGATGGTTGGAAGAATAGTAATAAAGTAAAAACACCCAGAAGTCCACCATTAAGATAAAGAACTAGGACATTGGGGCGCCTGGGTGGCTCAGTCGGTTAAGCCTCCGACTTCAGCTCAGGTCACGATCTCACGGTCCGTGAGTTCGAGCCCCACGTCGGGCTCTGGGCTGATGGCCTGGAGCCTGGAGCCTGCTTCCGATTCTGTGTCTCCCTCTCTCTCTGCTCCTCCCCCGTTCATGCTCTGTCTCTCTCTGTCTCAAAAATAAATAAACGTTAAAAAAAAAAAAAAAAAAAGAACTAGGGACACCTGGGTGGCTCAGTTAGTTAAGCGTCCAACTCTTGAATTCAGCTCGTCATGATCTCCCTGTTGGTGAGTTTGAGCCCCAAGTCGGGCTCTGTGCTGACAGCATGGAGGCTGCTTGGGATTCTGTCTCTCTCTCTCTCTGCCCCTCCCCTACTTGCCTGTGCATGTGCACAATCTCTCTCTGTCTCTCTCTCTCTCTCTCTCAAAAATAAATAAATAAACTTAAAAAAAAAGATAAAGAACTAGAACTTTACAAGGGCCTGGGACACCTTTGTGCCTCCTTTCCCAGATCAATTCGTCTACTTCCCTATTCCCAACTTTTGTGTCAATCATTCCTTTATATTTTAGCCACCCAAGTACTCTCCAAAAGCAATCCACTTTTTGGGTTTGAGCACCTGTGTAGCCAGCACAAACCAAGTTATGTGAGGACAAGGAAGGGTTGCTCTTACAAGAAGATGGGAGATGATAAGGTGAACAGTTTCTGGATCAGTCTGGGGATTCATCATCTCTAGGGGGAGTCAGCAGGCAAGGCCTGGAGAGTGCTGGGAACGAGGGCTCGGGGTCTGCAGATCTGACAGAGCAAGGTGATGTCACACGCTGGGTGTCTGATGGGGACACCGACCCTGGGGAGTGGACTGCTCTGGGCTCTTCTGTCTTCAGTAACTCCAGGAACGCAAAGCAGGAACTTTGCACAAGTAAAAGGTGAGAACCTGAGCCAGGCTCTCCCAAGGGTCTTCTGTCCCAGGGTTACAAAGCACGTCTAAGTGACAGCAACGATTTTACGGACACAGCCCTCACCTTGTCTATCTCTTGAGTCACAGGGCTCTGAGCCGGACCCTGTGTCCTTCACCACCGTCTGGGCCTTCTCATTGCTCTTCCCTTCTTGGATCTTCTTTATCCTGCAACCTGTGTGTTCCTCTTTCTTGATTGACTTCGACCTTGTGGAGCACATTGTCTATTAGCATCTTGGGGCGAGGGGGGAAGATTTTTTTTTTTTTTGAAATTTTTCATTCCTGAAATTTTTTGTTCTCTGCTCATTTTGGTAGTCTGGCTTTGAATGGATTTTAGGTTGGAAATAATTTTCCTTTATAATTTTGTCTTCTTTCTCCCAGAGTCCCTTTTGATAAGTCTTAAGACCTTCTGCTTCCTGATTCTTTGGATGCGATCTTTTCTGTCTCCCCACCTCCTGTCTGAACGCACAAAGTAGGGTCAACTTTCATGTACATGGTGAATAGGTGGCCCCTTTAATCCGGCAGTTCATGTCCTTCCATTCTAGGAAACTTCCTGCCTTATTTTAGTGATGATTTCCTCCCCTCTTCTTCTTCCTTTTTTTTTTTTTTTTAAATTTTTCTAATGTTTGTTTTTGAGAGAGAGACATAGCATGAGCGGGGAGGGGCAGAGAGAGGGAGACACAGATCCGAAGCAGGCTCCAGGCTCTGAGCTGTCAGCACAGAGCCTGATGCAGGGCTCGAACTCACAAACCGTGAGATCATGACCTGAGCTGAAGTCGGACACTCAAGCAACTGAGCCACGCAGGCACCCCATCCTCCCCTCTACTTCTTTTTAAACTCCTCTTATTCGGATGTTGGATCTCGTGGACTATTTCTCTAATGTTCTTATCTCGTGTCTTCTATTTTCTGCCCCTGAGGTTTTTTTTCTCTACTTTTTGGAAATCTGAACTTTATCTTCCAACTCTTCTGCTGGGTTTCATTTTGTGCTATAATGCTTTCATTTGCAAGAATTTGTTTTAAACCCCTGTATTCTCTCTAACCTTCTCTTCCTTCCTGTATCTTTCTCTCTTCCACTTCTTCAAGATTCAGGTAGAATCTTATGATGGTTTCAGGCAATATCTTCTTTTATATGTCCAAGGATATTAATGATATTTCTTTCTTTGCATATCTTTTATCTGAAGTGATCCCCTTGGCACTGCTTTCTGTTTGCTTTGGTCTCTATTTTCAGTCGAGGAGGCCATATTTAGTTATCAGTAATGCTTGGCCTTGTGCTTGTGCTCAGGAGATTAAGAGGGAGGGAGTAAAAAGCCACTTAAAAACTCTGCTCATGTGGGTGGTGGGGCTTCTTATTTCTGAGCTCGATTTTGGTGAGCTGATTGACCGGGAATCTTTGATTTCAGAATTTCTAGATCCCCCTTCTAGGGTTGGCCATATTTCCCAGGGAAGACCCTTTCAGTTGCCTGCCTGGGAGTTAAAGCTCTGGCTGCAAATCCTCTGAGGCTGTGGTGGAAGAAGGCTGGAGGGTTTCTGCATTCGTCATTCAGAATGCATGCAACCATTTAACTCCAGTTATGCATGGCCTCCCTCAACCAGATCCCGTAACACTCTCAGAAAACACATCCATAGTTCTCAGCTAGAGTGGAAGCCCATGTCCCTCTTCTTTTGCAGTTACAGAGCTGCGTGGTGTACACATCCATGAGCATTTTGTTCCTGGCCGATTCCGCATTTTATACAGTCTTGTAGTTGGGTTGACCTTCGTTTCCCCCCCTCGTGCCTTAGTGCTTGGCTTTTTCAAGTTTGCTATACCTGTTGTCCCTCATCCACCAGCTTTTTATTGCAAGATTGGGAGGCTGCTTTCGTTGCAGGTTTATGTGTTTTAAAAATATTTTAATGGAGTATTGAGCAGGAGAAAATTTGAGGTATATTTGTTTAATCTGCTCCTTTGCCTTCCCTTGCCCTATTGTAGGTTTTTAATGTTCATTTGAAATTCCTTCCCTCGAAATGCATTGGGAAGGGTCACAATCTGAAACCGAGAAGGAAGACCTGTGTAGTTAGTTCCTTGGACCATATTTCCCAGCTGACCATGACCAATTCATTCAAACAATTCAAAACAACCCTGGCAAAATGTATTTGCCATGTGATGGACTAAAATGGAAAACAGCCAAATGATTGAATTTCATACTTTCAGCCTGACCATGTTTGAAGCCAGTCTATATTGAGCCGGTGGCCTCGGTGTTTGTTTTTGATTTTGTTTTTGATTTTGTCTTGCGTTTCCAAAAGGAACTCACAGCCAGGCTGGCTTTTGATGGGTCGGCAACCTGATGTTTAGAGAACTGACTAAGGTAGAAGTATCCATGCCAGCCACAAATCAGCTTCTCCCCTGAATCATTCCTCAAGGAGAGAAACGTGAAATCACAACTCACAGGGCTTTGGGGTATGGTTCAAAAAGCCACTCATTGGTAGTGAGAAAGTATGGCATATTTTGCATTGCACTCCATAACGTATCTGTGTTCGCTTAAATATAAAATCAACTGCTGACCACTGAGTGTAATGACTGCTCCAGAAAGATGAGTTGAAGATTTCCATACTTTCTGGTGTATCACCACATGTCTTTTTTAGAAGTACGTCACAAATGCCTTCTCTAAACTTGTCAGTGGAAGAATTTCCCATTACATCCTATGCCTGAGAATAGGAAACCTCTGGGCCTCTCTTCATCAACGAAAAAAAAGGCTCATGAATATCTAGCTCTACGTCATTTGATTTCTCTTTATTTGTAGAAAGAATTCCAACCCATGCGCTCTGACCTCTTTCATGTGTCATTGTTGCCAGCAGCTAATGATGGGCGCCTGGTTGTCCATCATTTCTTTCCTAAAAATATATCTCAGCTACTTTTATAGTGTACTTTTCCCTTCGAGGCACAGGCTGAATTCATAAGAAAGAATAAATAAATGAAATCTATTTATTTTACTATTATTTCTTTGCACAAGATACCCAAGGACGCAGTGTGGATTGGAGTTTTAAACCTTTGAATTTTGCATGGTACTTAAAGGGTAGAGAAAAGGCCTCTTTGAAAGGGTGTTTGAAGCTACTTTATGAGCTTTGGCTCCCTCAGTGGAGTGGACCACAGGCCCCAGGGTGGAGTACAGTTGGTTCCACCCTCCTGCTGCTTTCCAAATTGCTTGTTCCAAGACCCTGCTTGTTAAGGATCACCATCCAGCAGAGGCTGGTTAATATCAAGAAAAGTATTCAAATAAGATAGTTGTTAATCTGCCTTCTGAAGATCAGTTCCTGGTCAGAAAACAAGAAACCTTGAATTGAGTTCATGTATTAATTTGGGGGAATCTCTGTAATCTATATGGTCTCCAAATCACATTGCTTTTCTAATGCTTGTTGGAGGGTGGGGTGTGGGCAGAGCAAGGTTTTGAAGGAATACAGATCTGAGGTCAGATTCGTATTGTATCCCTTACTAACACATGCCTGAAAGGAAGTAACTTAATGTCCTTGAGTCCCATTATTACGAAATCAGGGGCTTTGCTCTGGTTTGTCACTGTCCCATACCCAGTCATAGAACAGGGCCTGACACATGGCACGGGATGGCTGAGGAGTGCTTAAGAAATGATACTGTATGAGTTCACATACATGTAGAATCTAAGAAACAAAATAAATGAACAAAGAAACAAAAACCAGACTCTTAAATACAGAGGACAAACTGATGGTTGGCAAAGGGGAGGTAGGGTATGAGGGAGGATTGGGTGAAATAGATAAAGCGGAATAAAAGGTACAGACTTACAGATATGAAATAAATAATTCTCCAAGATGAAAAGTACAGCATAGGGAATATAGTCGATAAGATTGTAATAATGCTATTGTAATAATGTTATGTAAAATATGTTATATAGTGACAGATGGCGACTACATTTAGCGTGGTGAGTACTGATTAATGTATAGACAGGTTGATCAGTATGTTGTGCACCAGAAACTAATATAAACATTGTATGTTAATTATACTTCAATAAAAAAAGAAGTGATGGATTAAATGAATGAATTAGTTGAATATAACATTCTTAGACCAATTCAGAGTTATCGATCGATGCTCTATGAAAGTTACATTCTTTCCCCCCTCTTTATGGATGAATGCTGCATATAGCAATATTAATTACTACTACTATATCCAACATTTGATGTGTACTAGGTGGTATTTTAAATGCTTTGCATTCACTAACTCGCTTACTCCTTACAAACGACTCTGTGAAGTGTTATAATTCTGTTATGTTTCAGGGGATGAAGTAAAGACAGAGTCAATTAGTGACCCAAGGCTAGACATCATAGGATCAGGATCTAATGCAGACTGATTCTGGAGCCTGTATTCTTTTGTTTCTTAACGTTTATTTATTTCCTTCAGAGAGAGAGAGGGAGAGCACAAACAGGAGAGGAAAATAGAGAGAGAGGGGGAGACACAGAATCTGAAGCAGGCTCTAGGCTCTAAGCTGTCAGCACAGAGCCCAATGTGGAACTTGAACCCGTGAACTATGAGCTCATGACCCGAGCCGAAGTCAGATAAATTAACTGAGTGAGCCACCCAGGTGTCCCTGGAGCCTGTATTCTTAACCATTAGGGTGGGCACATCTATCTTATTGGCCATCTAACATCTGGACCCTGTTTCTGTTAGGGGAATTTCCCTCCATCTTGAGAGGACGAGCCCACATCCCACGGTAAAAACTAAAAATCCCAGCCACTCACTTCCTTGGCATCCTTTGCAGCTGCAGTGCAGGCATGTGTACTTGGCCCACCAGCCGGACACATTCATTTCAGACTTGAGTAGGAGCTAGTGATATAAGGTAATAGTGACTTCCTAGAGTTCATACTGGCAGGGGTGCAGTTTTCAAGGCTAGTGGTGTGGGTTTAATAGCAGGACCCAGTGTCTAGTGTCTGTGTATCAGTAATTCCCAGCAGTACCCCATCTTGGAGTGGATAAAGAAACTCCAAAAGGGCCCAGTCACTGCCTGAAGGTGCCACGTAAAGCTGCATGAAGAGATAGGTCTGCTTCCCATTGTGCTATGGCTGGCGCTGACATCTTTTCCCCAAGCCAGTTGATGGCTTCATGATTTTCATGTTGAGTGGGAAGGAAAAAGACCTTATTCCTAAATTGCTGATGTCCCAGCACAATATGCTGACACCATCCAGGTTGGAGGGCTACTACATAAAGAGAGTCCTGAAAGACAGGGAGACAGGACATACATTTTCCAGTGGGGAGAACTGTGGGTGGTATCTCAGTTTGTACTTGCCTGGAAGGAGAGAGAGTTTGGGTTAAACATCTTCACTATGGGGGCGCTTGGATGGCTCAGTCCATTGAGCATCCATCTCTTAATTTTGGATCAGGTTATGATCCCAGTGTTGTGGGATCAATCTTTTGTTGGGTTCCTCACTGAGCATAAAGCCTGCTTAAGATTCTCCCTCTTTCTCTCTGTCTCTCTTCCTTGGTCTTTCTCCCCACTACCTCTCAAAAAAAAATCTTCATCATGGGCAATAGCGAATGGTTTGGTTGGAGGCTCAAGGTCTGAGAAAAACCATGATTACAGTTGGTGATATGGAAATTTGAAGGGGAGGGATGAGGGTGGTCCTCTTAGGATGATAAATATTTGCCTCCCACATGAATTCACCAAAAGGCTTTCCCTTCAGAGAAGTCCTTCACTTATGAGGGAGATCCCCCTTGTAACTGTCCGTCAGCCTCTCCCCAGCCATCCAATGTTTGCTCAGTGATCTCTTGAAGTCAGTAGAGTTCAAGGGGATAGAGACTAAGCCTGGGCTAACAACATGCCTTTACCTTCCTGAAGGGTAACTTGGGTTAGTGTCATCATTGTTGTGTGCCCAACTGGCAAGCGGCAACAATTAATCTAAAATGACGCCATACTGAGGAGGGACCAGTCAGCTACCTGGTGAGATGTTGACTGCATCAGACCCACCTTATACCTAGGAATCAAGGATGTAGAGTGGAAGTGACATGTCTCACTAGGAAACATACTTGTAAAATTGTTGCTCCCTGCTCTCCAGGCTCAGGGCTCTGTTGGCTTCAAGGCCTTGGCCCCCAAGGCAGAAATGCTTCTACTTGAAAGTGTGGTCCTGGTTCCCTTTAGCTGGAAGCTGACTATTTCAGGCTCCTCTTGTCACTGCAGAAACAGGCCAGAGAAGGAGTTAGAGTGTTCCTTCAGGCAGCTCATAACCTGGGTGCCTCTGATTGTTGCTCTGGTATCTTTCTTCGGACACTACTTCTGACACCACATGTATGCAGTTTCCCCACATTAATTTTCCAGTTCTCTGACATCAACTGGGTTTCCAGCAATTCTGTCCAATTCTGATACTACCTGAGGTTAGTGCAGACCCCGCAGGTTGAGGAGTCAGTCCCACAAAACTGCCCCCACTTCAGACACCAGTTGCAAAATCCTAGGACCATCTGTACCGCTGACCAACTAGCTATAAATTCAGTTTCCCACAACCTTTCTCTCAGGTTCTAGAATTCGCTAGAATGACTCACAGAACTCAGGAACACATTTTATTCATGTTTGCCAGTTTAGTGTTATAAAGGTTGCAATTCAGGAACAGCCAAATGGGAGAAATACGTTGGGCAAGGTTTTGGGGTGGCGATGTATGGCTTCCATACGCTCTCCAAGTGCCTCTCCTCCTAGCATTTCAATGTGTCCACGAAAACAACTGATTAAATCATTGGGTGTTTGTGACAGAACTCAGTGTCTAGCCCCTCTCTCCTCCCTGAAGATCTGGGAGTGGGGCTGAAAATTCCAGCCCTCTAATCATGCCTTGGTCTTTCTGGTGACCAGTCCCTGTGCTGAAGCTATTTCTAGCATTTCTCTTCCTGCCCTCCCCCAGGAAGGAGTCATCACTTTAGCATACAAGAGACACTTTTATCGCTCAGGAGATTTCAAGGGTTTTATGAGCTCTGTGTCAGGAACTGGGGATAAAGAAGTAATATTTATTTTTTTTATTATACCACAGATGCCATATCCAGTGGTAAAAAATTAGAGAAGACTATAGTGATTCCAAATGGACCGTACTATGAAAGGATCAAATTTCTCAGGAGTTTTCCCACCAGGTAAAAACGTAAGTGGAAAGAGTAGGAATGAAGTCACTACTTCAACGAGAGCCACATAATCAGTTGTAGAAACAGGGATTGCAGGAGTGGCTCAGGTTTTCTCTCTGGTGTTTTGCATATTTTACTTGTTACTTTATTCTTTTGTTTTTCTCCATTTCTTCCACAATTTTATATAGAGTGCATCATTATAACTTTATAATTATCAAATATTGAGACTGGCCACAAAGGAGCTAGGGGATGAATGGTCATTATCCAGATGTTGGCCTTAGAGATGGACGCCGTGACTGAGTCTTTTGGGTTTTCTAACTTTTGGGGTGTGATTCCAGTTGTGTGTTGGAGAATTACACTATGTTCAGCAGGAAGTGTTTTTGACCTTTGGAAATTTTAAGTTTGGTAAGAGGAGTATGTATTGATGGAGGGAAGCCAAATAAGTGGATTGCAGGGGATATCTGTTTACCCAACATCTCATGTCCTTCTTACATCTGGGAGAGTCTTTATAAGACAAGATAGGAGGCAGCAACCTACCTCAGGTATAAAAACTGAAATACTAGAATACTAGACTTGGTTTTCAGCCCTTCTTTCTTGGGGGGTGCGGGGGGGGTTATAGTACACGGATATGTGATCTTGGCTCTGCCAAGCAGACACTCCCATGCCAGACATTGACTCAGGAAGCAGAGACTTCCTGGAATTTTCTTTGGTGAGAATGGTGGCTGCTGTAGTAACTAGGCAATTTCTGGAAGGAGCAGCCGTAGCCATTTCATCAGTGGGACCCTGAGCTCACTTCCGAAGTGTCTCAGTGCAGGTGGTAAGGTGCCATTCTCAATGAGTCATATTCTGTGAGTAGAGTTTGGACATTTCTCCTAGCCATGTAGCCTCCTACAATGACTCCCCGGGCCACTCAAAAATCTTTTGATATGTTTATTTTTTGTTTCAATGAGATGGAATTGGTTTGTCTGGCTTGCAACTAAGAAGCTGGTTGATATGTGCCAATGGGTAGACTGCTGGAGAATTAATTCTCATGCTGATTAATGGCCATGTGGTTTTTACCAAATAGGTTAGCAAACATTCTCATGAAAAAGCACAGAACTTCCTTATTAGATCAGAAGTGAGATATCCAGAACCCCAGTGTCCATCTCACACAGCCATTTGCTTTATTTTTAATGCCAGTGCTTTCAAAGTAGGAAAGAATGATTGTGTGGCTCCTGGGTGGCTCAGTTGGTTAAGCATCTGACTCTGGCCCATGTCATGATCTTGTGGTTCATGAGTTTGAGCCCTGCGTTGGGCTCTGTGCTCACAACTCAGAGCCTGGAGCCCGCTTCTGATTCTGGGTCTTCCTCTTTCTCTGCCCTCTCCTGTTCATGCTCTGTCTCTCAAAAATAAATAAATGTTAAGATTTTTTTTTAAAAGAAAGGAATGTTTGCAAATGGAGCAGTCGAGGATTGTGCTCATGTCGTACCAGAAACAGCATCCATGTGTCTTCAGTGGATAGCACTCAGATCACTAGTGTGCAGATGCCTCTCAAGGCTAAATCTTGGCCATGGTTTCCAGAAGGGCCATAACACAGTTACATGGGCTGCCACAACAGTGATTTCACACATGTTCATGTATTCGGGAGAGAAGGAAAGAGCAGGCCACCTTGTCTGAATGCATTTGGGGTACCAGATTCTCCAGTGGAAAGCCATTGGGATTTTAGAATAGTAGTTGGATTTTTAAGCTTTTGCAACCCTGTTCCTGGAAGTATTTGAGGTTCTTTGATGAGGGAAATTAGTCAAACTAGCAAGAAGATGGAAAAGGAGCCTTGAAAAACAGGTGCCCTTGTTGGTTTGGATCTATCAGAGAGCCTGATAGATTGAGAGACAATGCGGAAGATGATTCAGCCTATGTGTGGCCAGCAGCCTGAGGCCCTGCATGCTAGGTGTGTGTGTATGAGACAGAGAGGGAGAGATAACCCAGTGCATGGGCTCTGACCTTTCACTCCTAGCTAAGAGTCTTTGGGGAAAGTATGGTGGGTACATATCCCACCCCTTATTCAATCCTAACTGACATTGGCCTCGTTAATAGGACTCCCTATTGGACCTTTGCAAAAGTCTCACTGAAGTTCTCCATATGTCCCCTTCAGAAGGGTAAACTTCATCATCAAGTTCTGTAATCCCTAACTTATATTCTAATAAGAAAGTGCCGAGCTGACTCATTACAGGGTATTTAGCCTTCCTGGTTGGAAGAGAAATTAAAAAGCCATCTGGTACACCCACCATACTTTCTCCAAAGACTCTTAGCTATGAGAGAAAGGTCAGGATGTGCTGGCTATTTAGTTTTTCTTCCTGTGGAAAGGTACGTGATATGACTTCCATGGGTAAGAGATGATCAGATTTAAGACACGATCAGATTCTACCTCCTGCAAGATTAACCAAGCTGAAGCAAGATGACCACAGGAACCGCCAGAGCATTCTTACTAAATCCAGTCTACCATTTTCGAGAAAGTGCTGTTTCTTGCCTCAACCCTGTTCAGTGTTCAACTATGAAAGCAAGTGAGAGTGCAGGGTTCCCTGAGACTTGACACAAGCTCACTCTTTGGGTATTCTCTCTCATTACTGTCTCATATCTCTCATTGCTGTCTCGTATCTCTCAGTACTGTCTCGTTCACAGACTATCCTCAGAGAAACCACACAACTTACCAATTCTCTAATACACCTATCTGATCCCAAGCCCGCCTCGCATGCAGTTTTTGAAGAATCCTACCACTGATTTTGGCCTTCCACAAAACCACACTGTCTTCCATGTCTGCTTGGCTTTCTTCCTCTGCCATCATGCAGAGCCAGAAAGTGTGCCCCAAAGCAGCAGCAAAGTTGGCCCTCCACTTCCTGACTCAGATACCACAGCTGGCACTGCTCATGTGTCCACATGGAAACCATGGGTGCTGCTGCTTCCAGAAGCTGAACGTAGCTACCACCACTGTGGCCATCTCAACAGGTTGGTTGGCGTGAGTCTCCCCCACTGTGGCTGTCCCTTCCTGAGCAAAACCTGGGGAGGGGCACATGACTTATAGAACCTAGGTCCTGGGCCTGGGAAAGTGAGTGTCGGCCACTCTGGGCTTCTATGGTGGGGCCCGGGCTCTACCTGATAAGGAAGGAGACATGCCAAATGCAGGAAGTGTGTTCAGAGTCTGATCAGCTAAAGAGAATGCCAAAGGTTAACACGAGGGCTTCACATGCTAACAGTGGCACTTAGGAGTGATTTGCACGTGATGTCCTACTAAGCTCAGATGTCATGTTTTATCACTGAATCCTCATGACAGCCCTATAAGCTTAGCCTAAGTAATTTCTAATTCATATAATAGGGATATCATATATAAGAAACTAAACATTTCTATGGAAGACTCCGTAGACTTCTGTCTACACCATCATTTAAAACTTCTTATGAGTTTCTTTTATATATAGAATTATGGCATAGTCTGAGGAATACTAGGCTAGGAATTTGAATCCTGGGTTCAAGTTTCGACTCTCTTACACAATTGGTGTGATATTGAAAAAGTTACTTTTGCTTTTCCCTGTTCACTTTTCTTGCTGGTGGAATGGGGCAATGATAACCGTGCATGATTATGAAATGAGATAAGAAAAAGACAGGAATTTTATATCCCTTCCAGGCACCTTGCGCCCTTCTTGGACTGCACATTTTTTTCAGGCTCTAATATTTCCTCGTGGGGAAGGTTTTCCAACTTCCCTAGACTACATTGGTTGTTTCTTAACTGCTTCAACAGAGGCAGATGCTGAGGGTCTGAGAACTTTAAGATTAAAGGACAGCGCAAGGAGGTCAGAGAAAACTTCACTTGGTGGGGGTTCACACCTGAACTTCTGTCTTCTCTACCACCCATCCTGGGCCTACCAGATTTTGGCAGGAGGGATTCTGGAACACCCACCTAAGTGGTCCAGAGATCATAACTAGTGGAGGAAGCACCACATGTAGAATGAATTTCTCTGGAGCTGACTCTCCTGTCCACACTCTGACCTTGCAAGCTCTCGTTGGAACAGTCGCCATCACTGTTCCTCATCCTCTGAGATTCAGCTCGGGAGCTCCTTCTCCAGAAAGCCTTTGCTCACCGATGCCTCACGGCTCAGTCCGTTGGCTGGAGTTAGTGCCCGTATCAGTCAGCACAGGCCAGGTTGGCAGTAACAACATACATTCCCAACATCTCAATGACTCCAAAACGCAAGACTTCTTTTCTGCTGAAGCTTACAGTACACATCCATTGCTCGTGGGCTGGGGCTTCCACTGTAAGTTGTCCTCACTCAGCCTAGATGGCAGGGACTCCGTCTCTGTGCCTTCAGGATCACTGAGGCAGCCACTGCTCTTACGGCATCTGCTGAGAGTGACAGGTGGCACTTCTGTTTATGTTTCAGTGCAAAGCATGTCCGAAGACCGGCACAATATCAAGAGACAAGGAAACAGAATACTGCCATGTTCCTTGAAAAGAGATAATGAAAAATCTTTGGTGAGCTGTCAGATGACCCACAGCGGCCCATGTTTGAGTGTGTATGTGTGTTTTGATAGTCTTATGTGTATAGCTAGCCTTTGCACATTGTCTTTAATTATATTCCTTTATATCCAGCTCCTCTATTAGCCCGTTAGTTCGCTCAGGGCAAGAGTTGTGTTTGATTCTATATTCCTGGTCCAGAGAGTAGGGGGAATTCGCCCAACTCTGGTGGTCTTTTGTAGACATTCCTCCTCACATGGGATTTCTTTCCCAGGGGCATCTCCAGACTTCCAGGGTCTTCCAAGTTACCTGGCCTCATTCTCCCTAAGCCCTAGAACAGTTGAATGGTCTGAACTCTGCTAGTCAAGAGGAGCTCATCTCCTCTGTTCCAGATCAAGCTCTGTTTTCATCTGGACCCCCGGGGCCTCCTCTCATTTTCCTCAGAGGACGGGGGAGAACTGGGAATCCAAATCCTTAGTGCAGAACAGGCTGTGTGGGTGCCAAATACCCATAAACCCATTACATCCGGGCCTCAGGATGTTTGGTATCTGCCTCCTACTCCCAAAGGTCTGCCCCACATCTGAAAACCTCTAGCTGCCTGACTGCAAACAAAGCTTTATCCCTGTGGGGATGGAACTGTCCCAGACCTCGGCCTCACAGGGTCCTTATCCCCCCTTGCACAGAGAACACCTGGAAGTTGGTCACCGGCTCAGCCAGGCGAGCACCCCCGAGGCCCCCAGAGGTAAGGGATGGATGGGGCCGTCTGCAGCCTCCACTGAGCTGGAGAACTTGGCACAAGAGCTTCTCAAGCAGACGTTTGACTTCAGGTGGGGATGCTTCCTGAACACCTCTCCCCTTGGCCCCTCAAGAACAGATGCCAGAAGAGTCCGGGTGGAGAGTCCCAGGGCCCTGACCAGTGCCAGGAAGTGTTGACCTGGGTGCTAGATCCTGTCTGTCAACCAGAGCCTCTGGAAAAAAACAAAACAAAACAAAACAAAACAAAACAAAACAAAACAAAACACTCAAAAAGGGAAATGCTGGCAAGAAAGAAAATGAAATGGGTCAGAGAAATTTCATTAGGTAGATTGCTTAGAGATAAAGGCAATCCAGAGAAAATATTCCCAAGAGTTAAGAAACACGGCACGACATTTTTTGATACCCATGATGGCAATTTGATTTCTCTTTCTTTTTGTCCTCACGCTGCTGACAGCTCTCCTCATTCTCTTAAATATGGGTTGCCAGAGTCAATTAAACATGCAAGAGGAACAGTATACATTTTGGAGGAAAGTAATGATTGTTACACCTTAGGGCAGCTTAATGAACGCATTAATAAACGATCCTTCGCCATGATTTTCTCCTAATAGCCATCAAAATCTTTGCAAATCTATAGCACAATACACAGCATCTTGTTCCAAGATTTGCTTTAAAAAAAAAAAATCAATGCATACCTAAGTTATTTGTGTCAAAACTCATTTATTTTCACAATAACACGGACTGTCAAACCTGACATCCTGCTAATAGCATCCAATGCATTTCCATATTATTCAAATATTTCCTTTTATGAAATGGGGACTTTTACTCACACGGCCCTGTGCACCGTGCTGCACGCATTTGCACATTAGCTCAGTTCACACAGCCAGAGAGGGGTTACCTGTGGCAACTAATTATGCCACCCTTTCTGCATATTAATGAGTCTGTGAGCAGCCATTCTCTGTGCTGCGGAGAGGAAAAACAATTCCAGCCTAAATGGGAAACCGATTACAGGCAGAATACCAGAGAGTCGGAGAGTGATTTTTGATAATTTTCCATTTTTGATGTCCCTGAGGTGTATTCGTTTCTACTGCTGCTGTAACAAATTACCCACAAACTTTGTGGCTTAAAACAGGAATCTATTATCTTACAGCTCTGGAGCTCAGACGCGCCGCACAGGTCTCCCTGGGTTCAAATGAAGGTGTCAGCTGTGTTCCCTTCCGGAGGCTCCAGGAGGGGAGTTTTCCAGCTTCTGGAGGCCTCTCTCTGGGCCTTGCACGTAAACCCACACATTTTCAGAACCAGGAAGGGGGCGCTGATGCCTTCTCATGCTGCCATCTCTAACCGTAGTGTGAAGAAAGACTCTCCAGTTTTAAGGATTTGTGTGAGTGGATAAGACCCACCAGGATAATTCCAGATAATCTCCCCATCTCACGGTCCTTAACTGTAATCACATCCGCAAAGCCCCTTTGCCATGCAAGGCGCCATATTGACAAGTTGACAGGCTCTGCAGTTAGGAGGCAGATGTGTTCGGTGGAGTAGGGGGTGAGACGGGGGTGGGGTGCCGATTCGGTCTCTCACCCCAGGTCTTTCACATCCAGCTGTGCTAGAAGAAGCCAAACCCAATGCGGCGAGGGCTCGCGAATTTCCTCACAGGTTGATGACTCATTTCTCATCTGCTACTTGCCCTCATTGATCTCTCAACCCCTTCTCTTTTCCTTTACTTTCTCTGCCCCCTCCATCCACTTCCCCTGTCCCTTTCTCTTGTTTTGTCCTTTGTAGTTTCTGCTGTCATCCAAGAGAGCTCACAACACCCCGCTTGAGTTAGCAGCCTTGCTGAGTGTCCCCCGCCCGGTCCCTGGATCTGTGCATCATGTCACTGTATCACCTCCTTTGATTAAACACGGTGGCATCTATGGCCCCGTTTCATCGCAACCTACACACATTGGTCACTCTTATGTGCCAGGCTCCCGGCAAAGCAGGACACTATAAAGACATAGGGAATGGAACTGACATCGGGACGTCCTGTGCTTTGCATGCCCTTGAAGCACCCGTGGCCACTGTAGGGACTTCTCATACCGTGGCTTTCTGCGTTTCTTTGCCTAAGAGCTTTCTCTGGGTTTGGTGGAGAACAGAGGACAGTGCCATGCTACTAGTGCCCCAGGAGCCACCCTCAGTGGGTGGGGGATGAAGGTTGGTGAATAGCACTCTGGCTTTCTTAGCCCTCAGTGAGACAATGCAGGGTCTACACCAGCTCCCAGTGGCCAAGAGGGGGTGGAGCCCCAGTTGCCTGTGGTGGCAATCCACTCTGCTCCCTTCTGTCTCACTCCCCCACACCCTCGCAGTACTTCCTGGGATCACCTTCCACGTAAACACATGCCCAAATTCTTGTTTCGGGGTCTGCTCTTGGGAGAACCCCACCTCCAACAGAAGACCTCATTCCTGTGCTGGAGAAGATAAGGGAGAGAGAGAGAGACACTAGTAAGGAGGGTTGTATGAACAGTATTGAGGGGCCCAGAAAAGTGAAGTCCTGTACACACGTGCCCCCTCCTGGGTCTCTGCTTCTTTCAGTATCTCTCCTTCACGAAGGAACTAGTACCTTTCCTCTGGCCATTGAAAAATTTTTCCTTTTAGAACTATTGGCATGGAACTGGCTGCCCCTTGTGGCAAAGGCAGGAAGCGCTGCTCTTAACCTCCAGGGACAGAAAGTGAGAGAGGAAGGCGGGCAGGGGTCTGGTCAGTGGCTGGCTCAGTCCTCATTCCAGGAAGAACAGGCTGGATGGGCAAAAGCAGAACCATTCTTTTTGTAAGAAAACCGAGCGATAACTACCCAAGGCAAAAATCCTGTACCTCATCATATTGACATCCCGCCCCTCTTCTCCTGGGACTGGTTCTGGATATCCTGCCCCAGGTGCGGATTCCAGCTGTGACATTGACTCCCTGACCTGGTGGAAGCTGTCCTGCCTGCTGTCCCCCAGGGGTGCATTCCTGAGCAACTTGGCGTGTACCCATAAGAAATGCCTACAGCAGGGAGCCTTTATTTGATGAAGCCACAGCTGCCTTTGAAGTAATCATTGCCATATCAAATTGGGAAGCTAATCTGATTTTAGAAGTATGGCCAAATCTCTGCTTAAAATTCCCTCATAATTATCAGGGGCATTGAATCTACAGCAACCATCTCAAACTGTAGAAGAATTTATGAGTTTGAAAATGAGAGATACATGTTCTCCTCACAGCACAGACACTTAATGGGGCCAGATGATTGAGGCGGCCATCTTGCTTTGGGTGGAGATACAGATAGGGTGGCTGAAGAGGAGTCCATGTTTTCAAGAGGGGGTTATGAAATCAACCCATTTTGGTGGATGTCAAATGTTTCTTGGCCAGTGCTGCCTGAATTCCTTTTCAGTCTTGTTAGGGTTAGAAAAAGATCTAAGTGGGTGGTTGCTCAAAATGGCCACAAGATGGAAGGGGAGAGCAGGGATTCTCCATGATGGCAGTGGGGAGGTAGAGATAGTGCAGGCTTTCTCAGCAAGGGGCCTAGCAAAACAAAGTGGGGAGGCACACATGAACAGTTTGGAAAAATATATTCTGAATTATAAGTTAATAATACCAGTGAAAACTAAGTTCCTTAATCGGTAGGATATCGAGGGCGTTTGAGAATCTTGGGAGTGAAGGATTGAGTTTTTATATTTATATCAAAGGATAAGGACTTTTTAAAAAATTTTTATTTAAAAAAATTTTTTTAACGTTTACTTATTTTTGAGACAGAGAGAGACAGAGCATGAATGGGGGAGGGGCAGAGAGAGAAGGAGACACAGAATCGGAAACAGGCTCCAGGCTCCCAGCTGTCAGCACAGAGCCTGATGTGGGGCTTGAACTCACGGATGCGAGATCATGACCTGAGCCGCAATTGGATGCTCAACCGACTGAGCCACCCAGGCTCCCCAAAGGGTAAGGACTTTTAAAAGAGATGGTAAACACCTTTGGGGGTGGGATATAAAGGAAGGTCAATAACTTTTACAATGATTTCCAAAGTTAAGAACAAGAAATGAGTGGAAGAGAGAAATTTCAAGAATAAACAGACAATGGAATGAGCCTGGGATGAGCCAATAATAAAATTCTTCAAGACTTAGGAGAGAGAGGGGTGCCTGGGTGGCTCAGTCGGTTGAGCATCCGACTTCAGCTCAGGTCATGATCTCATGGTCCGTGAGTTCGAGCCCCGCGTCGGGCTCTGTGCTGACAGCTTGGAGCCTGGAGCTTGCTCTGGATATGTGTCTCCCTCGATCTCTGCCCCTCCCCCATTCATGCTCTGTCTCTCTCTCTCTCTCTCTCTGTCCAAAATAAATAAACATTGAAAAAACAAAAAACTTAGGATAGAGAGAGCCCTCCCTTACTCCACTTCCTCCCGTGGAGCCAAGGGTGTTTATGAGAGGACATCTCTTGTTTAAGGTGGAGGTCCAGGTAGGGTACGGAGGCAATTTTTGTCCATAAATACTTTTTTTGAATTCATTCATTCATTCTTTCATTCATTCAACAAAGATTCCTGAGGACTTACCAAGCTGTAGTGCGTGGTGCTGGGAATATGATGGTTAGCGAGATAGTTACATGTCTGGAGGGAAAGGTGGGTACTGATCAACCATCATGGCACCAGCCATTACAAAATGACAGGAGAAGCATCACAGTCTGGGGTAAACAAAGCAAGAGAAGGTCATGGGTAACCTGAGGCCTGGAGGATGGAATGTTGCCCACGTAAAGGAGGTGGGAGATGTTCCAGGCACAGTGAAGAACTTTGTGCAAAGACACAGAGAAGAGGGACGTTCGGAGAATGAAAATAAGTGTGGCTGTGGCACACACAGGAGATGGGGTGGGGAGCTAAGCAGGACCTGGTTCATGAAGGGCCTCATCGGCCGTGCTGAGCCTGCCAGGCAGGGAAGTGATGCATTACCCATAGTTAACCTCCGCTAAGTGCTCGCTACCTGCCAAGGTCTTTGCAGGACACTTTTATTATTGTTACTCTACTTGTCCTCAAATACTGTGTGGTTGGAGCAGTGACCCTGGTTTGGCAGGTAAATTGTCTGGTTCCCCTACATAGGAACAGTGATTCTGTCCATTTTACAGATTAACAAAATGGAGGCTCAAAGATGGCCTGTGATTCGCCCACATTCACATGACTTCTAGATGATGGAGAGGATTTTGTTGCAGGTGTGTGTGTCATGGAATCCTGGTAGTTAAAACCCTTCTCTGTATGTCCCCTTGGATTATAGTCTTCTGGTTTTTTTTTTTAATTAATTTATTTTGAGAGAGAGAGAGAGAGAGAGAGAGAACATGAGCGGGGGAGGGCCAAAGAGAGAGGGAGAGAGAGAATCCCAAGCAAACTCCATGCTATCAGCATGGAGCCCATCACAGGGCTTGATCCTATGAACCGTGAGATCATGATCTGAGCTAAATAAAACCAAGAGTTAGACGCTTAACTCACTGAGCCACCCAGGTGCCCCTAGACTCTTGACTTTAAAAAAACTTCTCTAGAGAAGAGCAGGACAGAGCTGAAAGCAGAGGGCACAGTTAAGGGCTTGCACAGCAGTCTTCTGAGAGCTGATGACAGTGGGCCAGAGTTGTGGGCATGAAGAAGACAGGTGGATGGGGACATACCTAGAAACAGAAAGAACAAGAGGGTGAGATGTGTCACAGAGGGGTATTCTTTTCTTCACAAGACATCTGAGGTTAATCTATCATTTTTAATAATATTATACTCCACAAATATACCCAATTATATATCCATTATTCTGCTACCATTTAGGTTGTTTTGTTATTATGAAAAATTCTCCTGCCATGCTAGAAATAGATCCAAAATTGCACATTCTTTCTTGAGTTCCTACCATGGAATTATGCATGGTTCCATATATTTTAGTGTTTGCATATGAGTAACAGCGATTGAGGTGTAATCCCATGAGTTGATTTTTGGGTCTTGAAATGTATTTTCTTCTCTAAGTATTTCTTCTCGTTAAATTATTTTTCTACTGTTATAACTGAGGTGGGTTTTTTTTTTTTTTTCTCCATTGGAATTCCGTTGGTAATGGTGGAAAAGGATGGGCCACAGAAACCATGGTCAAAAAATTCTTGGATAACTGTTCTAAGAAAAGGTGTAGGATTTGGAGTTGGAAAAAACACAGATTAAAGAAACAAGGGCAAGGGGGGCTCAGTCAATTAAGCATCTGACTTCTGTTCAGGACATGATTTCACGGTTCGTAGATTTGAGCCCCGTGTGAGGCTCTGTGCTGACAGCTCGGAGCCCGGAGCCTGTTTCGGATTCTGTGTCTCCCTCTCTTTCTCTGCCCCTCTCCCGCTCACACTCTGTCTCTGTCTCTCTCTCTCAAGAATAAATAAACACTAAAAAAAAAAATATGAGCAAAACATGACTAGCACATTCCTCATCTGTGGAATGGGTATAATAATACATACCACCAAGGATTGGTATAATTACATGACGTAGGTATGACATGATGTAGGTGAAAGTGTCTATAAAGTTACAAAGTGCTAAATAAGTACTGTGTTATTCCTTCTGGAATTCCAAAGAATTTTAAGTTTTTCTGTAAGTAGGTGATGATACCATATGACAAGTTCCTGCTAGCATACAAAAATATTTTTACTGAAAAGAAAACGTGGACACAGAAAACCATGTGACAACAGTGTCTGTTTAACGAGTTATTATTAAGGCGAACATCCGTAACCACTACCCCAGGCAAGACCTAGAACTTTGCCGCCTAGAAAGCACTGCCCCCCTCCATTTGTCCCATCTCTATTATGGACCCTTCTCTCCCCACTACCCTGACTTATCTCAAAATTATTTCCTTGCGTTTCCTTTTATTACCCAGATGTGCATCCCCAAACATTATGATACAGTCATGGCTTTAAAACGTTATGATATTATTAGCTTTCTTTTTTAAATGTTCATATATTTATTTTTGAGAGGGGGCGGGGAGAGGGAGAAAGGGGCAGAGAGAGAGGGAGAGAGAGAAAGAATCCCAAGTAGGTTCCGGACTATCATCGCAAAGTCTGACTCCGGGCTGAAACTCACAAACCATGAGATCATGACCTGAGCTGAAATCAAGAGTCAGATGCTTAACCGACCGAGCCACCCAAGTGCTCCTATGTATGATATTATCTTTTAAGGCTCTTTTAATATACCTTTTTTTCCCCTCCCTTGCAGTTCATCTGGTGAAGAACCAGGCTTACTTACCTTGCAGTTTCCCACAGTAGGATTTTTCCTGATTGCACGTGCTTGGTGCTATTCAACACGTTCCTCTGTCCCCTACATTTCCTGCACGCTGCCAGCTGGATCCAGAAGCTTGCTCGGACTCAGGTCAGACCCCTTTGGTCAGATGAATGGGTGATGCCAAATGCCTTCAAAGGACTTCTGGTTGTCTCTTTTTTATGATGTGAGGAGCTATTGATATCCATTATTAAGTAATTATGTCCATTACTTAATAGGGGGCTGCAAAATAGCAGTATTCTGATTTTATAATTTCTTTGCCACTTATTCACTGGACTTCTTTTATAAAGAGATGCTTCTTCTCATCTACCATTTGGTTACTCAGTTGTCCAGATCATGTCAAAAAGGCAGGACAAATGCCTGAGTCTTTCCCTTTATTTAAACTGTTCAAGATAACGGATTGGCTTCCCTGCAGCCTCTGGAGGTGATTCATTTTTCCCCTTAAGGTCGTTGTGAGCTCATGGATCTAAAGATACTTTGATGGGTTAAATCTTTTGAAATTATGCCAGTTCTCTCAAAACTGAACTTTCAAAGTCAAGAGTTCCTGTTATCAAGCCCCGCCTCCACTTTCTCACTCTCTCTGCTTTATCTTTTTTTTTTTTTTTCTGTATAGGTAATGGCAACTTCTTTCTGATTCCAGTCTCCCCTCTCCTCCAATCCATTTTCTAAACCTTTTGTTGTATTTTGACATTGAACGTGTACAAAAAAGGGCTCAAAGCATAATGTACAACTCTAGCAGTTATCAGCACTCAGTTGGACAAACAGATTGTTCGGGCACCCCAGAAGTCCCTTCTGCATATGGCCTTCTAATCACTCCCAATATTTTGAATTTTGACACTGTGGTTGGGTTTTGCATTTCTATTTACCATCCAATAAATGGAAATATATGGTATTTGTTTTGTGTTTGGTTCCTTTTGCTCAAGGTCCTGTCCATGAGGTCTATCCATGCTTTGCTTGCATGGTGGTTTAGCATTCCATTGCACAAAGATACCACAATTTCATGTATCCATTCTTCCACCGGGTGGTCGGGTGGTCGTGTAGGTGGTTTCTGGCTTGGGGCCATTCTGAATAACACAGGTGTAAACGTTTTTGTACTAATCTCTTGGCGTCCATTTCCACATATTTATGTTGGGTCTGTTTCTCAGATGGGAATTTATGATTTTGGGGGGTGCACAACTCTTTAGCCTTAGTAGCTGACTCCTGTTTTCCAAACTTCTTATATCAATTTAAAATCCCGGGGTATCTGGGTGGCTTAGTCGGGTAAGTGTCTGACTCTGACTCTCGGTTTTGGCTTAGGTCATGATCTCATGGTTTCGGGAGATTGAGCCCCGCGACGGGCTATGTGCTGATGGCGCAGAGCCTACTTGGGATTCTCCCTCTGTCTCTCTATGTCCCTCCCCCACTCGCACTTTGTCTCTCTCTAAAAAAATAAATAAAAAGGTCCCACCCATAGCCCATGAGAGCTCCCGTTATTTCATCCTTGTCAGCACTTGGTATTGTCAGCCTCTTCCGTTTTAGTCATTCTAGTGATGTGATATTTTATTGTCGTTAAAAAAATTTTTTTAACGTTATATTTATCTATTTTCAAGAGAGAGAGGGAGAGAGAGAGAGAGAGCACGTGAGTGCAAGTTGGGGAGAGGTGCAGAGAGAGAGCAAGACAGAGAATCCAAAGCAGGCTCCAGGCTCCAAGCCTTCAGCGCAGAACTCGACACAGGGTTCGAACTCAGGAACAAGGAGATCATGACCTGAGTCAAAGTCGGAGGCTTAACTGGGCCACCCAGGCTCCCTTTTAATTGACAGTTCTGATTACTAATGAGATTGAGCACATTTTCATTTATTTGTTGTCCATTTGGAAATCCTTTCCTCTGAAGTTCCCATTACACATTCTTTTTTTTTTTTTTTTCTGTTGGTTTGACTCTCTTTTTGGGGGAGATGATTTGCATGAATTCTTTCCAAAGTCAGGATGTAAGCCCTTTGTCAGCTGTTTGCGTTGCAAATACCTTTCCACTGGCTTCCCTTTTCACTCTCTTAATGGTGTCTCTTGATGCACAAAAGTTCTTGATTTTAATGTAGTCACATAACAACCCAAACCTCTCCTTAATGGCTAGTGCTTTTTATGTCTTTTAAAGAAAACAATCCTCTACCCTGAAGTCATTAAGATTAATTACTCTGTTGCTTTTCACATTTAGATCTAGAATTCACTTGGAATTTTTGTGTATGCTGTGAAGTAGGGGTCAAGTTTTTGTTTTTGTTTTTCCCCACATGAAGAGCCAATAAAGTTGGCTATTACAATTGGTCTTGTAATAAAAAATAATCCACACTGTATTATAGCCGCGAATGGATACAAGGTGACACAGCGTAATTTGCCAAAGTTGTGGGGAATAAGGGAAACATTAAGACAACAGGAGACTCTAGTTCCGCTTTATCAGCCCACAACAGATTGAGGAAAGAAGTAACTAAGTAAGGGTGGAGAAGATTTATTTAACAAATAGAAAATTTAAAATGCAAAGTGTTGCTGGGAAAAAAAAATAAAAGAATATTTAGATACATTAGTATATGTAAAATGAATAGCTGATTTTGAGCCTCACGGCCCCATTGAAATTAGTAGGTATCTCTCTGTTCTTCCCCCTCAGAGCCAGAGGAAAACGGGTCCTAAATGCTGACCCCACTTCTCTGCGCTTTCCTCTTGGCCCTAATTCTTTACTTTCTTGTTAGTTCGCTGATGTCCTTCAAGAAGCTATTTTGTTGCTATTGTTGTTTTTCTTTTACTTGGTCCAGCCCTTTCTGTTTATGCTCAGAGACAGGGTGGACCTGGCTTATGTTGCCTGCCATTGTCCAGAAGAGGGCGCTACCAATTCATTCTTTATGATTGTCAATGATCGTTGCTAAAATATCAACAATCATCTTTCTTTAATTAAAACATGGCGGTCACCCTTGAATACCATTGGGGAACATTTTTCAGTGTGTGTTCTGGGGCCCTCTAGAAGGGTTGCAGGGAAAATACAAGGTGTCCGTGGTCACATGCCTTCTTGCTAAGAGTTCGGGGTAAGCTGGTATAAATAGCATTCTGCGGGGTTCTTCAGCACAGACCTCCTCAGGGCCTCTGTGTATAATATGCGTTGTGGGAGAGTGTTAGAGAAGTGTTTCCCAAATCTATTTGAACACAGAGCCCTTTCCTCACCAAGCATCTCAAAAAACGCTTCTTCCTGAGACCACACTGGAAAGTGCTACTTTAGGCAAAAAAAGACTTCCACTGTAGGACTCGAGACCCGCCTTCTATGTTCTCAGCCTCACCCCTGGCCTCTCCCTCTCCCACACTATGCTCCATCCTGTTGGGGCACTCACATATTTCTGTGTTCCCTGTGACCATTCTGTTCCTTTGCTTCTGCCTGGAATGTCTTCTTCTTGGCCTACCTCATACATACGTACCCTCCCAGGTGGGGCCCCATCTTCTCCAGGAAGCTTCTTTGACCTCCTGGGCCTGTGGACTCCCCTGCCTTTGTTCTTTCAAAGCTGGCCCTTGGGATTCCTTCTCCTCCTAGGACTGACAGGACCTCAGTAGAATTGTCTGCTTCCTTCCCTTGCCCCAGGAGCTCCAAGAAAATAGGGCCAGACCTGTATTTCATCTCACTAATGGTGCTTCAGTATCCTGGGGCACTTAGTAATGGTTCCATTTATTTATTTACTTATTCTACCAGTATTCATTGAGTTTCCATCATGAGCCAGCCTCCACTCTAGGAGCAGAGAAGGAAGTAAGATGGTGAAATTGACTTGGAGTTCATATTCTCATAGATGTGAATGTTCCCCAGAAAAGTCTGACAAGAGACCATTGGCTATGCTAGCTCTACCCCAACCTCGAGGCAACACAGGGTCGCTTCTAGATGCTGTCAGATAAATCATCTTCCTCCCGTGAGCCTGTGGTGTGAGTCTGTTTGCAGTCAAGGAGGGGCTGAAAACAACAGCCTCTGGGGGCCTATAATGCTGTGTGATCTGTAGATGCTTAATGAAAGCTAAGATCTACAAGACTGTTCACTCACGTATACAGTCCTATAACTGCAGGCTAATGGCTTGCTGTTTTGCTCGTAAAAAATAATCTTGTGTATCTTTGCAGGAGAGGAGATGTTCCGACAGGGCTCCCTCAGGCTGCTATTTGGGTGGAGTTCATCTTTCCTCTTATCTTAGTCTTCATGAGTGGAAAATGAGTTTTAATTAGGTTCTGGTACAAGTGGAAGCTTGAATGCTTTGCATTACTTACTGTGATGGGTAATAAAATAGTAATAATCAGAATTATTATTATATCAAAACAATAGCGGTCACAATGGCGGATATCATTTCTTGAAGGCCCGCCATGTTCTAGTCAGCAGTCAATAAATGCTCTATTTGGAATGGAGTCCTGTGCTGGCGGAGTTGTCTGGGAGGATGACAATGGTGTGGTGGAGAGACTGTGCCGTGGAGTTACGCAGGCCTGGGTTCGACTTCTGGCATTATCATTGATCATTCTAGCTGTGTGACTGAGGCAAGTTCTTCACTTTTTCTGAACTCCAGAGTCTTCTCCTCTATAATGATAACATCAGACTTAGGTGTTAAGGAGAATGAGCTATGATGTGTGCGTTTCTTCTCACCCAGTATCCCGCACGTCATGCTCAAAGCCTAGTCGCCTTTCCTTATGGCTCCCTGGACACCTCTCTGAGCGGCTTGGCCCTGTGGGCAAGGGGCAGGGGTGGGTCCCCATATCTGCAGGCTCTGCCCAGAGCCCCTCTTTACTCAGGACCATGAGCACCATGGGGTTGCCCACTTTGGGTCTGTGAGAATTTCTGCTACGCCGTATCACACATTGGCTATATTTATGGTGAAATCTAACCTCGAGCAACCCTGAGTGCTTGAAATGTTGAGATCCTTCTCTTTGTCCACCTGAGATGAGGAGAAATGTGGGTTTCAACAAAATGTGTCAAAGTACTGAAGAGGTGCAGCCTGGGAGAAAATGGCCAGAGAGGGATTGCTCTGTGGAGCAGATGTGCAGGCACGTTTGATTCCATTTACAGCTCTCCATGGGGAGTTTGGTTGTCAGGCCTGGGTGGCTCCGATCAGCTCTAGGGGGGCAACTGGTGATGCCCACGGTTTGTTCACTGAATGAAATCCCTTCTGAACTGGAGTAGACTAATGCCTACTACCTGCCAGGTTTGGTTCTAAGTATCCTCCGCTCATTATCTCCAATCCTCACACATCCTCTGAGAGGTGAGAAAGCCTGAAGACTTGTAAAGATTAAAAAGATGTTGTGCAAAGACGCTGACACCATTTCTGGTGCATTGTTGGCCCCCAGTAGATGGGAGCTGCCGTTCAGAAGCTCAGGCTTAGAGAAGTTTAATAACCTACCCAAGGGTGGGACTTGATCCAGTGACTTGAACTACTCCTGTGTCTATCTCTGTGGTGTGAGCCTTTCCTACAGCTGGAGAAGGCAGCTTTTCCATTAAGCCTTTCCTACAGCTGGAGAAGGCAGAGGCATTCAAGGAGGACTTAAATATATAAATTTACATTGACTATTAAATAAAGGAGAAATAAATATTTATTGAATGGACATGTGAATGAGTGAATGAATGAATGCATGAATGAATGAATGCTTGGATGCATGAGTGAAATATGACTGCTCTTTTTCTGTAGAAAATGTGTATTATAGAGCCTTCTAGAAGGACAAGCTCTAAATTCCTTTCTCCATTTATCAACAACACAACAACAACCCTCAACTCCTGCCTTTGAACACTCTATAGCTCAGTCATGAATGAGGTAAAGTAGGAGTGGGAATAATTTAATCCTGAGGCTCAAGGTCCCTAAAAGGAGCACATTTTTGTCTCATTTTCTTAGATGATGCCAACATCTTCATCTATTTATATATTTGTATACACGGTTACTTAACCATGTATACAAGAGATTAGCCATAAGCCAGGTACCCTTCTGGGTGCTGGGATTGAAATGATAAGTAAGATACAAGAAGACATTTGTTATCTATTTATCAATCAGACAACATAGCCCTGCAGGAACACAGAAAGGCAGAGTCTTAAAGGATCGGTCAAGTTTGCCAGACAGAGGGACCAGAGTGTGCGAATGTACAGAGGCCTGGAAGGCCATTGCACTTGGGAAAGCTTCAAGTTCAGTTATGGTTGGAGGGGCAATGCAGTAGACAGGTGTAAGCATGCGTATTGATTCCTGTTTTTTATACTTACCATTTTGTGATCTTGGGAAAATTATTCTCTATCAGTTTCCTTCTAAGCCTGGAATATTGACGATGATGGTCAAGTTAATGATTAAAAAAGGCAAGCTACAGCCCCTATGTGCCTAGTGCTGTTCTAAGTGTTTTTGCATGTATTAACTCACTTTATCCTCCAGATACCCTAATGAGATTAGTTATTTTTTATTTTCCCCATTTTATGGGCAAGAAAACTGAGGTAAGTATATCAATGAGTTATTGAGATGATTCAATATAAAGAAATATGTGTGTAGGTGGAACTGTCTGGACTCTTTCAGAAACCACGGTTCTTCGGATCCTGAGGTAACAAAAAGGAGGAAGACTTGACTGATTACAAAGTCTTAGAGTATTTTTGTTGATATTATGAAGTCTCCACATTCTGGGAGCAAAAGATAGATCCTTCCTACCATGTTTTTAAAGAAATCATAAGAAAAAAACCCTCACCCACTGAAGTATTTTACAACTCTCTCCCAAGGTCAGATTTCTTCTACTACTGTGACCTCCTTAGACGTTATCAGGGGTGAGCCCTGACAGCCTGCTGCTCTGAACTTTGCCCCCTGTTGAGAAATGCTTATCTTGGGATGTCCTTTCTGATATTCTCCATGGGAACTCTCAGTGTCTTGCATCATTCAGCTGGACATTTTGGAGCTCAATCTTCCCCTAGGTTTAGCACTAAAAGATCAAACAAATGCTCAACATTCCATAAAACCTACATGACAAGGAGGAGAAGACAAAGCTTTTTAAAACAATGTAGGAGGACAGCATGTTCCCAACTGGCTTTTAATGAATAAAGACCAGTGGGATCACAAATTGTACCAATATAAGAAAAACAAAGCATTCAGCAAACACACTCTGGCTCTCAAACTCTGTATGGGAATAGGATGGACTGAATGTGGAGAATATGGCCAAATCAAAGAGGGTCTTAAAGGCTAGGCTATGGAGTCTGAAAGTCTTACTGTAGTCAATGGGAAAAAATTCGAAGGATTAAACCAGTGAAATGACAAGATATGAAGTTTACAGAGATGACTCTGCAACAGTGGAGTAGATAAATGGGAAGGGGTCATAAGAAAGGAGATGAGATTGAATTAAAGAGCTATTTCTGTGTCATCCTGGGAAGGGATGGGACTTTGAACTCAGCAACTGTGTGTTGGTAGAGAAGGGGACATACTTGTCAGCTATTTAGGAAGCCAACCTTTTAGGGCAGGGAATGATCTAAAGTCAATGAGAAATTCTTCACAGCCCTAGTTTGGGCTCCGCTAGATGGAGACCTTGAGATAAGGATTTGAATGTAGGTGGTTGAGTTAGGAAGCAATCTAAGGAAACACAAGGTATTTCCCTGGGCAAGATCTCTACGTCCTTCACTACCGTTGAGTAAGGCAGAGAAGGGAAAGAAGACAGTAGAGGATAGCTTAATAAGAAAATTACCCTTTAGGCACTGGGGTTTCACCCATGACTGTAGGGAACTGTGGTTCCCTGGCAGACTCTGTAACATGCCCCAGAGCTGCCCCACCCGAGGGGTGAGAACTGGGATATTTATCCTCCAATTCCCCATCCATCGTTGTTGAATGCTGCTCACAGGGACAGACGTTAACTTCTTGGCATTTTCATTCTTCCCTAGATCTGGACACGTTTCTCCCCACCAAAGCAGGCTCTGTTAGTAAGAAGAATATTGAAAGCAATCAGATGGCAAGCTCCTGTGGACTGAGAAAGCCCAAAGCAGAGGATTGGAGATGGTGAGTTTCAAAGGCATATGGATGGACACCAAAATTTTATGCTACAGCTCCCTTGATTCCCAATCCCAAGTGCAGATAATGCAGAAAGTTTGGTAGTAAGCCTGCATCTCAGACAATAAGGTCACCCGGATGACAGATGAGTATATCCCCCATTCGGGACTTTCTGTGACAGGTTGGGTGTCCTGAAGATGAGCCTGGCACCTGTCCTGCCCAGATCAGCACTGGGCCTAGAAACCCAGTCTCATGGGTCTGCCAGTGCTCACTGATGTAGAGAAACATGAGGGCTGTGTCAGCAAAAGGGTTTTATTGCTACTTGGCAGAACTTTTGTGGAATGATAAAAATCAGCTAAGCATGTTTCATAGAAAGCTACCAAACCACTGCTTGTATCCACTGATGTATACAGGCTGATGGCCTCCGACTAACCCATTAATCAACAGGAGGTGAGGAACATGGTCTTGTTAGCTGTGATGGATGCTGCCGAGTTGACCCAGCTGACGGAACCCCTTTCTACCATCCGTCAGTACATTCATCATTTATGCAGCCATGCCTGTGGGGTGACTCTTGAGTCTCCAGGTTCAGAAATGAGTAGCTTAACAGAGATCTCTTACCAGGCCAACTGGTGATTAGTTGAGGAAAGCTGGAGAAGAGAGCTGGCTACATTACCATCTGATTTAATTCATCAAAAGACAGGATTTTTTTTTTTTTTTAAGAGTGGGCCTTTAAAGGCAACATGTTTTATTTAGGTTGATCTGCAGAAATGGCTAAATTTCTCATGCGTTGGGCATATATGTACAGACCATGACTCCTTGAAAGGATATACCACAAATTAGGTCATGATTGATGCCTTTGTTCGGTGGCCTCATTTCCTCTTCCACTGTCATTGATTCTAAGTTCTATGTAGCTGTGGAATCTGTCCCTTCTTCTCTCCATGCCCATCACCACTGCCCCAGTTCAAACCTCATCACCTCTTACTTGGATGTCTCAATAGTCCCCTTCTTCACTTGTTTCTTCTTACTTTTAACCCCACCCTATTCTGCCTCCTTCCTAGGAACTTTTGCCAAAGTAGGGGCACCTGGGTGGCTCATCTGATTAAGCGTCCACCTCTTGGTTTCGTTCTCAAGTCATGATCTCATGGTTTCATGAGTTCGAGCCCTGCATTGGGCTCTGTGCTGATGGTGCAGAGTCTGTTTGGGATTCTCTCTCTCCCTCTCTCTCTGCACCTTCCTCGCTCACACTATGTCTCTCTCAAAAATAAATAAACTTAAAAAAAAATACCAAACTTCTGCTAGGGTGGTCTTTCCTAAACACCAACTGATCATAGAATTCCATTGTTTAAAATTCTTCCAGCTCACACTATGTCTCTCTCAAAAATAAACAAATAAACTTAAAAAAAAATACCAAACTTCTGCTAGGGTGGTCTTTCCTAAACACCAACTGATCATAGAATTCCATTGTTTAAAATTCTTCCAGCACTTCTCATCACCTGAACTGCTGGCTTGCAGAGAATCTGACATGTGGGGGTCTTTTATTCCAACATGTCAGTATTCATGTAATATTAATTTTGGAAATCTCTTCATTTGGGGCAGGAAGTCTAAGTTGGCTACAACCCTGTCTTCTGCACGCGTTTCTGTTGCTTGTGCAAGCCCTACTAGCACTTGAGACGACGATCCCGGCCTGCCATAAAAGGGGTCATGGTATCTGCCTTCTGAACACTTTTCCTGCATTGCCTTTGTCATTCCCACCTGCATATTAAGCCACAGAAACTTCCAGAATATGCTCTGCTTATTGATTCTGAGAATCAATATGCTTCTCAAGTCTCCAAACCTTTCCATGTGCTATTCTTGCTGCCTGAAGGGATGTTTCTACCTATGCTTCCAGACTCATTTAAATAGCATGTACTTGGCAAAGGTTTTTGGACCTCCCCAGACTGAATTGACCACTTTGCCTTTGCATCCTCAGTATATTATTCATTCATTCATTCATTCATTCATTCATTCATTCATCTGTTCTACCATGTATTGCACACCAATGAGGTATCAGGTGTGGAGAGAAGTATTGTGAATATATAAATATCCAAGGCATACACTTTGCCCCAAAGGCTGTCAGAGTCAGGTACACTGCAATAGGTCGGCTGGACCAGAAGGAAGGATATGAATGGATTGGGGAGGAGATACAATTGGAAAAGGCAGTAGGGACTAAATCACAGAGCCCCTTGTCGGCTATGCCTCATATGGAATTTATCATGAACTGTGCATGAAAGATTTTGACAAAAGACAGAGATGGTCAGACTTGGGTCTAACCTTCTGGATGGTCTTTCCTTCTGGAAAAGGGGAGGCTGGATTAGAGGGCTGTAGACCAGTTTGGATTGTGTTGCCACGATTGTGGTGGCAGATGCTGAGAGGCTGAACCAGGACAACTGCCATGTGGACGGCCAGGAGGGACTGGGCTGCGGGGGAAGAATGATCACCCAGTGAATACCTGATTGGCTGTGGGGGGCAAGGAGAAAGGAGATGAAAAGGACAAATACCAGTTGTCTGGGCTGAGCCTGGTAATGGCACGGAAATGAGAACCATAGGAGAGAAACTGGAACAGCTTTCTGGCCAATGCCAGAAGGTTAGTGTTGAACTTGTTGATTGGTTTAAAAAAATTTTTTTAATAAAAATTGTGGTAGGGCAGGGGAGGGGAAGAGAGAGAGATGGGGAGAGACAGAGCATCTGAAGCAGGCTCCAGGCTCTGAGATGTCAGCACAGAGCCCGACACAGGGCTCAAACTCATGATTGGCGAGATCATGACCTGAGCCAAAGTTGGATGCTTAACCTACTGAGCCATCCAGGTGCCCAGAGAGAGAGAGAGAGAGAGAGATAGAGAGAGAGAGAGAGAAAGACAGACAAAGAAAGAAAGAAAGAAAGAAAGAGAAAGAGAAAGAGAAAGAAATAAAAAAAGAAAGAAAGAAATATTTTAAGGATCAAGTGGTTATGGAGGCTGATAAGTCCAAAATCTGCAGGGTGGGCCAGCAGGCTGGGGCCCCAGGGAAAGGCCAACATTACAGTTTCAAGTCCAAAGGCAATCTGGCAGAATTCCTTCTTGCTCAGGAAAAATCAGTCTTTCTTCTGTTCAGGCCTTCAACTGATTGGATGAGGCCCACTTACATTAGGGAGTACCATCTAATTCACTAAAAGTCTACTTATGTCAATAGCGGTCTCATCCAACAAACACTTTCACAGAAACATCCAGAATCATGTTTGACCAAATATCTGAGCACCATGCCTCAGGCACGTGTTGATACATAAAATTAACCATCACAATAACCAGTATTTTGGGGTTTGGAGTCACAGATGATGCCACTTCCTACATGTTTTCATTCTCCAGACCTCTTGTGTCTCCAGAAGTGTTTCCATGGCCATAAACCATAAGGACTTGCCCTCATTTTCTAATTTGGCTTAGAAGGCTTTCTATAAGCTGAGCCATCTTCCCAGGAAGCATATGCTGGGCTGGTTCTGTGAGCTTTGCCTGACATCTGAGAGACACTCATGAACGATTCTCTTGATTTCAACTCAGCTCCCAGTGATAAAAGAGGCATTAGCAACCAGGATTAACAGCCTCTTGATTAGGAGCTTAACATGTGGCTGCCTAAAATACATTTTTATCTTATAACAAGGGAACCGATGTGAAATCATTGACAACCCTATGCCAAGCATGAGGCTGCGTTTTGAGGACCATCAGTTCATCCATGAGAGGGAGGTGATACGGGTAAAATAGATGCTATCCTAGACCCCATTTGACAGATGAGGAAAGGTTGAGGACCTGGGACGCCTGCGTGGCTCAGTCGGTTAAGCGTCCGGCATCAGCTCAGGTCATGATCTCACAGTTCGTGAGTTCAAGCCCCACGTCGGGCTTTCTGCCGTCAGCTTTGGATCGTCTGTACCCCTATCTCTCTTCCCCACCCCCGCTTGTACTTTCTTTCTCTCTGTTCCTCTCAAAAATAAATAAACATGAAAAATAATTTTAAGAAAGGTTGAAGACTTGCCCGGAGTCTCTTATTCTGGCATGACCCATTGCAGCAAAATCTATGCTCAAGACTTAGCTCCATAAGACGACAGCCTTTCTGTTATGTTTGGGAGTTTGTGGGTGAGGAGTTCAGACAGAGCACACTGGAGTGGATACTCTCTGCTCCACAGTGGCGAGTCCCCAGCTAGTTTGGCTCAAAGGACTGTTGGTGGCTGAGATGACTCATCTGGTGACTTGGTTTTGGCTAGCTGTCGAGTGCCTCATTCTTCTTCATATCGCATTTGCTGAGGCTAGAAAGGCCAAGGTAACTTCCTTCACACCTATGCACCCAGGCTGGCCCGACCTCACGCTTTGCTTACAGCTTCTTTCTCCATGTTGCAAACTTGGGGCCCCTCACGGCATGGTGGCCTCAGCGTAGTCAGACTTCTTGCTTGGCACCTGGCCTCCCCCAGGGCAGAGGTTACAAAGATCTGTAAGACTTCTTCAGGTCTGGCCTCAGAAGCCCCCGATTGTCACGCGTGGGACATATTCCGTGGATCGGCAAATCCCCGAAGCCAGCATAAGTTTAAGGGGAGGGAAACCGGATTCCATCTGTCAGTGGGAGGAGTAGCAAAGAATTTCTAGAAGCTTCCATCTACCACACCCCTGTTTAGTAAGAGGCAGAGCTGAGACTCAGAGCCCAGATTCGCGTGACTTCAAAATCCTTGCTTTTTCCCTAAAATTGCTTTGTCTCTGCCAGCAGCCTGTGTGTGGTGACCACAGGGTTCCTCATTATGAGCGGGGCCCTGGGTCACCATGTAAATGGATAGAGAGCTGCAAGAGGGTCATGAGATGACACCCCGCCATGTGTCAGGGCGGGACAAGGAGAAGGGCCAGTGCCAGCATCCTGCTGAGTAGAAGGGACACCGGTGTCATTGCTCAAGCTGCAGGGGGCCGGGGGCTCCGGAGGGGCGCAGTGTTTCTGGACTGACTGGAAAATGCTAATGATGATGCTAATGAGAAAGAGAAAACAAGGGGGGACAGAGCGAGTTCTTTAAGGGAAGGAAGTAGGGGGATAGAAAACCCAGGAGGAGAAGACCCTCGGTCTTCACTGCGGTCTCCTCCGGGAAGGATGAGAACATTCTGTGGGCCTGTGCTCAGACAAGGACAACAAAGACTTCGTTGTCTTGAGCCTTTTCTTCACCAGCCAGACAGGCGGATGGCAGGGACTCTGATCTCAGTGGAATTCGGGGACCCCGTAGAAGGACAGTGTAGAAGGAGGCAAGAAAACACCTCACGAGCTCACTTATTTCTGTCTCTCCTGCCTTTCATCTTTGCTCTGGGGACAATCCTGGGGGACAACAGATTGGAGAGTTTAGGATGATTTTTTATTTTATTAAAAATTTTTTTTTTAAATTTTTTTGTTTTGTTTTGTTTGTTTATGAGAGAGAGAGAGAATCTTAAGCAGGTTCCATGCCCAGCACAGAACCCAATGCGGGGCTTGATCTCACAATCATGAGATCGTGATCTGAGCCGAAATCAAGAGTCAGACGCTTAACTGATTGAGCCACCCAAGGCCCCAAGGATTTTTTTTTTCTTTTCTTTCTTTTTGGCACTGACCAAAGCATCCAGTTCAAAGCTGTTCCATGAGCAACTCTTTACAGCTCGTTAGGGGTTCCTATCCAGATTCTAAGACGAAGCTCCTTTTCTAATTTTAGGCAGTAGTATTTTCCTCCATTTAAAAACTCTGCTTTTAAAATACAGTGTTTACTTTCCATGCATAATTGCTGTTTTGACACCTTTGCAACCTAGTGAGGAGAGAGTATGGTAAGATACTCACAGAGCATTGTTGGCCCGCCTCCTGTCAGCCGCTCCTTTCCTTATTCCTATCCATCTCTGTTTCCATTTGGAGTAAATGTGCCCATGTCCCAGGCATGAATTATGATTAATGTCAGCCAGTCAAGACAATGCCAGTCCCTTGGCCAGTGATTGGCGGAGAGGTCAGTGAGCATGTGACTTCCCAGTCCTGGCTAATGAGAGGTCGCGGGATACCAGCTGGGGCTTTCTAGGGAAAATCCTCCCAGACAGAGAAAGAGGGAAGCACTAAAGAGAAAGCACCCTTTGTTCCTAGACTGTCAGTTTGGAAGGCTATCATTTGAGGATCTGAGGGTTTGAGTTGCTGCAGCCATTTTGTGACCAGGAGGAGACAGGCACGAACATATCAAAGGATGCTGACCCAGCCCCCTGACATTTCCGAGTCACAGAATCAGTTCTGTGGCGGCCTGCCTTCAGACTTCTGGTTTTCAAGGCATTCTTAGTCCAGTATTCAGCCACTGGAAACCAGAGGCTGCCTAACATGGATGTTTGCCCACGGAGTTCAGCCGCTTAACGTTTGAAGCCTGGCCTGCCTTTCAAATGGAAGAACATGACTCAGAGCCTCCTGGATGTGCTGCTCATTCCCCCGAGAGGGTAGCAGATTTCCTAATTCTAAGCTCAGGCTTTCTTTTCTGGCCTCCCTGTGTGTGTGTGTGTGTGTGTGTGTGTGTGAGAGAGAGAGAGAGAGAGACAGAGAGAGAGACAGAGACAGAGAGAGACAGAGAGAGGAGTGGGAGATACGATATTCTCCACCTGAGAGAGAGAATGTGTTCTCCTACTTTTTTCTCTACAACCCTAAGCACAGAGCATAATCTCCTAAATTTGTCATAGCCCCTGGAGAACCCATTTTAAACCAGTGCCTACTTTGAAGGGGTAACCACTTGTCTCGTCTATTTTCCTAATATAATAGATTTGGGCCGTGGGCTTCTTATGATGGAGAGGAATGGAGAGAATGTTGGGGTTCAGAGCTGACAGCCAAGAAAGAATTCTTGAGATGTCTTTGATGCAAAAAGGTGGTTTTATTAAAGCACGGGGACAGGACCCGTGGGCAGAAAGAGCTGCACTGGGGTTGTGAAGGGTGACTGATTATGAGCCTTCAAGTTGGGAGGGGGGAGGTAAAGACAAGGGGAAGTTTTCAAAAGGACTTTCTGTGCTAAAGAAAACTCACAGGATTCTGGAGGCCCAGCTATTGTCAAGCTAGGGTTGTTTTTCCCTCTAGCAAATCGTTAACATTAAAACAGTTGGGGGTTCCCGGAGGCGGGTTAGATCCTGCCTGCCTCAAGTATTAGTGGGCTGCATGTTACAAGGACATTTAATTTTATCCGCATTTTCCTTCTGCCTTGGTTCCCCACATCAGAAACTTCATCATTTTAGGGCTGGTTCGCTTTCTCGGAACCAGGGCGCGGACGCCCCCGTTGTTTTCTTGAGCCACTTACCAGGCTCCGAAGTCACTCTTTGTTCCCCGATTGGCCACAGTGGGTGTTTCTCCTTTACCTTGAACACTACGTGAAGCTCTGTCAGTACAGGTTCTGCTAGAGGGTCATTGCGGGAGGAAGGGGCTTCTCTCTCCGGTTCCTGTCACTGCGTTTTTGCTGTTTTTCTAATTCCCCCTGCATGGGGATCAGGAGTGGGGCTATGGCGGGGGCACCTGGTGGTTCTCTGCCCCAGGCCTGTGCTCACAGCACGCACACAGCCAGGCACTGCCAGGCATGAGCCATTGGCCACCTTCCTGGAGCCCTCGCCCTGCAGTCACACACCCTGGTCTGGCACGACTTTGCCTGTGAGCCGACCCCAGGCACCGGGTGCTGTGGTTTCGGAGGGGTGGCGGGGGTCCGGAGCCTACGGCCAAGTAAGAATTCTTGAGACGTCTTCGGTGCAAAGAAGTGATTTTATTAAGCACGGGATAGGACCCGTGGGCAGGAAGAGCTGCCCACGTGTGAGGAGTGTCAAGAGTGACTTATTACACAAGATTTTCTACCCTATGGAGGGGAGGGTAATGTGAGGGCTTCAGGAAATTGAGCCTATAGGTTTCTGGAGATTGCCTTGTTTTCTTGTAAGTCAGTAAGACAGTTGCAAAGCTGATGGAGCCTGTGTCCTGCATGACTGCGGGCTCCACCAGTTAACCTTTATTTTTTTCCTTTTGTTCTTGGGCACCCTGAGGAACGTTACACTTGTCCCACCTTGAGGGAGGGGATTGTTAGCTTTGCTTTGCCCTCAGCTTGCCTTCCACTCCCTCAGCACCGTGACCCCTCTGTACCTGCCATCAGTTTGTGCCCCTGAAGGCTGCTTGCCGTTTGCTTGCTCGTTGTGGTGAACTTCTCCGTCACCTGGGTGTCTGCAACCCTCCCTTCTCTGGTGAGGTTGGAATTCCTAGCCTTGGGGAGGTGGGTCCTCCCTTGGCTTCCTTTGGGATCCCCTTAGAGTTCTCATTACATATTTATAGCTACCCTCGTGTCCTAGCTTAACAACTCATCCTCGGGGCGCCTGGGTGACTCAGTCAGTTAAGCGTCCCTTTGGCTCAGATCACCATCTCGCTGTTCATGAGTTCGAGTCTCCCATCGGGCTCTGTGCTGACAGTACAGAGCCTGCTTGGTATTCTCTCTCTCTCTCCCTCTCTCTCTCTGCCACCTCCCCCCTCCCCTGGCTTATGCTCTCTCTCTCTCTCTCAAAATAAATAAATAAACTTAAAAAACAAAAACCAAACAACCCCCCCCATCTCATCCTCTACTGGGGCAGACCATTGGTGCCATCTTGCCACCCCATCAGCTTTCTGTCTCCTAATTGGGCCCAGGGTGATACATTGAGTCGCACACTTAAGAGATACTTAGGATAAATCTCTGACGATAGAAGTTGGTAGCACACTTATCCAAGTGCTGGGGAAAGGCCCTTCCCAGGTAAGTGGAAATCCTTTAGAGAGGACCTGTGGCTGCTTTGGCTCATCTGGCAGGTGGGTGGGGGGTGGGGAGGGCTGAGGGGCCCTTTGAGGGGATGGGGGGGGGCGGGTTTCTCCAAGAGCAAACAAAGTCACTCCCAAAGGTGGCCATGGGAAGGGCATTTCTCCGAAAGTGGCTCCGAAAGTGAGAGTGTGCTCCAGGACTCTGCATTTACAAACCCTCCTCAGGGGATCTTTGGGCACAGGAAAAGCATGTGGCCTCCTGCTACAGGGAATGCCTCCACCACTTACAGACCCTTCCAAAGGAGGAGGTGCCATCTGAGCGGGTACCCGGATGTCAGAGGGGGGTCCCTGGGCAGACTCGGGCCCAGGGAATGTGCTTTCACAGAGCGGGGGCCAATGCCAGGGGTTACAGTGCCTCTGTGAATGCTATTTAGGAAGTGAATGAAGGAGGATTTATTTGGGAAGGAATTAAAAAGAGGAGAAAATGGTCATTTCTGGCCGGGCCTGCAGGACTGGGCATGAGCAGGCCAAAGCCTTTGGCTAAAGCACGTTTACATAAAATTTAACGCAGCACAATTATTGGGCGAAAGCAGGTTGGCGGGGCTGTTCTGACGCGGGAAGTAAGAGCTCACCCACAATAGGGCCAGGCCTCGGAACAACAGGGGAAGATGTGACAGTGACCCTAGCGGTGACACCCAGCTGTGACGGAGCCTGTCCAGTGTGCCAGGTACCCCTCAGGCATTAGTTGTCATGCAGCTGGTGCCCTGTCACATCGTCTCTGAGGTCCCCACTTCCCACCCTAGCTGCTCCCCGTGACCTTGAGCCCCATCAGCCCACTTTGCTCTGCTTCCTGAAGCATCTGTGGGCCTGCCCACCGGGGGAGCTGTGTGCCAGCGGGCGAGTGGCCCTGGGGCACCCCTCAACCAAAATTAAAAATTAAAACTTCCTGACAGATATTTATCTTTGGGATTTGGGGATAAGCAATCAGAATTCCTGAGAATTCTTGGGAATTCCTAAAATCATAAATTATTCTGTATTACCATTGTATTTGCAAAAGGAAAGTCCTAGTTAGAATTTTTGCAGTGTTTAAGGAAGTATTTTAGTGGTATTTGCAAAGGGTGATAGCCTAAAGCAAATACTGCAGAAAACTCCGGTGAGCATTAAGGGATAGTGTTTGAATAATGTAACATTCAGTAACTTAGCAGGCTTAATAGCGCCATACAGAATCACGATGGCCGATTTAAAGACATATTTAATTGCCTCGTAAACTTGTTATTTCTTGGAACATCAGCATCACTCATAGGATTTGTATGAGGTACACTATGCATAGAAACTTATTAATATTCATTGTATTTGCAAGAGTGACATCAGCAGCAGACAGGACCGGGAACACGGCCTTGTCACAGGGGCCGCAAGCCCTTACATCCTGGGGCTCCCCTGCCATGTGCCCCTGCCTGGTTCCTGGCAGTGCTGACCTTAACCTTCCTCCACCTGTCAGCCTTCCCTGTGTCTGCTTCCGATCTGAGTCCATGGGTTTGTTCGAGCCGGTGATGCCTCTGTGTTGTAATTTGTTAAAATGTGTAATGTTTTTGGGGCGCCTGGGTGGCTCAGTCGGTTAAGCGTCCGACTTCAGATCAGGTTGATCTCGCGGTTCCCTCGGTGACTTTGCAAAGGGCTCTGTGCTGACAGCTCGGAGCCTGGAGCTTCCTTCGGATTCTGTCTCCCCCTCTGTCTGCCCCTCCCCTACTCATGCTTTATCTCTCTCTCTCAAAAATAAATAAACATTAAACAAATTTTGTAATGCTCTTTTTCTCTCATTTTCCTGAATCCTCACACGACTCTTTTTTTTTTTTTGCATTTTATGGGTTTAAGATCCATAAAATCTAATAAAGTATCCCCACATGGAAACACTACCTTCAACCAATGAGGAATAGCGATTAGGGGCATAAGTAAGCGAGTGTCCCCTACCCTTACTTGGGGTCATTCTCGGCCGTGTCAGGGACTTGCTGTCCCTTTAGAACTCCCAGTGGGCTGAAGTTCCAGTTGCCAAGAGCTGTGACAGCCTTGACAGAACTGCTTTTGCTGGCTTCCCTGCCCAATTTCAACACTCCCTGCGATTGTTCTTTTTGTTTTTTCAGGGAGACGCATACTGAGGGGCTGTGACGGGCTGAATGGCGTCCTCGCCAGAAATCACATGTTGAAGTCCTAACCCCTGTTTTAGAGATCGGCTCTTTAAAAAGAGGTAATAAACTGTAGGAAAGGAAACATAATTTTCTTCTCCCTTTCTGCTTGGCTAAGACCACCCTATAATAAAAGGCAGAGTAACCGGAGGGGGAAAAATTAATTACACGTACAGGAGCCCACAAAGATGTGACATGCAAAAGGAGGCCAGATGTCTGAAGCTTCTATACGTAACCTTGAGCTAAGGGACAGGACAAGGGTCTGGGGCATCAGGGATGGGGAAGGCAATTTCCAGGAGGAAGCCTTTGGTAAAGTTTACCGCCTTGCCTTGCAGGGGAGGGTGGGGGTGGGGAGGCTCTGAGTCTCAGGTGAAAAAGTTCTCTCCAGTGACAGCTCTCTTCCGGGTAGAGCCCCCCTTTGTAATGTAAATTTATTTTCTAAATGCAGATTTCCCTTACAAAAGGGTAATTTACCTCTTTTCAGGGCTTCTCCTAGGTCTGCAGTTTCTCAGAATAATCGGCTCAAAATACAGTCAAAGGTATTGTAATAGCCTTGTGTGGTGAAAAGTGGTGGTTAAGCTCCCCATATAGACTTGTGGAATCACTATGTTGTGCATCTGAAGCTAATGTAACCTTGTGTGTCAAGCATACGTCAGTGAAAAAAAAATGATCACAAAATTTAAGAAAACAACAGAAAAAAATAATCAGCTTAAACTAATCCTTGTGCCAAAGAGGCATATTTTGGGTGGCATATTCTGCTCCTCTCCATAAGTTAAAATGAGGTCATAAGTGTGGCCCCTTATATGGTGTGACTGATGTCCTTATGAGAAGAGGAGTTTTGGGAGGGGTGTGGCTGGGTGGCTCAGTGGGTTAAGTGTCCCACCCTTGATTTCTGCTCAGGTCATGATCTCCCGGTTTGTGAGCTCAAGCCTTATGTTCGGCTCTGTGCTGACAGTGTGGAGCCTGCTTGGGATTTTCTCTCTCGTTCTCTCTCTCTGCCCTCAACCCTGCTCATGCTCTCTCTCTTTCTCCCTCAAAGTAAATAAATAAAACTTAAAAAAAAAAAAAAAAAAGAGAGAGATCTTCCCCCATGGATCTCAGAGGGAACCAGCTTTAACACCTTGATGTTGGACTTTTGGTCTCCAGGGCTGTGTGACAGTACATTTCTGTGTATCAACCACCCGGTGTGTGGGAATTTGTTGGGGCAGCCCTAGAAAATGAAGACAGCTTTATCTCCGGGTAAACTGGGGGCCCTTGAATCTGTCTTCTGGTCTGCTGACCCATGAGAACCCAGCCACAGAGCTGGGCTGTCCTTCCTCCCTCCCAGCAAATCTGAAGGGTCGGCTTTCCTTTCTTCGTTAGCCGGTTAGCAATGTGAAGCCCAGAAGGACAAAGCTGAGGAAGACTTGGCTTTCAGCTTTGTCTAGTTCCCAGCCTCTTGCTCCCACCCACACAAAGCCCTGCAGACGGTCTGTGGCCGCCTCATTCGGCCACGCTTTCGGCCCCACTTGGATTGGTAACTTGTGGCTGGCCACAACACGCCTTTAGCTTGGGGGATTGCCCTTGTGTCAACTTCAGTGGAACAGAGAGGCCTTGGCCTTGCCTCCCCGAGACAACACACTGGGAATGGTGAGGCCCCCACGTGTCTCTGGAGTCCTGTTAAGTGGCACCACTTTGAGGTCAGAAGGCAGACGAGAGGTAAAAGGTTTCGATTTCACCATTTCTGTAGGCTTCGACTCGTGGGAGAGGTCAGAGTCCTTCAAAAGGGAAAAATAAGATAAACTTGGAATGCAGCAAGATATTGAGAGAATACTGCTTGACTTCCCCAAACTGGAAAGGATTATAGGCATGTTGGTGAGCCCCAGGTTAGAGTAAATGGGACCGATTCTCCACGGGAAAGGGAGGCGGGGGTCCCAAGATGCCGGGAGCTAGTGAGGTGGCTGGGACCATGCCGAGTGTCTCTGTGTGGGGGAAAGAGAAGCCTGGAAATAGGCCAGGAGGGGGAGGAGGCCCAGAAACTCGGTGCTCTATAATGTTTCTGGGACAGGAAGATTTATCCAGGATAAGTGGCTCGCGGTATTTGGAGACAGATGTGGCCTTCCTTCAGTGCTGCTGCCGGATCATCTGTTTTGCTTTCTCATAAATATGTCTCTCTCAATGTCCACATGGGAAATTTGGAAATAAAACAAAAAGAAAACATTTTTTTTCTGTGGGCATGAAAGGCTTAATTTATTACCAGCCTTTCAACCAAACGAAAATGATCTGCTTTTAAAAAGACTGTTTGCCAAACAAACGTTTTAAAAATGCAATAGATTATCGCAATTATTGTACCAGTCTTTTTTTTTTTTTTAAATTACCAACAGACAGGTGTTCTGAGAATGTTTTCGTACGTGTTCTTCTGTGAAGGTGGAACTTGAAAGGTACAGACTTTGAACTTGGTTGTCCAGCTGCTCTTGTGTCCTGTGCCTGAAAACACTTCTAGGTGGGCTTCGAGAAGCCGCTGTGAAATACTCACTCTTCTCCTGACCGCAGGGATAATGCTAGTGTTCTTGTCCACTTCACGGGGCTGGACCCAGAGGAGAAAAAGCCTTTTAGACGTTGCCACCAAAAAAAAAAAGCAAACAACAACAACAACAACAACAACAACAACAAAACCCAAAAAAACAAACAAAAAAACACACTTCACAAGGCTGGACCCAGAGAAGAAAAAGCCTTTTAGACATTGCCACACACACACACACACACAAAACAAAAGCAAACAACAACAACACCCAAAAACCAACCAAACAAAAAAACCACAGCAGTCATGCTCTTGAGGGTATAGATGTTTTTCTCTGTGGATTCTGTGCATCTTAGAGATGGTCACCTTTCCTCTTGTTACTGGTGAAGACGTTGAGAACAAGGCTCCCCAAAATGTGCCCTTTTGGCATGTGAACTGTTTTTAGCTGAAGGTAGTCATCACCTAAAAGAATTTAGATGGTGGGGGGGGGGGGGGAGGCTGGCTCACAGAGAGCTACGACCAGAGGGCATTTTAAGTGAATGGACTGTCTGTATGGCAGGGCAGACACAGAATTCCCAAACATCTGCTCTTTTTAGCGTCCTTTGAGTTACCTTCCTCTCCTTGGAAGCTCCAGGCTCCTCTCCCAGTCCTTAGCTTCAGAGATCCTATAAGCCTCAATTGCCAGAGTTCTCTTTGGGTCTCAAATTCTTATGCCCACCCCACAGGTACATAATTAAATTTGTTTTTCTCCTGTTAATCTATCCTACGTTGATTTGATTATTAAACCAGCCAAAGAATCAAAAGCGGTAGAGAAAAAAAATGTTCCTCCCCAGTACCAACCACTGGGAAGCTTACAATCCCATTTGTGGCTCATGTTTAATAGCAGTGGAGTAAGTTTGGGACAACTTTTGTGTGCTAAATGCAGCTTTATTTTATTCTTTTCTCATTGCTAGTAGCTCTGTTCTCTTTGCTTTGTTCATCTTGTGGTATGGGTTTTTATTTTTTTATTATTTTCTTTTATTTATTATTATTAGTTTTTAAACGTTTATTTTATTTAGTTTGAGAGAGAGAGAGAGAAAGAGAGAGAGAGCCAGCAAGCAGGGGAACGGCAGAGAGAGAGGGAGAAAGGATCCCAAGCAGGCTCCACGCTGTCAGCACAGAGCCCGATGCGGGGCTTGAACCCACGAGCCTTGAGATCATGACCTGAGCTGAAATCAAGAGGCAGATGCTTAACTGGCTGAGCCACCCAGGGGTCCCATGGAATTCTCTTAGACTAAGACACTGCAGTGGATGCTGGGGCATGGTTTCCGAATCTCCCTGGAAGACCAAGGCCTTTGCTTCTCCGACCGCCAAGTGCTATCTGCTGACTACTCACAACCACGTTCCTCTCTAAGAATTGCCCTGTCGTGTCTCAGAGAACTGCCTCAACCAAGGCTGTACTCCTGCCCTGGGGACAGTTTACACCCAAGGACTGGTTGAAGGAGGGGCTTCAAGATGGGGCATCCTTGCCTCCGTTGAGAACAACTCAGCTTTAGAGCCGTTAAAGTCTGTTTCCTGGGGAACCTGATCAACAATAGTTGGTGTCAGCAGTGAACCGAGGTAGCAGATTCAAAAATAGGATTTTGGAGCTGGGTCACGACTAGCCAGCTGGCAGTAAAATCCCCCACCTCCATGGTAGGTGGAGTACTGACTGTCCCTGGCGTGGGCAGTATTATACTGGCAGAACTTTTGCAGGTGGAGAGCTTGGCTGGGATGCCAGAGGAAGGTGGGCACGGTGGGCATAATATCTAGGGCATTTAGAAGTTTAGTAAAATTTTAAAAGTTAGAAATTATAAGGCTCTTTATGGGGCTATTGACACATTGGAGAAAAACAGTGAAAGCCAAGGATGATTAATCACCAACGTAAGACTAAGTGTGAGAACAAGAAGGCCTTCTTGGTAGCTTTTAAAGACACTTCTTTCCTCCTGCCAGAGGGCAGGAAAAGCCCAAGATTTGACCTGGAACTCACTATCAGTAGGGGAACCTTCTAGAAGATGGAGTTCTCAACCCTGACAGGGCCTGATCAGATTAAAGGTGAGACCCTGACACTCAGGATGGGACATCTGAGTTGATGTACTGAAAAGTCCTAAATTTCCAGATTCTCGTGAACTCTCTGGGCCTTCACAATGGGCCCATTCTTCCCTGTTAAAATCTGGCACTCTTTCCTTGACTAAAGATGACGCAGAGGCCTCTGCCTTGAAGATAAAATGCCCCTCCCCCACTCAGGATCCGCCTCCAGTGGCCTCCAGATCAGTCACCAAGGTTCAGCTACAACCTGAGCTGGCCAGCTACAGCCTGGCCTTGCAGAAGGAGGACGGAGATTTACCATGAAGGAGCTGTAGGAATTTATCATCGATCGGCAGGACTCGGGAGAGTTTGCACAGGACATGGTTCTCAGGTGCTGGACCGAGGGGAGAACATAACGTTGGCTAAGGAAAAGTTTATTGACCGGATGATACAGGATTAGCATTCTTGCCAGAAATTTGGGAGATGATGCTAACACACGGCTAGCATGGTTCTTGGAGGCTTCGAGAAAGCAAAGGTGTACACGAAGGGAAGTAGAGATCCTAGAACAGCCGTTTCAGTGAAGACAGAAAGAATCCAAAGGCTCAGAGACACAAGCATACACATGGGCATGCCACGTATGTAGAATATAAACCAGGAAGCCCGCCATCTGACTCGCGTGCCAAAGAAGAGTCTGGAGGACCCTCCACCTACTAAAGGGCTAAGGAGTATCCTGGGAAGAGGGCGGCAGCACTGTTGAGAAGGTTCACTGTAGCTGTCATTCATAGGCCATGACTGATACGGTAGATGCTGTTCCAGAAATGGACTTCCTGACAGCCACGGGCCAGGTGGTGGTGCTTAACCATCAGAACAAGGTGTCCTCAACTGTTTTAATGACCAGCCAAGATCGGAGTAGCAGTCAGGGATGGCTAAACATCCACAGAGCTGAGGCGGTCGTTAATAGGGTACGGAGTTGCATAAGTCAGGACAGAGGGACAGACGACAAAGACTTTGCCCAATCTGTACAATGAAAAGAAATGATAAACGGATTATCAGGAGACTGAGGGCAGCTCCTCAGGATGCCTTGCCCATTTTCCGGACTTGAGACAGTTATCTGATGGGAACATTAGGTGACTACAGGAAACGCTATCTCCCCAGCACAAAGGACCTTATAAGAGCACACCAGGTGCAGGATGCCCATAGTGGGTTTCTACCATTTGTGTCCCCCTTGCTGGCTGCTCTGAGAGACGTGGGCTTGGAATCAAAAGACTACAGTGGGGCCCAGGCTCTACCATCGATCATCTGCTGTGGGCCGGGTCGTATCACCTTTGACGGGGTGGAGGTCAGGAGGTGGGTGATGTGGAGTTTCTGTGATGTCTTGGGACCTTTAGCACTTGACTGTCCGTATCTGATTCTCCTCAAGAGGATCCTAATCACCTAGGGTCAGATATCTTGGCTTCCCCACGAGCATCTGCCAAATCACACATGCCCTTGGGCTTTAGGAAATCCTTGTTGGCTGATTACTGTTGGCTTCTCTTTAGATAACTAATAGGAAATGATCCTTCAAATGGATAAAATGGGGTATTTTTAGAACTGCTTTCTCAGCTTCATCCTGGCTGTGTCGCTATGGCACTTGGTCCTGAAGCTGGCATTTCACTCCTTACTCACTGATGATACAAGCTTGGGCAAGAAACTAACTTCAAAAACCTCAGGGTCAGGAGGCAACTACCCCTCAGATTAAATGAAGGAACCCTTGCCCGGAGGAGTTTAGTCCTCCTCATTAGTGCGTTAGAGCATGAGGCCCCATCTGGACACTTCTCACATCACAGTGTTGAGCTCACTGGGGAATTTTTTTTTTTTTGAGAGAAAGAGAGAGAGAGAGAGAGAGAGAGAGCGTGAGCAGGGGAGGTAAGGAAAGAGAGGGGGACAGAGGATCTGAAGCAGGCTCTGCACTGACAGCAGAGAGCCTCATGTGGGGCTCGAACCCACGAGTCATGAGTTCATGACTTGAGCTAAAGTTGGATGTTCAACTGACTGAGCCACCCAAGGGCCCCCTCCCTGGAACATTTTGAAGGCAGGTACCATGGCTTAGCCCTTTATGGTGACCATGTCCTCCTAAGGTCGTTGACCATCGTTCACCCATAAAACTTTTCTTCCCCCTTTTGTCTCTTGTGTCCTCTCTGAAACCTGTTCTCTAACCAGTCTGGGAATTCTAATGTCTCTTTCACCCTACTTGTATTGAAAACGTTAGACTCAACACATCCCTGTGTTCATTTCAGTTGATGAAACCCCAAACCAGGAGCCAACACGTGGTGGAGAAAACTTTTAAGAAGCAAGGTCTGTGCTTGATTTAGACTCAGGCTGGACTAACACAACCCCAGCTGGATGAAAAAGAAAAAAGAAAAAGCTTTAAAAGAGGCTATTTCAAAATACTGAGACATGTGGTGCCATTGGATTCAGCCTGGGTGTAGAGTGAGTTTTCTGGGCTTTGGATGCTTCTGACCTTTTGTTCAGACAAAGGCCGTGCTTCGAGTCACCTGTGGCCTTGTCTTCTCCAGTCTATAATCCTCCGCTCACCTTTCCTGAGACCCATTTCCCTGCCCTTTAATCATTTTTATTGCTTTTCCCTGGACCATCTCCAGGTCTTGTCATGTCTCTTAAAATGCAGAGGCCACAAAAAGTGGCTAAAGACCGCTAATGAGGAAGGGAACAATATGGAGTCTATTAGGAGAATTAATTCCTGGCCCCTGCTTATGCGGCTAATTCATCCCAGCTTGTAAAGTCCCATCCAGGAGGCAGCCTCGCATTCAGACGGGGCTCCTCCGTTGACCCGCCACTCTCTCACTGCTGTGCTGCCGACAGGCACACCTTTCTGCAGCTCAGACTTCCTCAGTTTGGCTTTTTTTTTTTTTGCTCCAGATCACGCTCCCTTGCACCGTATTCATTTGCTTTGGGTGAAGCTCTTTCATTTTAAAGATTTGCCTGGGACTTAGTCTCCCCTAACAACCTGAAGACTCCCCACGGCTTCGTCCAGCTCAGCAGCAAACATACTCAAAGGTGGTCCGTGCCTGATGGAGTGGCCTGAAAACTTAGCACAGAGGATGCTAGGAGTGTCTCGCTCCGTCCGGGCTGCACAGCCATTGGGTCGACCTGGAGTGACAGCAGCAGGCAGCCTCAAGCGCTGCTGTAGGAAGGGTGTTTCGCCAGTCCGGGCAGCAGAGCCCAGCAGTCTCCATGACCTTGGTGGCTGGTATGGGATGGGCTGCCGTGGATTTGTAAAACACAAATGATGAAAGGCCGCACTTGGCATTTTCTTATCCGAACATTAAACGAAAGCAGAAAGCATAGCTTTCAACTGTGGCTAAGGGAAGCCTGTGGGGCGGAGGGAGGGAGTTGCTTCCTCTAATACTGTACGGAGTTCTCTGCTAAGTAAACCAAAGACGCTGCTTGGAGAATGCAGACACTGGTCGAGGTGTGGCTTTCCGGAGTGGGTTGTCTCAGGGGCAAGGGAACAGTAAGGTCAAGGATAAGCCTTGACAACTGGGGGTTGTTGGATGCAGAGACTGAACTTGGACTTGGGGCCAGAAGTCCCCGTCCTCACTAATACCTCTGACCTCTTACCAGGTGTAGGTCTTACCGTCTTTTCATCTCTGTTTTAAAAAAGGAAAGGAAAGGATTTGGCATGTGTATCTCTCAAAGTTGCTGTGAGATTAAACAAGACAGTGGATGTTGTAGGGCTTTTGTACGGGCTGAATGGTCCTAAAGTAGGAGGCACAGCTGACATATCAGTTGAAACTGGGTTTGGTGGCACATGGGAGAATAAAACCCCCAAATCAAATGGGCTTGAACACAATACAAATGCTTCTCCCTCTGCAAGAGGGCGGAGATACGCATTCCTGGGCAGGTGTGTAGTTCCCTGAAGTCACTGGCTTCCTAGGCTGCTTCCAGCTTTGCCACACGTGGCCTCATCTTTATGGCCCAAAATGGCTCCCAGGGCTCCAGCCATCACACCCCAATACCGGAAAGCAAGATAATGGAAGACTTCCTGGAAGTTGCACAGAAAACCTCCATTTGAATCTTATTGACTAGAACGTAATCACACACTGTACCCAGTGGCAAGGGTGACTGGGGAGTGGGGTGTTTTCTCTGGGCAGCATTATGTCCAGCTAGACATTAAGGTCCAGTAGCCAGGGGGCAAGGGGGGAATGGGCCTTGTGGGGTAACTAGCAGCGTCTCCTCAAGATTATGTCTTGTGAATAAAAGTTAAAACTTAAATTGTACCCTTTGGGCCTTACAGGGCCATTTCGCCCCCATGGAGCAAAGACTCGGCCTCTGATTTGTTTTTCTTATCTCTGAAACTAGGAGTTTTGACTTCCCCAGTGTTTCCACACTCCATTCAAATAACACCTCCATGGTGTGGCCGTGTTCACGGTCCACATACACCTCTTGCCAGTGCTAATGTCTGAAGACCACCCAGGCGATTTCCTCACCTCGTCCTCTTGCGGTTGATGCTCTCTGAGCTTCTGTTTATTTTGAAAGGGAACTTTACGCCATTCCCATAATTGGAAAACTAGCATTACTTGCCATGGAGAGAAGATAAGTATAGAAAAAAAAGTAAAATAAAAACAAGAAATTATTATTAGATTCTGGCCAGATATCATTACCTTCCCAAGGCTCAGAGTCTGAGGTCCTAGCCCTATTTGCTGAAGAGGACGATTAGTGTATGTGCAGGGGTGTTAGAGAAATAGCATCACCCAACTGCCACTTTCCTCTTGCTCTAAGGAGAAGGGTCAAAAACTTTCTCACTGTGTAATTTAACTTCTTTTTTAATTTTTAATTTTTGAAAAAATTTTTAAATGTTTATTCATTTTTTGAGACAGAGACACAAGTGTTGAGGGGGGGGGAGGAGCAGCGAGAGAGGGAGAAACACAAGCAGAAGCAGGCTCCAGGCTCTAAGCTGTCAGCACAGAGCCCAACGTGGGTCTCGAACTGCGAGATCATGACCTGAGCTGAAGTTGGACACTTAACCGACTGAGCCCACCCAGGGGCACCCTTAATTTCTTTTAATGTCACATCGTTGTCACCTGAAGACATCTTGTTTTCCATACAGACTCTGCCCTTTGGGAGACACTCTTTTCTATGATTTGTAAGTTCCTTTTTCTTGTGCTAAGAGTTTTAAAAGACATGTTGGTTTTTCTCCAGGAACGCACCCTTGTGTGAACTAAGCTCAAATACTTTATTTGGCCTCAGGCATTTTTCAAGGAAACCTGGGACATTGGGGTTGTTGTAAGGTGCAGAGGCCCAGGTGATGCCTTGAGGTTGTCGTCACAAGACATTTGGAGAACTGAGCTCAGACCAGGGAGACCAGGAGGCCGGGTGTGGGAGGTCCATGCCAGCAGGATGACCCATTTCCACCAGATTTGCTGCTGATCAAAACCAGGTAGAGGGCCCAGGTCAAAGGTTAGGGGACTTCTCCAGAAGGCTGAAGACCCCACCCATTCGGCTGTTATTGCTACAGTAAGGCACCCTATAGACCCCACACTGCTGCTTCTGCCCTCCATGACTCCCCTGCGTAGATCCTTACAGATGTGTCCTAACTTGGAAAAAAAAGTCTGAGTGAACTTGGAGATGACAAGAAATGTGGCCTTGCTTTTCTCATAGCATCTTTCAGGGAGTCCTGGGAGCTGGGGACATATCCTATGGAGAGTCTACTTGGACATAGCTTTCTTAATTTTCATACATTCTGTCAGGGGGCAGGAAATGGCTTGATCTTTTATAGTGGTTAAAGAGAGCTGTTGGGTCCCCCTCAAATTCAGTAGGAACCAGAGGACTTGGGTAACCCACGTACTTTGCAGATCCACACGTACTTTGGATTTGGGAATGGTGTAACTGACTTAGCTGGCCCAATGCTGATCGGCAAGGCCTTGGGGGAAACATCCTACTGGGGTTCCATTTGTGCCTCTTGGGGGTGGGTGGGAGATAAAGGTAGGGGGGATTAGGGGTGGGGAGGTATTACACATTGGGAGCATGAAGTGGGTAGGTGTGGGTGTTGGAGCTGTTAGAATACTGTGTTCATGCGGGGTAGGACTGATGGGGCCAAAGGGAGGCTGGAGGATGGATTAGGCGAGAGGTGGCAATGAGGCGATAAGGTGCGGCTGAGGACACGGGCACGAGGTGCATAAGGAAAGATGTCCATGGGAGGAGGATGAGGTGGATATGGGAGTGCGCATGTTGTCTGTGCTGCTCTGCAGAGGGGAAGGAACGTGAGAGGACAAGATGGCGGGCGGGGAGAAGAATGCAGCAGAGGCCGGAAGCCTCTCCTCATACCCGTCTTCTCGGAAGAGAAGTCTGCGCCAGTTCTGTGAGGAGCGCAGAGGTGGGGCCCGCGCGGCACCTGCTCTGTGACTCGCATCTCCTGGAGCCAGGGGCCACGGGCTCGGGAAAGCCTGGGTTAGTCGGGGTTCTTTACGGCAGCTGTTTTCAGGCTTCACCTACTTGTGTGCTTCCTGGATCTCCAAGGAATACCTTGGCCTCAGCCACAGAATCTATGCTTTTTCTCTCAGATACCTCACAATCAAAGACAAGCGGGGGAAGGCATTTGCTTATTTCTGGAAGGCCACCGTTTTATCATTGGCTCATTTATTCATTCATGCGGACATTCACCGAGCTCCAACTGTGTGTCAGTACTAGGGACATAACAAGAGAGAAAGGATAGCCTTTCATCTCCAAAACCTCAAAAACTCCCATTATGCTGGGAGATTTTAACTCTTAAACCTGTGACTAAAACCAATATGTATAACTGGAGACCCTCATAAAATTCCAAGGGTGCTCAAGGGCAGTTCAGAGAAGGGAGCTCTGCTTTGTCTTGGCAAACAGACCAGGGATTTAGCAGACGACCTTCCAGGAGTGGGCATGGGGTCCTTCTGGGGGGAAAGAGTGGACAAAAGACATTTGAGAGAACAGAACATTGCGGGGTCAAGTGTACTTGAGAAAACTAGGTCAAGAAGTCAGGCATATATATATATATATTTTTTTTTTTTCTTTTTTCTTTTTTTTTCTTTTTTTTTTTTTTTTTTACCGGAGCACACGCAGAGCCTTTACTGTGTTGATGTGTAGTGTGAGTTTCTGGGGATTGTTAAATGCAGTGCTGGCCAAGAGCTCACTGTTGGTGGAATCCTTGATGTTACAACACATCGTGGGAAAGGCTGCTCGGGCTGTGGAGGGCCACAAAGTGCTTGTAGCAACAGAGTGGCCTGGGCAGATTCTAGAAAGATCTCTCTGCCATCAAATGTGAAGGATGCATGAGAGGAGACTCAGGTGAAAAGGACACCGTCACATATGTGCCACATACCTCCAAGGGCTGAGTCCAAATTTCCTTCTGGACTCAGCAACCCCCACCCCTCTCTTCGGGGCAAACCTCTCCCACATGTGAACTAGGGTAATTTACCCGAATGTCTTCTCTGGAGAGCTACTATATTATCTCCCATACTAAGGAATGAAATCACTGAGGGCAGACCTTTCATCTTTTTTTCCCCCAGACTTCTCATCTTATTATGCTTTAGTAGATACACTATAAATTCAATCTACCAGGGTATTCTTCACACAGGGTACTTCGATCCATTCCTTCGGGTAAATAGTGCCAGCAGGATGCAAGAGAAAGCTGTATGTGTGCTAAGAGCTCGGGGAGAATGCACGGCCATGTATATGCTACTCGTCAAGGATGGATTTACAGGACAAGTGTACTTGAAATTGACTTGGAGAAAGGGTAGGTTTTAGACAGAATGAAGGGAGAGAGACGAACACTCTGAACAACACGGAGGGGCTGGAATGATCCACGTAGGCTCGTGGAACCAGCTGAACCAGAGCAGTGTAATGTGGTGAGGATTAGGGAACACAGAATAGTCGGAGTGTGTTGGGGATGGATTATGGAGAGTTTTGAAGGTTGACAGAAGACTTGGGTTTCTGATGATGGCCGGTCATCTCCAGATGTGTTCCTACAGAATGGTCGGTGTCTCAGAATCTGGTTCTCTAGAAAATTCCATAGGGGAATATGTGGCAGAGAATTCCATCCTCCGACATCTGTTTGCTCTGATAGTAGGCAGGGGTTAGACTATATTTCTGAGCTTCCTTCCAAAGTAGATGTGCCTTCAATGAAGTTCTCTCCAGTGGAATCGAAGCAGATGCGCTCCATGCAACTCGATCATGACTGGAGTTTTGACCATGCAAACAAAGGCGATGCCCTAATGCTTGGCAGAGATAAAAAAGAAAGAATCGGGACCCCCAAGCGACCATGGAGGTCATAAGGCCCACCTTGTGGGTCAGATTAGAAACAGTACGAAACAGAACTTTGGAAGCTACAGATCACTATATGCATGTAAAAAATTTATTTGGAAAGTCTCTAGGTGGCTCAGTCGGTTAAGCGCCCGACTCTTGGTTTCGGCTCAGGTCACGATCTCACAGTTTGTGAGTTCGAGCCCCGTGTCAGGCCCTGTGCTGACAGGGTGGAGCCTGCTTGGGATTCTCTCTCTGCCCCTCCTCTGCTCTCTCTACCTGTCAAAATAAGTAAATAGACTTAAAAAATTTTTTTTGAGTTTAGGAACAGATTTTAAAAATTGTTTTGTAGTATATTCACTCAGCTGTGCAATCACCAGTATATATTATTATTCCAGAACATTTTCATTATCCCAAAAAGAAACCTCATAACCATTAGCAGTCACTCTTCCATTTGCTCCTCCCTCTACCCCCCTGACAGCCACTAATCTATTTTCCATCTGTATGGATTGGCCTGTTCTGGAAATTTAATGTAAATGGAATTTTACATTATATGGTCTTTTGTGTCTGACTTCTGCCACTTAGCATAATGTTTTCAAGATTTATCCATGCTGTATCTATATATAGAGTACTGCATTCTTTTTGTGGTTGAATAATATTCCATTATGTGGATATACTGTATTTTGTTTATCCATTTGTCAGTTGATGGTTATATTCCCTCTTGGGTATTATGATTATTACTGCTGGGAACATTCATGCACAAAGTTTTGTGTGATGGTTTTACAATAGAAGTTATATTTTTGTGTTATGTTTCTTGGCACAAGTTATGTTTTCATGCTCTTCAGTATATACCTGGGAGTGGAATTCTGTGTCATATGGTAGTTTCATGTTTAACATTTTGAGGAAGGTCATAGTGTTTGCCAAAGTGGCTGCACCATTTTAGAGTCTCATAGAAATGTGTGAGGGTTCAAATTTCTCTGTAGCTTCACCAACACTGGCTATTGTCCTTTTTTATTTATATTTATGTAATATATATTATATTTTCTTTAAAAAACTTTTAACATTTATTTATTATTGAGAGACAGAGAGACAGGGCGTGAGCAGGGAGGGGCAGAGACAGGGGGAGACACAGAATCTGAAGCAGGCTCCAGGCTCTGAGCCATCAGCACAGAGCCCGATGCGGGGCTCAAACATACAAACCATGAGATCATGACCTGAGCTGAAGTCAGACACTTAACCGACTGAGCCACCCAGGTGTCCCTATATTTTATATAATTTGTCAGAAATTTTCCCTACAGCTATTAACATTATCACGTATATATCCTTTGCTCTATTAATGTGGTGTATTATATTGGTTGATTTTCATGTGTTGAACTACACTTGCATTTTTGGGATAAATCCCTCCTGTTTATAGTATATAATCCTTTTTATATGTTGCTGGATTTAGTTTCTTAGTGTTTTGTTGAGGATTTTTGCATCCATACTCATAAGGGATACTGGTCTGTAGTTTTATTTTCTTGTGATGTCTTTGTTCGGTTTTGGTATCAGGGCAATACTGGCCTCATAGAATGAATTGGGAAATGTTCCCTTCTCTTCTCTTTTTTTGGAAGTGTTTTTAAAGATTGGTGTTAATTCTTCTTTAAATATTTGGCAGAATTCACCAGTGAAGTCATCTGATGCTGTGTTTTAAAGTCTTTGTGGGACGTTTTTTGATTAGTAATTTAATATCTTTACTTGCCATAGTCTATTCATATTTTTAATTTCTTCTTGAGTAAGTTCAGGTGATTTTTTTTTGTCTTTCTATGAAGTTATCTATTTCATTTAAGTTGTCTGATTTGTTGACATGCAATTGTTTATACTCTTCCATATTATTGGTTTTATTTCTAGATGTTGGTAGCAACATCCTCTCTTCATTTTAGTAATTTAAATCTACTCTTTGTCTTCCCTTGGTCAGTCTAACTAAAGTTTTGTCAATTTTGTGTATCTTTTCAAATAAATGAATTTTGGTTTTGTTGATTTTTCTTAATTTTTTTTATTCTCTATTTTTTTTCCTGCCCTAATTTTTCTTCTTTCCTCTACTTACTTGGGTTTAGTTTGTTCGTTTTCTTGTTTCCTAAAATGGAAGTTTGGGTTATTGAGTGAAATTGTGTATTTTTAAAAACCCATTCTGCCAAGCTCTGCCTTTTAATTGGAGAGTTTTTTACTTTTGTCTGTCTGATATGTAGTATTTATTTATATCTGCCATTTTGCTACTTGTGTTCTGTCTATCCTGTGTCTTTTTTGTTCCCATCACTGATTCTTTTTGTGTTCTATGGATATTGCCTAGTGTTTTAATTTCACTGATGTTTCTTTTACTTATATTTTATTTAAAAATTTTTTTTTAACATTTATTCATTTTTGAGAGACAGAGAGAGACAGAGTGCAAGTGGGGGAAGGGCAGAGAGAGAGGGAGACACAGAATCTGAAGCAGGTTCCAGGCTCTGAGCTGTCAGCACAGAGCCCAACGCAAGGCTCGAACCCACAAACTGTGAGATCATGACCTGAGTTGAAGTTGGATGCTTAACAGACTGAGCCACCCAGGCGCCCCTACTATATATTTTAAATTTATTTTGTTTGTGATTGCCCTGGGGATTACAATTAATATCTTAACTTATTAGACTCTAGTTTATATTAATACCACCTTAATTACTATAGTGTATAAACACTTTGCTCATATATATATATTATAGTATATAAACACTTTGCCTATATGTGTGTGTGTGTGTGTGTATACACATATATATATGTGTGTGTGTGTATATATATATATATATATATATATACACATATTACTCCAAATAGCTGTGTTCCCTTACTCTTACTTTGGCTGTTATTACCATAGAAATCACATCTTTCCACATTTTATGCATATATGTGTACATGTTATGTATACATTATCAACACAGATTTATAATTATGGCTATGCAGTTTTCTTTTATTTTTTTATTTTTAAAAATTTTTTTAACGTTTATTTATTTTTGAGACAGAGAGAGACAGAGCATGAACAGGGGAGGGGCAGAGAGAGAGGGAGACACAGAATCTGAAACAGGCTCCAGGCTCTGAGCTGTCAGCACAGAGCCTGACGCGGGGCTCGAACTCACGGACCCTGAGATGATGACCTGAGCCGAAGTCGGAGGCTTAACCGACCAAGCCAGCCAGGCGCCCCTATGCAGTTTTCTTTTAACCAGATTGGAGGAAAAAAGAGTTATAAACAAAAATACATTTATACTGCATTTCATGTTTACCTATGTAGTTACGTTTTCTGATGCTCTTTATTTCTTTATCTGGATTTAAGTTATTTTCTGATGTCCTTTTATTTCACTCTGAAGGACTCCATGTATGGCAGATTGAGCAATACATTCTTTTAGTTTTTTTTCTAAGAATGTCATAATTTCTTCTTCACTTTTGAAGGATGATTTTGCTGGATATAGAATTCTTTTTTTAAGTTCATTTATTTATTTTGAGAGAGAGTGAGAGAGTGAGCAAGCATGAGCGGGGGAGGGGCAGAGAGGGAGGGAGAGAGAGAATCGCAACCAGGCTCTGTGAGGACAGCACAGAGCCTGACACGGGGCCTGAACCCACAAACCATGAGATTATGACCTGAGCCAAAGTCAGGAGTCGGATGCTCAACCGACTAAGCCGCCCAGGCACCCCTAGAATTCTTTATCAACAGGTTGTTTTGTTTGTTTGTTTTCTTTAGCATTTCAAATATGTCGTCCAATGTTTTCTGGCCTCCATGGTTTCTAATGAGAAATCACCTTTTATTCTTACTGAAGTCCCCTGCACATGATGATTCTTCTCTCTTTTGTGCTTTTAAGAGTCTCTCTTCACCTTTGTCTTTCAACAGGTTGATTATGATGTGTCTGGCTGCATATCTCTCTGAATTTATTCATCCTACTTGGACTTTGTTGAATTTCGTCCTATCAAATTCGGGAAGCTTTTAGCCACCTTTCTTCGAGTATTCTTTCTGTCCCTTTCTCTCTCCCCTCTCCTGGGATATGTTGCATATGTTGGCTTGCTTCATGGTGTCCCACAGCCTCTGAGGATGTGTTGATTTTCTTTATTCTACGTTTTATTCTATAGACTAGGTAATATTAATTGGCCTATCTTCAAATTTGTAATACTTTCTCATCCTTGTTCAAATTTGATACTATTTCCTATGATGAATTTTAATTATAGCCATTGTGTTTTTAAACTCTTGGAATTTCTATTTTTTAAATATATAATTCCTGTCCCTTTATAGATATTCTGTATTTAGTGAGGCATTGTTTTAATACTTTCCTTTAGTTCTTTAGGCATGCTTTCCTCTAGCTTTTGAAGCATATTTAAAATGGCGGATTTAAAGTTTTTTTCTAGTAAGTTCATATCTGTGGTTCTTCAGGGACAATTTCTGTTGATCACTTTATTTACTTTAAAGAGCCACACTTTCTTGTTTCTTAAAAAAATTTTTTTTAATGTGTATTTTTGAGAGAGAGAGAGAGGCAGACAGAATATGAGCGGGGGAGGGGCAGAGAGAGAGGGAGACAAAGAATCTGAGTCAGGATCCAGGCTCTGAGCTGTCAGCACAGCTCAAAGCCACGGACCATGAGATCATGACTGGATGCTCAAGCAACTGAGCCACCCAGGCGCCCCTCTTGTTTCTTTACATACATTGTACTTTTGTTGAAAATTGGCCACTTCAAGTAATATAATGTAGCGCCTCTGGAAATCGGATTCTCTCCCCGCCCCAGAGTATAATTCTGTTGCTGCTTTTAGTTGTTTTTGTTTATTTAGTAACTTTTCTGAGCTGGTTTCATAAAGTCTGTATTCTTGATCTTTTGTGGCTGTTGGAGTGTCTACGTGCTTTGCTTAGTGGTCAGCTAGTGATGGGACAGAGATTTCTGCAAATGCACGGAGCCAGTAAATCTCTAAGTCAGGTCGAATACAGACATCCTTGCAAGTGGTGTTCTAGGGAACCACCAGACAGGTGGGACCGTACAGGTCGGAGAATGACAGACCTTTGGGAATGAGGCTTTGAAAGAGCGCTAGTTCCATTCTGCTCCCTCTGGTGGTTCCAAGGCTGCACCTTTTAAAGCTAATGCAGAGCTGGAGAGTGAGGGATGGGACCGAGACAAGTTTAAAATCCAGAAAACTCGCTGTTTTTAGCAAGATTCAGCTGTTTTTTAAATACATGGTTTTCAGTTGCTGCAAGCCTTTGGTTAATTTCTGAAATCCTGCGAAAGGTTGATCCTGGCAATTTTTGTCAATTTTCTTATTGCTTCAGTAGGGAAGAGAATCTCTGGAAGTCTATCCCAACATTTATGCTGACGGCACTCACTGAATTTTAAAAAAAATTGATGATTTAAACAGTTGTCGTAATTTGTTGTCAAAGAACATTGTGCCCTGGAGTATGAATTTTAGGGTTCACACCCTGGCTTTGCCATTTATTGTGGCCGTTAACAACCTATTTCAGTTCTTTGGGTCTCAGTGTTCTTCTATGAACTGGGCATATTAATAGTACTCCATAGGTGGGCTATGCCTATATAAAATGAGTTAATATATATGGAGAGTTCTCATAAGAATGCCCAGCCCAGAATAACGATTTTATCTTAGCTGTTACTAGTGTTGCTTTGACTTCTCACTGTATTCCTGCACTGTTGATAGGCCAACTTCTTAAGTGAGGTCTATAGGAATATTTACTGAAGTCACAGAGGTAATGAGTGATTGATTGAACCAACTTTGCAGAATTGTTGCAAGGATTAGAGATCATACGTGTAAACTTTTCACCTTATACTGAGTAGGTGCTTATATTCAATGGGGGCCACTCCTACAGATTATGGCTATAGTACCTTCTCCATAGCTGGTGAAAAGCAAATAACTCCTTGAATATTTAATTTATTTTTTTAAATGTTTATTTATTTATTTTGAGAAAGAGAGAGAGAGAGGCGGCGGGGGGGAGAGAGAGAGAGAGAGAGAGAGAGAGAGAGGGAGAGAGAGAATCCCAAGCAGGTTCCACGGTGTCAGCACAGAGCCAGATGGTGGGCTTGAACTCACAAACTGTGAGATCATGACCTGAGCTGAAATCAAGAATCAGACACTTAACCGACTGAGCCACACAGGCGCCCCTCATTTCATTCTTTTATATATGACTATGTGTGTTTGGATTCAAGTGCATCTTGTGGCCAGCATGGGAGTTTGGGGGAAACTTTTCTCCTGTCTGATATCTGAGTTTTGGCAGAGCTTGAACCACAGGAGCCACAGTGGGCCTCTGGGCTTGTTTCTGGCTACACGGACAAGCGAGCTTGGCCTGATGTAAGTTAGGCCTCAGCATATCTTGGAAATTATTGTTAGTTCTGAAGACTTTTGGTGGGAAAGGAGGGGAGTGAAAGGTCTTTGAAAGCACAACAAATGGGCTGAAAGCCGTAGATCAGAAGTGGCTAAAAATGGAACAGGTGGTCTACATAAATACCAGCTGTACGTTATGGCCAGTTTTACTGCCGGTTTATAATGTTGTCCATGGTTATTTTACAACAGTTTTCTTTGTTTTTGACATTGCTGTAAATCTCGCCGTAAAACAGCTCTAATGCAGCAGAAAGGCTATGAAATGAAATGGGAAACTTCAAGAAACAGTCGATTGTAGTGGAACGGAAAGGAGGCTGAGGGAGCCTAGAGAGAAAATAAAGGGAAGCCACGGGGAAGAATTAGGGGACCGGATGTCTCATTATGTATTAGAATTTGTCCTTTCAAGTCCATTTAATTGTGAGCAAGAACAGATAGCATTTTTAGGATGAATCCACCAGGTGGCACCATTGAAAACATTTCTTTCTCCCATTACTTAGGAGAGTTTAGCAAACCTGTTATTTTTAGAGGAGGGAACAATACTCATTGATGGATGGAAACTACATGTGTGCTTGGATGGAAACTACATGTGTGCTTATTGTACTATTGTGTGTGTGTGTGTGTGTGTGTGTGTGTTGTAGTTTTAAACAATAAAAGACCCTTTTCTCCAGAGATACAACTTCAGCTTGGTGAGGTTTTGGAAATTAAGCTAAGCATCTCAGATTTAGGGACATATTTGTATATATTCTGATTAATATTAATATACTTTGTGTTTTCTTCTCTTTTCTTAACCTAGGGCTCTAGGCCTATATTTCCAATTTTCTTTTCTTATCCTCCCTGCCAAGAGGTGAGGGATACTGCTAAGTGACCCACCTTACCTCTCCCTGTAGCTGATGACTGGCTCTGTTTCCACTTGATCCCTTTCAGGGCTTGTGTCTCAGGTCTGAACCCCCTGGGAAGCCCTTTATGGGAGAGGCACCCACAATCCTTAAACTTAAACACCAAGACGTATCACAGAGTTGGAGTCTGGGGAAGCTGGGTCTCTGGTCTATTCAGCCTCTTTCCAGCTCCCTAGTTTCAAGGGTTATCACAAGGTTGAACGACACTGATGTGTGCAAAGCGCTTGTCACACACGAGGTGCTCAATGTATGTAAGAAAAAGGTTTTTAAAAAATTTATATGTATATAACTTACGTGTTTTCAGCAGAAGCCACAAAACAGCTTCTTGTCTATCTCTGCTTTTTTTTTTTTTCCTCACTAATATTTCTGAAAATCAGGAAAGATAACATGAGCCAGGAACTGAGATTTATTATTAATCTTTGTTCATGGGCCTTGCCTATCAGGCACAGACAGGCTGATGTTTATGACACTGAACTGTGTTTTTTTTTACAGTGAGATTAAAGGCCCGAACGTGGAAGGATTTAGCCGAAAATGGAGGCAGGCCCGGTTCTGTTAGGACCTGGGAAGAATGGGAGGAGCCTGCAGACACAGGCCCTGTGAGGTTCAGATGGAAACGGTGCCAGTGAGTCAGAGATGCTCAGGGCAGTTCTAATTTCCACTGCCCGTTTGTGTATCATCGCTTCCATAAGGGACTTCGATGGATGGGGTCGTGAGAGGGGAGATGCCACTTGCTGCTCAGAAGTTGATATTTTGTCAGAAGTGAGCCCTTGAAGGTTGTTTTCCTGGAAAGCTGGAATGGGTGGACAGACTTTTCTAACCAAGGTGCTTCTCCCTGGGCTCAGGCAGGGGTCCTGCTGGGAGCTGCTTCCTGAGCCAAAGCCCCCAGCCCCGTGAAGCACTGTACTGAGTCCTGTGCGCTCTCACCTAGGCATGAACCTGAATAAGACCGATGGGCACTGTTTGGAGGCACGCCAGGGTGAGCCCCTTGCCCAGCCTGTCCCTGGAGCCTCACAGACCACTTCCAGGAGCATGGCGGAAGCAAATGGTCTGAGAGCCTGAGGGAGGGCGGGGAAGGCTCAGCTGTAAGCATAGGGTAACTTTGCTTCCTCAATGACTCGAGTGGTCCATTTGCGATTTCAAATCCAATAAATGCTCCGAGTGGCCCTGGGTCAGGGATAGAGAGGGGTGACTACTCCCCAGAACGAGGGCTTTTTTCAGACCGAAGGGTGAAAGCCGTCTTGTCAAGCAAACTCATCAGCAGGGCCACGGCTCTGATCACATCCTTTGTTCGGAAGCCACAAGCACTTACTGACAGCATGATAGACACCCTGCTCTCCTATTTCCTGTCTCACTTCTTTCTCCTAATTCCAGGGGTTGGTGGGGGAGGGGAGTGTTCTTCCTATTTTCTTTGACTCTTTTCTCGCTGGAAGCAGTGGATATCCAGACCCTCCTTGCCTGTTCTTAAGGACCATAACCTCTGGACCCCTCTCAGGGAAGGGCTACAAAAGCTGCAGAGGAGGAGAGGGCCATCTGTAGCTCTCCTGCCTTTTTGATGGACACTGTAGGCTTGGTGTGCGGGTGTAACGTTTTGTCCATTCCTTGCCCCACAAAAGAGGCAAGGGAGTTGGGACCAAGTGTCTCGTGGGTCCGCTGTATCTACCCTCATGAAAGCAGTCAAAGTAGTCAGACCTGGCCCACCCCACCCAATGCTGGCTTGCTCATGTGTCTACCATTGGCCACCCTTCTGCGGTCGGTCCCCTCCACTGCCCTGTGAGTGATGTCCACTCTGGGGCCCAAGGCCATTCAGCAAACTGAAGCTTCTCGCCTTCGGGTGAGGCAGTGGGCAGATCTCTGTTTTACGGGGACTGAATCTAATGCAGTTGGAGGATCCTCTTGGGGAATAAGAATTGAAAATATGAAAGAATTAGGTATGAGAGAGAGTATGTAGAGCAGAAAACAAATCCCAAGCTACAAAATTTGAAAAGTTGGCACAAATGTCACAAAAGTAACATAATTTGTTTTTAATTATCTGCCTCAAATACTTAGTAATTTTTTCCCCTAAATCTTTAGGCAGCATCCTTGTTCAATGGAAATTTTGTGATATTTTTAATAGCATAGCAAGATAATTCAGCGTTTATTTTACTCTGGTGTGGCCAAACATTCTTTTTGGTATTACTGATAGTTTGAGAAGCTTTTTTAGCTTCCTGAAGTACTACCCTAGGAAACACAGACAAAAAACACTGGTAGGGGTGCCTGGGCGTCTCAGTTGGTTATCGGACTCTTGGTTTCAGCTCAGGTCATGATCTTGTGGCTTCGTGGGTTCGAGTCCTGCATTGGGCTCTGTGCTGGCAACGTGGAGCCTGCTTGGGATTTTCTGTCTCCTCTTTCTCTGCCCCTCCCCCACCTGGGCTGCCTCTGTTTCTCTCAAAAATAAGTTAATTAATTAATTTAAAAAATCACTGGTAATATCATATAGATGTTTAAGATTCTTGTCAAATTTTGGAGTTTCTTTACCAAGTTTCTTTCCTGTATCCTATGTGAGCTGTGAGATTTGGAAGAATATTCCACAGATTAGCTTCTGGCTCTGTATTTTTTTTCCTCCACCACAAATCACATGATTCTGGTGTTGGGCACAGTAGCAAACAGGACATATTAGGTCCCCTGGCCCTGCATCTCCGTGTCACGACATTGGGTGAACCCATGTGTTGCAGGGTAGAAATATCCCTGAAAGCCAGTCTTACACCAGGACGGTCATCATTAACTCAACTCTGCAAGGAAGTGACTGCAGATCACTTGCACATGTGCTACGAAAGTCTTCCTAAGTGTATCTCCAACTCTTACTTCCCTTGAGCTGGACCCTGAAAGTACTCATGGCCACTCCCCTGCCACTTAACATGATGGGAAGCACGATACAGGGGACATCAGTAGAAACACCCCCAGCCTTAACTGGCTTGCAGCTAAAATATCTTACTTAAATCATGTTCTAGGAAGACATGAAAAGCACCCCTCCTTTTGGCAGGCCCTGGAAGATCATTTAATCAATATTTGTTAATTGCACTGGATGAATAATTTGAAAGCTAAAGGAAACAGATATATTTGATCTGGAGGGGCCCTTGGCAATCCCTGATCGCTCATTTCACAGATATAAAAACCAACGTCCAGGAGACAAGGGATGATTGGCTGAAGGTGACAGCGAGTGACAGAGATGAGGCCAACAGCCAAGACTCTTCTGTCCAGTAGAGTCTTTATATGAACTGTGGCAATTAAAGCCACATCACAAGTCGTCATGGATCAAGGCACGGAACGAGTAGAGGTTCAGGTGTCTAGAAACACCAGGGGCACTTGGCTAACATGTGTTGAAGGTTTATTGTAAAGTGTTGTGGAGAATACTTTGTAAATCCCGATCTCAATTATCATTGCTCTTTTCTCTAGTGTGCGGGACACAGAGCCTCATGCTTAACCACAATACTGTACTGCTCAGGAAGAGCCACTAGGACCTTGTTTGTACTGGTAGATGAGAAGACAGTGGTCTGTTCTGCTCAAGATAGGCTGAGGAGAGCGGGGTGAGCCCTGGATAAGGGCTGTGGATCAGAAGACTGGCCTGACAGACAGTCTAGTCATAGGGCTCCCCAGCCAGGAGTGGGAAGGGGGTCTGTTTTCTCTGGATTGTGAAGGGCATCTAAGTCCAGAATCTGAAGTGTGTTCACTCTGAAGGGAAAGGTTCATGTCCGAATAGGAAGTTCAGGCTCATGCCCCTTAAACCCTGTAGGACAGAGGTGCCCCCACCCCGTGGTGGGGGGATTGTTCAGAGTGGAGGCCAGTGGACAGTACTGTCCATGACATGGGAGAAAAGACAGCTACTTGCAATGAGACTGGCATCATGACAGGAGTGGTCCAGCAAAGGGACCACAGCGGATGTGGAGCCGGGGGGGAGGATCCAGGCTCAGAGGCCGACCTTGGCCTCTCCAAGCCTCTGCTTCTTTGGATCTTAAATGGAAAAAATTGGGGGGACTGAGCTCAGACAATGGTCCTGAGGATTAAATGAAATATTCTCCATAAAGCATATGGCATGTAAAAATGACACGAGAAGGTAATTCAAATCACAGCATTAGTCAACACATAGTGTAATCATGAATTCGGGAATAGAACTTAGTGATTCATCACTTACATTTAATACCCAGTGTTCATCCCAACAAGTGCCCTCCTTAATGCCCCTTGCCCATTTAGCCCATCCCCTCACCCAAGCACCCCACCAACAACACTCAGTTTGTTCTCTGAATTTAAGAGTCTCATATGGTTTGTCTCCCCCTCTGTTTTTATCTTGTTTTTGCTTCCCTTCCCCTATGTTCATATGTTTTATTTCTTAAATTCCACATGTGAGTGAAATCATATATTTGTCTTTCTCTGACTGACTTATTTCACTTAGCATAATACCCTCTAGTTCCATCCACATTGTGGCAAATGGCAAGATTTCATTCTTTTTGATTAGTAATATTTCATTATATATATATATATATATATATATATATACACACACCACATCATTATCCATTCATCCAGCGATGGACATTTGGGCTCTTTCCATACTTTGGCTATTGTCGATAGTGTTGCTATAAACATTGGGATGCATGTGTCCCTTCGAAACAGCACACCTGTATCCCGTGGATAAATGCCTAGTAGTGCAATTGCTGGGTCGTAGGGTAGTTCTATTTTTCATTTTTTGAGGAACCTCCATACTGTTTTCCAGGGTGGCTGCACCAGTTTGCATTCCCACCAGCAGTGCAAAAGTGTTTCCCTTTCTCTGCATCCTCGCCAACATCTGTTGTTCCCTGAGTTGTTAATTTTAGCCATTCTGACAGGTGTGAGGTGGTATCCCACTGTGGTTTTGATTTGTATTTCCCTGATAATGAGTGATGTTGAGCATCTTTTCATGCATCTGTTAGCCACCTGGATGTCTTCTTTGGAAAAGTGTCTATTCATGTCTTTTGAGGCGTCTCTCTTCTAACAGGGGCTGGGCCAGTGGGCTCAGGAGGTTCCTATAGCCCTGTTCTTCTAGAGATGGCAGTGAGGGTAAAGAGAAGGGCAGCCTACATTTACTGAGTGTTTGCTGTGTGCCAGATATGGACTCTGTAGGGGGTTTATATGTTATCCTGTTATACAGCAGTCACCCCATATCTGTGGTTTCACTTTCCATGGTTTCTGTTACCTGTGGTCAGCCCTGGTCAGGAACAGATGATCCTCCTTCTGATGTATCCTCAGAATATGTCAGAATATTAGTAGCCTAATGCTACGTCGCAGTGCCTATGTCATTCACTTCTCTTCATGTCATCATGTAGGGATTTTATCATCTCATGTTATCACAAGAAGGGTGAGTACAACACAGTAAGATTATTTTAAGAGAGAGAGAGAGACCACATTCACAAAGCTTTTATTACAATATATTGTTATAATTGTTCTATTTGATTATTGTTTATCTCCTACATTGCCTAATTTATGAACTAAACTTTATCATAGGTACAAACGTACAGGAAAAAACACAGTATTTGTAGGGAGTATATGTAGGGTGTGGTAATATCCACTGGAGTCTTAGAGTGTATCATCCATGGATAAAGGGGGACTCTTGTCATTAGGTATTCTCATCTCCAGTCGAATGCCTACTAGGTATTCAATCCCCAATACAAAGAAGAAATTGGACGTTAAAAGGAGTAATTTGCTCAAGTGTACAGCTGGTGAGCAAAGATCCAGGACTCAGACTTGTGTCCATGTGACTCTCCAGCCTATAGCTTCTATAGAGCAGGTACAGAAAAGACTGCTGATTCCCTTACATACTCATTTTTTCACAAAATAATCATTGACTCTAACAGGAAAGTAAGTTATAAGGTAACTTACCTTGTCAGGTTCCTCAAAAAAGCAATTGGGATTTTGACTGGGAGTGAGATGAATCTACAGATTTCTTTGGATAGAGCTGGCATTTTCTTTTTTTTTTTTTTTTTTTTAATTTTTTTTTCAACGTTTTTTATTTATTTTTGGGACAGAGAGAGACAGAGCATGAACAGGGGAGGGGCAGAGAGAGAGGGAGACACAGAATCTGAAACAGGCTCCAGGCTCCAAGCCATCAGCCCAGAGCCTGACGCGGGGCTCGAACTCACAGACCGCGAGATCGTGACCTGGCTGAAGTCGGACGCTTAACCGACTGCGCCACCCAGGCGCCCCAGAGCTGGCATTTTCATGATCTTGAAACTTCCCACTCTGGAATATGGATTATTTATTCAGTAATTTAGATGGTTGTTAGATGACACCATTTTATTTATTTATTTATTTATTTATTTATTTAAATGTTTATTTAATTTTGAGAAAGAGACAGAGAGAGAGAGAGAGAGAGAGAGGGAGAGAACATGAGTGGGGGAGGGGTAGAGAAAGAAGGAGAAAGAGGATCCAAAGCAGGCTCTGCACTGAGAGCGGAGCATGATGCAGGGCTCCAACTCACGAACCATGAAGCCATGACCCAAGCCAGAGTCAGTTGCTTAACCGACTGAGCCCCCCAGGTGCCCCAGAAAACACTTTTTAAAAAGGAAGAAAAGATGAACTCAGAGTCATAGATGTCAATGTAAAAAAAAATTCCTGAAAAAGGATTAGTATTTAGCATACATAAAGGACTACTCTAAATCCACACAAACAATCCAATGGAGGAAAAATGGATATAGATAGGCATTTCACGTAGGTGGACACACAGTCAGCAAATCTATGAGGATAAGTTTAATCTTATGGGTAGTCAAGAAAATGAAAATTAAGGCCACCATGGGATGATTTTTTATGCCCATTGATTTATAAAAATTAAGAAATTTGATAAGATCAAAGTTTTGAAATATAAAGGACAGGGACATATACACTGGCATGAGTGTAAATTGATACAAATACCTGAAAAATATTAACTTATAAACTTGAAAGTAAGTTAATACTATGACCCATCAAGTTGTCTATATACCTCAGAGAAACTCCTGTCTTGGGGCACTAAAAATGCATATATAAGGATTTTTTTTAATTAAAAAAATTTCTTTAATGTTTATTTATTTTTGAGAGAGAGACAAAACATGAGTTGGGGAGGGACAGAGACAGAGGGAGACACAGAGTCCGAAGTAAACTCCAGGCTCTTAGCTGCCTGCACAGAGCCCGACCCCATGAACTGTGAGATCATGACCTGAGCCAAAGTCGGTGGCTAAACCAACTGAGCCATCCAGGTGCCCCACAAGAATGTTTTAATAGCTTTTGTGATGGCCAAAACAAGAGAAAACTAAATGTCCGTCATAGAAAAATATACAGATAAAAAGCAGAGTATAGTCACTTAGTGGAAAATTATACAGCTGTGAAAACAAACTACCTAATGCTGTCAACTGACATGTGAGGATGGGTGAAAATGAAATTCTGAAAACTTCAAGGTCAGTAACGTAAGATGATACCGCTTTTACCAAGCTCAAAGCCAAGCAAAACTAAACAGTAAACTGTTTAGGAATACATACACACATGGGTCAAATTATTAAAAAAATGAAACAAGAGAAGAGAAGCACAAACTTAGGAGCAGTGGCTCCCCCGGGGGCAGAGGTAGGGCAGTGGGGGTGGGGGACACGTGAGGATTCCACCTGTTATTGGTCATGGTATTTTCTGAAGCTGGAATCAGAGGTACTCATTTCACAAATCTGCTTCGTAACTCTGGGAAACACTGTATCTGTGAATATACTATCAATTATTACATACTCTAAATAGCCATGTCCTCCTACACCTTGCTCTTGATACATAATGACGCTTTTCATAAATATTAATCGAAGGAGAAGAAAAAAATAAAATGCTGAGAACAGCTTCTGGAGGGGGGGATCCTATGTGTCAGTCTTTTCTCTCACCTGCCTGCACACACGAAATAGTGTGTTATAGGTGAGGAACATCAACTTGTAAGAGCAGGAAGGAGGTCTCCCCTTCCCCACACTCAGATGTGGACCTTCTCCTGATCCTTATTTCCAGTTCTCATCTTATTTATGACTGTGGCCATTCCCCTGAGCCCAGGGCTTCTTCGTTTTTTCCAGAATGATCTCTAAGGCCTTGTAGGAAGTGGAGGGGGTAGTCACTGGATGGGGTTGGATGGGGTCCTGGGGTCCACAGCCCCACCATTTCAGGGTCAGAGAAGAGAACTATGGCACTTCCGCCTCCCCACTCCCCCAGCTTGGGTGTCTGCACTTGTGTCCAAGGTCCGAGGCCTTTGCCCTGCTCCGTCCAACCTTCCGGCTTCCGAGGGAGGGCGATAACCTCCACTGTTGCGCCCTCTCCTCTTTGTCCTCGTCGTTTTACCTCCTTAACAATGCCTTTTCTGCCATGTCAGTGGCATTTGAGGAAGTCAATCCTCTGAGTTCAATTCACCAATCCCACCAACTAACTTTGTTTTATTGGAATTTGACTTTTATTTTAGAGACGGAACAGAGAACAGGTATTCCAGCCCCCTGAATCATCCGGGAGCTTGGGTTCTGTTCTGTTGTGGAGGTGTAGGAGGGAGTAAACCGAAGGCCTTTGGTGCCTGACTGTGTCTGGTGGGGTAGGCTCCGTCCGTCCCTCGGCCATTCCCAGGAAGAAGTCTGGGTTCCGCAGAAACATTGCTGAAGTAGCCGTGACGTCATGGCTTTTGAACATCAGCAACAACTTCTTCTTCCTCTTCTCCTTCTCCTCCTCCTTCTTCTATAGCTTTAAACTCTAGGATGTTGATAATCAGTGTTCAATTTGCTTTCTGGTTTCCCAGTGATGAGGCAGATATAACATGCTTATCAAAGGGATTACTTTTTGTACTTTATATACCAATTTATCTCTTTCAGGCTAGAGTGGATTCATTGAGTCTGTCTTAAAAGATTAAATTATTTTATTCCTTTACATTACAAGGGGCGACACCTGGCTTCTCATGACAATGGCACCCAGTCAAGCGGAACCTCCTGTGTCTGCCACCTCCTCATGTACCATGCATGTGGTTGAACATTTTAGGGCAACAGGCAAATGCAGAGCTCGAGTTAATTTAGAAAATATCATGCGTAACCTGCCCATTATTTTCCTAACCCCAAACAGGCAAGAAGGATGCAAGCCATGAGCACGTGATCTCGGCTGTCAGAGTAAAGAAACCAGCAGCCAAGAGGTGCTAGTAACTCACGATTATTGACGACAAAGCAACTTAGTGGGGCCTCTGAATAAGTTTAGGTGTTTTTTTTGAGCTCCTATTTTAAAATTGAACATCATTGAAACAAACCGTTTAAAGTGATTGTTTTTGTAATACGTTATGAGTATACTGGAAAGTTGAAACAGAAATGCCCCTGGAGAGCAGAACTGTCGACGCAGTGGACAAGGTTATAAAAAGTGTAGCTGTCATATCCTTCTTCTAAGTTCTACAGCTACACTAATGCTATTTTCCCAGTGACTGACTTTAATCAAATTCTCCCGTCTCCTTCTGACCTCAGTGCAACCATCTTCATAACCCAGGTGAAGAGACGAGCATCTAATTAAGATCACATTCATACTTGAAATCTCTCTGCCCAGTGGGGAAAGATAATATTGTCACTCAGTGTTTGGGGCGGATAATATTAAATGCTTTTCCCCATAGGCGATGTAGTTGAATCAGGGCCTCATCCAAATTTGTAGAGACTTTAGCATCTTCGGAAGGGAGACAGCCAGGCATGTTCCCAGGGAGTCAGTGGCAGAGCTGTCTGAGTTTTTCATGACCCTTTCTCCTCTGTTCAGAAAACAGGCTTGGCTACCCACAGTGACCTTGAGATATCACGTTTATCAAGGAGGAATTTACATATAGTAAAATTCGGTCTGTTTTGGTGTTCAGTTCTGTGCATTTTGACAAATGTATACCGTTGTGTAACAAATCACCCCCTTACCCTCGAAAGGTCTCTCTTGCCCCTTTGTAGTCAATCCCTTTCTTTTCTCCCCAGGCCCTGGTAACCACTGACCTGTTTTTGTCCCTATGGTTTTGACTTTTTCAGAAAGCCATACGAATGGCATCACACAGCCTGTCGCCTTTTGTATCCGGCTGCCTTTACTTGGCATAATGACATTGAGATGCATCCATGTTGTTTCAGAGCATTAGTTCTTCCCTTTCTTTCTTTCTTTGGTAGTATTTTATTGAATGACTATACCATATACAGGTCTTTGTGTGGATATATGTTTTCATTTCTCTACAGTAAATTCCTAGGAGTGAGATTGCTAGGACACATGGGTAGGTGTATATTTACTTTTATAAGAAAACATGGACATGTGTTTTCCAAAGTAGCTGAACCATTTTGCATTCCTGTCAATGTCAGGAGAGTTTCAGTTTCTCCATATACTCACCAACTCTAGGTATCGTCATAAAAAAAATAATGGTCATTCTAATATGTGTGTAGTATTATGTCACCGTGGTTTTGATTTGCATTTCCTTAATGATACTGAGCATCTTTTTATATGCTTATTTGCCAAATAGATCTCTTCTTTGGGTGTCAGTTTGCATATTTTTATTGTCATTTAAAACTTGTTTTGGGGGCACTTGGGTGGCTCAAGCCTCTGACTCTTGATTTCAGCTCGGGTCATGACCTGGGGGTTCATGGGTAGAGCCTCCTGTCTGACTTTGCACTGACTCCACAGAACCTGCTTGGGATTCTCAGTCTCCCTTTCTCTCTGTCCCTCCCCCAGTCACGTGCACTGTGTCTCTCAAAATAAGTAAGCTTTTTAAAAAAAAAAAAAAAACACCTTGTTTTTTCTTTATTTTTCCTAGTATAGAGTTTTGAGAGGTCTTTATGTATTTTGGAAGTTAGTCCTTTGCAGATACGTGTTTTGCAAATATTTCCCCTCTGTCCACGCCTTGTCTTATCTGTCTTTAGGTTATTTTAATTTTCTTGTTTACAACTAGCAGTATATGTGCATAGTTTAAGAGGTTTGAGAGAATATATAGTGAAGAATAAGTCTTTCCCATGAATACTAGCGATCCAGTCCCTCTTCCCAGAAACCATCGCTATTACCAGATGGTTTTGGAGACAGGGAAGGGAAGAGAGTATTCTCTAGAAAGTTATCTTTGGCAATTACAAAAATGTGTATCTGGAGTCTTCTTTTGCGTCAGGACATGGAGGTATGTGCTCCACGCTGTTCCGCATCTTGTACTTTTCACTGATCAGTTCATCTTAACACTCGTGCCGTATCATTGCACGCGGAGAGAGCTCATTCTTTGTAATGGCTGAAGAGTTTTCCAGTGCGCGTGCGCGTGCACCGTCATTCCTGTAATTTGCCCCCTACTGGTTTCTAATCTTTTGCTATTATAAACAACGCGGCAGTGAGTATGTTAATACAGTAATAGCTGTCATTAGGAGTACCAAAGTATTAGGGTGTATGCATTTTTAATTGGAAAGTTACTGTTTCATTTCCATTGTGACGGTTGAACCAATGTAAACTCCTACCAGCAATATATGAGAATGCCTGTTTTCTCCACATCCTTTCCAACTTAGGTTTAATTGGTTTTAATTTTTGCCAACTTTATAGTGGAAATATGTTAGTTTTTAATTTCATTTCTCTTATTATTAATGAGATCATCGTTATCCATTGTAGTTCTTGATTTGTGAGCTATTTCCAGCTCTTGTCCATTTCAGATGGGCTTTTTACTCTTTTTCTTATCGGTTTAGAGTTGTTTGCAGATTCAAAGAAATTAGCACTTTGCTTTATGAGTTGAAAAAAATGCATTACTAGTTGTTTCTCTGGTGATTTCATTTATAGTGATGTACCTTGAAGACATGTCCATTTTTAAAATTTCAGCTTAAGCGTGGGAAGATGATGAATTAAGATGATCACTAAAGATCGCTAAAGAGAAGTAGAGTGATCTTGGCACGTCAAGTCTCCACATATTGAGCGTGTGTCACAAGTAATTGTTATCAATAGAACCCTGTTCTATTAATTATAATTAATTATCTATATAATAAACCCTATTAATCGCGGATGATTTAGGGTTTCAGCACTCGAGGAGATTCAAGATCATATACAGAATAGTCTACTCTGAGGCCTGCACTTCTCTGAATGGCAGAAAACTGGGTTGAGAACACAATGGCATCCGGCCGGCCCACAAGGCTTACAGTTCCACACATTTGGAGCCTTTGGTGCTTGGAGAAGCAGCATCCACTGGGTGTGTTTTTACTGAAAAAGTTTTGATAACTTTTGCCTCGATCTCAGTGAAGCAACAGGCACTGAGTAAGTCACTGAAGGAGAGGCACAAGCCAGCAACGTGTGCCCTCTCAGAGCAGTCAGAGGTGATGAGTGTGGACTGCAGCCCAAGGCAGGCAGACCCCGGAGTTCTGGGCATCATCATGGAGAGGCCTTCTTGACCAGTAGGTGTGGGGAGAGGCCTCATGTTGGGGGCATAATGGGCTCTGGTACTGTGGGGAGGACTGGGGGAGGCAGGGGAGCTGGCGGGGGGGGGTGTCACCTTTCAAAGAGTAGAGAACTTTGATAACTAGATGTGGCCATCCTTCTTAGAGCCAGTCTATGGAAAATAAGCGTCACCCCCTTAGAGTTTGCTACAAGTTGTTTTTCATCAAATCTTGTCACCCCAATTTTTTTGGCCTCCCTGGGTGCTCTAAATTTTGTTCTAAATGGGACTCAGACTCTGAAGAAAGTTTCCAAAAGCTCTGAGCCCCGTCAGCATGGTCTGTAATCAGCATGTGCCTTGCCAGTTGATGAGGTGAGCCACACGCCCCTGACACATGGCAAAGAGCCAGTCACATTGTCCCGGTTGCTAATTCCCTGCTAGCTTTTACTCAGCACCTAGTTACAGTAAAGACATCAAGCTTTGTGAAACAGAAGGTTAAATTTCCCAGAATGAGTCTATGGCCCATAGAGAGGCTTTGCCCAAGTTTCTTGGAATTAAATTATAATATATCCCCAAATGTAAGGAGAAGATCCCTCCTCCTCCCACTCAAATTATCCTATGGAAAGAAGGGAATTACCCCCTATTCAAATCCTTACAAATCCTCTTCTATTACTGCTGGGCAGTTTCTTAGTTTGAACAATAAGTACTGTGTGGGAAAGACACATTAGCTTTAATTGATCTCAGTCGATTCAGGTTGGGATGCCTGTAGAGGTCACCAGAAGGAATTAGTGAGAGGGAGAGGGAGGGGGAGAGAATATTAATACAGGAATAGTAATTATCCTTAGGGAAAATTTTTCACTTTTTCAAGTGCCATTAATTGTAAACTACCTTTTGAAGGATCCTTAAACAAGAAATATTCGGGGGACGCCTGGGTGGCTCAGTTGGTTAAACGTCCGACTTCGGCTCAGGTCATGATCTCACGGTTCACGGGTTCAAGCCCCGCAGTGGGCTCTGGGCTGACAGATCAGAGCCCGGAGCCTGCTTCGGATTCTGTGTCTCCCTCTCTCTCTGTCCCTACCCCGCTCGCGCTCTGTCTCTGTCTCTCAAAAATGAATAAATGTTAAAAAAAAATTTGAAAAAATATTCTGTCAGGTCACTCCAGGAAACCTGGGCGAAATCAGTGCCCTGATGTTGGGCCACTGGATATTTGTAGCTTGAGATAAAAATCAGAGTGAGTGTATCATTCAAGGTGTAGAGGAGTTCATATCTTCAACAACTTAAATTAAAGGGAGGTTGACATCTCTGGAAAATGGCATGTGATGGCTCAAAAACAGGTTCCAGGGATGCTAGAGAGATGATGAAGCATGTGGGCAGTTTGAATAAAATTATGTTATGACATATTTTTAGAGAGGGAAGAAAGCAATCTTTTAAGAATAGTATCTTATTCTGTGATCTGCGAGATTTAAATTATCTATGCACAACTAAATTGTAACTGGAAACATTACAAGTTTATTGCACGAATTAATGACATATTAAAATCTTCACATTACGAACATGGAGTGTGGTCCCCTTATATTCAGAAATTTACAGTAAAAAGATGGAGCACTTTTTTTTTTTTCGTATAACATTTACAGAGTCCATAGGCGGGAGTAGAATCAGGAGAAAAAACCCAATTATGTTCATGATCTCCAATCCATGAAATAGAGCAATAGTGCCTAATTCAGAGAGAGAAGTTTCGATGTCAGTGCCCAGAACATGGTATGCTCTGTACATGCTAGCTATAGAAAATCATCATCCTCGTTACCTCATGTTGGCTCTGCTAGTTTTTAAGTTCAGTAATTCTTTTTATGATTATAAAAGCAGTTCTGTTGATCCTCATTATTTACGAATGCACTTACTTGCTGAAATTTATTTGTAACCCCAGACCAGCACCTTCAGCATGGCCACGGGCACTAGGGGACACGCACAGAGCGGCAGGACATCTGACCTGCCCAGTGCACATGTTCCCAGGTATGTTGAACATAGCTCTGTCTTCTTGTTTCAGTGCCCATACCATAAGCAAGTTCCTTTTGAAGTCTATTTGGTCATGTTTTCCACATTTTTGTGCTTTAAAAAAAAAGTTTATTTATTTCTTTTGAGAGAGAGAGAGAGAGAATACAAGTGGGGAAGGGACAGAGAGAGGGAGAGACAGAATCTTAAGCAGGCTCCACTCTGTCAACGCAGAGCCCGACGTGGGGTAGGGGCACTGGGACTCACGAACTGTGAGATCATGACCTGAGCCAAGATCGAGAGTTGGAAGCTTAACCGACTGAGCCAGCCAGGCGCCCCTCTTGTGCCTTTTTGATTTTGCTGTTTAAAGTGGCGCCCGACGCCTGAGTGGCTCAGTCGTTAAGCCTCTGACTTCAGCTCAGGTCGTGATCTCATGGTTGGTGAGTTCAAGTCCCACCTTGGGTGAGCTCGAGCCCTGCTTTGCACGAGCTTAAGCCCCACCCTGGGTGAGCTTGAGCCCCATTCTGGGTAAAACAGGAGCCCCGCTTTGGGTGAGCCCCACTTTACCTGGGACCCTCTCTTTCTCTCTCTCTGCCCCTCACTCACTTGCACCCTCTCTCTGTCTCTCAAAAAATAAAGTAAAATAAAATGGCGTGCCAAGGGAATGCTGAACTGCCGTCTAGTGTTCCTAGGGGCAAGAAGGCTGTGATGTGCCTTACAGAGAAAATATGTGTGCTAGATAAGCCTCATTCAGTCACGCCTTAGAGTTGGTGGCAGTGAGTTTAATGTTTGTGCATCAGCAATATATATTAAATAACGTGTCTTTACATAGAAGCACACATAAAACACGGTTATGTATTAATTGGTGGACAAAAATGTGACCAGAGTCTTATAGGAATGAAACCTTTCTGTTCCCTTGGAGCAGGGGTTCAGCATCTGCTAATTCAGTGTCCCTGGCTACTTTATAGAACATAATTGCCATGGATAATGAGTCTTGACTATATATGTGGAACATTCTGTTTGGTGACCTGCATTTTGCTTATCAATATATCATAAGCATTTTCATGATTTTAAGGTTATTTTCTAAAACTCAGCTCCTGGGTAATTTACCATCATAAAACTGGGATGAGACGATGCAGACATTTTACTTTAGGCCAAAGCAGTGAGGAAATTAGTGGGAGAAAACTGCAGTTGCCGGGTGCATGAGGTCAGGTATCTAGGTATCTCAAAACGTGAAAGGAAGTTTTCACCTTCATCCAGATGTTTGACAGGATGCTGATATCAGCTCTCTTTGAGGTCATATTTATTTGGTTGCTAACACAACACCTTTCATTAACTTATTTATTACAGGAAGGAAGGAAAGTAAAGACCTTGAGGAAAGTACAAAGTCTACCCACACGAGCATTTCCTAATGAGCGTTCTGCAGAAAACAAGTTCCACAAAGCGTTGGTAGGTGTTATTCGAGGGGTGCACTTCGAATTTGCAATCACTGTGAGGCTCCAGGGTGAGGAATGTCTTCTGACTCTACTTCTGCAAACTTCATCTGATGCGCCTGTGAGGTGAGAAATTGAAGCACACTTATTTTAGGGGATTTTTCCTTTTTCCCAGCCTACTTGTGAAGGCTGCAGGGAACTCATACAAATTGGAACGCTTGGGGAGGACTCTCTGGATAGTGCACACGGAATCCCACTGCTGTGCTCGGTTTCCAAGCCAGCGTGGCACCCTGTGGTGGTGGTGGGGACCGCAGCCTCCTGTTGCCATTTGGCTCTTGCCCAGGTTTAGCTGCTGAAGCACAGCATCCATCCCTGGATGCCCACCATTGTCCCCTTGCTGGGGACCCGCCCTGCCTTAGGACAGGAACTCCAAACCACAGGCCCCCTCCTGTTTAGAAAATCTCTTTTCCCCCAAGACCAGCTGCTTCAGCCCTCTCGCCTCCAAAGCCCAGAGCCCCTTCCACTTCTTGGAACAATTAATATGAAAATATTTGAACTCGGCCTTGATCATGCAGAGCCATCCCCTGCACATTGGTAAGGGGATGCTCAAGTCAAAAGTTTGCCAAAGCAGTGGATTTATGCATTTTGTAACCTCTTGGAGTCTTGAATATGCTAGATGCCTTGTGGGTCACCAGGAGGAGGATGGAGCTGGGAAATGTTTTAAACTAGGGAGCCCTTGGGTTGTGGAATACCTCCTGGGGTTGGTTCTTGGTTGAGTACAGTGGGAAAATCAAGGTGATAAATGGCTTCCGAAGGCCGTGAAGTTGGCTGGTGATCAATTTCCTCTCCTGGGGCCAACTTCCCCAGCAGAAGATGAAACCATTTAGTCCACATCCTTCATAGGTTTGGTTGTGAGAAATGGTGTCCTCTGAGGCTTGCTCTGTTGGTCTCCATTTAGGAAGCCTGGAACATGTAGTGGGGGCTCCAGGTCAAGCTTATAAGGAAGTGAGACTCTGGGGACAGGCCTAGGGCTTGGGCCTGTGGAACAGGGAAGATCTGCTACCCCATGTGATGTTGGCCTTGAGCCACAGGGACCTCGGGGACCTAACGGCCTGCCCTTTAGAACCACTGGGAATTAAGAGACTCTCCTTGTAAGACGGACAGTGCCAGCTAACACTGTGTCCACACAAAGCCCTTCCTTGACCAGAGTGGTGTTCCCCTTTGGAGTGAATGCATGGGGCGGCACTCACAGGCTGGGGCTGTGACTTCTGTCTAAGAAATGGGAGGCATTCTGTGTGTTGGGGAAATCCACACTTTCACACCTGCCATGCCCAAAGCAGGCGGTGGGTGCATCTTCCAAAAAGACATCTCATTTTTGTTACTTAGTGATCCTCAGTCTCAGGCTGAGCAGAGAAGCCTGATGCCCCACGGATGCTCCCACTGGCCTGTGTGGAATGAGCTTCTTTCCACCACGGGTACAGGCTCTGCTGCCCAGAACAGAGGTCTGACCTGTGTCTTATTCTACCAGTTGAGGTGAGAGTGTGCTGCATCATCCTGGAGGGATTCTGAGGGTCCTCTTGTGCAGGGATGCTGGAGCTAATGCAGAGATGTCCCTTGGCCAAATGGGTTTGTGTCTTTAAGATGTAGAGAGTGGGGGTACTTGAGTGGCTCAGTCAGTTAAGCGTCTTACTTCGGCGCAGGTCATGATTTCACAGCTCATGAGTTTGAGCCCGGCATCAGGCTCTTTGCTGACATTTCAGAGCCTGGAGCCTGGAGCCTGCTTCAGATTCTGTCTCTGGCTCTCTCTGTCCCTCCCCAGCTCACACTCTCACTCTCTCTCTCTCTCTCTCAAATATAAATAAAAAAACATTTAAAAATTAAAAAAAAAAAGATGTAGAGTGTAATTAATGCTCTCCTGTTTCCCTCCTGTGAGCCACTCCCCACCCAGCTTCACATTCCGTAGCTTTTCCTTCATGGATTATTTGACCCCAGACATGGGAGACCTGTATAATTTTGATCATTTGAAGCCTGTGAGTAATGTTTGGTACTCACTCGGTGCTATGTTGGCCCCAGTTACCCATTTCACTTTACTTCCGATCATGCTGAATGAAATGGTGGTATTATAGCTATCGTTTTGCAGTTGTGCTCTGCACTTTATAAGCTGACTGCTGCATGTTCTACGTACAGGTTATTTTGAAAAATGAAAATCAGCTTCAGGGGCCACCTGGCTGACTCAGTGGTTAATTGTCCACCTCTCGATTTTGGCTCGGGTCGTGATCTTGCACTTTGTGGGATCAAGCCCTGCGTTGGGCTCTGCGCTGATAGTGAGGAACCTGCTTGGGATCCTCTCTCTCCCTCTCTCTCTGCCCCTCCCCACTCACACTCCATCTCAAAAGAAATGAATAAACATTAAAAAAAAATCAACTTCAGAAGGCTTCATCTGTAAAACAGAGATTAGCATAAATCTGACAGAAAAGTCCAAGAAAACATTCAGCGTGATGGGAAGGCTAATATCCCACCTCTGCAAACTTCGTCATATCTACATTTTTCTACAACGGTCCAATCTCGACACTCCTTGCTGTCCAGGCCTGAAACACATTCACTGGGCGTAATACCCAGATTCCTCCTTTGAACCACTAAATTGTGTCACCTGGTCTATTTGGGGGTCTGACCAGTGTTAAAGGGTCTGTCTGTGTCAGTGTCCATCAGAGGTTCCCCAGGAGACCAGGGGGAGAGAGTTTGGGCTTTCGTGAGTGGTAGACACAATTCTGAACTTGATGCTGGGAATCGGAAGTCTGGTACCTAATCTTGCCACCCCCTGGCTTAATGATCTTGGGCGTGTCACGTGACCTTTCCAGGCCTCCATATTTTTCCTCTTTAGGGTCATTGTGAGGATTAGAAGATGATCCATGAAAGTGGGCATGGCATCAGACCTGTTCCTGAATGGATGGTACCTGTATCCCTATTTACACACCCTGTATGGGCCTCAGTTTTCTCATATGTGCCCCGGGGATCATCATTTCTGCTCGACCAACTTTTCAGAGGTGATGTCAGAATGAAACAAAACTCTGCCCAGGGAAGTGCTTTGCAGGAGACGGTACAGCATCACTCATGTTCTGTGTCTTGGGTGCTCGATTTCCAGAATCCCACACAGTTCAGGGGGCTTTGGCCTGACAGGTGTGCATGTTAGTTAAAGAGAATGCTTCTGCTTTGTGGAGGCTGCTCCTTTCCCAATTCCTCTTGGTGGCTGGAAGATTGTTGGCTGCACGGTCTGGATGCAGAGAACCTTGTCCAAGATGAGAAACAGCCGAGCTGGGTCGTGGCTCCCAGCCTCTCCTTTTTGAGTCAAAGAAGAAATGATGAATCATTTGAGGCAAAGGAAAAATGATGAATCCCCATGCAGTGCCTTAAGAGACTAGCCTTTGTTTAGCCTTGGTGCCGTCTGTGTGTCTACAGGGGCTCCTTCTCCGTTCTTGGGTGCGTGTGACTTTTGGAGAGGGACAGGAAAGGAGATGGGGTGGGGCAGTCAGGGGCCACAGGGCCTGCCTTGGGAAGGTGTGGCGTGTGGAGCAAATGCACGTACACACCTTGCCTCCCCGTGGGCCACATCATCCTGGGAGGAGTTTGCCAAGAATGTGTCTTTACACCTTCCTAGCTGTGAATCTTGAGAAAATTACTCTTTGATCCCTGGTTTCCCCTGTTTCCGATTTGGGCAGCCATGTCTACCCAGCGTGCTTGTTGTTGGAATTAAATCTGAAACTGTATGTGGATGAAGGTGAGAGCCGTTTTTGTAAACTTCAAAGTACCAGCCTGGTTAACATGCTTCGTCGTCATCTTCGTCAAGGTCCTAAGGAGGAGGTGCAAGGGAATTATCCTCACCTTTCTGTCTGCCTGGGCGAAATCCAAACCTGCTTATGGGTCAAGAGAGCCAAGTTCCGAGAAGCAGTCCTTGGAAAGGAAGCTGTTGGCAGCTGACTGATTACCAGGGAGGAAAACAAAAATTTGCAATGTTGTTGCAAAGGATGGGGTCCAGGGTCCTGCTGTGTGGGGGTGCAGAGGGGTGAGACCTCTGAGGAGCCTGTGAGGTCCAGAGGCTTCTCCAGAATGAATGCTCAGGGACTTCTGCACCCGGGTAAATCAACCAAGCACTGTGTTGTTAACGTCAGCAAAGTTATTCTTGTACCTTGTGCCTATGTACTTACTTCAATCTACAGAGAAAACGAGGGATCCCAGTGCCTGAAGAAAAAAATGGTTCTGTAATCTATGAAGTCAAATCACAGTTGATAGCAGAAAGTGACACGAAACGGGAACTAGGAGAAATGAAGTTGCAGGGTATAGATTTCGTCCGACTAAATTAGAGGTAAGCAATACCCGCTTCTCTCTTAGGGCCCACGCTCCAAATACAACGGATGCTTGTTGGGGTGTGTGGTTTTTTGTCGGCCGCACTCTGATGTGTCAGGTACGGCGGGCCACAGGGTGAGCATCAGGATGGAAATAATAATTATTTTTTTACAGCAATGTCTTCTTGAGCTTCAAAGAGAGAGGCCTCTCTCCTTGCGCATACAAATATCAATTTGGGAGCTGAGGAAGGTAATTTTCACATGCAAATGCGTGTAAGTTGAAATGAGCAGAGGCAATGAACAGACTGTTAAAGAAACGCAGGCTTCCTTGTCTTCCGGTACAAAGGAGCAAAGGGCTGGAGAGAAGCAGTGACTTCTTGAAGGAGGAGAGGTACGTACCTAGTGAGTTTCTATGCTCACCTCCCTAGAACGCGTCTCTGGTTTCCATGGAGCTTTCCAAGAAGTGCTTTATTGAAGTGTTTGGGTAAAGCGTTTTATTATTTTCTTGGCAGAAAATACGGGCCATCCACTGTGAAGTGAAATATGTGAGTGTGGAGTCCCAAATGACGTCAGAACCTACTCGTCTGCCTCCTGGCCGCGTGGCCTCATCACAGGGTGCTGTCGGGATCAATGGGAGTCCACTGTGAGGTCCTGAGGGGACCGCGGTGGACCACCAGCCACAAGCCCAAGGGAGAAGCAGCAGGTGCCACTGCATTTTCTAAAACATCACTTTCTATGCTAATCCCTCATTCAAGCATCTCTCGTAGGGCTCTCCCTTCCCAAGTCACACCAAGACTCTGGAGTCCACGGATAACAGGGAGCTGTCTGCCACCAGAGTCCGAGAATGCCTTCTGGCCCAGAACCTCTGCCATTCCAAGCCATCCTTGGAACACTGGAACTTTCCCAAGCTGCCAGAGCCCTGTGTGCCTAGATGAACCTCAGTCACTCTTTCTTTTGCTTGCGCTGGTTTGCAGAACAAAAGGAGCTCTTCTGTCCTCCTCCCCTTCCACACGTATACTGTTCTCCCCACCACCACCAGCTTCGGCCAGGAAATCCTCCTTTTACACTTTGATGTGTCTGATCAAGACACTGCTATTTCCGAATCTCTCCCCGGGATCCTTTGGGGGATAGATGCCTGGAGGCCTCACAGGAAGACTCTGCCTTTGCCCTGTCCAGTTCCTCCCCGGGCACTGTGAGCATAAGCTAGTTATCTGCTGGACCACCAGAGGGATGGGAAAGGCAAGAAGAAATTAATTAACATTCCACCATAACCTGATGCACCTTCGTATGTGTGGAGAGTCATTGCCCACGTAATGAGGGTAACTGCTCTTCCTTGCTTGCCATCCTTGAACAGGTAGTTAAAAGACTCCCCCTGACCCCTTCTTTCTTTCTTTTTTCAAATAACAGTCAACTGTGTTAAGTCACACATTAAAATAATAACAGATTGGACATGGTAGGAATATTTTGTCAACTCCAAAATGTAAAGAATCATACAACATCACCTTTTTTCCCAACCCTGACCCTTTTAACTCTGTGATTCTCTGAGTCTGCAAAGAAGGAACAACCGATCCCTACTCTGGCCCTCTGACACCTCTACTTAGCATCTTCAAAAGTTTCGGTGGTGCCATTTTGGATGGATTCATGCACAAGGGGTTTTAAATGTACATTCCAACAAAATGTCATGGTAATCTTAGGGAAGGGCTATTGAGAAATATACCCCTGCAACATTTCCCACATCTTCTTCTTTTGGTAGCCTAAAAATAGCCAAGAGGATTTCACTAGAATATTGAAAACTCTGACCACAGCAGAAAGAACAGAAATTGAATCAGAAGATGTCTAATCTCTGGGCAGGGGCAGAAGGGGCTCTCTCCTTTTGTGCTTTGTCACCCATGATCACTAAAGCCGTTGCCAACTGCCAAACCCTTAGCATTGGTGAGGAGACACGTGACAAGTCGAAGCTAGTTTTCTCTTGTAGAGAAAGAAACTGTTGTTTCCTTTTCTCCCCCCCCCACCCCAAAGTTATTCCAATACAAGACCCTCCTAGTAACACTCAAGGCTCAGTAGCCATCAGGAAGCTGCTTGGCTCAGCTGCTTGGACCTTGTCCCAGGGAGGTCAGCCCATCTTGGTTTGGCTTTGTAGGAGTTTCTGAGCTCAGAGATTTTGGTTATCTCACAGACCTTTCTAGTGATAAAAGGAGGCTTCGGGTGACAGAAGCCTAGCTGGACATTGGGTCAACTGACTTCTAGCTGTGACCCCAGCACTGACCAGCTGTATAACTGGGAGAAGCCTTTAGCGTCTCCAGCCCAGTCTTTCATAGGTGAAAAGTGAGTTTATATAGATGCCACAAGCCCTTTGGATTTCACTTTCAGTGGTCTTTCAGTCAAAAGAACATGATACAAGGGAAGATGGAGTAAATGTACTGTTTCTATTCTTCCACTAAGTCTGGTAAATACTTTGGATGCTATATACGAAACAAGCATAAGATGACCCCAAAAGGTGGAGAAAAGGGCATTTCAGCTAAGGACTTTGAGACCTAAGGAATGACTTGTTGGTGAGCTTCCTGGGTTTTCTTTTTGCCCCAAACATTCCATAGTTGGAGCTGAAGATGCCAGTCACCTGGAAATGCAGAGGGAATAGAAAAGAAAAAAAAACTTCAAGAAAAGCCTAAGGACCAGGAAATAAGCAGCCTAGTAAGACAAAAGATTTTCTGACAATAACCACTCTTCTCCACCCAAACATCATGGGAAAAACTACAATTCCACTCTTAGCTACACCAGCAAAGACTAGGGGAGTGGACTTCCACACTTGCAAAGCTCTAGTGAGGTACCCCGACAGCCCCGCATGGTGGTGTCAGAAAAGGCCCAAATAGAGAGCCAGGACTTTCATCCCCTGTGGTAATGATCTCCCACCCCATCGCAGTGTCAGTGGACACCGTATGGGGAGCTAGAACTCCCACTTCCCACGTAGCAGTTGTGATGGGCCCTCCCCACCTTGTGTGTCAGTGCAGGCCAAGTGAAGAACTCAGACTTATATCTTACCTGGTGGTAAGAAGATAAACCAATCTGTCTCTTGCCAAACTGAAATCAAAGAAAACCAGCTAAGGTGGAAGGTTGAAATAAAACCCAGAGTCTCAGGACTAATACAGAATGCCCAGAGCTCAATAGAAAAATCACTTATACCAAGAACCAAGAATTTCTCAAGTTGAATGGGAAAAGAAGCAATCAATAGATGACAACAACAAGTTGACAGAGATATTGGAATTTGCCAAAAATTTTTAAGGGGTCACAATTTTAATAATTATGAACATACTCAAAATTAAAAAAAAAAACACAGAAAGCCTCAGGAAAGAAATAGAAACTCTCAATTGAGAAATAGAAGATATAAAGAGGAACCAAATGGAAATTGTAAGGATGAACAATACAACTAATTGAAATAAAAATCTCAGTGGAGGGATTCAACAGCAGAACAGAGGGGACAGAGGCATAAGTGAACTGGAAGATAGAAAACTAAAAATTATGCAATCTGAGCAACTCTGATAAAAAATAAACCTCAAAGAATTGAAAAAGAACAGAGCTTCTGGGATCTGTGGGATTATAACAAAAGATCAAACATTTGTGTTATGTGTTATGGAAATCCAGGAAAGAGAAGAAAAAAAAGGTAGGACTGAAAAAGTACTGTAAGAAATGTTGCCTAGAACCTACAGATCCAAGAAGCTGGGGGAAAAAAAACATTAAAAAAAAAAATCCAGAATAGGACAAACCTAAATAAATCTACACTAAGACGCTACATTAAACATTGTACACTACATGTACATTGTACATTGTACATATGTACATGTACATACATTGTAAACGCTACACTACATTAAACATGTGAAAACTAAAGGCAAAGAACAATCTTGAAAGCAGCCAAAGAAAAATGACACATTGTCTATAAGGGAAAAACCAGTGGAATAACAGTGGATTTCTCACAAAAACCATGGAGGCCAGAAAGAAGTGGCACAATATAGGGCTGAATGAGAAGAATTATCATCCCATAATCATATAGCTGGCTGAAATATCCTTCAGGAATGAAGAGAAAGATCAGAAGTAAACTAAAATAATATTTCTTTTTTAATGTTTATTTCATTTTGAGAGAGAGAGAGAGCAGGGGAGGGGCAGAGAGAGAGAGGGGGACACAGAATCTGAAGGAGGCTCCAGGCTCTGAGCTATCAGCACAGAGCCTGATATGGTACTTGAACTCGCAAATGGTGAGATCATGTCCTGAGCTGAGGTCAGATGCTTAACTGACTGAGCCACCCAGGTGTCCCTAAAATAGTCTTTCACCAGCAGATCTACTCTAAAGGAAAGACTAAAAGAAGTTTTTTACATAGAATAGAAATGATAAAAGAAGGAAACTTGGAACATCAAGGATGAATAAAGAACACAATAAGCAAAACTATAGTAAATACCATAAACTTTTCTTCTCTTAAGTATTCTAAGTTTGATAGTTGAAACAAAAATTAAACACTGTTTGAAATTATTCTAAATTCTTCTAGAAAAAATTACTTAAGGTGATTATGTTATATATAGCGGAGATTAAAAATACATAAAGGGATGTAAGTCTCTGTGCTTCCCTGAAACTAATAAAATGACTGTGATAAGCAATATGTGTATAATACCTACAGCAATGATTTAAACAACTATACAAAGAAACACAGTAAAAAAAATCAGTACAGATACGTTAAAGTTGAACTCTAAAACAAGTTGGTTCAAATAACTCACAGTAATTCAGAGAACAGAAAACATAAAAAAAAAAAAACTGAGAGAACAAACAGAAAACAAAAAAAAATTAAGTGGTAGATTTAAGCAGTAATTACATTAACTATAAGTGGTATAAATATGTCAACTAAAAGACATAGATTGGCAGAATGAATTAGAAAAGATGGCCTAACTGTATGGTGTTTATAAGAAACTCACTTCAAATATGATGACATAGGTAGGATGAAAGCAAAAGGATGAAAAAAGATGTATCATGCAAACATTGATACCCAAAATGAAGAACTGGCTATCAGATAAAGTTGACCTCAAAGAAAAGAAAATTATTAGAAATGAAGGACTCTGTAGAATGAAAGATGGGTCAGTCCACAAAGAAGACATAGCAGTCTTAAATGTGTTTGTATGTGCACCAGACAACAAAGCTGCAAAGTATGTAAACAAAAGCTGACCAAGAAACCAGCACATTATATTCAGGAGCCCTCAGAACATGTTACAAGTTTGACCATATCTTGGGCCACAAAACAAGCTTCAACAAATGTAAAAGAATTGAAATCATACAGTGTGTTCTCTGACCACAGTGGAATCAAAGTAGAACTCAATGATAGAAATGAAACAGGAAAATATCAAACAATTGAATACTGAAGAATGCACTTCATTTTTTTTTAAAGTTTATTTATTTTGAGAGAGAGATAGAGAGAATGAGCAGGGAAGGGGTGGAAAGAGGGGGAAGACAGAAGAACTGAAGCAGGTTCTGTGCTAACAGCAGAGAGCCCAGTGTGGGGCTTGAACTCATGAACTGTGAGATCATGACCTGAGCTAAAGTTGGATGCTTATCTGACTGAGCCACCCAGGCACCCCAAAAGTGCACTTCTAAAAATCTCATGGGGTGAAGAGGAAGTCTCAATGGAAATAAAAAAGTACATTGAATAGAAGGAAATGGAAACACAACAAAATTTTGTAGGATATAGATAAAAGCATTGCTGAAAGGAAAGTTTATACCATTTCATGCATACATTAGAAAGAAGGAAATGTTTCTAATCAATAAACTCCCACCTCAAGAATTTAGAAAAAGAAGCAATAAAAAGGAACAAACTATTGGTACATAAGATAACATGACTGAATCTCCAAAGAGTTAATGCTGAGTGATAAAATTGGATCCCCAAAAGTTGTATACTCTGTGATTCAATTTATGTAATATTTTTACATAATAACATTATAGAAATGGAGGAGAGTGAGTTAAAGGAGGAGTTGGGAGCTGGAGAGAAATGAGTGTGGTTAGGGAGCTGGAGAGAAGTAGGTGTAGTTATAAAAGGGCAGCATGTGGGATCCTTGGGGTAATGGAGCTGTTCTGTGTCTTGAATGTCAATATACTGGTTTGGAGCTATCATTTTACAAGAGGTCACCATTGAGGGAAATTGGGTAAATGATACAAGGAGTTTCTTTGTATTATTCTTTGCAAGCATATGTGAGTCTGCAATTAACTCAAGATTTAAAAAAATCTAAATTAAAAATTTTAAAAGAATGTGAGACACAATAATCGGTGTTTAGAGAACCAGTGAGTTCTGAAGTTGTGTGTGGCTTGACATAAAGATCCCTGAAGGTCCCACCATAGATGACTTCACCTGTGCAGCTTCACTTGGCACCCATTTTCCCTATCCCCTGCCTTTATCTCCACTGCAGCTGCCCTGGGTTCTTTCTATCTTTGATACATGCCTTACTTTCTTCTGCTAAGAGTCTTTGTTCTGGCTGCCTTCCCTCCGGTCTTCATTGTTCAACTCTCACTCATCCTTTAGATCACTTCTTTAGGGATGACCTCTCTGACTAAGTAAAATCATCTTCCCATGGCATCCTATGTCTTGGGACCAGGCTTGTTTGTCACATTTAATTTCTGGTTTTATTTGCTTAAGGTCTTCCTCCCTCACTGGTCTGTAAAGTCAATGGGTGTGGGGACTGGGTCTACTTTGACTCTCCACTGTATCTCCAGCATCTAGTGCTATGCCTGGCACATAGTAAGCAGTCACCACATATTTGTGGAGTTAATGAAAGGGTACAATGAGGAGGATTAATCAACTTTCAACTTCCAAACTAGCAAGGTCTTCAACACTGTTCAAAATCCAGGCTCTATCACCTCACTTCTCTGGGTGACCTGCTATGCCAGAAAAAAGTCAATGTTGCTTCCTTTGAGCTCTTCACACCTTCAGTTAATCTTGACCAGCCAGGAGAAACACAGGGAAGTGACCATCCTGACATGGCCATAGTAGAACTCCAGAAAGAGGCAGGTACTCAGGGAGATGTGCTCAGGGAAGACCTATCTGGCATATGGGCAAACTAGCCTTCCCTGGGTGGAGGGTCTTCCCCAAAAGAAGCTGCTCATTTCAATGACTATAGGAATTAGTGTGGATTGATTCATTACAGCTGTGCACTTCTGTGATGATTGCCTATGTCTTGCGGGGAGGGTGCACCCTCCCCAAAGACTGGAGTTAAGACTGAATAAAATACAGAGTATATTTGCCCTGTTCAATGCCATTCTGCTGCCTCCTAGCCCAGCTAGCTTCTCCCCTGTTTCAAGGTAGCTCTACACCATGCAAGCAGACTCACTGATGTTGGAAAGCAGGGCTGATTCAGGGCTATCTTAGAGTGGTGAACATGAGGCACCTCCCCTTGTCACCATAGATACCAGATCATCCCACACCATAGCCCTTTGCATACTGTCTTCAATCTGTCCTCCCCCCACCCCCACTGCCGGCCCAGTAGAGTGTAAGCTTTCTGAAGAAAGGGGCAAGCTTGGGGCACCTGAGTGGCTCAGTTGGTTGAGCGTCCAACTTCAAGCTCAGGTCATGAGCATCCTTCAGCTCAGGTCATGATCTCATGGTTCATGAGTTCAAGCCCCACACCAGGATTGCTGCTGTCAGCTCAGAGCCTGCTTTGTATCTATTGTCCCTCTCTCTCTGGTCTTCCCTCACTTGTGCTCTCCCCAAAATACATAAATCAAAAAAAAAAAGAAAAGAAAAGAGGAAGCTTACCTTATTCCCCGCTGTATCTTCTGCTTCAAAGTCTGTGATATACGAGGTGCTCAATAAGTGTTAAGAATGTGAATGAGTAAAACTAACCCGTACTGTCTCTTCATTGGACTTTCTTTTCAGGTTTTTGTGTTTTGCCTGGATCTCCATTGAGTTGGCCTCACTCCCTCTTCTATTCCCACCCATACCTGATGCCCCATGTCTATTTCATGTTCTGCATTTAGACTGAAAGTAGCTTAACTAGTATTAGCTATGGGGGTGGGTTGGAAACTGTCCACTTAGTTTATAAATTGAATCTTGGTCCTCTTAATAGGCAAAGTTTTTCAGTAAGTATCGAAGGAAGATTTAAGTAAATGAAAATTTACTGTATCCTTTCTGTGTGTTGAACATTATATTCCATGTGTGTTGTCTTGTCCATCCCCATGTTTCCCATTTTTACAGAGAAAGAAACTTAGGTTCACAAGGATAAGCACTTTCCCTTAGGCCATACAGCAAAGGAGCAGGGACCAGGTATTCAAATTCAGATCTGCTTTATACCAGGAAGCTAATCCTAGAATATCTTTTAGAAATTTTTCTGACAATAATTTTAGCTTGAGGAGAAAGACTAGACACTGTTTTGTGACCTTTCCAATTATTTGACAAGCCCAGTGCTAATCAGCCGAGTCAGAATGATGACCTTAGGACTGCTTATGCCCCAAACCATCTTCTGATGAAATGATAAAATGAGACTGCTAGGCTAATTAACAAGTCTGAAAACATTATGTGAGTTCCAACGATGCTTTTGCTTCTGGCCCATCCCACACCTTCCCCAAATAAGAAAGCAACTAATTTGCAAAACTCTTGCTTCTGTGAAGCAGCTGTGAAAGTCACTGACATGTATGATTAGCATGGAATTAATTCCTGTTGGGGAAGCATTATTACCATCCCTAATGAGGTTTAGGAAGTGACTCATACTGTATATGAAGGAAGGTGTATATTATGCTTTTAACTCCAGATGAAATGTGTGGGGTATGCCATTTTCAACACAAAGATTTATGCTTGGAGATCAGGTGCTCATGGCAACTTGTGTGAGGTAGGTTCTTCTCAGTGATTTGAGACTTGGAACAATTCATGACAATGTAAATGGGTCTCTTTAGTATATTTCCATCTTTTCCTTTCATGGGAAATTCTGTGTGTGGAAGACAGTTATAATCACTTTACCCCCTTAAATTAAATGTCCTCTAACAGAGCTGTAAGTTTTATCATTTGTTTTGTTTATAAATTTAAATGAAAAAAGAAAAGAGGAATTAAGGCTACTGTAGTTAAATATGGAAATGATTTATTTCAATTACAGAAAAGTAGCCACCCATAACCTTTTACCCCATAGATAAGGAGGGTTAACTGAGTTATGTATTTCCTTTCAGGTTGTTACTATGCACATAGCTTTGAATCACAAAATACATTGAAATTTACATCTTGGTTTCCTCACATTCATAATTACATGAGTTTTTAAAAAAAATTTTTTTTAACGTTTATTTATTTTTGAGACAGAGAGAGACAGAGCATGAACGGGGGAGGGGCAGAGAGAGAGGGAGACACAGAATTGGAAGCAGGCTCCAGGCTCCGAGCCATCAGCCCAGAGCCCGACGCGGGGCTCGAACTCACGGACCGCGAGATCGTGACCTGAGTTGAAGTCAGATGCTTAACCAACTGAGTCACCCAGGCGCCCCCATAATTACATGAATTTTTTTCTCACAGAAGTACTTCATAGACATCCTTTTAACATTTCACAATATTGTATGGATTTGCCATAATTTACTGAACTATTGCCTTAATGTTGGATTTTACATTTGTTTCCAATTTTTCACTTTTATAAATAATGATGCAGTTTATATCTTTACACATTTTGCTTTATTTTCACTTTAACTTATTTCCATTGATTTCCTAAAAGGGGAATTACTTGGCCAAAGTAAGTTTTGGATAAATTTTAGTTCATACATAAATGTTACTGAATAGATTTTTCTGAATGTAACTACTCGACTAGAATTATATCCAGAAAACAAATCTGTTAAATGAAGAAAAAATGAGAACAATTTTAGAAAAACCAAAACTAAACAATTTGTTGTCTTCAAGCACACACTAAAAAAGTACTAAAGCATTTCCTAAGAGAGGAGAGTTACCTCAAATGGCAACATGGAAATGTGAGAAGATATAAAGAGAAATGGAAGATATGTAGGTAAGTCTAAATGAATATTGACTACATAGAATGATAATGATTTAAAACTCATGAGAACATATACATAAAACAACACACAAAAGATGGGAGCAAGGTAATGGAATTGAAATTGTTAAAGTTCTAGCATTACCTGGGAAGTGATCCAAGTACTTATCTCTCTGATGCCCTAATAAATCAAAGATGTTTGTTGTAATCACTGTGTAATTATTAAAGAAAAATAAAATATGTAACCACCAAGGTTGTAATTTCCAGAAGGAACTGGAAAATAATCTTAAAATGCTTTATTAATTCAAAAAGTTGCAAGAAAGGCATATAAAGGATGTAGAACACATATAATAAGTAATAGTAATAAAAACCCAAGATATACCAGGAATTACATTAAGTATAAATGGTCTGAATACTTCAATTATAAAACAAAATCTCTCAAGCTGAACAAGTAAACACCTTACATATAAGAACACAAAAGAACTGAAAGTCTAAACTAATAAAAAATAACATGATATAATTATATAAAACAAAATAGACTTTAAGGTAAAAGGCATTCTAGGAGATAAAGAGGGATATTTCATAATGATAAAAGATCAATCAGCCAGAAAGACTGAATACTTTTTTTTTAATGTTTATTTTTGAGAGAGAGAGAGAGAGTGCATAGGAGAGGAGCAGAGAGACAAGGAGATCACAGAATCAGAATCAGACTCCAGGCTCCAAACACAGAGCCTGATTGCAGGGCTCAAACTCACAAACCGCAAGATCGTGACCTGGGCCGAAGTCAGACACTCAACTGACTGAGCCACCCCAGCACCCTAAGACTGAATACTTTTCAATTTGTATGCACCCAATAATACAACATCAAATAGCTGATGCAAAAATTGCATATTTAAAGGAGGAAATTCACAACCATATTGGCTGATTTTACATGTTCTCAACAACAAGCAAACAAAAACAAATCATTAAAGGTATATAAAATTTGAACATGATTTACCATCTGTAGAAACAACTTCAGAATTCACATTATTTTTAAGAGTACATGGTATAGCAATATCAAAGTTGACCATATACTCAACCTTAAATCAAATCCTAACAGAATTCCATGTAGTAAAATTATAGAGTGAAATAAAGCTAGAGATCAATGATAAAGTTTATTATAAAGCCCCCAAATGTTTGGGAACTAAACAATATATGTCCAAATAACTCAAGGGCAAAATTAAATCACGATGGAAATTTAAAATTATTTTATGAAATGAAAATGAAAATGTGGCACACTAACGGAGGCAGGAGGTAGTTAAAACCATGCTTAAAAGGATAAGTCCATGTGTCAGAAAAAAAGATAAACTGAAAATGAATCAGCTATTGATTTTATTGATAGAACCTAGAATAGAAAGTTTAAAAATATTAAGTTAAAAGAAAGAAGAAAGGAGATAATAATAATTACAATAGTAGAAATTGGTCAAAGGTGGAACAAATATACAACAGAAAAAGTTACAAAGCTATAAGTTTGCTCTTTGAAAAACTAAACTCTTACCAAGTGTGATTAAGAAAGAGAGAAGACACATACTGCCAATATCAGGAATGCAAAAAAGGAATTACCACATATCTTACAGACAATTACAAAAAATAGTGAAAGGATATTATGAACAACTTTGTTTCAGTAAATTTCAGAATGTAGGTAAACAGAAATTTTCTAGAAAAATACAACTTACCAAAATGGAAACAGGGACAAAATTTCTACACTTGATCTTAGCCAAAAGGCCAAAAGGCCGAGAAGTGATCAGGGAGAAAATTTCTAAAATCTATATAATTCTCTATAGATTAAATAAGTTGATTTTGTAATTACAAAAATTCCCACAAAGACATCTCTTGACATGCTGGTAATTCTTCCAGGCATTTAAAGAATAAATAACACTGAATGTGTACAAACTTCTCTAAAAAATAATATAAAACAAAACAGAGAACGTATGTCATCTTGTTTTATGTGGCTAGTACTTTGAAACTAGATCATGACATGAACATTTATAAGAAAGGAAAATTATAGGCCATTTTCAAGGACATAAAGCCAGGGCACCTGGGTGGCTCAGTTGGTTAAGCATCTGACTTCGGCTCAGGTCGTGATCTCATGTGAGTTTGTGAGTTTGAGCTCTCTGCAGTCAGGGCAGAGCCCCCTTTGGACCCTCTGTCCCTCTCTTTCTCTGCCCCTCCTCCATCTGTGCATGCACATGCACTCTGTCTCTTTCTCTCTCTCAAAAATATACATTAAAAAATATTTTAAAAATATGTAAATACAAAAATTGTAAATAAATCTTAGCAAAATGAATCCAGCAATATTTAAAAAGATAATATGTCATTTTGAATTTGGGTCCATTCCAGAAATATAATATTTAACCTTAAAAAATTAATCTATGTATTTTACCACATCGACAGAATAAAGGGGAAAAAATGATATGGTACTTTCAATAGGTGCAGAATCAGTAGTGATAAAATCCATTCCATCGCTGATTGGGCTCAGCAAACAAGAAATAGCAAAAAACAAAAACAAAAACAAAAACAAAAACCCAAAACTTCCCTAAGCTTATAATGAGCAAAGAATCCATAGAAAAAACTACACTTGATGGTATAATATAGAAAACAACTCCACTGAGATTAGAAAGAAGACAAGGTTTGTTATTATTTCTTTTCATTGTTGTACTGGTTGTCCTAGCCACTGCAATAAGGGAAGAAAAATAAATAAAAGTACAAAGACTAACAAAGGAACAAATAAAATAACCATTTCAAGATTACGTTGATTGTGAAGTAGAAAAATCTAAAAGGATTTACAAATGAACTATTGCAATTAATAAAATTTAACATCATCACTGGATTAAAGATTGATGTATAAAAACCAGCGGCATTTCAATATATCAAAAACAAATAAATAATGGTATTTAAGAAATGCCAATTATAAGAGTCAAAACATCAAATATCTCAGAATAAATCTAACAAAAGATGGACATGACCTCAACATTAAACACTATAAACATTATTGAGAGAAAGAAGACATGAATAAATAGAGGGATATTTCATTGTCAACAGTCTGAATTGTGTTCGCCTCCAAAATTCTTATGTTGAAGTCCTAACCCCCACTACCTCAGAATGTGACTCTGTTTGGAGATAGAGATTTTTTTTAAGTTTATTTATTTATTTTGAGAGAGACAGAGAGAGCATCAGTGGTGGTGGGCAGAGAGAAAGGGAGAGAGAGAATCTCAAGCAGGCTCCATGCAGTCAGTGTGCAGAGCCCCATGTGGGGCCCGAACTCAGGAAAACATGAAATCATGGCCTGAGCAGAAATTGAGTCTTATGCTTAAGTGACTGAGCCATCCAGGTGCTCCTAGAGATACAGATTTTAAACTTTTTTTTAAACGTTTATTCATTTTTGAGACAGAGACAGAGCATGAATGGGGGAAGGTCAGAGAGAGAGGGAGACACAGAATCTGAAACAGGCTCCAGGCTCTGAGCTGTCAGCACAGAGCCGGACGCGGGGCTCGACCTCACGGACCTCGAGATCGTGACCTGAGCTGAAGTCGGACGCTTAACCGACTGAGCCACCCAGGCGCCCCTAGAGATACAGATTTTAAAGAGGAGTTTAAGTTAAAATGAGATCATTTGGGTGTGCCCTACTCCAATATGACTGATGTCTTTTTAAGAAGAGTAAATTTGAACACAAGTGGGTACAGATGAAAGATGATGTGAAGACACAGGGAGAACACTACCATCTACAACTCAGAAATGATGCCCGAGAATACACCAACCCTGCTGAATCCTTGATCTTGAACTTTTAGCCTCCAGACTGTGAGAAAATTAATTTCTGTTCTTTAAGCCTCCCACTCTGTGGTACTTTGTTATGGTAGCCTTAGGAAACCAAATACATCCATATTTGTAGATTAGAACACTCAGTATTGTAAAGATGTCAGTTATCTCCCATTTAATTTGTAGATCTGATGAATGTGATGTTTCAGTCTAAATATATTTCTCCACTGTTCTACCCAAGCCATCCTATTACTTCTCTTTGTGGTACTCAGCAAAATATCTTTGCATCAATGTAGTAGGGGGAAGCCCACACACTGGCTTAAACACCAAATACTTCTCACAGTTCTGGAGATTGAGAAATCCATTTGGTTCCTAGTAAGAGCTCTTTTCCTGGCTTGTGGATGACTGCCTACTCAACATGTCCTCATTTGGCAGAGAGAGAGAGAGGACACTCTTGGACTCCCCTTATAAGGGCATTAATCCTACTGGATTAGGACTCCACCCATATGACCTCATTTAACCTTAATTACTTTTTTGAAAAAATATGTTTCTTAATGTTTATGTATTTATTTTTGAGAGAGAAAGAGAGAGAGTGAGCAGGGGAGAAGCAGAGAGAGAGGGAGACAGAGTATCCAGAGCAGGGTCTGCACTGACAGCAGAGAGCCTGATGTGGGGCTTGAACTCACAAACCATGAAATCGTGACCTGAGCTGAAGGGGAACACTTAACCGACTGAGCCATCCAGGTGCCCCTAACCTTAATTACTTCTTTAGTCCAATGACAGTCAAGTCACACCAAGGGTTAGGCTTCAACCTATGAATTTTGGAGGGACACAATTCAGTCCATAACAGTACCTTTTCTCCAATCCAGCTTGTGCCTCTTACCCACATTTTTGTGAAAGGGTCAAGCCCTCTACCAAGTTCATGCCCAGTAGCTCTCCCTATAAAAATCTTACTTTCGGGGCACCTTGGGTGGCTCGGTCAGTTGAGCGACCGACTTCGGCTCAGGTCACGATCTCACGGTTTGTGAGTTGGAGCCCCGTGTTGGGCTCTGTGCTGACAGCTCGGAGCCTGAAGCCTGCTTCAGATTCTGTGTCTCCCTCTCTCTCTCTCTGCCCCTCCCCTTCTCATGCTCTGTATCTCTCTGTCTCAGAAATAAACATTAAAAAATTTAAAAAAAAGCTTACTTCCCAGTAAACAAATGGAAGTTCCCTCAAATCATCCAATCTCATGGTTTTGCTTACATTAGTTGTTTCTTTTTTTTTTAAAGTTTATTTATTTAACATTTAACGGATCTCCACAAGCCAGGAGAGAGAGAGAGAGAGAGCGTGGGAAGGGCAGAGAGAGAAGGAGAGACAGAGAATCCCAAGCAGGGTCTACATTGTCAACGTAGAGCCCTATGTAGGTCTTGAACTCACAAACCATGAGATCATGACCTGGCCCAGATAGCAAGAGTCAGACGCTTAACCAACTGAGCCAGTCAGGCCCCCCTACATTAGTTGTTTCTAAGTTGTAAATAACATGAATATGCTCACCTAGGGATTTGACAGTTCCAGAGGGATGAAGAGATGACCCCTCGAGGGTTTAATCATGTGGAGATCTGGGGACTTCCTGGGCAAGAACCCGTAATATGGATGACAAAAGTGCAGATGCCTAAGTCTGACTCAAGAACACAGTTCAGGGTGGATGGGAGGGGAGAAGGGGATTCCGGTTGGGGAGCACCCCTCAGCATTTGGGGGTGGGCCTGTACAAAGACAGAGAGATACCCAAGGGAGGGGGTTTACCCAGTTTCTAAAACTCCAGGGACAAAGGCAGGCTTGGCCTGTGGTACATGTCTCAGAGAGAGGAGGACAGCTACGGAGGGGCCAGTTTCTAGTTGGCACTCAGTGTTAGCCACAGGACAAACCGGCTGGGCCTGCTGCCATGGAGACACCTTCCTATCTGGCCTGGTGCCCTCAGGAGGTGCCAGCACAGGACCTGCCTTGGCAAGGAGCCTGAGGACATTCAGGGGCCTAGCTCCTGGTCACCCCGAGACCTACCTGGGGACGAATGAGCAGGCCCTGCGAGTGCTGCATTAGGAGCCGGGGCAGAGGCTGGAAAGCTCTCCCATCTGCCTGTGACCCCGCTGTGTCCCCAGGCTGCTGTGGGGGCCCAAGCATGCCACAGCCATTATCTTTTCTGTACTACTTTGTCCTAGATAGATAGCCTCTGTGATAACTGCCATGGCGATTATATAAAGAAGAGCTCTTTCTGGAACATTTTCCTCTCTTTATTTTCTGTTGGTGGAGTTAGTGAGATTACGCCTGCTCACATAAGGGCATCAATTAGTGAAAAGTAAATGTGGGATCCTGGATCTCCTCTGTGATGGCTGCAGTGGTGGAGAACAAAACCATGAGAGTGATTGGCGTAATCGAGTTAATGTAAGCAAATGCTTTCTTCTCCTTTCCTGGGGGCTGCTCGCCAGGCCTCCAGGGAGGCCAGGGTGGTGATGGATTGACTATTCTTGTCCCCTTAAGGGATTATGCTGGATAGATGCAGAGACATTATTGGCTCCTGGAGAGGTGTCTCTTTGCTGCTGAACTGGAGGGGAGAGGACTGTTTAAAAATAAAATCAGAAAAGGGCCCCTGGGTGGCTCCGTTGGTTGGGCAACCGACTCTTGATTTCAGCTCAGGTCATGGTCTCATGATTCATGAGTTCAAGCCCCTCATCGGCTCTGTGGAGCCTGCTTGGGATTCTCTCTCCCTCTCTCTCTGATCCTCTCCTGCTCGCAATTGCACTCATAGTCTCTCTTTCTTGAAATAAATAAACATTAAAATGCAATGAAATAAAATAAAATAAGATAAGATAAAATAAAATAAAATAAAATAAAATAAAATAAAATAAAATAAATAAAATAAATCAGAAAGTCCTAGTTTCATAGAGGAGTTGAACGGGCGGCCACGGTGGGAGTCAGCAGGCTCAAGGAGAACCCGGGAGGGAAGCGTCCCCCACTTCCAGTGTTCAGGCTTTGTCTGCTTCGAGCAACACCAGCAGTCTTAGAAGGTCACGGCCCAGCAACTGCTGTAAGGCCTAGTGATCTGTACCTGTATCAACCACCTGCCTCCATCACTGGATGTCGAGCTTGGCCAGTAAGGATTTTGAGTCCACTCTTGCTCACCTTTGTGTTCTGGGGTCCAGTGTGGTGCTGGCATGTAGGAGACATTGATTAAGTGCCGTGGGGTAGATGAAAAAAAAAATATTGCTTCGTTCTCAAAGCCCACCTGGGTCTCCAAGTGGGAGAAATAAATGATGAAATACGTCCTTTCCTCCACTCTTTCACGTAATCACTTAATGAATATTTATTTAAGGGATGGATAATGCTTGCAGCTAGCACTGTGCCTTGCAGATACAAGACACTCAATATGTATTTATTTTTTAATGTTTGCTTTTGAGAGAGAGTGTGTGAGTGGGGAAGGGACAGAGAGAGGGAGACGGAGGATCCAAAGCAGGCTCCGTGCTGACAGCAGCGAGCTTGGTGTGGGGCTCGAACTTACTAACAGAGAGATCATGGCCAGAGCCAAAGTTGGACACTGAACCGACCGAGTCATCCAGGCGCCCCACTCAATACGTATTTCTTAAATTGTGCTAGAAAGAAACAGATACAGCTTAAAACACAGTACCCTTTCTGTGAGTTTGTGTGTGTGTGTGTGTGTGTAAATGTATGTATTTCCCCCTTCCCATCTATCTACACACACACACACACACACACACACACTTTGGAATCATTCCTTTGAAATGGGGTAATGTCCCCAGAAAAGTCTCATTGTAAAGAAGCAAACTCAAATTTAGAAATTCAATTTGATTAAAGGCTTAACGTGGGCTGACTTTGTACTAAGAATGGGGTATAGCTACAAAGGGTGTTGGTAGACATATTGTCTAGGTGTGGGCCACAAAAGGGTTATGTTTGATTGTGGGGATGGGGTGCAGTAATGGTCCATAGAAGGAAGGCAGTATCTGGTAAGTATAGAGGAGGGGCCCATTCAAACACCTGCTCTGCTGGGGATGGTGCAGAAACCCTGAACACCCAGGGGTGATGGTGGGGGATAAAGGTACCATAAAACCACTGAGTGTGGAAAGCTGGAGAAAAACTCCATGCGCGCGGTAAAGCGTTATGAAATCCACACCGTGGCTCATGGCAAAGTGCTGGCTCCTCCCTTGGACCCAGTGTTGGCTCCAGGAGTGGGCTGGTTGGATCATGCGGAGGAAATGACCAACGAAGGTGAGCAAGCCAGCCAAGGGACTGATTTTTGTAAGGAGTCGGGGGAGATGGGGAGTCAAAAATCAAGAGACCGTTCTGAGTTTCAGGACCACACGGCCAGAGGAACAGTGGATACCTTCACAGAGGTATAGAGGTCAGGAGGATGGACAACTGCAGGTCAGTGAGGGGATGCCAGGTCCGTTGTGAACACCCCAAGTTAGCCGTGGCCATGGGAAGACATGAAAGGGATGTGTAGCAGGCAGGTGAAGGAGGGTCAAGACTGGGTTTGGATTGGAGACCTACTCAGGGAGGTGGGGGCTAGAGTGGGGAGTAAGTAGAAGGGGGGGGTCATTGAAAGAAAAAGGGTCAGAGCAGAAAAGGCATTTTTGGAGGAGCTCAGAGCATAAAAGCTAAGAATGCACCTGGGAGCCAGGCAGGTCTGGGTGTGACTGTGGCCCTGCCGTTATAGCTCAGTGTCTTGGGGTAAGACCTTAAGCACCGGGAGCCTCAGTTTCCACATCTGCAAAATCATGGAATGCAAGAAGATCACTTAATGTAGTACAGGGTACATAGAAATACAACAGTGGTAGCTGTCATTATTAAGGGGCCAAAGAGGGAAGAGGAAAAAATATGGAGACAGATCAGGAAAGCATAGCGTCAGTTACACTGACAGATTGTCTTTTGTGATTAAGAAAAGAAAAGAAAAGAAAAGAAAAGAAAAGAAAAGAAAAGAAAAGAAAAAACGCGGTAGCCTTTAGAGTTTTCACAGGAATGGGATTTTACCTACAGCTCTGTCCTGGAAAGTGATACGAACTTGAACCAGACCTGTCTGCAACTGTTCCCCTCCTGGTAATAATGGAGGTGTTCTGCTGTTTCTCTGACACTGGTCATCAGCAGAAGAGGGAATTAGCCAGAATTTCCGACCAAAACTTTTCCATCGGGTACCCGGGGACTGACAATCTCAGTGCGCTCTGGAGCATCAGATGATCCTACGGCCTTTTCAGTCCCTGCGGGTCTGCAGGGATGGCCTCGGGAGGGGCGCTTCCCACCACGCGGCTCTGCAGGAGTGTCTGGACGGCATATCAGAGGTTGGGCACAGCCACTAAGTTAAGAATCCTGGGTATCCTCATTCCAATGTAAATACATTATTAAAATTAAGAAGGGGGAAAAAAACCCTCATCTCTTTCTCGCAGCCTTAACCCCCATCGGGTATTAGTTTTATGATTTGCTTAGCTGTTGGGTTCAAGTCTCCCAAATGTTTTGGCTCTTGTACCAAGGTCTATTGCCGGGCAACAGTGCCCTGTCCTATCAAGTTCAAGTCAAAGACTCCACCAGGGAGTGGACTGAACAACTTCTGGGACCCTTTCAATCCATATTATGGACAGTTAGGGCAGCACCAGGGGTTCAATGAGAGACTCTTAAAAAGACAAGTGGTGGGGATTTGCAGAACATAATTCATTCTCCTCCAGTGGTTCTCCAGAGGGCCTCACACTCTTTAGCAACCCAAAATAAATCTATTTAATAATATTTTCCTAGATTCATGCAGCTTTTCTTATCCCAAAGGGCCCCGAGGTGCTTCATAAGCCATGAACATAAATATAGATTTGGAATAATGTATTGGGCCAGATTTTCCTAGCGCTTAAACAACTCTCTGGTGGTTTGTTCTGCACCTTTGGAAGCACCATTACCTTCAGGATACATGGGAGCCGTAATTTACTAAGTGGCTTCCCCATAGGCCTGGGGCCTGAAGCATCGACAGAGTGTAAACTCAGGCAGGGGAAGGGGGTGGGCGGGCTCCAGAGATAGTACTTTTGTTTATTCACACCCTACCTCATTCCACAAAGCCTTCAAGGCGGCTTACAAAACACACAGAGTACATCAGGATAAAATAAACACACGAGGCAATCCAAAGCAGGGGCACATGATAGAAACAACTGGATCTTTAGAAATGTTTGTGCAGGAAACGCATACAGCAATCTCCTGCGGAAGTGGACATAATTGCTGCTCGTTTCTCTACTGGCCAAAACACACAGGAAAACAGAATCCAATGCTGGAAACAGACGGCTGGTGCTGAGGCCTCCCCGAGCTCTCCCCCCTCCCCTTTAGACTCTACTCTAGAGAATCTCCAGTCCCTTTCTTCCGGAAGGAAGTAAGAGGGGGCCTTGTGAAGGTGCACTTCCGTCAAAGGAACCACTTATTTCCAGGCTCGGCCGACAACTTTTGACTGACCGTCTAACTTTGTTCCAGGCGTCTGCCCTTATACGGAAGAATAATTCAGCTTTTGATGCATTCTGGCATTCTGGCTTAATCCCTAGATAAAATTTAGTCTTTGCAGCAGCAAATTTGTGGCCGGCAGAACAGAGATAGTCCACAAACATGTTTTGTCTTGCCCATTGAGGAGTTTGCTTTCAAGTCTGGACTTCTAGCTTCTCTTGAGAAATTGGAAGATCTGCAACACAGGTCCACCCCTCCATTGTTGCCGACCCTTTTGCATGCCCTCTAGTCCCCCCGCCCCCCATGCACAGTGACATACAGCTTATGTCATAAGCTTCTGTCATAGAAGTGACTCTATTTTATGTTACCTGCTTAGTTTCTATAGGCAATTAAGTATTAAGTCCCTGATCTAGAGTCTTACACCCTAAATGCTCCTACTGTTTATCGCTGTGGAATCCAGAATGAGACTGCGACAGCCAAAGGGTTTAGCCTTGGCTGTTTCCTGCCCACTGTTCTTCCACTGTCTTCCATCGGGACATCTCCGTCAGGCCTTTTGCTTCACCTGTGCCCCTCCGGTAGGTTGCATAACCTCCAAGTCTTCTGTGCTTAATCTCAACTCCATGCACCCTCCAGGCTCAGCTCAAAACTCTTCCCTGAAGCTGTCTCCACTTCTTCTAGTTCATGGGTTCTCTCAACGTGGACTTTCCAAGGCGGGGGTGGGGGGGTGGGGGAGATTGTTTTCTAAAGCATCAAGCTTCCCAACCTTGAAGAAAGTACACTTTCTTCAAAGTGATCTGCCTGTGAGTGCGTCTCTTTCTTGCTGCTTCTCCTTCCCCCCCTCCACAGTCACCGTCTTCCACTTTACAAGAGACGGCCACCCTACAAGCCATCTAGAATCCTCCGGTGCTGCATGGATCCAGGATGTGCAAAGAGCTGCTCCAAGCACTGAGCATGTGTTACCTGGGTAACACATATTTGCCTTCAGCCATAGGGAAGATCTCACTGGGGAGAGAGCTGGTAGATGATTAAAATTTTCTGAAGATGGATTACGATGAGGTTTTTGGCATCTATCTCAGATGGCGTTCCTTTTTTTAAATGTTCAATTATTTTTTTGTTTGAGAGAGAGTGAGAGTGGGGGAGGGCAGAGAGAGAATCTCAAGCAGACTCCACGCTCAGCACAGAGCCTGATGAGCCGCTGGAACTCACCACCGTGAGATCATGACCTTAACCAAAATCAAGAGCCTGAAGCTTAACTGACTGAGCCACCCAGGTGCCCCTGTCTTAGATGGCATTCTTAAAAGTAAGCTACCTTGCTATTATAGTATTCCTTTTGTTTCCGTCCATTTGTGTAAATGACATGTATTCAGTATATACATTTATCAACATAAAAAATAAAAATATGACTGATGTCAAATCCTATCTTATTCTAGGAATATGTATTGATCACCCGTGAATACATGAACAGATTGAAAAAAACCTCATGTATCTCATTAAATCTACATCTCCAGTAAAATTTTATGAGGAATATTTATCTATCAATTATGTACTCTCAATAACTATAATGATAAACCAACCCAGAGGAAATAAAATCCTGTCAGGTTAGGGGAATACAGGCATGAGTCAGGGAGAAAAAAGGGTATAAAATTTCGATCTGTTAAAGAGGAACTCGTTTGTATTTTGAAAATGAGTATTAGAAGTATCCAATCACCATGGTACCTAGATTCCATTGGATATACTTAAAATGATACAATTTTATTTTTTATAGTCGATATTTACAATAAAGTGAAACATATATTCTTTGTAACTCTTTGGATTTACAGTGACACATTATAGAAGTCAAATTATAAATGTGACATTGAATATGTAGTTTTTCAGAGTTCTTTGTAGAGTGTTTCCAAACAAAAAGATTTTAAGACCATTGTTTTAGTGATTATTGTTTCTTCCAGTGATTGGATTTTTCATCCTGGTGTTATGCACTTTGTGTCTTTGATTTATTATTTTACGACTTTACCTCTGGCCTCCACAGTTAATAAGAGGCATAGAATTCCGTAAATCGCCAGTTACCATTATTTACCAAGCATCTGCTCTATGTTTAAAACAGTAACATGTACAAAAGTATAGCACAGAATTTTTCCCACTGAAGAACATACATTTTATTTCCAAGTAAAGGTGATAAGAGCAAAGTGTCAGTAAAAACTACATGTAAAAGATGGGTCAGTGGGGCACCTGGGTGGCTCAGTCAGTTAGGCATCTGACTTCGGCTCAGGTCATGATCTCACAGTTTGTGAGTTTGAGCCCCGCGTCGGGCTCTGTGCTGACAGCTGGGAGCCCGGAGCCTGTTTCGGATTCTATGTCTCTCTCTCTCTCTCTCTCTCTCTCTCTGCCCCTCCCCTGCTCATCTCTGTCTCTCAAAAAGGAATAAATATTAAAAAAAAATTTATAAAAGGTCTATATCTCATGTTTGGAGGTCATTTCTCCAATACTTCAAGTAGAGCATAACCAAAACCAAAACCAAAAAAAAAAAAAAAAAAAAAAAAATCCTAGGAAATTAAAAAGAAAAAAAATACTCTGACCATATCAGGCTGAAAATATTATATGGACGAAAACCCATAGGAGTAAACCAACAATAAAAATCAAGGCTTTACTCACAGCTTATTTACTCATACTTTTCAAATAATATTAATGAGTTGATCCTTTTTGTCAGAATCAAGACAATATCAGAGGTGGAGAATTGTGAAGGAGACAAGAATTTAACATCTTCTGTCTGTAGGGAGTGTGAAGTGTCTTCTTAACAGTGGGGAGATGAAGAGAGGAAAATGAAAGACAAAGCCTTTGGGGCTGCAGGATGTAAGGCTCTCTGCCACATTAGTATCACTTAGAGCAGAGCAAAATAATTAGAATTAGCATGCATCAAAATATATTCACAGGATTTTGTTGACTCCGCTTTTCCCAGGGCGGAAAAGTACGAAATGATTCTAGAAACACTTCCCTCACAATGTTTTACAATTTGACATTAAAATTGAGGTTAAAGTTAGAAGAGAAGTTCCAACCAGAGAATTCTAGAAAAGGAACTCCTCATTCTCACAGGATCCCAAGATCACAAGGCTCTTTTCCCCTGTAATTCCAAGGTAAGCAATGTGGTTTGGGCTAATGGTTCTCCCTCTCTGGGCCACCTGCCCCACCTGCCAGAGCTTTCGTCTCTGGGATGAGTCGAATTGAATTGCTTCCACGCTGTTTTGCAAGGTGACTGGAAAGCATGCTTTGAAAGCACCTTGTTATTATCTACAATGGCTAAATAAAGAAAGCGGGCTTACTCTTGGCTGAACATCTAGGCTGTATAGACTCTGTCTGCCTGGGATGGCCCACATTGCAAGTTTCCAAACTCAGAACACGTCTGCAGGAAGATTGTGGCTTGATTTCTGTTGAGAGGTAATGAGTTCACTGTCCTTCTTGAGCAATCGCCCGGGGGACAGACAGGTCATTTAGTGCAAGTTTGTAAGGCAGAAGGGATTTTCCAGAGAGGCAAGCAAGTCTTTACAACTAAAAGGAAAGTGATATGTGATACGAAAAGGCAAAATACAAATAAAGTTACTAAAATTCATATGTAATGATCAATACTTGATATTTTGATGTGTGGCCTTTACTGGTCTTTTTTTCTTCTTCTTTATCTGTATGGCATCTATACTTTGTATGTGCATGCAGGGGTGAGGGTAGAATGCATATTATAACTTTCTTTTATCTATGTAGCAATGCATTTTGGACATCCTTTTGTGCCATTAAGCATTCTTCCGTATCGTGGTTTTGAATGGCTATATGGCTTCCAATGTAATGACGTACCAGGACTTGTTTAACTAGTCCCCTCTAATTGAACACTTGGTTGTTTTCTTTTTAATTGCTTTAATTTTATGGCCATGATGAACAACTCAGTGGTAAAACATTTGTTCTAATGGGTAAGAGGGAGTGTTATTTTTGCTCCCGCTCATGTTTTTCCACACGTTTGCAATGGGGAAGCTGTCTTCAATCATGTGTGGGTTGGGGTTTCTTATTCTGGTGATCCCCAAAGGATGACCAGTCGCATCCCTTCTCTTCTGGTAGGGTTAGAGGTAAAGAGAACTTGAGAGGATTTAAGAAATGAGACTGGAGAGAACCCCAGTTCTCTCTAAGGAAATGAACTGATAGCAGCTCTGTATAAATTCAAAAGGTCATGTCATCTGGGAGGTCAAGACCTTTAACAGGGTGGTTTGACAATCCTAGAAGTAAATGCTGAAATAAGAAAAAAAATTATGAAATTGGAAATAAGAGAGAAAGACACTGAATGCTAGGCTTCTGGGGGGGTCTATTACCCTTTCCTTGCATGGGGCAGAAGGCTGCCCGAGAGGTTCCCCATATAAACACCAAAGAATGACTTCATGCTCTCGAGCTGATGCATCCCAGGATCAGTGGTGAGTGTTGGGGGGCAGGTAGGGTAGAAAAGGAGGGGGCAGCTTTGCTACTTGTGACATTGGTCACAGGAGGGCTACTCTGATTTCTAATCACCATAGACACCCCGCCAGGTGTTACGTCTGAACCATTCTCAGAGGCAGGGCAGAAGGGAGCTCTGTAATTTGCTACTCCTGACTTTTCAGTGGCATCATCAAATCTTTGCAGCAGATATTCACACATTATGCTACTGTGCCTGGGAAGAGATGGTTGGTGTCCCATTCCATTTCCATGCATGCTGCAAGAACACACCCAGCATTCTGGGAGAGGGGACTATAGCAGATCAGTGAGTGAGGGGTCAGATTTTTGGGGGGAAAATTTGTGCCCTACCCTAGACCATGCAATATCATGCTGGTAAATGTTTAACATTGTCTCCAAAACAAAACTATTGACTTGAAGCATGTGCTCATTTCCACGGTGCAAACACTCTCGCCATGGCCAATTTCAAGCATGATGTCGACATGATGTCGCCAGTGAGGAACTGGGAAGGGTTGTACACGGTTGGCTCCCCATAGCTGGTATGAGTTCTCCCTGGTTCACATCGATACAGCGTGGGTGAGGAGAAAGAGGAGAAAGGCAAGATTCCTTGCCTTTGCCACCAGTGCCTGAGGAATTCTCCCTACGGCCACTTCAGCACCCCACCAGCCATACCTGACCGTTCTTGTTGCACACCCTTTGCTAGGGATGTCCACTATTCTCTCTTCTTTCTCAAGCTCAACTTTACTAGGGAGGCCTAACTTCAGTTCCCCATTGCTCCAGGCATGCCAGGGACTTTCCTAGCCCCTGGGAAGCTGGCCAGCACAGAACACAGTATTGTAACACCCTCCAGCTGCTCCTTATCCCAACCCACTGTCTAAAAGGGAAATTGAAACTTCATTGCCCTTAAAACCTGCATCTCCTGTATGCAAGACCATCTGGAACCGAACCAACTCCTTCCACTTCTGTTATTTTAAGGTCATGCATCCCTAGCTTCTGCTCTTTAGATTCCTTTCTTTTTTATTTTAATGTTTTATTTATTTATTTTGAGGGAGAGAGAGAGCAAGAGGTGAAGACGGCAGATAGAGGGGGAGAGAGAATCCCAAGCAGGCTCCATGCTGTCAGCACAGAGCCTGACACGGAGCTCGATCCCACGAAGAATGACATCATGACCTGAGCCAAGGTGAAGAGTCCAGCACTTAATTGACTGAGCCACCCAGGTGCCCCTAGATTCCTTTATTCTGTCTCCATGATTAATTACATACCCGATTATCCTCCAAAGGCCCAGCTGTCTTTTGGATATCTCTTCTATCTCTTCCAGGATAAAATTAAAACCCCACATCCCCCGTACTCTCATAGCATTGTAGAGCTAGCTACCTTGCCCCTTGAATGTGTACATGGGATTTTGGTTATTTGCTCATAAGCCTGTTTCCATTCCCAGGGTGTGAGGTCCTAGAATGCAGAGCTCAATCTCTTTAGCCCTTAGCCAGTGTCTGGAACGTGGTCAGCCCTCCATACATATTTGTCAAAGGCTTGAGTGGATCAGTGAAACACATTCTAGAGGCATCAGAGACCAGGATGTTTGGAAGAATAATTTTGGCCTCAGGTTACTGGAGATATCATTCTGAATGGCTTAAACAATCACGGTACCTATTATTGGCCAAAAAAAAAAAAAAAAAAAAAAAGGCAGAAGTAGAACAGTTCTAGGGGTGAGTTCATTCAGTATCTCAGCAATGTTTTTAAAGAGCCAGGTTTGTCCTATCTTCCTTCTCTGCCATCCACCGCCTGTCGATTTTTGTGAAAAGGTAGCAAGAGAGCTGTGTCTGGCAGCAAGAAGTTTGCAGCAGCTCCAGGTATCACATCCATGCATATCAATGTCCAAACATTAGAAGAGAGACTCTCTTTCTTGTATTTCAAAGGAAATTTCTCCAGAAATCTTTTCCTCTTCCGCATAAGCAGACTTCTCCTTCTGTGGTAAGGGAATGGAAATGCAGTGCTTGCCTTAGACATTAATAAGTTCTCCTGAAGTTCACAGCCCTCCAGTGGACAGTACGAGGGTTCTAGAGGTGGATGGGGATGGCCATCTGGTAGACAACCAACAGTTGCTGTACAGACAGCCGACAGAGATAGGTTGTGAACTGTTGATCACATGACCAAGCTGCACACATCCTAGACATATGAGGATGGTTGAACAGTAGAAAATCTCTTGATGTAACTCAGGACACTAACTACGAGAGACAAAATATACAAATAACTGTCTTAATAGATTCAGCAGAAACGTGATAAAATTCAGCTTACTCATGGTTTTTAAAAGGATTTAGTAAATTTTGATAAAAGGAACATGCAAACACCGGAGCGAACCTTTTAATAATGAAACCTACAGATATAGATATAGAATCACTGTTTCTATGCAAAATTGTTCTAAAGATCATCGCTGAGTATAAGAAATACATGTATGAGTTTGAAAGAAAAAACCCAAAGATCTTATTACTTATGCTATAATAATATCATTATTATCAAAGTATCAGATTATATGAAAATTGACAAGCTGGTTCTAAAACATAGAAGAGAAAAATGTCAACAAATAATAGCTCTTTTTGAAGTCAATTTTGAAGAGAACTAGGGCAGAGAGGTCATGTTTGACCAGAAACCGAGATTTAGGTTGAAACTACAGTAATTTGGCCAGTGTGATATTGGCACAGGCCAGATACACAGACCCGATGAAACGATGAAATTACCCTAGAAACAATTAATGCTCTTTCAGAAACTTGATATACAGGCAGGTTGAATTGCAGATCACTGTCAAAGGAATGGGCTTCTTAACAAGTGGCTTTGGAAACTTATTAAGGAAAAAAACCCTAAAAATTTATCTTTATCTCACACCATATACAAAAATGAACCCTAAGGAGAATAAAGATATAAGATATGAAAATAAAAACTTTTATTCTTTTCTAAAAATATGTAAGAAAATATCTTTGTGGTAGGCAGGAATTTTTCTTTCAGAGATATAAAGAGAACAGATCGATGATAGATAAATTCACCTTTTAATTGAAAATTTTAAAAGTCTGTGTTTCAAACACAATAGAGAAAAAAAGGGGTGGGCAGAAAACAACAGGGGTAAATCATAAAGACATTTGCAATATGTATCCACACAATACACAAAGAACATTTAAAATTGTTGATAAGAGGACAAAGAATCCCATTAAGGAAATAGGAAAATGATATGAACAGGGAATACACCTGAAATACACCTATCAACAGGGAAGAATATAACCCAAATGGCCCACAAAAATATAAAACCACTGAACCACATTCTAATCAGGAAATTCAAAATTAAAAGACAATTAAAGACCACTTCACACTCTTGAGACTGGCAAATATAGAAACCTTTGAAAGTATTAAGTGTCGGTGAGACAGTGAAGAAACAGGAAGTCATACTTTTCAGGTAGAAAGAAAATTTATACCACCACTTTGCATATCGATTTAGCCATCTTTATTGTATTTATTTTATTTTACTTTATTTTATTTTAGTTTAGTTTAGTTAAGTTTTATTTTATTTTATTTTTATTTTTATTTTAAAGAGAGAGAGAGAGCACACACACTCGAGTTGGGGAAAGAGGCAGAGAGAAAGAATCTTAAACAGCCTCCATGCTCAGCACAGAGGCCAACGGAGGACTTGATCCCACAACGCTGGGATCATGACTTGAGCTGAAATCAAGAGTTGAATGCTCAGTTGGCTGAACCGCCCGGGGAATCCCTTGCCATCTTTAACAAAGATGAAAGTGAGCATACGTTGTGACCCAGCAATTCCATTTCTAGCAGTCTATGCTAGAGAAAATCTCACACATGTGCCTAAGGAGACAGAATGTGCGAGAATGCTTTCAGTCGTAGAACGATAGGAGAATGTTCCGCGAGAATGAGCACATCAGCTTCATTTGCAATAGCAAAAAACTAAAAACAACTTAAGTGTTAACAAGAGGATTGTGAATGAAACCAAAGCGTATTTGTGTCGTGGGACCCCAGACAATCGTGACAGTAAATGAACAGGAATTCCCTGCATCAACATGGGTAATTCTCATAAGCATATCGAATGAAAAGAGTTTCAGGAGAATACACTGTGAACAAGGTCATTGGTCTACTTTTGATGTAATGTTTAGTTTGATCAATGTTTAGTGATGTAATGTTTACCTCAATACCGCGTAGGTCCACAAGACTACTGAGATGAAAGTATAAGGACATGCGCGGATGTGATGGACATCCCGAAGCAGGGTGAAATGGAGAAAAGGGGTTGCTTCAATTCTGTTTGTACAGTTCTATTTGGGGAGCTGGGAGACAGATACCCTTGCATTTATTAGATTATTTGCTCCATGGTTTTGTCCATAGTATGTCACAAATGTTTCACCATAGGTTTTTCAAAAATCGAAACCAAGAGGCAGCTCTCTCATGACCATTATGGAGCACTGGCGAGGTGATGGCCGCACTTTCTGTCATGTGTACCATCTAGAAGCTAACAAAACGTGTGTTCCGTGACCCGAGAAGAAAGTACGATTCTTGAGAGTCTTAAGCAGCCTCCATGTCCGGCACCGAGCCCACTGCAGGGGTCAAATTCACAACAGTGAAGTCACGACCTGAGCCGAAATCAAAAGTCGGTGCTCAACCAACTGAGCCCCCAAGGCGCCCCAAGAAAGTCCTATTCTAATGTTCTGTGCTATATGGAGTATCCCCCACAGATCCAAAGGAAGGCTGATCTCAACATTAAAAGATTTGAGCTACGAGGGGACGCCTGGGTGGCTCAGTCGGTTAACCTTCTGACTTCGGTTCAGGTCATGATCTCCTGGTTTGTGGATTTAAGCCCCGCGTCGGGCTCAGTGCTGACAGCTCGGAGCCTGGAGCCTGCTTCCGGTTCTGTGTCTCCCTCTCTCTCTGCCCCTCCCCTGCTTGCACTCTGTCTCTTTCTCTCTCTCAAAAATAAATAAACATTAAAAAATATTTGAGCTACGTGCTTTAGAGCATGTTTTTAAAAAATTACAAGTTAATTAAATCCTTCTGGGAAAATAAAAAATACCCTTCAGAGGATGATTCTCTCCATGTGTCACAAGTCACTAAGTTCTGTCCAGAGACATTGGGAAATGCAGGCCAAAGCTTGCTCCAAGTCCGTTGCCCATTGCTATCCAGTAAGTGTGGCTCCTCCCTTGTTTCTTAAGTCTTCAGGATCATATAATGGTATTTGATTGTGGAGCATGAGTTTGCTTGTTTCAATCCTACCTGGTCTTTGCAATGCAACTCAAATTAATGGTCTTGGGAAATAAGAGACTTTTTAGCCAGGGAGAAACCAAAGGCCGCCCTTGGGAGGCCAGATCCCAATAAATCCCCAAATCACGATATCTGCCAATCTCTGGATTCTATTGCAGTTGGTAGTGAAAGGGTGGCTTTGGGATTAGTCTGGCGTGGTGGGCAGTGAGTGCTTGATTTATCCTTTCTGAGAAAAGCTGCTCAGCCAGCCTTGTGGGAAAGAGAGCCCCAGATGTGTGGACTTAAGGATTGACTGCCATTTATTATTGGTGAGATTTGGGTTGAGTCACATAATCTACCAGAGCTTCTGATTCCACATCTGAGAAATGTGTTTTGAAACTTAAATACTATTTGACCTACCCAGTGCACAGGAGAGATGCTCACTGGGATCACCAGCCAGATGAGGACCCTTACCAGGCCCGCTGAAACTGAGTTTCTGAATCTTTTCTGAGAACGAGAAAATGATCCTTTTGAATTCAGTCCTCAACGCATTAATGTAAGTGAACTTCTAGGTTTGCTTAAACATCTCTGGCAAATAAAGGACAATCTGTGAAGGAGAGGCTTCAACTACAACATTGTTTCTCTATGTGGGGAGTGCTGGTGGTTTTCAGGGGTGCAGTTTTATACGCTAAATTTAATGACAGCATTTGGTTTCCAATGGGTGTATCTTCAGAGTTGCCTTCTGGTGCAGAATGCATGGGGAGCATTTAGCCTGCCACATCGTCAGTGCTTAATAAGTGGAGGCAAAGGTTACCAGTTCTCTTTTCTCCCATCAACACCACTTCTTGTGAGTGGATTGCTACACCAGAGATGTTGGAGTTTTGCATTGGCGACTGGTGAGTCAATTCCTCTGGGTTGCGGGAGGGAGGGGAACAATGCAAGCAAGAATGTACTTGTTCCGGCCAATTTCCCAAGATTTGAGGAGAATAAAACCAGTCACCTTCTCATGAAAAAGTGCATATGGTGAAGTAGTAACGTCTGGATCGTGACTGCATGACAGGAGCCCCGGGTGAAGATGGCTCTTTCATGCAATAGTCGGGCAGGGTGGTGGGATTCTCTGTCTTTGGCTCTCCTGGGGGAGGGGGGAATCTGTGAGGTCTCTAAGGCCCATTGCTATGTCCTCACCAACTTACCTGGATGTCCCAAAGAGCCTCAGGCCTCCGCACTGTGTTTTCTCATACTGTGTCCTGTTGATGAGGTTATTGGTTGACCTCACATCATGAACAGATTGACAGCCTCCAGACGGATGATGCAATCACTGTGTGCTACATATTTCTGGCTCCTGCTCTCTTTTATTTCCTGGACCCAGCGAAAGATGACTCAGTCAGAGAGAAATTTCACTTTGCCACATCATTAGACTGTGCTTCTGAGTTTTCCCCACAGAAGAGAACAATGAGTTCTTGGCTTCTCAACGCTGATATTTACCTGCACCGTTCCCCATAAAACGAGGCTGGGCTCTGTGCAATGGATGACGTCATAATTGCTATAGGACCAGCTTCTCCACCATAAGTCTGCGTAGTGCCTGGTAGTCAGAGGAAGGGAACTTGGTTTAAAAATGAATCCATCAAACTTGTATTCAAATTATTTTTCTCTGATGGCAAATTTCTGAGCTCCAGAAACCCACGGTCTATGTACTTTCTTCCTTGAGAAAAGTAAGCTCTTCCATTTATGTAAAAAAGAGTGAATGGTATCTTTCTTCTCCATTTATATTTATATTTCAGAATTTATCTTCTGATACACAAAACTTTGGAGAACTAAGGGCAAGATTATTCACTCTATTTAGCAAGATTCTCTAAGATGACTGAACTTTCTTTAGTCTTTCTTCTTTTATATAACATTTTTTAACATTTATTTATTTTTTGGAAAGACAGAGAGACACAGCGCATGAGTGGGGGAGAAACAGAGAGGGAGACACAGAATCCGAAGCAGGCTCCGCTCCAGGCTTGGAGCTGGCAGCAGAGAGCCTGATGTGGGGCTTGAACCCATGAACCGTGAGATCATGACCTGAGCCGAAGTCGGATGCTTAACCGACTAAGCCACCCAGGTGCCCCCTCTTTAGTCTTTCCTAATGGGACATCACCAATCTTTTCTAGGGAGGGTCTACTTTTCTTAAGATATCCATGGAGTAGAGACCTAGCTATGCAGGAAATGATGAAACAGGAAGGAGAAGGGATGTCTTAGTGATTTCTGGGTACTGGGCAGACCCAGCTGCTGTCCCCTGTTGGCCCATGGCCGGCTCTGAATCCAAAACTTGAAGCTTTTTGTAGAACTGTGGCCCAGCCACTGAAGAATGAGGATGAAAAGTTTGTATATGACCAATTCCCTTCTCCCAAGACTTTGTGATTTTCTTTTTGTCTCTAATAGATTTGCTGAAAGAAAACCCCTTAAAAATCTTAAACAGTTTCTTACTGTAATGGAAATGTTCCCCGGGTCAGCCAAGTTTAGGGCCTGATTAGAGGCTTCAGCCGGCTCCCAGGGACTCCCCAACCCCCTCTCTGCTCCTTCACAGCTACCTCTGTCTGACCCCAGACCTGGGGTGGAGTATGTACAGACAGCTCAGCTCTGGGGGTAGGTCACATGCCAGTCTGGAACCTTTGACCTCAGTAGCCTCTGCTCTTTTTTTTTTTTTTTTTTTCCCCTGTCTGCAGGTTACTGAGTTTCTGTAGAACTAGAACGCTAACCACTCAGTATGACTCTGGTGACATTATCAGTCTCCTATTCATTACATGTTATGAAGCAATGAAAAACATTGGAGTCAGCTCCTGGCTGAACTTGAGGTCACAGGAGGAGTCAGTGCATCAAAAGCTTGAGGTTGGTATCAGCTGTGCTTCGGGAGAAGAATGTAGCATCCTATTATTTTACCTTTTGAGGACGCCTCTGCAGCACTTACAATATCAGGTGGACCTTTCGCTATTGCATTCTATTGCATTTAGAATGGCAGACGGCAGTGTGTGTGTGTATGTGTGTGTATGTGTGTGTGTGTGCGTGTGTGTATGTGTATGTGCATGTATGTGTGCATGTGTGTATGTGTGTGTGTATGTGTGTGTGTGCGTGTGCGTGTGTGTGTTCTAAATGCTGATCTGATTTCCCATTCATGAGTAATTTCCTGCTAAACATTTATGGTGGGGAGAACAGTTCCTCCAAAAGTTAAATATAGAATTGCCATGTGACTCATACCTCTTCTCTTTGGTAAAACCCAACAAAATTGAAAGCAGGGTCTCAAACAGGTATTTGTATCCCCATGTTCACAGGAGCATCATTCATAATAGCCAATTGCAGAAACAACCCGAATGCCCATCAACAACCCATTCATCCGTCAGTGGATGAACAAACAAAATGTGGCATATACATATAATGGAATATTACTTAGCCATAAAATACATGCTACTGTGTGTGGATGGACCTGAAAACATGCTAAGTGAAGGCTATCAGACATAAAGGGTCATATATTGGAGCCCCTGGATGGCTCAGTTGGTTACGTTTCTGACTTTGGCTGAGGTCATGATCTCACAGTTTGTGGGTTCGAGTCCCACATAGGGCTCCACACTGACAGTGCTGAGCCTGCTTGGGATTCTCTTTCTCTCCCTCTCTGTCTCTGCTCCTCCCTCACTCATGTGTACTCTCTCTCTCAAATAAATAAATAAAAAAATTTTAAAAAGCCATATATTGTATGATTCCATTTATATGAATTATCCAGAATAGGCAAATCTGCAAAGACAGAAAGTGTATTAATGGTTGCCAGGGGCTAGGTGGAGGGAGAAACAAGGAATGACTGCTTAATGGGTCTAGGGTTTCCTTTTGTGGTGATGAAAATGTTTTGGAACTAAATAGAAGTGATTGTTGCACAACATTGTTAGTATCCTAAATGCCACTGAATTTTATTTTATTTTATTTTTTATTTTTATTTTTTTCAGTTTGTTTACATTGAAATTTTAGTTAACATACAGTGAAATATTGGTTTCAAGATAGAATTAGGTGATTCATCACTTATACCCAACACTCAGTGCTGCCACCACATTTTTTATTTTATTTATTTTTTAGTGTTTATTTATTTTTAAGAGACACAGACAGAGCATGAGTGCGAGAGGAGCAGAGAGAGAGGGAGACACAGAATCTGAAGCAGGCTCCAGGCTCTGAGCTGTCAGCACAGAGCCCGATGCGGGGCTTGAACTCACAGTGAGATCATGACCTGAGCCGAAGTCGGACACTTAACCAAGGGAGCCACTCACCCCCGAATTTTTAATTTTAAAATCATTAATTTTATATTATGTGAATTTGACCTCAATAAAAAAAAAATATCTATAGTGGTATTTCAAGAGTCTAAGAACACAGCTTTGAGAACAGGTCAGAAGGATGCATTTCTTAAGTACTATAAATATACATGTTACATACACATATAGGTATAGATATAGAGGTTCCACTATAGGGACGTTTAGCATATATTGGCCAGCTGTGGTGGTTAATTTTTTATTTTTTTATTATTTTTTTTTGGTGGTTAATTTTATGTATCAGCTTGACATGGACCATACGGCATCCAGATATTTGGTCAAATGTTACACTGGGTATTTCTGTGAGAGTGTTGTGGAGGAGACTAAAATTAAAATCAATAGATTAAGTAAAGCATATTTCCATCCTAATGTGGGTGGGCCTTATCCAAATAGTTGAAAGTCTCTATATATAACAAAAGGGCTGAATAAGAGAAAATTCCTTCTGCCTGACTGCATGCAAGCTGGGAGAGCAACCTCAGCTTGCCTTCAGACTAGAACAACTCCATCAGTCTCTTGGATCTCCATCTTGCTGACTCACTACAGATCTTGGGACTTCCAGCTTCCATAATTGCATGAGCCAATTCCTTATAATAAATCTCTTCTTTATCTATCTATCTATCTATCTATCTATCACCTATTTATCAATCTATTATCTATCTATCCGTCCATATGTTATCTATCTATCTGTCTATCATCTATTATCTATGTATCTATCCATTATCTATCTAATCTATCATCTATCCATCTATCATCTATCTATAATTTATCATCTATCTATCTACCTATCTATTATCTATCTATCTATCTATCACCTATGTGTCATCTATCATTTATCTATATCTACTTTACCTGTCTATCCTATTGGTTCTCTTTCTCTGGGAAGAACCCAATATACCAGTTTACCAGGTTTCTGATACAATTAATTCTTTTCATATTTTATTTCTGAGATTTCTTTCTGTTTACCTGTTTTCCTTTTTATATAATGCCCTTTTGTCTACATGACTTACTTGGCATAGTCTCGTACTTAGTGGCAGACAAAATTGCTTATCCAACCTGAAATAAAAATTTTATCAGAAAAATAAAGGTAGGAACTCCATTGTTTTTTTGACTGAAAGTTAATTTTACCAAGCATGAAGATTTTACCAGAATCTGTGTTTCCTTGTCTTTTTTATTCGTAAGAAGAAAGGCGTTATTTAGTTGTGCCTCTTCTGATGTGCCAGTTTATGATGTGGGCATAATGAGGTGCCCAGGTTCACCTCCAATAACACTGCCCATTGCTATGTCACGAAACAGTTTATGACCCTCATTGGCTTTGATGGTGATAATTAAATGAAGCTGTGAAGAACATCCAGGGCGAGCCCTCTGGAGCTTTCCTGCTTCAGTTTCCATAGACACTCAAGGGATGATGAACCTGGCTAAGCCAGCGTCCAGGATACTGTGACTTGTATATCCAGAATTTGAATTTAACTGTCTTCCTCTATAAATAAATAAATAGATAGATAAATAAATGGGCAAGGCCAATGAAAGTCAATATGGAAAGACCACTGTGGATGATCACAGTGACTACAGTGGCCAAGGCTTCAGAGAAGGGGCAGTGCCTCACCAAGGTGTGGGCCTAATTTAGTGAGGAAGGAAGGCTAATAGACATCTATGTAGCTCTTACAACGAGCTCTCGTTACTTCTCACCAAAGCCCTGTAAAGGACATAGCGCTACCCCCATTGTAGAGATGAGTACAGTGATGCTTTTGTCCCTGTACGCTCTGTGCCATAAGGCAGATGTCTCATCTATCAGGGCTGGAGCAGTGGATAATACTAGAGCCCTAAATGCGTGTGGACAGTGTGGGGTGTGTGTGGGCTCTTTGTTGGACAGCTGGCAAGAGTTGCAGGAGTGTCTCACTGAGTACATCCCTTCAAGAGTCTTGTGTTAGCATCCTATCACCTTATGTCTGATTCTAAGCAAGACGATTCTGTTAACAGGAATGAGAAAAAAGCCCAGGAAGAGCTAAGTCACCGAGCCATCCAGAAGACATTCAGCTAGTAAAGAGATATTCTCTAAAGAGGTAACCACGTGGCATCCAGGGCTAGGGCTGGAGGATGGAGAAGTGGGTGCATTGTGTTGGCTTCATGAAGCACCATCAGGCATCCCATAGGGATGCTAAAGCAGGAGTGGAAAGTGGCAAATGGCTTCATTAGCCAAGGGAGTCTCTCTGGAGCACAGGGGAGATGCTGAGGATTCTGAGCAGCAAGGTCAGGGAAAGGGCAAGCTCAGGGCCTACCTTAGTGGGTGGGAGTTGAATCAGATGATGCTACCACCATCATGGCCCTGACTTTACCTTTGTCTGGAACAGAATGAAAACCCCCCACATAATAATAGATATAACATTCTGTGTGCCATGTTGTCCACTCCATGAAAAGGAAGCACATTGGGCTCCTAATAAGTATGCTCATTAAGAAGAGAGAAATAGATCCATGATATAGAACACAGTCCAGAAAGGAACCAGTGAGTATTTTCAACTTTGTATACAGCAAATGTGGCCTTTCAATCAGAGGGTAATGGAAGATTGCATGATGAGTAGTGTTGAAATAATTTGTTATTCAAACCAAATTAATCAAACTCATTTGGAGAAAAGTAGTTAGGTCACTGTTTCACACCATGAAAACAAAATTCTAGACAAATCAAGTGCTTAAACAATGAAAATATCATAGAAGCATTAGAAGAAAAGAAATACATTTCTAACCTTGAGAAGCAGGAAAGAGATTATATAAGAAACAAAATGGAAAAGCAAAACAGAAAATGATGGCCACCCATAATCTTGTCAGGGGCACATATCAAACACTCAATGGTCCCATTAAAACCTTTTCTTTTTTTTGAGGTGAGTAAAGACATCACCTCTCCCTACTCTCATGGATGTGGGAGCCAACAGTTTCCATCCAAAACCTACTCTCTCCACCTAATCTTCTCAAAATCCTTTTATGCCATAGATGTGGTTCATGGACAACCACCGTTGATATTCTCCATAATGATCTTGTATCTCAGTTTGGAATACAGTATCTATTATCTTGGGGCCTCAGCCAAAGCTAAGATTAAATAGCTTCACATTAATATCGTGTGTGTGTGTGTGTGTGTGTGTGTGTGTGTGTGCCTGTCTGATGATACACTTCAAATTGATAGCAGCAGTAACTCCTGGAGAAGGGGAATGAATATAACGGTGAGCGGTCAAGAGGGACTTCAACTTTATCTGTCCTGTTTCCATTTTTATAGGGACACTATATTCATGTATTTCTTGTGTCATTAAAAATAAATGAAATTAAATACACTCTAGCCTGTGCTTTTTGAGTTTCTGTAACTTAATTTCCATCTGCCAATGAAATAAATCTAAAACCTTTCATTTGGGTTAAGAGCCCGACTTAATGTGTTGCTCTGTTGGAAGAAAACCAAATTGGGACGCACTTTTCAGCCCTCCGTGCTGCAGATTGCTCTTATGGTCCCAGCATCTGTCTCTTGGTTTTTGTCCTTTCCAGACATGTACGCAGTGTGTTTTTGCCCTGGTACTTTGACTTCCTGGCCCCTGGCCAACCGAAAGGGATAAATGGCAAAGCCAACGATGTCCTCGCTTGCGAACACGAGAGACTACATAGCTACCTGGTCCATTTCCAGCTGGAATCAAGGCCCAGTAGGTAGGGTATTTATTCCAACAGTGAAATTGAAACAGGTCTGTATTTGGCTTCCCCCAAATAAGCTGAATAACCACTCTTCTGGCATTCAGACAGCATCCTGGGGATATTTTGGTAAAGTGGCAGTCGTGACATGAACAAGGTAATTCATCTTGATGTGGAACGTGACTTTGACTAGAAGTCCACCAGGCAAAGTCTGGCAGTTAACAAGCCCCAGCCTTTTCCAGCTGTCTTTCCTCTGGACAGTTTCCTCACACTGCATTAACAATACCTTAACAATACCTGTTTTGTGTTTTACAAACATTTCAAAGTGCTTCCACGTTGTCATTGGCCCATTTTAAATCTATCTGGTGCCCATGGTGGTTGTTCCTAAGGTTGGGAGCAGAAGGAGCCATTTCTTCTCCCATAGAAAGCTCAGAGTCTAGTTTAGGGAGGCAGAGACTTAAACTAACATAACAGCATGGAAAGTGCCTCGAGAGAAAGAAACACAGGAGGTGTGGGAGAACACAGAAGAACATCAGAGACAGGTAGGTGAGTGCTGGGCTGCTTTAGGAAGAGCAAATGGCACGTGAGGAGGTGCCAAGGCATGGAATTGCACCATGGGTTTTGAGGAACATGTTACTAAGAGCAGGATATGAGCATAGTGAAGGGCGTGGCCACATGGAGGGTCTTGTGTGCTCATCAGGGAGGCTGAACCTGACCTGAAGGCAAGGAATACATTTGATGGATTCTTAGCAAGAGTGTGGGGGGTGGGGTAGGGGAGGACTTGAATATATTTGTGTTGCAGGGAAAAAAATCCATGGGAAGGAAACAACACTGGAGACTGAGAGGCCAGTTAAGAATCTATCTGGGCAGTCTGCAAGAATGAGGCTGCTCTAAGACAAAGGGCCCAGGAAAAGGAACAGGTGAATGGAATTGAGATAAGCGAGGAAGCAGCTTCTATATGGTTAGGGGACTTGTTAGCTGTTGGGGAGTTGCATAGAAGGTTGTCTAAGTGTTTGGCTTTGGTGCCTGGGTAGGTGGGGGCACCATTCATAAGGCAGTGAAACAAGAGGGACTAGGATCAAGGAGAATTTGTAGGCATACTTCTAAAATAGATATTCTCTCACACTTTCTAACAAAATTCTGGTGAGTTAGATATGATGGTATGATGAAGTCTATCTTTTGGCAACGAATCTTAGACACTCAAGATAATTGGGCTCATCCAGGGTCTCTACCTATTTAGTACCAACTATGGGGCCAGAACTAAGTTTTATTTTCTCTGGCCTAGAGCTCCTTTAACTGAACTGCGAAAGTTATAGCCTTCTGACTCAGAATCTACTCCCTGTTCTGTAGAAGGCAGGACACACACCAGATGCACTCTGGGCAGAAGAGAAACTGTCTTCCAAATTCCTTCCTTCATTTATTTGACACATATTATGAGCACTGTCTCTGTGCCGCACACCCTTCTAGATATTAGGAATTCAGCTGTGAACGTCTTGCTCTTGTGGAGCTTACATCAAAGCAATTATGCACAGGGAAATAGATGCTATAGAGAGAAGTATAGCGGGGGGGGGGGTGGTTAGAAAGTGTTGGGGATAGGAGGCTGCTCCTTCCTAGAGGTTGGTCAGGGATCAAGAGATGTTGAACAGAGATCGAAGTGGGGGGCTGCTCATGGGGATTTTGGGGAGATTATTCCAGGACACAAGATTGCAAGTCCAAATGCATTGCTCTGGGGACGTGTTTGACGTATTCAAGGAGCATAGAGCTCTAAGGCCAGTGTGGCTGAAGTGGAGAGAGCAGGAAGAGGAAGGAAGGAGATGAAATCAGAGAAGTGGGTGATCACGTCTCACAGAGCCTTAGAGACAAAAGGAAGGACTTTGGCTCCTGCTGTGAGTAGGGAGAGGAGCCATCAGAAGGAACTATTCCCAGATAAATGACATGATGTGACTTGCATTTTCAAAGGACCACACTGTGGTTACAGGGAAAGGGCAGAGTCAGAGGGACCAGTTTGGAGGCTATTGCAATAATAAAGGTGAAAGAGGTTAATGCCTAAGACTGGGGTTGGCATCCACGGAGTGGTGAGAAGTGGTCAGGCTCTGGAAATATTTTGAGGGGAGAGACAGCAGGTTTGCTGGTCAGTTGGCCATGAACTATGGACAAAGACAAAAACCAAGGATGGCTCCAAGGCTTTCTCCTGAACAACTGTAACCGTGAAGCTGGCATTTCTTTAGGTGAGGAAGGATGAAAGGAAGGAGGTTTGGTAGCCAGAGAGAGACGTTTGTTCTTGGACATGTTAATTTGAGATGTTCATTGGACAGTAAAGTGGAGATGTGAGTGTGGTCTTGAGTGTTGAGGTCTGGGATGGGGATAGAACCTTGGGAGTCATTCGCATTTAAATACTGTTTAAGATCATGAGACTAGCCAAGATCACCAAGGGATTGAATGGGAACAGAAGGGGGAAGAGGGCTGAGGACCCAGCCTGAGAATGTAGGTAATTCACATGGGAAATAAGGAGAAACTGGGAGAGGAGATGGAGAAGGGTCAGGAGGTGAGAGAAGTGGCGGGGGGGGGGGGTGGCGCTAAGAGGCAACCATGCCCTGGAAGCAGGTAAAGACAAACTTTTACAAAGGTAGATGTGTGCCACTGACTGGTAGATGACATAACCTAGAGACTGAGACCTGGTCATTGGAGACTATCAGCCCATGGTGGTGACAGGTGATGTGGATGGAGTGGTTGGGGAGACAGTAGTGTAAGGGGAGAAATTGAAGACAGGGAGTATGGCCAAGTCTTTCAAGGAGTCATGTTTGTACAGGTGAACTATTGGGGTGGGGTGGGGGAGGGGAGGGTTCCTTTAAGTTGGTTCTTTTTAATGGACAACATTACCACATGTTTAATGCCAGTAGGCTCCATCCTGGAGAGAAGTGCCCATTGATGATGCAGGAGTGACATCCTAGACCATGCACACATTGAGCTAACTAGCAGGATGTACATTTAATAAGAAAGAGCATGTGTGGTTGTTTAAATGGGGAGAACCTAGTCTCCAGGATGATGTAGGGGCAAGGACAGCTTAGAAGCCTATAAAATAAATGGATTGAGGCAAGTAGGTATCCTTCTGAGAATTAAAAAAAAAAAAAACAAAACACCCAAAACCTGTCAGATTCACTTTGCACTTTACATTAGAATAAATACCAGATGTATTGAAATGAAGTGCTAAAGAGTAAAATTACAACAGGATTAAGAGAAGTGAGGAAAGAAATTTTCAACGTAAACGTGGGGTGGAGAATGCTTTTTGGAGTACGACACAAAAACAAGAACCCCAAAATGAAAAATATTGATAGTTTCAACCTCACACAAATAGAACTCCTCATAGTTCAAAATATTCAAAACCTCTAAAAATACAGAGAGAAATTTATATAATTCAAAGACTGAAAAATATCTAGTTTCCAAAATATATGGAGATTTAAAAAACAACAAGATAAAGATGAACAAGCCAAAAAGGAAAATGAGAGGTCATGGACAGGTATTATAAATTGGTATGACTTGAATGGCAGATGTTCTGGCAATACCTTTCAAAATTTAAAAAACGCATAGGGGTGTCTGGGTGGCTCAGTCAGTTGAGCGTTCAACTTTGGCTCAGGTCATGATCTCGCGGTTTGTGGGTTCAAGCCCAGCTTGAACAGCTCTATGCTAACAGCTCAGAGCCTGGAGCCTATTTTGGATTCTGTGTCTCCCTTTCTCTCTGCCCCTCCTTTACTTGTGCTCTCTCTCTCTCTCTCTCTTTCAAAAATAAACATTAAAAAAATTTTTTTAATGCATAGACACTTTGTCCTGGATATTCCACTACAGGTTTTTTTTTTAATAGTTAAACTCTACACATGTAAAATGATGTCTATTAGGGACAAATGTGTGCCAAATGTGGCAGGATTCTTTGTAATAGGAAATTTTGGAGGAACCCTAAAGATGGTCTATCAGTGGGAGGCACGTGTTATGAATTTGTGCAACAGCTATGCAAGGGAATACTATGTAGTTATTAAAAAGAACAAGGAGGCTCTTATGTACTTAAATCTCTAATATATATTGTTAGATCAAAAAACCTAGATATGAGGGGTGCCTGGGTGGCTCAGTCGGTTAAGCGTCCCAAATGACTCTTGATTTTGGCTCAGGTCATGATCTCATAGTTCATGAGATTGAGTCCCATATCAGTCTCTGCGCTGCCAGCATGAAGCCTGCTTGGGATTCTCCCTCTCTCTTTCTCTGTCCCTTCTTCTCCCTCAAAAAAAAAAAAACACATTAAAAAAAACAAGATATGAGACCTATCATGTGCCATCATTTGTCGTGGGAACAACATAGGAGTAAAAATAAACACCCAGCCATGCTGGAAAATGTGAGGTATGTGCCAGCAGCGAGGAATACCCAGAAGAGGATAAAGCAAAAAGGGGAGGAATGGACACAGTGCACAGAAAAGTTGAGGACACACAAACCCTGGAAATTCAGGGAGAAGCCCTCCAGCAGACCCTCAGACTAATTCCAACCTCAGAACTCAGGAGGCCATGAGAAGGACTAAGTCCTACATAAGCAATAGGTAATTAATCGAACAATTATGGGAGGGCTGTTCCAGCCTCTCATTTTTAGAAAGGCCAGTGTAGGTGCCTGCTTAACAATAAGCCATGGTTAGGACTTTCTTATCTTGGAGTGCTTATAGGAATTGAATAGAACTTTCTTAACTGGATGAAGGTTATTAATCAGCAAGCTACTGCAAATATCCTATGCACTGATAAGATAACAGAAGCCTACCCACTGATGTGAGAAATGTCACAAATCCTATTATCTGCTCTGCTGTGGAACATTGTACTAAGCCCTGGCCAATATAATAAGTCAGGTTCTAAAGAGATAACTCTTAGATACTTAAGATCGATAAAACTGTGGTTAATTACAGATGGGTTATGACTTCTTAAAGAACACTTTTTGGTACAGCTACATTAAGGAACTCTCTTGTTAGACAGTCCTAACAGGTTTTCAATGGAGAGTCCTGTGCTGTTTCCAAGAAAAGTATTTACACGTCGTGTTGGAACAAATTAGAAAATACAGTTAGACATCAGTTATTCAACGCACATCCCTTTCTCCTCTTTTTCACATACACAAATATAAGCACAAACATACTGATGGGTTAAAGATCTGATTATCAAAGTCAAGACTATAAAATTATTGGAATAGAATTTTGAAGAATACTTTGCAAGAGTCAATTATTTCATTTTTGACCAAGAAAAAAAGTGGAGGGTTGACAATAAAAACGTACTGAAAAGTTCTGTATTCTCAAAAATCTAATGAGTAAAGTAGATAGCAGTGCTCTGGGGACAGGTTAGGATTACTGGTTGGTTGCAACTGATTAATATCCATATTAGATAAATAGTGATTACAGATCAATAAAATGGTAAACACAATCCAGTCAACGGTGGACAAAGTATATAAGCGGTGACTCAGAAAAAAGACAAGTATTAAACCCTGATATTTTGCTCAACCTCACTGGCAATCCAGAAAATGGAAATGAAAGCAATAAGTCACTAATATTCTTAACAAATGTTGCAGAATAAATACATCCATCATCGGTAAGGGTATAGGTAATTGGCTCTTTTATAAATTATTGGTAGCAGTGAGGGGAGTTCCTTTGGAAAGAAATTTGAAATATTTAAGTATGTTCAAGTACATATACTGTTTGGCCAAGTGATTCTACTTCTAGAAAGCTAAGTAAACACTCATGCATGTGTTGAGAAATATACAGCAGATATTTATTATTTGAATAAGAAAAGTGGAAACAACTTAAATGCCCATTAAGATAATGATAAATTATATTTCATGCGTACTATGGGCAAATCCAAAGTTTATGCTCTCTTTTTTAAATTTCTTAAAGAAATGTTTATTTATTTTTGAGAGAGAGAGAGAGAGAGACAGAGAGCACACAGTAGGAGAGGGGCAGAGAGAGAGGGGCCAGAGGATCCGAAGTGGGCTTGGTGCTGACAGCAGAGAGCCCAATATGGGGCTTGAACTCATGAACTGCAAGATCATGACCTGACCCGGAGTCAGACGCTCAAATGACTGAGCCACCCAGGCGTTCCAAAGTTCATGTTATTAAACACTACATATACTGCCTCTCATTCTACACTGTTATATCCCCAATAATGTATCTTCTGAAATAGTACTTAACTGTCTCATCAATTAATTCATCCATTCCTTCATCATTGCTTGCCTTATTTTTACGATCACTCATTTGGGCCAACGAGGAACCATGCATTCTACTATGCTCTAAAGGACTATATATATATCTCCTTGCTCTCAAAAGAACTTCAGGTGCATGCATGTTATAAGAACTTAATATCACACTGCTTATCATGTGGAAGTTGTTCCTATTCCAAAATGCTAGCTATACAAAATTTCTGCTGGAAATATCTTTCTTAGACAACTTCTGCAGGGCGGCTGAATTTAAATTCTACTTTTGGCCCTAATTAAGCTGTGTAAACTTGCACAGGCTGCTAAACCTCACTGAGTCTTGAGTTCTTCATCTGTGAAATGGAGTGATAATACCAACTTCACAGTATTTGCAGAAGGATTAAGTGAGCAATGAACATGGCATATAACAGAAATTAAACAAATGTTTGCTACTTGAAGTGCTACCGTCAAGGAATTTGTCTTTCAAATAAGTAAGAAGACAGTTAAAGAAGCAACGTCAGAAATGTGTAAAAAATTACCATGAAAGAGGTAAGCGCAGGTGGGAGTGACATAAAACATGTTTAGTGGGTGGTTGGCTTGGGCAACAATCCACCCGTGGAGGTCCTTCAGTGACCAGCAATGTTGGCACAGGGCTCTGGAAGGCCCCTGATGGTTCAGGCATCAACCTTTTAGTAACTGGGCGGGCAAGATGGGGGGCTTTCAGAGGGAGAGATCAGGGCAGTCATGGCTAATGGGAAGGATTCTGGTGTTCTGGTGAGGGGGTTTAGCACAGTGGCTATTTCTAGCAGATACAAAATTCTAATTATTTAACCATTAGAGTAAAATATTTCTAGCTAATTCCAGCTCTGTGGGGAACACAAAGGAGGGTTATTGACACTGGGTGGAATCAGAGAACACTTCCTGGAGGAGAAAATTCACCATAAAATAAAACTGGTAGAATTACTAAATAAGTTGAAATTGCATCACCAAATTTTCCTCCCCCAAGTCTAACAAAAGGAACAAAACAATCTTAAAAAAAATCATGATGTTTTAACCAACAGTAATCAACTGGACAAAAGACTTGAGCTACAACGTCAAAGTCCAAAGCCTGATGGCCAAGGAGGTAAAAGGAAAGCAGCAGAGACCTCTGAGGGCTGTTCCTAATAGCCTCTCCAGCCCTGGGAACCCATGGTGCTGATCTGGCTGTGTACCCAAAATTCTCACTGTGTACCCAGATTTTCAAAGGAGAGATTTCTCTAAATTTCCTTCATCTGAGAGAGAAGTAGAAATGGCTGCTGGAGAAAAAGGGGGGAAACAAAAGGCATAAGCAACAGAGAGGCTCTGTTTGGCCAAAAAGTGGGCACGGCAGCTACATAAAGAATTGGAGATATTTCCAACGGGAATGGGACCGTGCTTATTCCCACCCTGCCCGGATGATAGGAGTTCTGGGCAAGAATATTCCACAGATATTTGGAGGCAGAGCAGAGTGCAGGCATTCTTTTAAAAGAGAAGAAGAAAAGGAAAAAGCAGAAAGCATCCATGCAGCATTCCCTGCTCTCTAACATTTTCTCAGGGTGGAAGAAACTGGTGGGTGGAACAGGAGATACCCATTCATCTAGAAATCATAGCTCAGTGGGATAACAGCAACCCACACGTTATCAGAGCAAATAAATGCCTGATCAGAACTGGACAAACATGAGCCAGATGGAAGGTACATTATGGCAACCAAATCAATCTGCTTGAGGTCTTTCAGGTGAAGAGGTATTTTGTGTGGGGATGGGGGCAGGGGTGTGCAAGCCCCCCCCAAAAAAACCCAAAAAAACAAAACCATGATATGAAAAAATAAAAGGATGCCAAGCTAGAAGAAAATATGGAATGGAAGACAATTTTTAGCAATTGCTTTGTGCTATCCAGAGCAATTTAGTAAGAATAAAAATGCAAATTGGCTCCATATGAAATGATAAAGCAGTTAAATAAAAAAGATCTTAAAAAATTCCAGATCTAAGGACATAAGCCACAAACAGTTATTACTGAACTCAAATATAAATTAGATTTTAAAAACGAGAAGACAAGCTCCAGCCTAGGATAAAATACATGCACATCACATGTCTGATAAAGGACTTCTACCCAGAATATTTAAAGAATGCTCAAAACTCAGTAGTAAGAAAACAACCAGCTCAATTTTAAATGGGCTATAGATTTACCTAAATGAAATGAAAACCTATTCACACAAAATCTACATGTGAATTTTTATAGCACCTTTGTTTGTAATTGCCCCAAACTGGAAACACCCATGTGTCCCTCAACCAGAAAGTAGATAAACAAACTAGCACAGCCATAAAATGCAATAGTATTCATTAATAAAAAGGAACAAGTGATTGATACATGCAAAACACTGGTGAATCTCAACTGTATAATGCTAAGTGAAAGAGGACAGAGTCTACATACTGTATGATTCCATTTAGATAACATTCTGGAAAAAGCAAAACTATGGAGATGAAGAGCCAATTAGTGGTTGCCAGAGCCTGTAGATGAGGGTTAAGCTAACTGCCAAGAAGCATGGACACATTTGGGGGATTATGGAATGTTGTATAACTTGATGGTGGTGTTAGTTACGTTACTGTTTGTTGACATGCAGAATTCTACGTTAAAAAGGGTAAATTTATACCTTAATAAGAACATGGAAAGAAATTTAAAAAGTAAATACATTGGGAACACCAAAGAACAGTGAAGAGTATGAAAATCAAATTAGCGATGTGGCAGAAAGAACTCATGTAAGTACGGCGAATGCAGATCATTAAGGCAAAGAGAGCAAAATATTGGGAGAGATTTTCAGTTTCTGATTCTGCATGTGAGGAGCTTAGAATTGCCACTTTATCTTAATAACAAGTAAAACACTAACCCAACTGACAAAATGGACAATTCTTAGATGTGTAAGAGATGTGAGGTCACAGGGCAAACCACTGCTCCCCAAAGTGAAGAGACCAACAGGCGAATACAGAGAATCCCAGCTTACTAGAGCATAAATGCATGAGCAGAAACCTTGGAAGGAACCAGTGCTTGGCAGGAAACCTGAACTCTCATTGATGAGTTGGGGGACCTCACCGTGGACAAGTCTGATAGGGGCACCTAGTCACAGGGGGGGTCTTCATGTTTCTGTGAGTTTTACCTCCAGGAGCTTGAGCAGGTTCTCACAGAGAATACTGGGGTTGGGGGGGTGGAATCCCCACATGCTTCAAGCAGGGAGTGGGAAAGGAACCATTCAAAATACGCCAGAGCACTCTGTTCTTCTTAACAAGGACTGCTCTCAAGAGGAGCAGAGCCAACATGGTGAGATGTTACCAGAGCTTACCTGACCCGAAGAAGGTGAAATACCCAACTCCAGACCACTATAGCCATCTTATGCCACCAAAGGTGGTGGGTGGGGGGTACTGAGAAATATTTATGAAGTCCACAGTCCAGGCCAGGGGTACAGGCTCACTAAAATACTGGAGACCTAATCAGAGGACTATAGAACACTTCCCTTCCCCCTATAACTCATGATCACATTGCTAAAGGCCTATTGACAGCAGTTCCTTTTACTTGGTATATCATGTATGGCTATCAATAAACAATTACAGGGGTGCCTAGGTGGCTTGGATGGTTAAGCATCCAACTCTTGGTTTTGGCTCAGGTCATGGTTTGTGCATTCAAGCCCCACATTGGGCTCTGTAGTGACAGTGCTTGGGATTCTCTCTCTTTCCCTTTTTCTCTCTGCCCCTCCTCTGCTTACACACACACACACATGCACACACACACGCACACACACACACACACACACACACTCTCTCTCTCTCTCTCAAAATACATAAAATAAACTTAAAAAAAAGGAAAAAAATTACAAGGCATACTAAAAGACAAAATGTACAAACACAGTTTGAAAAGACACAGCAAGCATCAGAACCACACATGGCAGGGATGTTGGAATTATTAGACTGAGAATTTAAAACACATATCATTTCTATGCTAAAGGCTTTAATGGATAAAGTAGACAGCACACAAGAACACATGGGCATTGTATACAGAGAGATGAAAATCCAAAGAGAGCCAAAGAGAAATGCTAGAGATAAAAAACACTGTGACAGGGGCACCTGGGTGGCTCAGTCGGTTGAGTGGCCAACTCTTGATTTTGGCTCAGGTCGTGATCTCACAGTTTGTGGGATCGAGCCCCATGTTGAGCTCTGTGCTGACAGTGTGGAGCCTGCTTGGGATTCTCTCTCTCCCTCTCTCTTTCTCTCTCTCTGTGCCTACCCAGCACATGTTCTCTCTTTCTCTCTCTCTCTCTCTCCCCCTCTCTCTCTCAAAATAAATAAACATTTTTTTTAAGAGGAAAAAAAGCACTGTAACAGATATGAAGAATGGTTTTGGTTGAGTTTATTAACAGACTGGATGTGGCTGAAGAAAGAACCTCTGAGCTTGGGGATATATCAATAGAATTCTCCAAAATGGAAAAGCAAGCAAACAAACAAAAAAACAAAGACAGAAAAAAACTGTATAACAGAACATGCAAGATATATGGGACAGCTGCAAAAGGTGTAACATAAATATAATGAGAAAATCAGAAGGATAAGAAAGAAAGAAAGAAAGAAAGAAAGAAAGAAAGAAAGAAAAAGAAAGAAAGAAGCAGGATAAATATTTAATTCCACAAAGACTGAGAAATTCCCCCAAATTAATATGCCACACCAAACTACAGATCCAGGAAGCTCAGAGAACACCAAGAAGAATAAATGCCAGGAAACCCAAATGAACAAACAAGAAAAAACGAAGCTATATGAAAGCATATCCTATTCAAACTACAGGAAGTCAAAGATAAGGAAATAAATTCAGATAAATCAAAGAAAAAGGAGCCAAAGGGAAAAGAGACCTTACCTACGGGGGAACAAAAGTAACAATTACATCTGCCCTCTCAGAAACCGCGCAAGTGAATAAGGAATGCAATATTTAACCTGTCAAGAGGAAAACACCCACCGACTCACAACTTTGTGCCCTGCAAAATTCTCTTTCAAAGTCCAAGGGGAAATAAAGACTCCCTCAGACAAAAATTGAGGGAATTTACTGTCAGTAAACCTGCTTTTCAAGGAAAGTTAAGGAAGTTCTTTAGAGAAAAGAAACGTGATATAGGTCAGGTTTCTGGCGGTAGTCTCTAGGAAAGGGGCAGCAGTCCCCATGTCCAGTCGCGAGGGTAACACGAAGCCCCTATAGCAGCCCAAGAAGCAGGCCAAAGAGATGGACAAGGAAATTCAAACAGAAACAGAAGGTGGGCGGTGCCTGGGTTGCTGAGTTGGTGAAGCGTCTGACTCTTGATTTCGGCTCAGGTCATGATCTTGGGATCCATGAGATCCAGCCCCTCATTGGGCTTCATGCTGACAGCACAGAAGCTGCTTGGGATTCTCTCTCTCCTGCTCTCTCGTCTGCCCTTCTCCTGTTCGTGCTCTCTTTCTCTCTAAATAAATAAATAAATAAATAAATAAATAAATAAACTTTAAGTGGTGCCTGGTTGGCTCAGGCGGTTAAGCACCCAAGTTTTGATTTCAGCTTAGGTCATGATCCCAGGGTCATGGGATTGAGCCCCTGCATTGGGCTCTGTGTTGAACATGGAGCCTGCTTATGATTCTCTGTCTCTCTCTCTGTCTCTCTCTCTGTCTCTCTCTCTCCCCCTCTACCCCTCTCTTCTACTCGCACTGGCACACTCTCTCTGAAAATGAATGAATGAATGAATGAATGAATAAATAAATAAATAGAAACAGCAAGAGGACCAGAAGAAACTCAAGGAGCTAAAAGCAGAGGCCACAGGGAAGGGCCCCCTGGCCACAGTGGAATTTAAAAATCTGGCAAAAAGTCAACTATTCCTTACGCCTGAGGTAATGGTGATCTATATAGTTCTATTCCTGCTTAAACATGTAGATTCCCTGTCATAGCATCTGTTGCTATCTAGAGCTAGAATGAAGTGTTGTCTTAGATCCTCTGGTACATTTAAGAATAGACTTTTGAAGAAAAAAAATCAGTCGATCTCACACAAGAAAGTAATATAGGACAGAAACACAGATCTTAAAGAAAAGCATCAGTGAAGAAATAAATGAAGGTAAAATTGAAAAAAACATGCTTATGTATGCTTATATTTAAGTGAAATGAGTGATAGCTATGATTCAAGGCACAGAATGAAGATATTAGAAATATTTTGGTACTATATGTATATATGTATATATAGTACCAAAATATTTCTAATGTATGTATATTTCATTTACATATATATGCGTATGTATATCTGCATATATATATCTTTGAATTTGCCTATATTTACAATTTTTATTTTAAAGTATTGAAGAAAATCGAGTAATGTATTTCAAAATGAGACTGGCTCCCTCTCAGGCAGACAAGCCAAATAGCTAGTTTTCTATGGGTTCAGTTTACATTTTAACTTTTATATTGAAGGTACTTGATCCCTTATTTTTTTGCAAAATTCACTGCTTGGAAAAATAGTCATTTCTGATTTTTCTCAAAGTGCGTTGGAATCAAACAATGAGGGGAGTGTTATTTTTAAAGAGAGTGGTGTACAGATAATTACAGTGAAATAAAATTAGATGAAAAATATGCCTACAGGGGAAAAAAGGTATTTTTAAGTAATTATATTTGGAAGAATTAATGTAGGGTCTTTATAAACTTCACTGTGGAATTTTTAAGCAGGATTCTGTCACCAGCTCTCTGTTCTCTATTAGCCCTACTGAAAAATTTTACAAGGGACTCAAAGTGACTGGAAATTATATCTCAAACATAAATTCTTGATTTTTAAATATAAAATTTTCTAGTTTGGGGCTCTTAATTACATAATCCCATGCCTTCAGACTGTTAATGCAATACCTTAATTTTAAACATGATATAGTTTGGATATATACGAAGGTCCATTTGAGCCCCTCAACTGGGTAGGTATTAAATGTGATACAAAAGAATGTGGTGACCAAGTGTATAGACCTACTGGGTGCAAAAAATGAGCTGCCCCACTAATAGAACTCTAAAATCTAGCTCTCAGTATCCCTGTCTATAAAATGGGAAAAAATAGTTGTGGCTATAAAATACAATTATTGAAAGGATTAGATAATTTAATATGCACAAAACCTATGGAATAGTACTATAGAACAGGACACATAGTAGGCCTTCAGTAAGTCTGCACAATTACAGTTTTTATTCCCACTGGACAGAGGAGGAACCTGAGAATCAGGTTGGTCAAGTGCCAGACCTCAGGTCAAGTCTACGGGGTCTCATCAAATGGTGAGTTTGAAAGTATCACTTGATATGTCCTGCATATGCCTCTTGATTTAAAAACATCAGTAACTTCTGTCAGAAGATCTATAATGTATGTTTACTAATCTTATCGTATGTATTATACAAATAATAAACTGAAACAAGTGAAATATATTATCATCATGTGAAAATGGCTGGATGGAGTCTCAAGAAATTTGGGGAGTACTTGGGGCATCCATGTACTTAAAATATAGTCTCTCTGGGGGCAGGAAATTATGTTTGGGGGACATGGGAGTCATTTTGGAGCAGCTTCAGCTGCTGAAGAGGGTTATCAAATTTACAGCTTGAGTTTGGAGACAGTGCAACTGAAAATACAGCCTTTGGAATTTCTTTTAGGTTTTTTTTTAAGGGGCCCACCCTCCCATGTGAGCTGATGTTAAGACACTGCCAGATGCCCATGTGATCGCTGAGCTGAGCCATGTGGAACATGGGCAGAGAAAACAGGCAGTGGTTTCACACACAAGCTTGTATAGGAAGTCACAGGGGATAGACCCCATGGGGGAGCAGGCACAGGTTGGAGGCCCAGCTATGGGACACCTGGAATTTAGCTACTTAATGATTGAACTGGGCATACTGGGGAGGCTAGCTGGAAATGGTAGTAGCATTAGCTGATACACTGAGGGCTCAACACTGGGGTCCCAACCACCATGCCGTTCCCTTTACATGCATGAACTTCTAACCCTGACAGCAGACCAATGAGGTAAGTGGAATTATCCAGTTATCCCCCTTGAGACAATAGAGGCTTCGGATGATGGGGCACTTTCTCCAGGTGATACCTGGGGCATGGCAGGGACGGCAGACAAACCAAGTGCGTTAACTTTTCTATCACGCAGTTTCCTTGTCCATAAAATGGGCAAAATGATAGTAACGTTGTAGAGCCGTCATGGGGGTTAAATGAGTTAATAGCTATAAACTCCTACGTGATGGGCAGCACACGTATGATCCCACAGAATGTTAGTTAGTATTACTGAGACATGGTATTTCATGGTGTCTCTATGCTCTGCTTCTCTTGACACTCCACACAGCAGTGAGAAGATATCAGATGCTCAAAAAAGAGAAAATTTGATGAGTTGCCAAATTCTTTTTTTTTTTTTTCTTTCCAAGATTTTACTTAAATTCCAGTTAGTTAACATACCGCATAGTATTCGTTTCAGGTGCACAGGACAGTGATTGAGTTTGCAAATTCTATACTGATTTTTTAAGTTAGGCAGAGCCCTAAGTTTGAGAGTCCACCATTGAAAATTCCTTACAAGTCTGACATCATTCCCGTCACTTCCTTACTCTGACACCAACACCCAAATGATGAATGGCAAAGCTCAGAGCAGGCATGTGGCTGACAAGCAGGAAATGGCGACTTTGCCACAAGGACAGGAAGATTTCTTCAGGATTCAAAATGGCAGCATGCTTGGTGACTAACCTGGTCCCTCCCGACTCCGTCATGACTGTAATCCCTGGGACTGCTCTCCTCTCTACAGTGCTGGTTGTGCGGCATAGTCAAGGCATGTTGGTGTTCTGTTGGAGGTTACTAAAGAATCATGACAAAGGGAACATTCCTGCTAAGCAGGGGGGGTGTGGGCCATGTGTATAAGGCACCTCTTGATTGAGCAAAACTGATGAGTCAGGTAACTTTTTGTTCAGGTAGACAACCACCATGGTGGTTGTTCTTGTTTTCCCTGAACAAAAGAGGATTTCTTTAGATAAAGTGCCTTATACTCCTTGTTATACGGTGTGCCCATTTCTTTACCAAGTTGATCAAGGGATGGAGTTGTTCTTGGGTCCTATCGATCTGGCTGATACGGCTATTAACACTTATTCCCAGTTACATGTGTGCTTTTCACCAAAATAAATAGATAAATAAAATGTAAAAAAAATCAGGTTTTGGGGGAAAAATTGGCTCTCTTTGGTAAGAACAAAGATTAAAAGATGCTATAGGAGGTTTGTGAGCAATTAGGAAAAAAATATATGTATATACATCTATGTACATGAACCCCCTGCTTCTTGGCACAGAGTTCCTAAATCCCTTGGCATTTTCTGGATGATCAGAGTGTCTTTTGTTCTAATGAGGTGACTCTTGGTGGGCTCCCAGATAGCTTCAAGATGGAGTCACCAGAAACACCAGCAGTGACTAGAAGCTTGGAATAGTCAGCCCCACCAACTATCCTCTGGGAAGAGGAGTAGCACTGGAGATTGAGTTAATGATCAATAATGCCTACATGATGAAGCCTCCATAAAAATACGCAAAGTAGAGGATTCGGAGAGCTTCCGGTTTGATGAACACATCCGTGTGCTGGGAGTGCCATTTACCCCAACCCCACGGGAACAGAAGTTTCTGCACTCAGGACCCTTCCGGACTTTGTCCTGTGAATTTCTTTATCTGGCTGTTCATCTGTATCCTTTATTATATGCTTTCTAATAAACTGGTAAACATAATGTTTCCCTGAGTTCTGTGAGCCATTCCAGAAAATTAGTGAACCCAAGGAGGGGGGCCTAGGACTTCTGATTTACAGCCAGTTCGTCAGAAGCTGACAACCTAGGACTGTGACTGTGTCTGAAGGGAGGGACATTTTTTTTAATGTTTATTTTATTTTTTTAAATTTATTTTGAGAGAGAAAGCACGAGCAGGGGAGGGGCAGGGAAAGAGGGAGAGAGAGAGAATCCCAAACAGGCTCCACACTGTCAGCGCAGAGACTGATGCCCGATCTCATGAACAGAGAGATCATGACCTGAGCCGAAATCAAGAGCCAGACCCTTAACCGACTGAGCCACCTAGGTGCCCCTGAAAGGAGGGACATCTTTATAGGATTGAGCCCTTAACTTGTGGGATCTGACGCTAACTCCAGTGTCAGAACTGAACTGAGTTATAGGATGCCCAGCTGGTGTCACAGAGAATTGTTCGACATGTAGGAAAGCCCTCCCTCATTTGGTGACCCGATGGGTCAGAAGCGAAGTGTTCCGAGTACAGTAGTACTGTGAGAGTAAAGAGAAACACACAGCGAGTCTTTTTCCAAAACAGTATTTTAGAGTACTTTTGGGAGCCTAAAATAAAGAAAAGCCAGATGAAAAGAATGGCTCAGGGTAATAGTGCCATGTTCACTCATGAGAGGCCTTGTTACTTATCACTCTTTGAGCATCAGGGTCGATACTGGTCCTCTAAAAATGAGAGTTGGGTTGGCAGATGGAGAAAGAAAGGAGAAAACTTTTTAGAATAATTTTTCCACACACACACAAAAAAGAAAAACGCTTCAGGTAACTGATAATCACCCAATCAGAGAGTTCTTTGACTCCTTGTCATTTTATGGAAATATTGTTATGTTTGTGAAACCCAGTTAATCCTCTCCCTATGCCAGCCTTTACCCTGGGTTTAAAATAGACTTTCCTCCCACTTACCCTGGCCATGGATGATGCCTTTGTTGGCTCATTAGTAATAGGCCTTGGGAACAGATTATTCTCTCCTACATACTAGTTGAATCAACCTTTGTGGGTGAGTAATTGACATGGCCCGATTCTGTACAATTATAGGTTACTGAGTGCCATTCATCATGATGCTTGGGTAGTTTCTTCCCCAAGGCAGTGGGTACCCTCACTAATTGGATTCCTTAATCTAGAACACATCCAGATTTATGTGTGAATTCCTGAAATTCAAAGCCCATTGTCAATGGCTTGTATCCAGGTAGACCTGGGTAGATTTGTTACATTTATCACCTCGAATATTCCCATAGTGCCCTGATTTCCTCTTTGCCTCTTTTAAACCTACCTGCTACAATTAAGTCTCAACAACACCCTGAATTGCAAATCTTACCACACCTGCCTCTGCTCTGACCTGTCTGTCCACCTCGCCAGCTCCATATTTCTTCACCTCATGTGCTATGATTCTGTAATACCAAGCTCTCTGTAGTTCTCCCAAGTTTTCAGACCTTTATTTACAACCCTGCCTCTTCCCAGAATGTTCCCTTCATTGGTGATCACCAGGCCAGGCCTTACTCATCATTCAGGTATTAACTCAGGTATGACACTCTCCAGGAAGCTTTCGTTAAACACCGGCATTAGTCCAGTATTGTTCTATCTTAGCACCAATCTCCAGATTATGTGCTCATGCCCATTTTCTGTATGAAACTGTAACATCCTCTTGGGCAGGCCCCTTGTCTTAATGAATTCTGCATACCTAGCACCCAACACAGGACCTGATACTTAGTAGACATTCAGTGAAGGCTTGTTGAACTGAACTGGTTTCTGACTCCCATGGCCTTGGTCATACATTCTGATTACATCCTTGTCAACAAATCTCTCCCCACAGCTTGCACAGCCCATGACCTCATGATGAAGTCAAGTGGGACAGGACCTGGGGTCTAGGTTTAATTTCCCTCTGGAACACCACACCTGTGCTGAGCATAGTTAAAGGAGAGTAACTTTCTGTTCTTTGGGGAGCATGAGCAAGATATTTGATCTTCGTTTCCTCTAGGTGTCTGGTCGATGACAGATTGTTCTCTGCTGCTCTATTCATATGCTCTGTGGTGACCTGGTGCCTTCTGGCCGTAAGGGGGCACTTGATGTGACTGACTGCAGCACACCCCCAGTGCAGGAGACAATGCCATTCAGAGCTTCCACTGGGCCTTGGTGAACAGACTTTGAGTGTGGACAGCAGGAGAAGTCATTCAGAGACTGTGCCTGAGTGAGGGAAGTTGCAATAGGGATCTCTTGTCCCTGTGATTACTCCTCACTGCCCGTTTCTTCTTCCGTCTTGTGCTTTCTGGCTGATGAAAGGGGATGGTGGCACACCCAGTGACTGCTGGGTGTGCAGACCTCACTAGGAAGAGGACATTGGATAGTTTCTGCATGTGAACAGGAAGCCCCCACTATTATCAGCCCAGAGGATGCCCTGGAAAGTCGTAAGGAAGCCATGCCTGTGCCCTCATGACTCTCACACGTACATGTACATGCACACACACACACACACACACACATTTTTATTTTTGGCAACCCAACCCAACCCAACTCCTTGAGCACAAACGATTGGGGTTGGTACTTTCTCATGACTAGCCCTTTAGAAAAAGAAGAGAACTGTTTGCATTTTCATCGGCTCCTTTGTTTTAGGAAAGAGGTGAAGACTGTCATAGGTCAGAAAGAATTGGGCATGAGGTTAATCTCCTAAGTGGCTCTTCCATACGGAGTTGTGTGTGTGGCTCTGTCATCTGGAAGCTTCTTTAGTCTTTGAAAGGTCGTTAGCTGGGAGAGGAGAGCAGGAGGGGTGGATAGTTTCAGCAGAAATGAAGCCTCTTGGTGGAACTTTGCAGAGTTCTAGAACTAATGGATATTCTTACACTAGTTAATAGGGGAGTTGGTTGGAATAAACCAATATATTATTGGTTTGGATCCTTTGTTCCAAGACTTTCTTTGGGCTCATCCTGGGTATTCCAGGAAAAAGCCAAAGGAAAGTGCTGTTCTGTTTCTCCTCCATTCCGGGGGGGAACTGGACTCAGTGTGGATTTTTCAAATCCACGGTCTCAGACACGAATGACCCTTTGGAACTGGGCCCAGCCATGCCATCATGCTCACACACACACACACACACACACACGGTGCTCAGTGTGGGTGTGCTGTGTCTGTGGTCTGTGACCATTATGAGATTTTTCTTTTTTTTTTTTTTAAACAAGGACATGAGTGGGACTCAGCCTGGCAGATGCCATTTGTGGCTTTCATCCATTGGAGACTTCATTGAGAAGGAGAGAACTTACTTCTTAACACAAACATGCCATTTTGAGTAGCTGGTACTTACTTGTCTCCCTCTCTTATGATTTCGTTTAAAGACCGCTTTTATCAAGAGTCAGGAAGCTTTAGATTAGAGAGGCATTTTCTGCCATAACAAAATACTAAGAAGCCACTTCCTGTTAGAGCACTCCTTTCTAGGGAGTTTCCCAGACGCCTCCCTTGGGGTTTCATTAAGAGCAACGAGTCTGTGTGTCTGCTTTGCCCAGTGTGGCCCTGGGCTGGGTGCAATTGTGCTGTCTTGCCTAGTCCAACGAAGACAGAGCGGTTGCCCATTAATTTTCTCTTCTACTTCCTAGAGTGAATAGGCTAAAGTGGAAATCAGTGGTGGGGGATTTGGGGGCTGGCAGAAATTGGCTTTTAAGTCGCCGCCAACGGTGTGTGTCCCGGCACAAAGGTGATCACCAATCCTCCCCACTGGCTCCAGGCGCTGGGAACTGGCCTCTTTCCCAGAAGATGGGATGGGAAAGTCCCCAGCACTCCAGCCCTGAGGCCGGCACTGAGCCTGTGGGGGGTTCCCAGAAAGCCCCGCAGCAGCAGAACTCACAGGGCCGCAGATTCTTAAACTTGAGCTTTCATAGACTGCCCGAGGTGGTGCGGAGCCCAATCGGGTCCTCAAACTGAGTAACGCTGCGGGCGGGGCCAGGGGGAGGGTCAGAAAGCAGCTTCTGCTCAAAGTCAACACACATGCCTTCTGTGCAGACTGGAATCTGGCTCTCTAGAGAATTCCAAGAGAGGGTTGCAAAACTGTGAACGAGGTCCATGGGCCTGCAGAAATTGGTTAATCACTGAAGGCCACAGCGCCCTCTGTGTTTGAATCAGTCATCTTCCGGGTCTTCCTTGCCCTTCTTTTCACCCTTTCTTCTGTTTACTAAATAGCTTCTGTCTTCTCTTGAACTTCATTCTCCTGTTGTCTACCTGGTGGGGGAGAGAGAGGGGAGGAGCCGAAACCGATGTCAGCTGAGCCTCCAGGATTATCCCATTTAATCCTCTCCAAACCATGTGAGGATTCTACACAAAGGGAGAGGAATCAAGCTCAGAGAGGTTAAGTAACTTGTACAAAGTCACACAGCAATTAAAGAGCCCAGCATGGCCAAGTTCATGCTTTTCCTATGACGTTCTCCTGCCACTTTACAGGACACCAAAAAACAAGTTCTTTTATTCCAGACCCAGTTTTATATTCCATTAGCTTTAGTAAGAGATCCAGGTGTAGGAACTTTCCAGAGTTTGAAGATTCATCAGATTTAAGGGGGAGTGTTGCTATTTGGGGATCAAACAATTAAAACAAAATTTTTTTAAATGTTTATTTATTTTTGAGAGAGAGACAGAGACACAGAGAAAGAAAGAGAGAGAGAGACTAAGCATGAGTGGGAGAGGGGCAGAGAGAGAGAGGGAGACACAGAATCTGAAGCAGGCTCCAGGCTCTGAGCTGTTGGCACAGAGCCTGATGTGGGGCTTGAACTTGTGGGCTGTGAGACCATGACCTGAGCTGAAGTCGGACACTTAACCGACTGAGCCACCCAGGACACCCTTTAAAAAAAATTTTTTTTTAACGTTTATTTATTTTTGAGACAGAGAGAGACAGAGCATGAACGGGGGAGGGTCAGAGAGAGAGGGAGACACAGAATCTGAAGCAGGCTCCGGGCTCTGAGCTGTCAGCACAGAGCCCGACGCGGGGCTGGAACTCACAGACCGCGAGATCATGACCCGAGCTGAAGTCGGCCGCTTAACCGACTGAGCCACCCAGGCGCCCCCTTTTTTATTTTTAAAAAATTTTTTTTAACGTTTATTTCTTTTTTTTTTTTAATTTTTTTTTTAATGTTTATTTTTGAGATAGAGAGAGACAGAGCATGAACGGGGGAGGGTCAGAGAGAGAGGGAGACACAGAATCCGAAGCAGGCTCCGGGCTCTGAGCTATCAGCACAGAGCCCGACGCGGGGCTCGAACTCACAGACCGTGAGATCATGACCTGAGCCGAAGTCGGACGCTCAACCGACTGAGCCACCCAGGTGTCCCCCAGGCACCCTTTAAAGGGTTCAAATAATTTTTATTTTCCATGGGCCACAAACAAACACCACTCAGAAATCCTTGTACTTCATTTTCTTTTGATCTTCATCTTTCACTGAGACCTCACTGGCTAGTCATGTCCTCTGAGGTGTCAGGAGTCATCCTCCCAGCAGAAATCCCGTTAGCTGACCTGAGTTACAGGAATGTAGGGCCCTACTTGTGTCCGAGGGGTGGGGGGAGCTGCTCTACTGACGGCCTTCCTGCTTCTCTCTGGGCTCCTCCCCTCTGCTCTCCATTTCCTTTTGCCCACTGCTCTCCACCAAGTTCTTTCCCATCTCAAGAACTTTGCACCTGCTGCTGCCAGGAATGCTCTCCCAGCAAGCCCTCCCATGGCTGGCTTGTCATCATTCCCGTCTTGGCTGACATGCGATCCTTTTACAGAGGCCTTCCCTGGTCCTCATCTAAATGAGGCCACCCCTAAAGGGCCACCCTCTCTACTACCCTCTGGTATATTTCCTTTTAATTACCAGCTATCATTTGCATTTCTTCATGTATTTATTTGCTCATTTATTTGCTCATTTTATCACCTGAAGGAGCCATAAGCTCCACGGTTGTTTTTGTCTCTACAACAACTAGAACAGTACCTGGCAGGTACAAGGTACTCAGTAAATATTTTCTATTGAGTAACTGGGTGCCAGAAGCCAGTGGGGATCACTTTGTGCCAACACATGCAGCCAAAGGGCAGAAATGGCGGGGTTGGGGCAGTTAGATGGGAGCTTGTGAAACCAGAGCACCATTATCGAAAAGCTTGGAAACAAGGTCACTTTTTAAGTGTTTCGTTCCCCCCCCCCCACCATTTCTTCCACACCTCATCTTCCATCCCATCTGAGATCTGAATCTGACAGGTTTCTCTTTGTCACCTAGACCACGGGATCTTTTTTTTTTTTTTTCTGTGAGTATCGCGGCACCAACAGATTTGTTTTATATTGGAATCCGTTTCTTTTTTTTTTTTTTTAACGTTTATTTATTTTTTGAGACAGAGAGAGACAGAGCATGAACGGGGGAGGGGCAGAGAGAGAGGGAGACACAGAATCGGAAGCAGGCTCCAGGCTCTGAGCCGTCGGCACAGAGCCCGACGAGGGGCTTGAACCCACGGACCGCGAGAACGTGACCTGAGCTGAAGTCGGACGCCCAACCGACTGAACCACCCAGGCACCCCTGGAATCCGTTTCTAACATAAACCCTGTTTTATCGCCTGCCATTGTGTTGTGTCTGTTTTCTCTGTTAAAGACTTAACCTCTTCCCAACGATTAGATCCTTGGGAACTTGGTGCAGGTTTCCTGACTCAACACCAATCCCTTCTGCTGGGAAAGTCAAGCTGGTCGCCTTCCACAATGCGACAAGAAGTGACTTAAGCCAGAGAGTGGTCCAGTTACAATGTCTGTGCTGTGTCCCGTGGAGAAAACCAAAGCTGAAAGCCGGTAACAGGTGACAGGAAGACCTGCAGATAGAAACTGACCTGGATTCTGAAAAACAAGCAGAAAAAGGGAAGTCTGGGAACAGGCTGGTGTTCTTCCAAAACCTGCTTATTGTGCGAATTCCTAGAAATAGCGTGATACCCAGAAACAGGCAGGAGCGGCACACCCAAACAGTGACGCTCCAGAGATCTGTAAAGGCATCAGGAAAACAAACTCAGCCCGCGTAGCAAATAGAGGACAAAGCCCAGTCTTGGCAGACTAAGTTCTTCCTGCTTGTTTCGTTGTCGTTGTTGCTGTTCTTGTTGACCTGTTAAACTCTATCAAGAAATCAGAAGTCTAATAGATGTCCTCAATTCAAAAACTTGTCGCTAAGCACCAGTAACAGCAGCAAGTAATTTTTTCCAGTCACCATCTGATAGATGCTTCTTTAGGCTGTGGAGATGCTGTAGTGAAAAGCCAGACATAGCTCTTGTCTTCAAGGAGACATTACCTTCATACAGGGGCAGAGGACCTCCAGGTCCTGGGGTCTGTAACTAAGGGTCCTCTCTGTAGGACCACGGTGCTTCCAAAACACTGCAGTTTGAGAAAGGGGGCATAGTGTCTAAAAGTTCTAATACTTACATTGGAATGCATACGCTCATCTCAGTGAAGGATCTCTACAGAGGAATTTTATCTCCCAATGATATCATCGAGTCACAAGGCTCTTTGGTCGAAACATTGGATTAGAATCTTACTAAACAAGATCTCTCAGGGGAATAAGACGTGAACATTCTCTAGCTTCAGACCTTACTGAAAATACCTCTTTTTTTTTCTTGAGCTTTGCTAACCTGAAATCGATGCTAAAACTTTTTAGAAGTTTCCTTCTTAGATTTTACGAGTTTGAGAATTAAAAAAAATTTTTTTTAAGTTTATTCATTTTGAGAAAGAGAAACAGAGATATTGTGTGCGTGAGTAGAGAAGGGATAGAGAGAGTGGGAGAAAGAGAATCCTAAGCAGGGTCTGAGCTGTCAGCGCAAATCCTGACACAGCACCCCAACTCACGAACTGCAAGGTCATGATCTGAGCCAAGATCATGAGTCAGACGCTTAAAGGATTGAGCCACCCGTGCGTCCCAAGTGTAAGAGAATTTTTTCAATGCAAGGTTGAAGAGCCGTATAAATTTTTCTTTAACAGTTTCTATTGCCAGCAACAGCATTTTTAGGTTCCAGAGAGGTATTTACTTGGACACTATAGAGAGAGTGTGACCCAGGAGAGGAGAAAATGGTATATATGATAGAGCAAGCATAGGTGAGGAATGAGAAAACCTGATGTCTAATCCGGTCGTCTCCCTGGTGTGATTCTGGATGGTGCTATCTCTCTGTGTCTTTGCCTGGTCTACAGTGAGAGGTGCTGTCTGAGGGAATTTCAGAGATCACCAGTTTCTACGAGCCTGTGAAGGGCAAAAATGTCTCACACACACATGAGTTGGTGTTGTCTAAGTGATAAGCAGCAGATCTTTGCCAGACGATCCATTTAATTTGAAAAACACAATGGCTTTGGGGCACCTGGGTGGCTCAGTTGGTTGAGCAGCCGACTCTTGATTTTGGCTCAGGTCATGATCCCAGGGTCTCGGGATGGAACCCCGCATCGGTCTCCGTGTTGAGCAAGGAGCTTGCTTGGGATTCTCTCTCTCTCTCTTTCTCTGCCTCTCTCCCTGCTAGCTCACTCTCTCCCTTTCTCTCTCAAATAAAAAATAAAATAAAATAATAAAATAAAATAAAATAAAATAAAATAAAATAAAATAAAATAAAATGGCTTTAAGAGTGAAAAATACCACAATAACAATAATTGACATTTGCCAAAAGTTTATAATGTGAAGGGCAGTGTTAGTATGGAGTCTTTCCCTTAAATTTCATGACTACCCGGTGGCAAAAGTAGCATTCCGATCTTTCTATTTTCCACACCCAGGGACACTGAGGCTCAGAAAAAGTGATAGCAATGGCCAGAAGTGATAAAACTGGAAATTAGCAGAATTAAGGCTCAAGCCCACGTGTCACGCTGCAGCTGTCTGGTCCTGACTTATGAGCAGCTTGTCTTCCACCATGGATGGTCTCCGTAAGCCACCGAGGGAGGGAAGGAGGAACTGAAACCATGTCTCTCTCTCTCTAGGTTTCACATGCGGAAGCAGCTTTATGGAACCAGCCCACAAGGAGGGATTTGGTGGAGGCAAGCTGAGGCGTTACCCTGCAGCTGAGTCTCAGGTACACATAACCACCACCTACCCGGGACCTGGTGATTTGACAAAGGCACCCAGACATCACCCCAGAGCCCAGGGACTCATCTCGTTGTCTGCCTGTCAACGCCATCGTACTCGGACATTCTGGTGGCCTGACTTAGTTGTCTGTTTATGTCTCGAGGGACATACCTTTGAGATGCAGTTAAGATGTTTTGAAAAATTAGATATTGTTGAACTGGAATGCATTTGGGAAAAGCCCAGAGGAGGGTTCTCTGGATCTGAGCCCTGATGGCAAATGATCAGGTGGGATTAAAGCCCTGAGAAGAGATTCTTTAAAAGAATCAAAAGCCTTAAAACACAGGAATGGCTTTCAGAGATCACCCAGGGCTGCTGTCATTAAAAGGTTGAACTTGTGCTAAATCATTCATTCATTCAGCAAACATTCTCTTAGCTCTGTGCTAGGCTCTAAGGAGGCAAGGATGAAAAAGGGAAGTTGCCTACTTTCATGATCTAATTGGGAGGTATCTCTTATTGGTACACCCTCATTAGTTTTTCTGGGAAACCTTACAAGTTATGTTGCACGGTGTATCTCTTTCTTTGGGATCAGAATATCAAACTCGAGGGTAAGCCAAGGCCTCATCTCTCATTCTAGTCATGGAGTCGCTCTGAACCTCAGTTTTCTCTTCTGTGAATTGGGCACAACCATTTCTTTCTACTTCATCGTATCACTCTGAGGATTAAGTGAGATCCTTTGTATGGACATACAGTTGACCCTTGAACAACATGGGAGTTGGGGACAGTAGAAAGCCTGTGTAGAATTAAACTACTAATAGCCTGCTGTTGACCTTACCAAAAACATAAATAGTCGATATATCTTTTTATGTTATAGGTATTATGTACTGTATTCTTACAATAAAATAAGCTAGAGAAACAAAAATGTTATTAAGAAAATCCTAAGGAAGAGAACATGTATTTATGGTACTATACTGCATTTATTAAGACAAGTCCATGGACAAGTGGCCCTACACAGCTCCAACCTACATTGTTGAAGGATCAACTGTAATTTGCAGATGATTTAATGTAAAAGATGGTGGATAAATTGGGTGTATTTTGGGGGTTCCATGAACAGATTCCCTGCCCCTCCCCCACCTTCCATATTCCAAGTTCTTACTTAGCAGCCTTACAGGCAACAGGTACATTTTTTAAAAAAAGTTGATTAATTGAAATCATCCCCTGCTTTTGTTCCTAAAATGAGACAAACTCCATTTTTATTAATTTCTCAGGGTTGCCAAGCCTGGGAATTCATACATCAGCTACAGCTCTTGGGTGATAAGCATTGAGTGTTACTCAAATTTAAAAGGGTGTTTCCGGGCTGAGACAAGGGAGATTTTTGATAACTTCATCTGTCAAGAAGCGGGCAAGGGATCTTGAAGATTATGGACACCTTATGGCCTTCATGAACACCTTATGGCCACTTCTTCGCACTATTGCCAAAACAGGAACAGGCTTGTGTGAGAAAGCCACAGATGGGCTTGGGTTTCCTAGCAAGCACTGAATGGCTGCCCATGTATTATTATCAAGGGCTGACCCAGTTCCTTAATGCCTACTGTTGGCATTGAGCAGGTCCTATGTTTATAAGCAGCTCAAGGTCAGGAGGGCTTGATCTAACTGGCTTGCATTGTGCCAATGAACACACATATTTGGGAAAGCCTGCCCATGGGTCAAGCTGAGCTGCTTGTCCCAGAGCTGATCTCCTGACCTCTCTGACCCTGAATCCTTATCTGAGTGCTCCTTTTCTCTTTCTCACCCCCTTCGCCAGTCCTCCCCCACTCCTCACCTCTTACCTTGTCTTACCTTGAGTACATGACCCATCCAGTCCCCTCACCCTACTGACTTCAGCACTTTGACCACCAGTTGGTATTTTCCTTCCAAGTAGTCCTCAAAACTGCGAAGTCCAAGTGTCTAGAGTTTATTTTACACTGGCTGAAGTGGTCTAAGGCAGAGTTTCTTAAAGTTCTTGGACTTGCCAGAGGCCCCCTTGTGGCAGGCCTGAGTCAGAAGACCCCTGGGTGTCTGGGAGTCTCTCCTTCTAACACATACCCCCAGGGATTGTGATGAGCAAGTTTAAGCAATAGCTCGGATCCCTGTTGGCATGGTAAGAGTTGATCATAGTGTTATGTTTTACTTCTTCAAGTACATTGGCATTTTATGTTAACAAACTCCAAAGTGCTGCATGATTGGTTGTATGAATGATTTGACCAACAAGTAGTGGCTTTAATGGAGTGATAAGAAATGCCATGCATGTTGAGAAAGAGCTTTGGACGCTGAAAATCCCAGGCTTGTTCCTAAGACCTCAGGTCTTAGGAAACATATTTTGGTGTTCTTGGAGCCACGGGGTGTGTTTTCAATGGTGGCAATTTAGCTACCTTGGAGAGTTTTATGTTCAAGTGTACCTTGTTTATATAAAAAGACAAAAAGACTGAAAGACATCAAAGTGTTTAAACTGAATAACAGCAGGGACCTTCGCACGCTTAGCACAGTGTCTGGCAAACAGGAGTTGCTCAATGGAGCACATTGAATGAATGAATAAACAAATGAGTGTCCATCACATTCAGTGACTGTGCCTAGGGCAGTCTATTTGCATATCTGTCTTCCCACCTGATGGGATGTTGTGAAGAACTTAGCTGGAACCATAACAGCTGAGTGTAGACTTTGGTCCACTGTCTATGGGATGGTCATTCAGTATCTGTGGGCATCATGGGTTTCATGTATAAAGGGGAAAGTTGTCCTTGGGACACTGTGTGGGGGCCAGTTGAGACAAAGGATTCAAAAGGCTTTGTCACCTCCTAATTCTTGAACAGATGTGAAGGATTATTACATGTTTCCCATACTTGAATCAGGCCAGTTCTCTTCCCTGTGTGACACTTCTCAGTTACATATTCCAGAGGGGCATCTTTTAGAAAGGATCAGTGCTCAAGATTTGAGAGACACTGGTGTATATTTGCTTCTTTTTTTTTTCAACATATGGCCATTCAATCTGTTTCAACTCCAGAAAAACTAAAGGTAAACTCTGGTATTAGCAGTAGAAAATGGCCAGAGAGGAAGTTGTGCTTTGTGACCTTGGGCAAATTCCTGGACCTCTCTAGGCCTAGATATCCTTCCCTATCGAATGGGTCAATTTGTTTCAATCATCTGTCCAGTACCTCCTATGTCCTCTTGGAAGCCCCCTGCCAGGAGATAGTGGGTAGGTCTGTTTAATGTGCTGAAGATATCTGGGAAGAGGTCCAAATGTGTAATAGAAGGAAAATGAAGGTTAGGGCCCTTTGACCCCTTTCTACTGTGCCTGTATGGTAATGTAAACAGCCAAGACAAAGAAAGGAGTCTTGAAAGAAAACAATACTAACCTTATCTGTTTGTCCTCTCTGTTAAAGTGACCTTCCCTGGGCCACTTATCCATGTTGTGCATATATTTTCTTCTTTTCTGCTTCATTTATACACTTGTTCAACAAATATTTATTGAGAAGGTCAGGTTCTGCTGGCCTTCTCATCTGAGCAATGGTGTTCCTAAGCTCTGTGCTTTCCCATTGTTAAACTTTCATTTTCTCAAGTAAAAGAGCAGTTGATCTTGTTTTTCTGCTTAGCTCCTCACAAGAACAGACTGTTAAAACCCTCTCAGGCATTACTGCTCCAACAAATAGCTTGCCTTCATTCTCCAGAGGACTGAGCTCCCTGTGTGCCAACAGCCCATTCTGCTCGGGATGGCTCTAGCCCCTTGCCCTCTGACTAGAGTACCTCTTTTCAGCTATAGCTCCCCTGTGCCCAGGCCCAGCAGGTGAGACTTGGGCTCTACCAACTGGCCTGTTACTGTTGCATGCATGTCCCTCTTGCTTGAACTTGTGAGCTCCTGGGAGGTGGTTTAGTGGGATAGAAAGAGAAAAAGTTTATGCAGATCATGAAACCTGGGTTTTACATGGATCTGGCTTTGAGAACCTTACACAATTTCCTAAGTTCTCCAAACCTTGGTTTCCTTCTGTATGAAAAGATGATGATAATAATCACTTTGCAGAATTATCGTTAGGCTAAAATGAGATAAATGCAAAAATGGTTTGCTCAAAAAATGGGTTGATACTTACCCATGAAATCCCCTCTAGCTAGATGTCTTGATTCCTGTTCTTGTGCATCTAATTTCTACCCAAATTTTAAAGTTGGGTTTTCATCGAATCAATAAGAAAAAAGACATAGTTAATAAAAATGGGCAAAGAGTAGGAATAGGAGATTTCACAGAAGATAAAGCCCAAATGGAGATACGCATAAGAAGTGTTGCTGGACCTCACTAGTAGTGTGGAAATGAGCACAAAAATAATGGGGAATCACTTCATAAAATGAAAACTGGACAAGTATTAAGTATTGGTGAGGATATAGGAAACAAGGAGTCTCAAAAGATACATGTTTCAAATGGATCATGGTATATTCCTACAATGAAATATGGGCATACAGTGAACACAGTGAACCTGATCTACATGTGTCAACATGGATAAATCCTAAAACAGAATAAAGAATGCTAAAGAATGGACAAAAGTATAGAAAAGTGTGATAGCTCTATTGTATAGCATCAGCATGCACAGACATACACACACACACACAATACACACACACACACAGCCACACCCTATATTGTTTCTGGAGGGGAGACAGAGTTGGATTATGAAAACGTGAACAAGATAGAGTCACACGCATTGGTACCACAGTCTTCTTTAGGGGAACTCATCAAAGACCTATAACAGGAGCTTTGACTTTATCCAATATGTTAGATTTCTGTAAGTAGAAATATCTAAAGTAGACAAAGTGAAATTGTGGGTGGTGAAAAACTGGATGGTGAGTAGGAGTGTTTTTACTTTATTCTTATTTTCTAAACTGGAAACACTTTGTGGTTTTAAAAATGAAAAATAACGTAAAATTTTCATGACTGACACAGTGAGTTACTAAATGGAAATTCAGGTTTGCCAAGCACCAATCTACCCCAAGAATTGACCTATGCCCAGGTGTTTATTTCCTGAAGTTTCCAGCAACAAGCTGAAAAAGAATGAGGTGAGGGCTTTTTAACCCATACAGAATCATACCTGCAGTAATCCTAAAAATCTAGATACATTATTAAGAACATATTTGAAAAGCTTTAATTTTTGCTGCAGATAAACTTCTTCATGTAAGGTGACCGTTGTGTTATTTTTTTCCTCATTTTCTACCCAACACTGATAGCATATCACCTCCTGATAATGCCTTGACCTTCAATGATGTGCTGAAGTCATTTATAGAAACATGAAAAACAGTTCTCCCCAAGGTCCTCCCCCAGACCCCACTTATCTTCTAACTGGCAGTGCTATGGGTGCTTGGTAGAATTTGGCCACCAGGGTCCCATGTGGTGGCCACATTAGACCCTCCAGAACTGTCTTGGGAGAATAATAGAGGGTTAGTCTTGGGATTAGTGGGTAGTAGGAGCAGTTCAGGGAAGAGAAGAAGAAGGATCTGGATGTTCAATCTCCCTGGCATCCAATTTAACTCATCTCATCCCTGAAGAGAATGAATGAATGAAATGAATGTTCCCAGATTCATCTAAGGTTTACTGAACAGACATTATGGCCCCATATTTTAATGGGATCTGTACTTTGTGGATGTTACCCACTATTTATCAAAACAACCACTGAGATTGTACTATTATTTCCACTTTTCAGATAAGGAGACCAAGGCCCAGAGAAGTCGCATGACTTGCCTAAGGTTGTATATTTAGAGATCCAGAGTGAAAGCCCAGTCTCTGATTCTGTTGGATGTTGCCTCTTGGCTAATTCTCTGACTTGATCTGTCTTCTTCTGTTAGAGAACAAGCTGTTATTTCTCTTCCCAGGGAATGTTCTTCAGTTACCCATAAACATATATTTTGAGAATCACACTTTCCTCTACAATATCCCACCCGATAACCTCAGTGGACTCAAGAGAAGAGAAGTCCCTTTTGATCACTTCCCAAACTGTTGCAAGTGGAGTAGGTAACTGACCCTAACTCGTAGTCAAGTTTTATGTCACCCACAAGGAGTGTTTTATTCAGGGACTGGCAGGAGAGAACCATTAGAAGGTTACTTTTGAAAGAGAATGGCAAGTTTCTGTTTGTTCAAGCTTATTATTATGGGTTTAATATTATTAAAAGGGTTATTAAATTTGTTTGTAATATTTTTCAGGTATTTGAGATAAAATGTTTCTTTTTAATGTTTTCCTTCGTTATCTGTTCATCCCTAAGCTGAGTAACTCAGAGAGATGCTTCTCTGAGTCTTGCCTCTGAGTGCCCATCTTGAAGGTATCAGTCATCATAGTTGCGACTGGCAATGTCCAGTCATACAGCCCTTATGTTTAGGGCAAAAAATACCTGGTTGGACCCATGGGAAACAAATTGAGGGCCTCCTGTTTCTTACATTGTTTGAGGGGTTCATGCCCAGGTGGCTGGCTAGACAGGAGAGAATTGAGCTCAGCAGGAAGGACACCAAGGAAGGTAGCTGTACCCAATTACACATACGGTGAATTAGGAGTCGGTGGGGTTCACCTGAGAATCATTCACAGTCCCCTCATCATGTCTTAGGGGCCTACATGTTCCTACCTCACCATGCTTTTAATGGAAAAATCCAGGGGCAGACTCAAGGGAAGGACAAGGGTTGGGAAAGTTGAAGGTATTTCTCAGACTGACATTGAGTTTCTCGTCACTGAACTAGTATCTTACGTTGCCTTTTGTGCCATAAAAGCCAAATGAGAGGCTTTTAAATTATTTCTGTTGCCTAGGAAAGAGAAATATTATCCATGGTGACAAAATCATCAAATTTTATTATGCACAAGTCAGTGCTATTTATTTCAGAGTTTTGCTTTAAAGGATATCATTTAGAAAAATTGGACAGCTTTTCATTGGCTTGGAAGTTTCTATTGTCAAAACATATTACCAGGAAAGTACAATATGTTGTAAAATTACAAGGAACTGCGATTCAGCCCTATTTTGACTTTATTTATAAAAAACAAATTAATAGCAAATGAATAAAACTTTTAAACCATTATCTGAGTAATAATACTAAACAAAACAACTAATAAAACAGCCGCATTCAAACAGCTGTTTAAGAAAGCCCAATGATATTTCATCCATTGTCAAACTTGGCATTTGGGCAGAATAAAGACCAAAGTAAATATTTATTGATTCATGTGAGAACACTGAAAATTCCTCCTTTATAAGTAGAATAAGCAAATAAACCATGATTTATAAAAACCCTGGCTAACTAAATCAGCTAATGGGTCTATTCAAAAAATTCTTATCATGTAAACTGTGAACTGACAATTATAATTGAAAATTACCAGTTTCTCTATGAATTTAATATACATATAGTTAACCACCTGCTTGACTGTTATACAGAGCCATTTAAACGTGAAAATGGATGTACAAATGTTTGAAGGCTTTTGAACCAAACACATTAATTGCCAGTCTGTGTTAATGGAAACAGGCAGAATGGATGCTTGCCTCTCTCTGTAATAAATATAAAAGTTCCCTGGGCTTCTGAGTCTGTGCTGAGCACAAATGGAAGTCTGTTATGGGAGAAGCTCATTGGTGAGATTGAGCCCCTCAACCCCAACCAAGTAGGTGAAAAGGAGACAGGAAAAGTTACGCCAGCCAGGTTTATTAAAAGTGCCACATTCCTAACATGGTTCTGTCCAAGCTGGGAACTGGTTGCTTCCCGACTCAGCCCCCACCACGGCAGAATGGACAGTGAGAACCGAGATCAAGTACAAAGCAAGCCAGTGGGCACATCAGTGCCCTGTTCCTTCATGTTGACACCCAGGCAAGTGATCCTGTGCTTTCCTTCAATGGCCCAGGAACCCCTGGACCTGCCCTCACCAGGCAGTGACCCATGAGCTCAGAAGTGTTTTCTTCCATGCAAGAGGTATCAGTCCTTTGTTCCCTGTCTCCTTATGGAGTCTTGGTGTCTCAAATAGACATATTCATGGAAACTTGGCATGCACTCCTCTGCCCAGTCTGTCATTCAAGGGGGTCATTGATTGTCTGGGGCAGGTGGCCTCTCTGAGAGCTGGGTGTTAGGTCCCTTCTGCCATCCCACTCTGGCATGCCCTGCTTTTCTGTGACTCTGTCCATCTCAGTGCAAATGGAGGGGCCCCAGCTTGACTCTGAGCCAGAGCTCTCTGATGGATGTAGATACATGGGAGACTGGGGGAACTTCTGGGATGGTAAAGACTCATCCTGAGGTAAGAGGCTGCTGGGGAAGGCAGACCTAGTCCAATCTCAGAGCTTTAGTCCTCAGAAGGGTATGGAGATTCTAAGGAGGGTAGGTCTCCTGACTTTGCCAACAGCACTGTCCCAGAGTTGCCCACCAGGTCTTAGGGAAGGGGAAATCTAGAGTTTCACTGAAAACTTGGCAGTAGGTTGAGGCCCAAGAAGTTGTGTTTGGGGGCTCCTGAAAAAAATAGAATACGGAATATCAGAAATCATTCTCCACTTGGTAAAAATCAACCTCATCTGAATTTTTGAAGTCTTCAGGGTTTGAGAAATGATCTCAGGGGCTAGCGGGGATGGGCTTACTCCTGGGGCCTTCCAGAAAGTTCTTGGGAGTAGAAGAGGGACTTGGCAAGAAGCTGAGATTTTTGAAGAGCAAGTTGGGGAAGAATGAGTGACACGGGGTTATTATTTTTAATGGGACCCAATTCACCTCCACAGACTGGTGGGACCTGGGAACACCCAGGTGAGGTGAAGTATGAATAGGTACTACATGTCAGCCATTTGAAAATATGTTTCAGAGCCAGCTGGTTGAACCCCATGAGGACATCCTGCTCAACGCTGTTCCTCACCCCAGCTTTGGTCGATTTAATCAGTGCCACCACAGCCTGGCATTCGGCTTTACTCTCCAGCTTGTTTCTCCATGGCCGTTGGATGGTCTCCAAGCACCAACGCTAGTCTCAAAGGATAAAGACTTTTCACCAGTGAAGATATTAAGAAGGACTGTGCCACAGGCTCTGAGGACAAGTTCAAGAGATGAACTCCAGGCATCCTTTGAGCAAAGTTGTGCCGTCGTAGTACTTGGTGGTTGTTCCTGGTGTGCACGTGCAGAACATCCGGCCCCGGTAATTACCCAGCGTGGTGATTACATGGTAAGAAGGGCCCACCTCCAGCTGGACCCAGGTCATTGTTGAGGGAGCTGTAAGAGGAAGAAAGGGACCCTGTAGCTCTGGGGAAATCAGGTCCTTGTTTCTTTGAAGGTTAGAAAGAGAGAGATAGACCCACACACACACACACACACACACACACACAGACACACAGAAACAGAGAGAGAAAGAGAGAGAGAGATGGCAAGAGAAGACAGCAGACTGAGAAGGCACTTCTGTGGCCTCTCACCATGTACATTTGTGCACAGAGCTCAAAGTCTGGGAAGAAATTGGGGGTAGAGATGTGACCTGTGGTCCAGAACCAGTCCCTGGTCCCCGGGGGCCCTGTGAGCTGAGCTGGTTGCAGGCAGGCTGGGGCCTTCATAACAGAATGAGGAAGAAGAGGTCACTGGGATGGGGCAGGTGGAGACTGGACCACCTGTAGGGCTGGCCTCCATGGGGGTCCCAGTCCAAATCCCAGTGGCCAACGGCCAAAGGGGCCTAAGCATTCCAGGCCTCACGCATGTGTCCTGGTTCATTTTCAGGGAAATACTTCTCATGGGGGCTCTTGGGTGACAGCGGGAGGATTTTAGTTCTGGAGCCTCAGGGACAAGCGACAGTGACTCGGTGAAGGCCTCCAGCAGCTGTGTTTGGGGCATGGGGAGCGGAGCAGGATTGCTCCCACTAGGAGGGGCAAGGGTAGGGTGACCAACTGTGCCAGGGGTCCTAGGGCATGGGGAAAATACCGGGCAAACAGGACAGTCTGGTTCCCCTGGATGAGGGCAGGTAATCGCTGAGCAGGGCATCAAGGCCCTGGCTATGTAGGAAGTGAGTCTCCAGCTTTGGGGTTACCTGGGTCTCAATGTTATAAATTCCCTTCATAAAAATCAGATGCAAAAAAAAAAAAAAAAATCCCACAAAGGACAAAACAAACAGCAACACAGACGATTTCCCCTTAGCGAATTTATCTGATAGACAGGAACCCTCATTTCTCCTGATAGCAGCCACTTCTGATTTATTATTCAGTTTAAAGAGTTTCTTGCACCTTTGTCTTCTCGGGGGATCCTGGCATTGGAGTGGAGGTTCTAGGTCTTAGGTAGGAAGGCAGCTGTCTGGGGAAGGGGTCCCTTCCAGCATCTGGCCTGTCCTAGGTGCGGGTTGCACAGCCAGTGAGAGGCAGTGGCTGAGCAAGGCCGGTTCTCGGGTGCCCGGCTCAGACCAGACTTGGAACTACGAGCTGTATTCCAGTTCATACCTGCTGAGGGACTTTTCATCTTGGAACCAGTCAGGCTAATTCTGAAGGGTCAAAGACATGGTATCTATGGCTGGGAGAGGCTGGAGAAAGAAGCTGGTTCACTTATAAGCTGCCAGGCTCCCATTGACTCAGTTTTTCCCTGGGAGACTTCTGCACTGTGATCCGAGACCCCTAGAAAGCCCCCTGTTCAGTGCGGACACTGTTTAAAACATCTCCCACCGGCAGTGAGCATTATTCTTGTTTCGTTCATCAGAGGATGACTCTGGCACTGGTTGTATTAAAATGGCTTCAAGTACAGGGGTGCCTGGTGGTTCAGTTGGTTAAGCTTCCGACTCTTGATTTCAGCTCAGGTTGTGATCTCACGGTTCGGGAGTTCAAGCCCCACATCAGGCTCTGCGCTGACAGCACGGAAGCTGCTTGGTATCCTGTCTCTCGCTCTCTCCCTCTCTGCCTCTCCCCTGCTTGCTCTCTGCATCTCTCTCAGAATACAAATAAAAAATACACAAATTTTAAAAACGGCTTCAAGTACCATGCAATTCATTTTCTTAAAAACATCACCTTTGGGTGGTGTGATCCCACATCCCTCTCTTAGAGGAACAGCTGTTGGGTGTTTGCAGCTCCCGGCCGTGCATGTTTAAGATAAGTTATCTTCTGACTTCATTACCGAAGTTTTTTTGTTTTGTCAGATAAGATAGTAGGACGTATTTGCTGCTACGATTTTCCCAGTATCCAGCATTCTGCGTTTACTTTTAGAACCTGGTGTTGAGTCAAGGATGGGATAACAAACACTGGGATTTGTCTTAAAATCCACCTCTGTGGAAGCAGGTTCTCTTAAGAGGCTTACAAGGAATTTTTGCCTTTAGCCTTTCCCAAGGAAGGTAAAGGAAACTAGAGACTTTTGCTTCCTATATTAATCCTGTGAATACACATACACATACTTCTTAAATTTGTTTTGATTTAGGCAAGACAAAAAAAAATTATAGAAGTGCTTAGGGAATGAAGCTGTTTTTCCATAATCTCAGTGCTCTCAGAACTATTCAAACCGATCTGCAGCCACACCGTCAGAGAGTGAATACTCGGTGTGCTTTCTTGTATGTACTTCTATGGGCTTCTCGAGCTTCCTTAATTATGCCATGAACTCTAAGGGCTCGACCTTCGGGTTTTGCTTTCGACTTCCTGTGCTGCCACGATTCCGGGGGTGTATGAAATATGGAATTGGTTTGTGGAAAGCCTCTTTCACTCCTGTTTACTGCCCTCAAAGTAAGGTCATCCTCTGTGGGCTTCTAGTAGTGGGATGCATTGGTGATGACGGCGTGCCCTCTCTTGAGTCCCCGAGAGCAGAAACAACGCAAGTTTCGACGAGCCGTCTTGCCCGTGGGGCAAAGTCTCCAGTCAAGACACAGAGCATCTGTGTGTATGTGCGTGTGTGCGCCTGTTTGCAGGCCGTATTTTGAAGTAAGCTCATTAACTATAGACCATAAACCTTCATCCTTTACTTGAATGAACTCAGTAAACCAGTCCAGGCAAGTCTGAACATCTGCAGTGAGAGCAAATACAAATCAGCTATCATACAGTGAACGCTTATCACGCAGACTCTCAGATGGATGTTGGCATCTTAGATTAAAAGACAAGATAAGGGGCACCTGGGTGGCTCAGGCGGTTGAGCGCCCGACTTTGGCTCAGGTCACGATTTCACGGTTTGTGAGTTTGAGCCCCGCGTCGGGTTCACTGCTGTCAGCGCAGAGCCCCCTTCAGATCCTCTGTCCCCCTCTCTCTGCCCCTCTCCTGCTCGGGCACTCTCTCTCTCTCTCTCTCTCTCTCTCTCTCTCTCTCTCCCCCTCCCCCCCCAAAAAAAAAACCCAACCAAAAAAAGCAAGACAAAATAAACATGGCATTTTTATGGCAGGAAAGTGATTGATTTGCAGCATGCAGCAACTATTTTTATATAAGAAAACGATAAATTCCTGGCAGCTGTGGCTCCCAGTTTACTCCTTTAATAAGGTTTCCCTGATACCTCCACTGGTGTTGTACTGTCTGGGGGAAGACTGTTGGTGGAAGAGGTTGGCAGAAAATGGCTTCTCTTCCAGCAACTTCCCGGGGGTGTAGGAACCTGTTGTCTGTTTCCACCGTTTGTAACAGAACTCACATCCTTCCTTGACTAAAAGAGACTCAGGTCTGAAGGCAAGTAGTGTAGACAAAAGGGTGAGCGGTAAGCGTGTCTGTGTGTGTGCCTATGTACACGTGCGTGAGTGTATTTCTATGCATGCGGTGGGTGGGGGAGACCACTGGCAAGTAGGAGGGAAGTGCCTATATTTTGACTTGTTTTCACCGGCAGGTGCTGCCTAAAACGTGTCTCCTCCTGTCCATGCGAGACATCTTGGGTTTTTGAAAATGTGAGCAGGGGTGAAATCTCCCCTCGGCCACAGAAACAGCTCGAGGTGGATTCCACTGTGTTGACATCCTGGAAACTGGCACCGGTCACCACTTTTCTATCTGCCTTCACCCCTTTCGCTTTGGATTTGTTTTGCTGTTTCCTTCCCTCACTGACAGATTCGTGTCTTGTTTTAGGGAAAAGCTCGTTCGCTTAGTATGCAATGGCTTCTGGAAGCATTCTTCTGCCTAGAAAAATCTGATCGTCTTAACAAGGAAGTCTATGTTTTATAGTATTGGATCATTAGGAATAAGTATGGGGGCACCTGGGTGGCTCAGTCGGTTAAGCGTCTGACTCTTGATTTCAGCTCAGGTCATGGTCTCACGGTTGGTGATTTCCAGAACCCGCGTGGGGCTCCGTGCTGACAGTGTGGAGTCTCCTTGGGATTCTCTCTCTCAAAACAAATAAATAAGCTTAAAAAAAAAAAAAAGAGTAAGTGTGCATTTTACAGGTAAGTTTTTCTCAGCTTCCAAGTGGGGTTTTCATCTCAGGTATTAAAAAGTAGGACTAGAAAGAAAATAAAGCAGAGACAGGAAAAAAATTTAAAAATAAACCCACAAGATTTAATAGTAATAATAATAATAATAATAAACTATGCAAGGCAAATACCGTTTCTTTCCTGCGTAATCCGTATTAAAACTTATCAGCTGCTGATAGGCTATCAGTCCAAGATATTTTCTCCTTGGCTTATATTTTCATCACAGGCACCTCTTGTTCATGTTTAGTATAATAGCTTAGTTCATTTCCATCTAAAAGTTAATTACTTCAAGTACTTTGGCAAGCTAAAAGTGAATCCCTAAAAGTGTGGGTAAACCTGTATTTCTGTACATAAAAGGCAGTTTCTCAAAATCAAAACCAAAGCATTTACAAATATATTATGTACACGTTACACATTTTCTTTGTAAATTGCAAAATGAAATTTTATTTTTCTCATTAATTTGTTTGATGTTTATTCACTTTTGAGAGACAGCGTGTGAGCGGAGTAGGTGCAGAGAAAAAGAGAGAGACAAGAGGATCCTCAGCGGGTTCCAAGCTGAAGGCAGAGAGAGCGATGCAGGGCTCGAATTCACAAACCCTGAGATCAGGACCTGAGCAGAAGTCTCACACTCAAACAAATGAGCCACTCAGGCGTCCCCCAGAATGAAACTTTAAATAATAGCCAACTTGTTTCAAAATGTCTCAGCTGAGGGGCACCTGGGTGGCTTAGTGGGCCAAGTGTCTGCCTTTGGCTCAGGTCATGATCTCACGGTCTGTGAGTTCGAGCCCTGCGTCAGGCTCTGTGCTGACAGCTCAGAGCCTGGAGCCTGTTCAGATTCTGTGTCTCCCTCTCTCTCTCTGCCCCATCCCCCGCTTGCTCTTGTGTGCTTTCTGTCAAAAATAAACATTAAAAAAAAATCAAAATGTCTCAGCTGAAACATACAGGCACAAACTATCAATGCTTCTTGCATGAATTTTTTTTAAGTTTATTTGAGAGAGAGGTGCATGCATGAGTGGGGGAAGGGGCAGAGACAGAGAGAGAGAGAGAGAGAGAGAGAGAGAGAGAATCCCAAACAGGCTCCATGCTGCCAGTGCAGAGCCCTACACGGGTCTTGAACTCATGAACCCTGAGGCCATGACCTAAGCCAAAGCCAAGAATCAGACGCTTAACAGACTGAGCCACCCAGGCGCCCCCTCCCGCCTCCCCCAGCTTGTGTGGATCTTAAGGGTGATATCCTGCGTGAACAAGCCAATGGAAAAGGTACATACAGAATGATTCCATGTCTCTAGCATTCTCAAAATGATAGAGATGGAGAAAAAGATCCATCAGGGATGAAGGAAGGGGACAGCAGATCCATCACGGACAAGGGCTGCACAGGGGCAGCCTGAGGGTCTCTTTGCAGCCATGGAGTTTTTCTCTGCAGTGATGGTGGTGATGCTATGGACCTAGACACAATACAATGTCACGGAATACACACACAAACACCTGCAAGAACAATGACTACATTCAAAACCTGGCCAGATCCAAGCAAGCCCTGAATTCTAGTTAATTGTGTGGAATGTGTCAATGTCAATTCTCCAGTCTGGGTAATATATTGTTGTTATGTAAGAGGTTACCTTTGGGGGAGACTGGGTGATGGGGACACAGGATCTCTCTGTACTATGATTGCAACTTGTGGCTCTGTAATTATTTCAAAATATCAAGTTACAAACAAATGCCACTGCTGAAGGAAAGGTTTAAGCTACTAATTAAACATACTTAGGAAGCAATTTAGTCAAGGACTCGTGTCCTTTCAGGAGGCAGGGCTTTTACATAGGTACACAGAAGATTCTTTTTTTTTTTAATTTTCTTACCTTTTTTAAAAAAAAATTTGAGAGACAGAGACAGAGCACGAGCAGGAGAGGGGCAGAGAGAGAGGGAGACACAGAATCTGAAGCAGGCTCCAGGCTCTGAGCTGTCAGCACAGAGCTTGATGCAGGGCTTGAACCCCCGAACCATGAGATCCTGACCTGAGCTAAAGTCAGATGCTTAAGGGACTCAGTCACTCAGGTTCCCCTGATTCTTGATTAGCATATGGTTAGTATCCGGTTCTGTGAGTGAGTCTTAACCCGTGTAACTTAAAGCAATTACTGTTTTTGTGACTTCTATTAGAGTAGTAGAATCAGGAAATTTTAGAATGAGCAGAGATCTTACAGAAAAATGTAGGTCAGACTTTCAGGTCACACCTCTGGGTTTTGGTATCCTCATTTGTAATATGAGGGTTTTGTCCCAGATTCTTTGTGATTGTCTGCCTAGTTCTAAATTTTGGAACCCACCATTTTACCGAAGGCACTGCAGAAACTTCAACGGTGAACTTACAAATTTTGTCTCAGTATTTAGTGCAGGAGACAAATGTCTCGATTTATGTTGATTGCAAATGAGGATCCACAAACGACCTATTTATTATTTAACAAGATTAGAAACACTTGGGAGAGTAGATTACCTGGGCTTTACCACCTAGCTAAGTTTGAGAATTTTCCAGGAGAGAGGGTCTGGGAGCTTTCTTGAGATGATATGCCACTGTATATTCCCTGTACAAAATGCACGGTTTTTACCCATTTGAAAGGGGAGGTTTGCTTGGGTCAGTGCCTTCCAATCCATCCACCAGCAGCCCACCAGATTCCACTGGGGAAACATGTGGCCCGTAAAACATGAAAACTCCAGAAGCTTTAAAAAATAGCCATTATCATTTGGGAACAAATGAAGGTAGTACTCCCTCAACAACCAAAATAGTTTAGGCTTATTTACTCTAAATGTCAACCACATTTCTTCACAGAATGCTAAAAACGGATTACCTGGGGGAAACGGAGCCCGCTGTAAAACCAGGCTCGGGATCCCCCCAGGCTGTCCGGCCCGGTGACCATACGCGTTTACAAAAGGATCTTAATTTACAGCAATTACACTTTGTCTTGTGGTATTGACTCTCCCCCCTATGTCTGTAACAATTCAGGTCAGAATCTTATAAAAATAAAGCAAAACAAAACAAAAAACAACCCAGCACCTCACAGCATTAGTGTCATCATTTTATTAACAAAAGGAACCCATGGGGTTCAAACCAGAGTACAAAATACAATCTTTATTTTTTTTTTCCTGTGGGTTAAACTGTTACATTTTTAATAATAAAAATAAAAAAGCTTTCATAGTTAACTTATCAAAAACAAAACCCCTGCCTATTGAGTTTCTTATTGTGCAAAAACAAAAACATCAAAATTAAAGTTCTGCCCACGGAAGGATTTTGTGTGCCCGAAGATGCACATCTGCAATGTCACAATGTTTGCTTCAAAAAGAAAATTCTAAGGCCACGGTTTCTCTGCAAACTAAACAACAGAATAAACAAGCAATAGCAGCTGCATTTTTATCTTCATTCCCAAGAACTCCGTTTCAATGTAGACTTCTCCACATTCGGAAAATAATGTCTTGATTATAGAAAGGTATGCAGTTTCAACCTACTGCTTAAGGTCAGATGGGCGGATACCAACTCGATAAGGCGAATCGTCCCTTTCAGCTACTCTGTTAAGTGCTAGACATCAGCTGTGCTTTCATTTTGGGAGCACGTTTCATGATTTCTCTAATACAGGTGACAAAACAATCCTAGTGAAGGAGCGTGCGAAGCAGTTGGGAGTCAACTACTTGGCTTTTCCACGTGGGACCAAACAGCTCGACTTTCTCTTCCTTCATACCTTTCGCTTCGTGTCTTTCACTGTGTTTTGGTATCACTGTGTTTTGGTATCGTGACAAGGCGTGTAAACTACAACTCAGAAGTCAAGAAACGGCTGAAGGTGGCCTTTTTTTGTTTTTTAAAGTAAAAGCAAAATTGTTCAGACAGCACTTAAGTACACGTTACCTGCTTAAAAACACACCAAGAACAAAGCAAAACAAGAACAAAACAAAACAAAACACCCCACAACACACTAAAAACCAAAGCAGGGAATGAACGGGGTGTGACGATTTCGGTACCACCATTATCAGTATAACAGTTGTGTGTTGTGATTTTACACAGTGGCTTACGGTGAGAAAAACCTGCTGCAGGTGCTCACGTGATTCCAAAGAGAGGTATGTCCGGAAGGGCGAAAACTCTGCATCTACCTCATGCTTGTAAAAAATCCCTGATCGGAGGGCCGACTAACTCTAAATACAAAACTTAACCTTAGAAAAAGAGCTTTTACACTCGTGACTGAATGTAGGCTGACGGAAAGAAAAGAGGACTCGTTCTGGCGAATGAAGTGTGGTGTTCTGCATGGAAGCACCAGGGTTTCTGGGTCGAACCCGTAGGACGTGGAGAAAACCAAAGTATTTGGCTGGTCCAAAATCTCTCCCGCGGGAATCCCTACCTCCCTTCCATGCGGTGTCCGGGGGTGCTCTCGGCTCACGAAACTAACAGATCAAAGGACGAGCAAGTGAGCACGTGACCAGGAAGAAGAGGGGAACAGGGGACAGGAAGAACACTGCTCAGACTTTCAGCAGCAACACAATCTTGTCGGTCGGAATATCCTGAGGTTAAATGATAATAAAATATTGCACCAAGACAATAAAGAAAAAAAAATCACAGTTTAAATAGAATTACTAAAGAGTTGGAATAATAACGTACAGCGTGGCGACTGCCGTCAGTAGACTGAAGTCTCTAGGCAGGAATTTTTTGTTTTTGCTTTTTAAATGGTACCCTCAAAATTTGTACCCTCTTTTGATTCTGCATCTATTTTGAAATACCCTTTGGTATACATCTATTAACTTTCATCTAATGCTAACCTTATAGATTTTTCCCTCGGTCCACCTGCGGATTTAGCGATCGGCGAGATAAGATTGGGACTGCCAATTAGCAGGAACTCCACAGAAGGCTTATCATGCCTGGTGTTTTAAAAGGATTCTGATAACCCCACTAGAGGTAGGTTAAGAGAGGCTTTTGTTGTTTTGGTTTTTTTCTGTGTAGTTATCGAGGTATCCTGAGGATGCAACCTTTTTTTCCCCCCTTTCTTTTTCTACTATGATCTTAGGTAAATAAGACATGGGAAAAATCAAACACATACCCTAACAGAGTCCTTGAAGGGGGTAAAAAGTACAGCCTTCCACAAAATGTGTTCTCAAACTGAAATTCATCTTTCCCCTCTGAACGGACATGCCTTGCAAGGAACTCTTTCTTGGTTTCATAACACTGTACAGCCGATTTACAATATGAAACTATATTCCTTCATTAGGACCTCATAAAAAGATTCTCTCAAGAACTTCAGTTCTATGGGACCTGGGGAGAAATCATGAAGACCCCGAAGTGTTGAGGGTCACTTCATATTTAGAGTGGACCTTTTTCCTATTTATACACACCTCTGTGCTGCTACCTTCTTCAAGATCAAGGCTCCCAACGAGTCCATATTTCCTTAAAGCTTAGGGTAACTTCTGTTCCACCTGGAGAAACCTGTTTAAAGGTATGTTCATCTAGTGTTTCCACCACGCACATGGATTCTGTTCTCTTGGGTCAAGCGCAGACACCCTTCACTTACTCTCTCACCACCAGGACTTCCATTACGTTCTGTGACTTGTCACATCTTCATTGGATCATTTAAAGGGGACACATGACCCTATCATACATTTGTGCAATGCATTCTTGTCAGCCCACTGGAAAGTTATGCATCCTTCAATTTCTATCACCTTCAATCTTGATGTTCGTGTATGTCCTTCCCCTAATCTTCTCTCCCTCTTTCCATAAAGGCAGCGGGGGGAAGAACCAACATTCTAATCGGATGATGAACACAGTGATTTCTGGGATTTTTTTCAGAGAATGAAGGACAGAGGCTGGGTCTCTTCTACATCAGCAGGGTGAGGATCAACCTGAAAAAACAGACCAAGACACTAAGACTACTATCCCAGCCCTCTCCAAAGGGTCTTGGTATCTGTTTCTAATTATTGGTGGTTGTAAGCTGAGCTGCTCAAAGCCTATCAGTAATAAGTCCCAGTGGGCCACTTAAATTCTCCGTGTTCTATGGCCACATAAAACATTTTAAAGGCAATCCACGGTGCGAGACGTGCCTGTTGTAGTTTACAAGGCAACCGTTACAGAATGAGGTGATTGGATCAGGACTAATCTAACGTTACCCGAAAAATTTTTTAACTATGTATCCCCTGCTCATTGGAATCAGCAGCAGACACTTACGGAGGATTATTTACAAACAGCAAGGCAGAAGTCTCATCTTCTTTTGCTTTGCTTACCTCTGAATAGAGAGGGGGAGGCTGGAAGCGGAATTGCTGTACGCAGGCAAACATAGGGCAGCATGCTTCTCCCTCACAGTCAGGGGGCTGAGGGTAAGGAGGGACGTGTCGAGAGAATTCTTCCTCGGACACCACGTCTGCATAATTGGGTGGCGCTGAAACAAAAATGGAGTTGGATCTCAGAAGTCCGTGCAAAGTCAATTGCGTTAATCTCCCGAACTCTTACCAAAACCAGAAATGTAGCTAAATGTGAAAACAATGATTTTTTTTTAATCCCCGCTCTAGTAAGCGAGTTTTTGTGCTTATTGCAACAAGACATATTTAATCAATTCTGCTTTTGTGAAATCACTACCAACACTGATTATGTTCCATTTCGAGCGATGGATGTTACAGTGCAGGCCAAACAGATCATGTAGACGTGGTTGCAGAAAACACACGCACTCTACGCGTACTTGGACCATTTTCTCATTGTCTTACTCCTAATGAATGGGAGTCGGGAGTAGAAGACTTGATTCCTGGCTCTGCCACCAGCAGCTTTGCGTCCTGGATAAGCCAAGCTCTTCACGTCCCTTCCGGGAACACCGTTTTCTAGTTTTTAGTACCCGGAAGAGTCGGGGCCGCTGTTAACAGCAGTAGTAATGGTCATCTGAGCACTTCTGTCCTGACCCCGCCTGCTCTTACTCTACGTGTGAACTTCGCGCTCAAAGCTCCTCAGACTGTCGTACCTTCCGGCTGCTCTGGCAGCGTCAGCGTCAGCCAGCTCATGTCCATGCTGAACCGGCTGGCGGTGCTGGAGTTTCTGCTCCCAAAACCGTTATATGGGATTGTGCCAATCACTAAGGGCAGCTCGAGCATCAGTTTTTTAGCACCAGGAATGTGAATATACACCTAATATGCCAAACACACAAACAAACAAAAACAACGACAGCAAAAAAGAGAGACAGAGAGAAAGGCAAAATATAGGTTAAACCTCATAGTAGATGGACCAGTTTATTTTTTCACACAAACAAATCTCTCTGTTGCCTGCCACCGCTCCCGCATGCAACTGTAAATCATCCTGACCAAATGCAATAGACAACAAACCAAATGAACGGCGCACGAAATAGAGAATGCTCTGTGATGGGGAACCGTAGCCTTAACATCCTTCCGCATAAGGGAGCATGCCCTACACATAGGAATTGTAGAAAATGAAGTAGGTGCCTTCAACATGACCAGCCCCCTGCACGCACCTTAACTCTTTCATGTGACTTAGTTAAATGCCTCAGGGGGATAGGTTTGGATTACAGACAAAGGCCAGTCTTCGTCACTCCAGCCTGTCGGAACGCTGGTGTAAAGTGACATTTTGTCAGCCGCTGAATGTACGTGCTCGTGGGGACACGGCATCAGTTACTGCTCCATTCTACATAGTTTTCATTTTAAAAAAGCACTCTGGAACACGGGGGAAGGGAAGCAAAAATAAGATAAAAACATAGAGGGAGACAAACCATAAGAGGCCCTTAAATACAGAGAACAAACTGAGGGCTGCTGGTGGGGTGCGGGGGGGTGGGTGGGCTAAAGGGGTGATGGGCATGAAGGAGGGCACTTGCTGGGATGAGCCCTGGGTGTCACATGTAGGTGATGAATCACTAACTTCTACTCCTGAAACCAATACTACACTACGTGTTAATTAACTTGGCTTTAAATTAAAAAGTAAAAAGTAAATACACTTTAAAAAATATATATATATAAAAATAAGCTTCCTGCTTACAGCTAAGGAATAGTCTACTCTGATAATGCAGCAATCCAGGATGGACGGAGTAACAGGCGGAATTTTTAGAGTCTTCCCGTGCCATGTGTCAGTGCCCCCAGAGGCGATGTGGTTTCCTCGCACGTTGGCGACCATGTGCCGGACGGTCTTTGTCTTCCCGCTGGCCAAATACGTCTGCGTTTGGAAAATGGCAGCTTTGGGAACGATGAGGCGGGAGGAACAATTCTCTATCTCCGCATAGATTGGAATAGCTTCTCCTGAAAAGGAAACAAAAGCACCTTCAGCGACGTTTCAGAAAGCCCTCCCCGCGGTGAACTAGAGCCATTACCAATTAAAGCTGCAATGTCACAAAGTCACTTTCACAAGAGGAGACCTCTGACGGGAGGCTTGAACTGTAAATCCGCGTCATGAGGAATCGCCTCAGCTCACGGCAGGTGCGGCTTTCTAATTACGGCATTCTTTGCTTGTCTAATGTAGCAGTATCGGGTTACCAATTCTAAAGACATGTGACTGGCCAATATCTATAAAAATTAAGACACACCAAGAAATGGCCCAGTGGTGTATAAAGTACGAAAGATCACTGACGGACTCACTAGTGCCTATCAAATCAAAACCCGGCCAACAGGAGAACAAAGGCTTTGTTTTTAAGGAACTGGTGTTCAGGCACAGGTAGGTAAGACAGTGGATGCAGCAGCAAGTTTTACATCCGCATGACACGTCCACCGTGACACCGTCCCGTACCACGTTGGGTCCCAGTTGGCCGAGCCCTGGAGCGGGGGCCAACGCCGCTGTACGGAAGCGGACCCTTCACAAACGGTCACGCCAGTGGCAGTCTGACTGTTCAGACTGTTCACGGTCTACATCGCAGCCCCCTATACTTGGGGGCTTTCCCACAACAGTGCTCTTCTGGGCAACACCGCCCGGGACACTCTGCCGAACATCGAGTCAAGTGCTGGCATTTTCCCAGGCTTCTAATTTTAGACTTTGTCACTAAAGCGAAAGCACTGAAGTCAAAAATGCCAGGAGTTGGACGGGAATCTACTCATCCACTCAAAAAAACTTAAATATCAAGTACTTATGTGAAAAACAGAAAACCGTACTATTCACATTTTAAAATTACAAAACACACTATTAAAAATCACTTGCAATTAGCCAATAAAATGAATGACTCTTCCACGTGGACTTTCAAACGTTGTGCTTACCATTACAGTATCCCTTCCTTTCAATTTTGGCACTCAGCGAGACTGGACCAGAAGTGAAAAACCAACAGCCAACCATTTTCTCTTGAGTTTTCAATACAGGGGTCTTGAAAATTTCAAATAATAACATGACTTTAATAAAACTAGCAGAAAATTCACAGAACTTAAAATCGTGTCATTCTTTATTAATTAACTGTGAAGAAAGGTCTTCCGAAAAACAAATCAACACTTTTATCCTCATGTGACAGACTAGGCAAAATACTTAAGTAAAACACAAAGCATAAAAAAAAATTCTCTTTTTAGGAAAACTAAGGTGAATTCTCAGACTCACATTAGGTGACACCATCCTGTTTTACCCTGTAAATCATTATGTTTCTGGAAAATGATTTAACATCCCTTAAAGTAGTAATCAAAAATTGTAGTCATACCTATTAACATGACAGAGATACTTTTTCTTTCCTTTTTTAATTTTTTAATGTTTTTTTATTTTTGAGAGAGGGAGAGACAGTGTGAGAGTGGGGGAGGGGCAGAGAGAGAGGGAGACACAGACTCTGAAGCAGGCTCCAGGCTCTGAGCTGTTGGCACAGAGCCTGATGTGGGGCTTGAACCCACCAGCAGCGAGATCATGACCAGGGCCGAAATCAGATGCTCAACCGACTGAACTTCCCCGGGCGCCCTGATACTTTTTCTTTTAAAAACCTTACGTGTGTATTAGGGAAAAGGAGAAATGGTATAAAAATCAATAATCAGAACATTGTACTTGTTTTGGCATCTAAACTGTAGAACAAGCAAACAGTCTCATTTCCTGAATTCAAAAGTACATTAGTAGGCAGAAATTTCAAGTGCCCTTAACTTAGAATGTTTTGGGTTTTAGTGTAACGGCAGCAAGATAAACCCAATGTCATGGATCCACAGGGTTACTGAACATACCGCCCTGCTCTCTACTCCACAGCATCGATGGAAATGACTCAAGATTTAAGATGGTCAGTTGGAAAGATGCACAAACCAAAAGCTCATTGTAAAACCCAAAGCTGCAACATTTTTTACTTATAAAAGAATATTAAAGGATTACTAGTTTCTCTTTCTGGCAAAAAAAAATAAAATCTCTTTAAATCATTTGCCACCATGGTCCCATGAATAGCTTAGAAGTAGCTAACTTCCCAATTTCAAGTAGTTTTTAAAAATACAAGACAGTATTGTCAATTTGCAAAAAAAAAAAAAAAAAAGAAAAGTGGTTAGTGGATGGTAAGTTTCAGCTGTAACTAGCTGTGAGCCGGGTCAGCTGCGTGCTGGCTGTTCTAGAATTCTGGCCACAAGGGGCCATGTGACCAGGGCATAACTGTTATATTTTCACACTCTAAAAGTGAACAAACCGTAAAGTCTATTCAGTTTTTGTATGAAAACAGAGCAAAACACCTTTTAACTCCTGTTTTTTTTCCCTTTAAAAACATTGGCCAGAAAAAGAAACCCCCGATACTAAACATACATGTTTGGAACATCAGTATCATGATGGAAAGTTTAAATTATCCTAGTATTTTCTAGGAAGTAAAAAAAAAAAAAAAAAATCATTCATTCATATTTAAATGAAGAACCATTAGGTCCTCATAGCTATCATGAAAGTACAAGGTATAATTTTATATTATTTTGATAATATGGGTTTAGATAAAAGAATCTAGCTCATTAGCTCCCATCTTGCCTATTCTGTTGTTACTTATAGCCTAATCTTTCTTATCAGCCTACAGTATTTCTGGTGATTATTAGAAGTTCAATGCTTTAATGTGGCCAAATCTGTCATAAGGAAATGATAAGTGAAAGGCTCCCCACAGCAGCTGCGTGCACTTACTTAATGTTAGAAAATGGCATGCAAAATGGAAGGATACATAGCATAATGGCCTGAGCTTCAATAACAGGCTGAGCATGATTAATACTCTTCCATAATTACTGTTCCTCAACCTGCTATTATTGAAGAGTTTAGAATACCACAGCCCTGTGAATGTGGTGGCTCTGGTAAAAGTAACCACTCTCTGTGTGTGCATTATTATTATTAAGCCTTATTAATGCATTTCAAGCCTGTATAACTTTTTGGCAAAAGAAGCCCCGAACAACGGAGACATAATCAATAGAATTAACACACACAATTTGTAATTTGCCCGGCCTAGAATCACACATTTAGAGTGAATGCCCATGGGTTACGAGATTCTATCAGAAAGTGACAGGACAGACGACCACTAAACTGGCTCAATGTACATAGCACAATTGAAAGCAAGGAGGGAGGGAGGGAAGGGGGAAGAGAAGAAGGAAGGACTTACTAATAATGCTGGTGTGTTGACATCGATGTGACTAATAACCTGAAGTTCCCGCTTCACACTCTGATCAGGTACCTTGGGTCGTTCCAAAACTGCTCTCACGCAGTACTGAATACTTCCGTATTTCCCGCTGAATGAGGTTACTAAAGGTCTGAAACAAGCCAAAGACATTAACTTATAAGTTCATCTTTCAGTTACACACAATTGGAAAAAACCCTTAAAATGATGGTTTTGGCTTAAAAAAAGAAAGAAAAACAAAAAACAAAAAACAAGAGTGTGAACAAGGTAAGCCTATCCTGGGGTAATGCAAGATAAGCGGGTGTAACGGTACGTGGTACCCACACATCCGGCAGGGCATGCTGCGGAGAAAGAAAATCATGAAAATAATAGTTTCACTTACTCAGATGGAAGCTGAAAGCTAAATGGAAATTCATGTTTTCCAGGCTGTAATAAGAGGATGCCTTCACCTAAAAAAGAAAATACATTTTAACTAAGGTTAGTATTAGATCAAGAATTTTCACAACCTAAATCATATTCTTTTTAAAGGAGGTTTTCCTGGCTATAACATCCAGTGTACTCCATAAGGTACAGTACGCTGAGATTTAGAGAATTAAAATCTGAATCAGCCTACTAATTTTAATCAATTTCAAACCACACACACACACACACACACACACACACACACATCTTCTATCTTCAAAGAGACCAATCACACAAGTAATTACCATAAAGTGTCGGAGCCTAGAGTTCCCATATACATACATAGGTGAACGCGAGTGCATGTATGTACATGTATACATATACATAAACATTTGCTCACCCTACTCATAGACTAGCACAAGTATACTAACATAATATCATTACTAACACACATCAATACTAGTATGGTAGCATATGGTACACTATTATGCTAACATGAGATATCAGTATTCAATTGCATTTAAAACTGATTTAACAAAAAATACATCTATTTATTTTGGGTATGGCATAAAAATCAGATTCTGTATTCCTTGGACAAAAACGGAAAAAGGGGGTGAAGAATTTCCTTGGAGAATTACGAATATCGAGTATACGAAAGAGCCAAACCAACAGGACAACTTATTAGGTAAGAGTCCTGCATTTGCACGTAAGCTCTACTGATTAATAGGTGGCTAGTTCAAGTTCAGCGGGGTGGGCCAAGCACAAGCATGCCTCCTTTCTCCTGCTCTGGGTCCGGGTCGGCCAGCTCCACTGCATCCCACACAGAGGCTTATCCCTGCTTGTCAGAAGGCCAAGACACAGGGTGGATGGACCCTGCAAGGCCAGAGGCGCTGCTGGAGCTCCGATGAACACACAATCTGCATCACTCAGATCCAAAGCCAACTCCGGGGCTGCCATTTGGTTAGATAGCTCTGCAGAGATCCTTATAAACCTTCCCCGCCTTTTCTGTTCATCTGTTCAAATTTAGGACTAAATTCCCTCATCAAGGGTGGCCTGATTAAGACGAAGAAAGGGCAGGGCAGATGAGAAGTCTGAGATTTGCCTGTCAGTTGATACTAAAAACAAAAATTTCTACTGTATCCATTAAAAAAAAAAAATTAAAGGGCTAGTGATTTTTTTCCCACTTAATTACTAGAAACAATTCAGTTAACATTTCAACCTTGTCTTTTTAGAAAACAGGAATGCATTATTGGCCCATTTAGTCTTCCAAATGTCCCCAGTGTTCAGTGTGTAATATATGAGGGGCAGAATAAGTATAGTATCTTCCACGGAAAGTCATTCAAATAGAAATATGAGACAGAGTGGGTGACTTGGAGGCAAAGTGAGCAAGTGACAGGAACATGAGGCTATGTTAAAACAACAGTGACTGAGACAGTCCCCAAGGCTCACGTGTGCTCAGAGACACCCTACAAGCCTCAGCAGTGTCCCAGCAGTGCTCCAGCACTGGACGCTAGGGAAGCCTCTCCCAATTTACTGCCATCAAAGTAAAAGGCTCAAGGCAATCCCTGTGCTCCTGACGGGGGTAGACTACAGTTCAAATGTATCATCATTAGATTACTGGATATGACAATTCAAGTACTTTACAATGTTCAGAAATGGAGATTTCATTTGAGTTCAAAATTTATAATGCTTAGATGTCAGGCGCTGTGGATGCAAAGATGAGTGATGGCAATTGTCAAACAGACCAGGGGAGGGAAGGAGGCCACAGACATACACACACCCAAGTAATGACCACAGAGTGCCCGAACCTGGAAAGGGGATGATGCCTGTCCCGGACCTGAGGGTTGTTGGCACGGAGATGAGCAGGGCAGGGTTTTAGACGAAGGGAACAGCATGAGGCCGAGCACAATGGGCATGTGTGGAGAACAGAGTTACCCAGGATATTGAGAGGTTAAGAGATAAAGTTCTCTCATCATAGACAAAACAAATCCACACAGGAAGCATGTAACATTTAAAATGAAGACTTTCAATCACCTCCATGCATAAATAGAACAAAAATTGAGAAGGTTGAGAAATATAGGTTATAGTTTTTGGAATCAAATCTTAGTTTTCTTCCTCTTATTTATTATTATTATTATTTTTTTTATTAAAAAGGTTCACAAGCTGAATCATGTGCCCATTTATGCTTCTGTTGTCTTGGCTCATTATGTGTGCCTCATACAGTGAAGGCTACAATTTCACAGAGAGGTGTTCCATTCACCAATGTTCTTATAGCCCAACCAACATCCTAATTCAGGGCACCCAGGAGCCATGGGAGCTATAATATCATTACAGGGACTTGGGTTCAGGAAGGATGAGGGACTCCCACAAGGACAGACTGCTGGTTGGTGACCAACTGAAACCAACTCTCTGGTCTGTCTTGTCTTTCTACCACAATTCCTCAATTAAAAAAAAAAAAATGACGAGTATCAATCACAATGGCAGCAAGCTGTTAGATTAGATTTAACAATGCCAAACAGTTATCTGGGGAGATTTCCTGAAAACAGATCTCATAGGCACATTTCCCCCAAATCTAGATTTGTAAAAAATCTCTTCAGGTGATTGGAATTCACCTAGGTCTTGGAATTAAATGACCCTGAGAATCTATGACCCTGTATAGTTGCTAACCTCTTCCAAGCTACAGATGTTATTGTTATTTTTTCTCAATGAGATCACCTTAAAAAGACTATGATTTTTAGGGGCTCCTGCCTGGCTCAGTTGGTGGGGCAACTGACACTTGATCTCAGAGTTGTGAGTTCAAGCCCATGTTGGGCATGGAGCCTACTAAAAAAAATTCAACAAAACAGATTATGATTTTTATTTTTAAGTATTTATTTCTTTTTAAGAGAGAGAGGGAGAAAGAGAGAGAATGGATGGGGGAGAGACAGAGACAGGGGAACAGAGGATCTGAAGTGGGCCCTGTGCTGACAGCAGCGAACCTGATGTGAGGCTCGAACTCAGGAACTGTGATATCATGACCTGAGAAGAAGTTGGTTGCTTAATTGACTGAGCCACCCAGGCACCCAACAGATTATGATTTTTAAATGAAACATAATCTTTGCAAATATTTGTTATGATAAAAGAAGCAAAAAAATGTTCAGGTTGTCTAGACTTAGCCGTTCTATTCCACCAGAATGAAAAAGCAAGATCTAACTCGTGAATCAAAACACTATTAGCCCAGGTTTTACCAAAGCAATTCTTAAATTCCAGGTCTAACTGCTATTAATGTTGTATCTATTTACTCAGTAGTTATGGGCACAAAGATATAGAGTCCAAAGTCCTGGACAAAAACCACTTCTCTCTTCATGACCCTTGACGCCAGTCAGCCATCTTGAAAATCTGCCCTGTCTCTGACCATTGGGGGAGGCGTGCGTGGGCAGATCCCGGAAACCATACCCACGAAAGGGTCACCCAACACAATGCACTTGTGAATCCAAAAGAAGGCTTTGGTTCCAGATATGTTTTTTCCTTGCTACAATATTTGGGATCACTGGATTCTCACATACTTGGAGGATTTAACTGGGAACAGTCTACTTCTCCATAGCAAGACAAGGCAAAACTGCACCTGCTATTCGTTTTGTAGAAGACACAGCAAGGGGCAAAGCAGTGATATACTGCATTGGACCCTTCAAGGGAGGGGAGTTTATACCATTATCTCATTTTATATATAAAAGCTGAAGCTGAGAAGGCAGAAGAGTGAAATGGTGTAAAGTAACTTCCACCAACTGCATGAAGACCAAGATTCCCTGTTCCGAGTATTTTCATGATTAAGAAAAGCAACTTTTGCATATTTGTTATAATTACAAAAAATCTTAACATTTACATATAATATAAAGATTGAGGAAACATATATAATGGGTTACCACTTCTGGAAAAACCTACACTATTAACTGGACTCCACAAGACTGGACAAGAAAGGTAATTCTTCCTCCAGAAACTCTTACCATGCCCAGATCCCACTGTCTCCAAAGGCCTAAGGGGGTTGGGGGGGGGGTGTGGAAAGGGATGTTGCAATGGAAACAAAAAGAAGCAAAGAATAAAAAACAAAGAATATAAGGCAGAGGCAGAACTCTTAAGTTACCCTGCTTCCAGAAGAGGGAAGCCAAGTAAGATGCTCACCAAACACTTCCTTTGAATTCCTACCTACCGCTCAGGAACTACTTCCCCTCTTCCCAGGACTGAGGTTTTGCTAATTCATCATGAACCAGACACGAGCGTCTACGTCCAGAATGGGAACGGGAGGCCCATAAACCAGTGGGCACCACAGCATGGCCCCTCAAAGACGGATTCCGCCCTCCATTCCTCAGGCCAGAAGGGACAGGACCTAGATCCCCAGAACCTAGATTTCTGTCTGCTCATCACAGGTTCCCATAGCAACGGTTCACTCCGGGGACCGTCCTGGACCGTCCCGGGACGCCGGGCCCGGTGAGGCCCGGGGGCGAGGAGCCAGCTAGAGGTGCGTACCCACCACGCGGCATCGCCCCGGTGCTTTGAACTTGGGGGGCACGGGCATTGTTACCCGCCCGTCACCGGCGAGCAAACTGAGGCTCCGGCCACCGGGTGGGCGGACCCCAGCCGCGGATCCCGCCCCCGCCCCCCGGCTGGTGGGCTTCCGCCGGCGCGCGCCCTCCCGGTTCCTGGCAGCCCCTCTGAGGAGCCTCCCGTGGCCCGGCCGGGACTCCGGGGTCGTCGCCCTCGCTCACCGGCCGGGGGCTCGCGCAGGCTCAGGCGCACGTTCAGGTACTCCACCTCCGACGCGGCGGCGGGGGCGGCGGCGCCGGGGCTCGGGCCCCAGGCGGCGGTGGCTCGGCCGTGGGCCTCCAGGCGCAGCGCCCGCAGGGCCACCGGCTCGGCCGCCTCCAGCAGCACGTGTCCCGCCACCGTCTCGCCGCTCGAGTAGCAGCCCTTGCGCTCATCCTCGAACACCAGACCCAGGCTCTTCACGCGGCCCTCGGAGCCCACGGCCGCCGCGGACCCTGCCTCGCCGCCCATCCCGCCGGGCGATGCGGCCGCGCCGGGGAGGTCGGCAGCTGTCCGGAGCCGGCGTGGCGAGCAGAGCGGCGCCGCTGTCACGGGCGCCCGCGGCCGCTGTGCGGTGCCCGGTGGAGCCCTAGCGCGCCGTGGGGCCTATCGCTTTAACAAACCCAGGTGGGACTGGTAAGGGGCCGGGACAGCCCACCCCCGGCGCGCACCCATAGGCCGGCTGTGAGCCCCGCCTGGTGCGGATTGGTTGTAAATGGCCACCGAGTCATATCATAGGCTCTCCCACGCACCGGATGGCGCAGGTAGGCAGTGCGTGATCAAGCAGTGGTGACCAATCGGGATACGCAGGCGTACACGTGCACAGGCCGCTTATTGGCTGGAGCAAGGCACAGTCCTGGGGCAGTGACCAATAGTAAGGCGGTGCGCCCATGTGGACAGATAGTGGGAAACAATATTTGTTAGGGAGGGGGCGGAACCGGGAATCTCCGGCTCGCAGAGAGTCAGTCGTTCCCATGGTTACGAACGGGGGCGGGGTTTCTGGCAGCAAGGGGGAGTGTTTGCAGAAGTCGTAGGGTTCGCTCTGGAATATGAAGTTGCGGCTCCAACTGGCGTGTATTTATGATTTAATCTGGATTTAATACTCGTGGGGGAAAGACGTGCCCTGAAAATGGAACTCAGCAATAATTCTCTTGTGAGCTTTGGGGGGAGGGGCTGCCTGGAAATTTAGTGGCTAACTTGGCAACTACTAACCTCCAGGTTTTGGAGCCCCGCCTGTCCCGGGTTTTGGAATTCCCAGCCTGAGAAAGAGCCTGTAAACTGGAAGAATGCGGGCTGTAGAAAGAAGGGTGTAGTTCTCAACCTGGTACAACCCCTAAGGAGTTCTGGGCTCACGGCCTTTCTAAGCAGGGAATAGCCAGAACACTGATTCTTCCTGCTATAAGTAAGATCATGAATCAGGTTGTTTCTATATAATATATGCTACCCAAGTTTCTGCTCCACCCGAAAGGATTTCCTCCTGACCTCCGTGTCACAGTCCAGAAAATTTCTAGTTGCTTTGATGACTTGTTCTCCACACCTACGGCTCCTTTCGCCTGTCCTCGTTTCAGTTTGTCCTTTAATGCTCCATTCCTTCTCTAGTCTCAATTTTGTTTTACCATCTAGCTTAGCTGACACTATCTGGCCATTTTCTAACCCTTTTAAGTTCTTCTCTTACTAAATTTCCAAGTTTGTGAGCTGTTATCACAGATTGATCTTGTACTGAGATTTAAAACCTTTCCTGAAGTAGCACTTCCTTCCTCCCTCACTCCCTCCCTTCCTCTGTTTCTCTTTCTCTTTCTCCTTCTCTTTCTCTTTTTTTCTCTTTCTTTCTTTTTTCTCTCTCCCTCCTTTTTCTTCTCTTTTCTTTCTTCCCTCCTTGCCTCCCTTTTAACTTCCTTCTTTCCTTTCTTCCAAAAGAAAGGTTGCTTTACTGCTTTCTTTGAGCTTAAATTGTAATGTGGAACTTTACTAAGACTTTGCAATTTCAAAGTGTCTTTATCACTTCTCAAAGAAAGCAGGAAAGGACACAAATCTCTGTATAAAGTTCTGAAATAGCTGTTATTTTCTGATCATTTTATGTAGAAGAGTCCTCAACATGCAATTATTTGGCCGCTTTTCTTTATAACACAACCTGACCTTATATACTTATTTGCATATTGTTTATCACCCCTGTTTGAAGCACAGAACTTGTTCTCCTCATTGTTGTACCTCTAGCACCTAACAGAGTTTAGGACACAATCAGCACTCAATAAATGTTTGTTGACTTGATTGAATGAATGAATCCTAACTCCTACAGTATTTTTTGGCTCTGCAATAAATGTATAGTACTCTGTCTCTTACTCTAGTCTTCTTCGTCCTCTCTAGGCAGAGAGGCCATCTCTCTCCCTTCCAAACTAAGTGGCTGAGAAAGGGGGAAAGAATAGGGCCCTAACAGTTCTCAAAAGGCAGAAGTGCACGTATGACATTCTGTGCTGAAAAAGATCAGGCTCCCTTTGCTCATTTGTCAGTTAATAATACTTTGAGTACAGGTAGCAGAATGCATGGCCAAACATTGGCTTACACGATAAGTATATTTCTTGTGTACTAGACCAGAAGTCCAGTAGCAGGAGCTCTCAAGGTTGGTTCATCAGACCCCTCTTATCTTTCTCCACTGCCATATTCAGCTCCCTTCCTGGTGGCAGTGGTTACCACAGCTCTAAGTATCCCAAGGCAGAATTTCAAAAGTAAAGTGAGGGAGTCCACACTGGAGAAAAAAAAAAAAAAAAAGTAGTTTTTTTTTTTTTCCCTTCTCATCCTCTCTCTCTTCTCTTGGAAAAAAAAAAATCTATTTCCTAGATGCCCCAATAGACCCTCTTACATGTTGGCGAAAACTGACTCATCAACTCACAAAAGGAAATGAGATTTTTACAATTCACTCAGACCAGTGATTTTTCTCTGGGGTTAAACAGAATCAGAGCTCTGTTAGCAAATGGCTGTTGAGTGGGCGATCAGAGCCATTTGACTGGCTTCAGTGGGCCTGGCCATGTTTGTGGTAGAGTAGAGCCACCTCAGCCAAACCTTAAAAAAGGAAGGTATTAAAACAAGAAATATTCTACACCTAGGCAGATGGTAATGTATTTGGTGACCCACCTCATTCACAGATAAAATTCCATTTTTGTTGTGCATATGTTATTATGACTATTCAAGTTTGGCTAACATTAATATAGCAGCATATAGCATATTAAAAAGTAAAAAATCCAATCTGATAGTCTCTGTCATTTAATTTATGTGTTTAGACCATTTACATGCAATGTAATCTTTGATATTGTTGGTTTTAGATGTATCATCTTATTATTTGCTTGATTTGTGCCTCTCTTGTGTGCATGTGTGTTTCTCTGTTCCTGCTTTCCTGCTTTCTTTTTAATTATTTGAATGTCTTTTAGTAATCCATTTAAATTTATCTATCAATTTTCAGACTCTAACTCTTTGTAGTATTTTTTAAGCGGTTTCTCTAGGGATTACCATGCCCCTTTATGTCATAGTTGGCATTTATATTACATCCACATATACTGATAACTCTACTAGACAATGTTTACATTTTTGCTTCAGATAGTTATACATATTTTAAACAATGCAAGACAAAAATAGTCTATTACAATTACCCAAATAGTTATCATTTCTGTTGTTCTTTCTTTTTTTTTTTAATGTTTACTTATTTTTGAGAGAGAGGGAGTCAGAGCATGGGCTGGGGAGGGGTAGAGAGAAAGAAGAAGACACAGAATCCAAAGCAGGCTCCAGGCTCTGAGCTGTCAAGGCAGAGCCCGACATGGGGTTTGAATCCACAAACTGTGAGATCGTGGCCTGAACTGAAGCCAGAAGCTCAACCAGCTGAGCCACCCAGGCTCCCCTGTAGCACTTTCTTTATTCTGAAGTTCTAAACTCTCTAGGAACATCCTACGTTGAAGAATTTTCTTTAACATTTGTTTTAGAGAAGGCCTGTTAGGAATGAGTTTCATTATGACATTATTACTGAAAGACGTGCATGCTGCGTATTGAATCCTGAGTTGGAAGTTCTTTTCTTTTCACATTTTACAGATGTTATTCCATTGTCTTCTGAGAAGTTTGGTTTCTAATGAGAAACCAAGCAGTCATTGAGTTGTTTTTCCTATATATATATAATGGGTTATTTTTTCTGTCTGCTTTCAATATTTTTTCTTTATCTTTTCTTTTCATAAATTTGATGAGTTGGTTTCCTTTGAGTTGATTTTGTGTGGAGTTCTTATGGCTGTGTATTCATGTCTTGAACCAAATTTATGTTTTCTGCCATTATGTCTTCAGATTTTTTTTCTGTACCAATCTCTTTGTCCCTTTCTTTTGGGACTTAAATATCATGAATACTAGATATTTCCGATACTGTCCCATGAGACCTTGAGACTCTGAGTTTTTCACTTTCTTTTCCCTCTCTGTTGGAGAAATTGGGTAAATTCTATTGATCTGTTTGGAAGTTCACTGACTCTTTTCTTTTTTCTTTTTTAAATGTTTATTTATTTTTGAGACAGAGAGAGACAGAGCATGAACGGGGGAGGGGCAGAGAGAGAGAGAGGGAGACACAGAATTGGAAGCAGGCTCCAGGCTCTGAGCCATCAGCCCAGAGCCCGACGCGGGGCTCGAACTCACGGACCGCGAGATCGTGACCTGAGCTGAAGTCAGATGCTTAACCGACTGAGCCACCCAGGTGCCCCGCACTGACTCTTTTCTTTGTCACCTTCATTGTGTTTTTGATATCATCCAATGAATTTTTTATTTCAGATATCATATTTTTCAGTTTCTGTTTCTATGTAAAGATTATCTTTCCATTCATAATGAGTGTCTACCTTTATCTCTTTGAGTATGACTATAATAGTTGTTTAAAGGTCTTTGAAAAAAAAAATTGGTACCTGGGTAATCTTGAGCTTGACATCTGATTGTCTACTTCCTTGAGAATCAGTCACACTTTCCAGTTTTCTGTATGTTTAGGAACTTTAGATTATATCTTAGACATTTTGAATATTACATTATGTTATTTAAAAAAAAATTTAACATTTGTTTATTTATTTATTTTCGAGAGACAGAGAGAGACAGAGCACAAACTGGGGAGGGGCAGAGAGAGAGGGAGACACAGAATCTAAAGCAGGCTCCAGGCTCTGAGCTGTCAGCACAGAACCCAACACAGGGCTTGAACCCATGAACCATGAGATCATGACCTGAGCCAAAGTTGAATGCTCAACTGACTGAGCCACTCAGGTGCCCCACATATTACGTTGTGTTAAAATCCTCTGGAGACTGTCCGCCATTTTCATTTAATGGGCAGTGAACCCGGGTATGTTCAGCCTCTTCTGGACTCACCTTCTGTGGGCAGATTTTCCAATGTCAGTTAATTTCTCAAACCCTTTGCTCTCCAGCCATGGGTTTTTTCTCCATGTGAGCAACTCAGAATGAGCCCAGAACTTGTGTCAGGTCATGCACAGAATTAAGGGCTACTCTTCTCCACTTCTTTCCTCTCCATCGTTTGTCCCATTTTCTATGGCTTCTGGGGGCCCCTTTCCTCTGGAGAGAAATTTACTGTTTCTCTAGAAGTGTTAGCCACACATGCTGCTAAGTAGTTTTCTGCAATTGGAATTACTCTCAAGGCAAAGCAGTGAGGAAAAAAACGAGAAAAAACATGGGGATTTCCCTAAACTCCAGACCTCAGGGTGCTCTTTTCCCATTTTCTGTAGCCAGAAAGCCAAGTTTTCTCCTTAGGTTTTAGGTGGTGCCAATATGACTAACTTATTGTAGCCCCAGCACCAGAGCCTGCTCTTAGGGCAGAGCAGAAGAAAACAGAGAAAAAAAAAAAGAAAAAAGAAGCAAATGTATGTGAATCCATACTGACATAAGTAAATGATTACATAAATAAATAAATGGAGGAGAAAAGACAAATCTTCCTTATGGAAGAATTCCCAGTAAGTGATGTAGATTCTCTTTGTTCTCTCCTTGATTTTGCACCAGACTTAGCGATTTGTCTCCAATCCAGAAAACACTATTTCAGCCAGATGGACATCATCAGTTATAAATTATGTTGATAGCGTGTACCTCTGATAGGATATCCCGAAAGCAGCACATCACTTCTTTTGATATTCTTTACCCTAACCCATAACTCCAGTCTAAGCATGAGCAAAAGACCAGCACCCTCAGTTTGAGGGACATTTTCCAAAACACCTGACGTGTACTGCTCAGAACTCACAAGGCCATAAAAAGAAGAAAAGACTAAGAGACTTTCAGACATGAGACTAAATGCAGTATGGTTCCCTGGATTGTATCTTGGAACAGAAGGACATTAGTGGAAAAAACAGTGAATCCAAATAAAGTGTGGAGTTTAGTAATAGTAATAGACAGGTAATGATAAATGGTAACTGTACCCATTAATAGTTTCTTAGTTTTAAAAAATGGACCATGGTAATGTAAGATGTTAACAAGGACCAAGTTCAGACCCCAGGTATTCTCTGTTCATGACAGTGCCCTTCATTATCATGGTTAAAGGGCAAAGGGAAAGGAAGGAAGGGAAGAGGATGGAAGAGAAGGGAAGAAGAAAAGTGACTTTTATTTTTAAAAAAATTTTTTAATGTTTATTTGTGTGTGTGTGAGAGAGAGAGAGACAGATAGAGTGCGAGCAGGGGAGGGGCAGAGAGAGAGGGAGACACAGAATCCAAAGCAGGCTCCAGCCCCTGAGCTGTCAGCACAGAGCCCGACGCAGGGCTTGAACTCACGAACCGTGAGATCATGACCTGAGCCTAAGTCAGACGCTTAACCAACTGAGCCACCCAGGCGCCCCGAAAAGTGATTATTTTTTTTTTATTTTTATTTATTTTTTTTTAAATTTTTTTTTTCAACGTTTTTTATTTATTTTTGGGACAGAGAGAGACAGAGCATGAACGGGGGAGGGGCAGAGAGAGAGGGAGACACAGAATCGGAAACAGGCTCCAGGCTCCGAGCCATCAGGCCAGAGCCTGACGCGGGGCTCGAACTCACGGACCGCGAGATCGTGACCTGGCTGAAGTCGGACGCTTAACCGACTGCGCCACCCAGGCGCCCCGTGATTATTTTAATAAGAGGAAAGAACAGATGTTCACCATGCCCCGTTTGGGGTCCCTACCATCACAGTATGCTCGCTGTTGACACAGAGGTGCCCCTCTCTGGGTTAGCAGTACCTTCCTGGAAATGGGTAGCACTGTATCTGGAGCACCTTGTCTATCCCCAGGCCTAAAGTGATGTTCCAACTTCTTCCAAAACTGATTTGTGGCAGCTGCCGAGGAAATAACTGAAATGAGCTGGTTTTTTTTTTCTTTTTTCTTTTTTTAACTTGAAGGAAAGTTTGAAGGGAGAAAACGTATGTGAGAAAAGAGAACTGAGGACGGGAAACAAGAGAAAACAAAATACAACCAAAAAAAGAAATACTGGGGACAAATTTGCTTGACGCTCCCATTTGATGGAGAGGCAGGACTCTTTTGCTAAAGATCCCTTATTCTGAATAGCAGAAAGGTCTGCCTTCTTCCTGCATGGCTCACACATGCATAATGCAGGTGAATTGTGACAGCAACAGAAGAAGCACGTCAAGGAAGTGTTTCCTGAGACTGAACTGATAGATTACGGTTCCATTACTGAAACCGAACAGGCAAACATGAGAACAAGACACACAAGATAAGTAACAATTAAGGATCTTAAATAAATATGATGAGATCCGTATTGAACGCCGAGTCAATGGGAAGAGCTGGTCTGTGACCAAACATCATCTGTTCTACGTAATTGCCCTTTACCATTCTGTTGCCCCACAAGCGTCTGCCCTGATGGATATTGCCACTTGGTAACTGACTAGGATGGATTCCACAAAACACCTTCTTGCAACTCTTTGGGGGCTCATGAGGAATTCTAATTGGATTAAATAATAAAATCAATGGAAATCGTAAAGCTTTCCTATAGTGTAAATTATAAAAAGTTTAAAAAATCACTTTATGAGTCAAGTCTGTTTCCCAGTGGATTCACGCAGAGAGCATGTGAGGGTAGGAGCGCCCCGTGCTCCTGTTTTGGTCCCATTCAGACCCTTCTTCTCTGGTCTGAAGCCCTACCCACCAGTTCCCAGCTTAGTATTTACATTTGCAAGCCTATGTAGCATTTATATAGCTCTATATGTTTGTTCTCCACACGTATGCACGAATGCGTAAAATCACACTGTAGTCATGGGCTCTGCTCCTGGGTTTTCTTCACTTCAGCATATGCTGAAGCCTGTTTTATCAGGACGTAAAGGTCTGCCTCGTAGGTTTTATGAATAACAGAGGATTTCATGGTGCGACTACGCCATTGTTTGTATCATCACAGCTCACTAATAGGCATTTGTGTTCCTTCAGATTCGGAGCTGTTAGTAATAGTTTTACACACACCCTTCTGTAAGCCTCTGCACAATTATTTCCCCTAGAAAGAAACCCTACAGTGTGATTGCTGGGTCAAAGGATATGTCACTCACTAGATACTGCCAAATTGCCCTCCAAAAAGATTATACCCTCATTATCCGTGTGTGGGATCACTTTCGTCTTGCCAACATTGGATAAAACCAGCCCAAGATGTTTGCCTATCAGTTGGGTGGAAAGTAGTATTTCATTGGGGTTTAAATGTACCTTTATATGAATATGAGTGAGATTGAACATATTTTCATAGGGCATGCTATTCTATAAAATGGCAGTTCATCTTTCTTGCTCTTTTGAAGGTCCTCCCTTTACCAGGATTATGAAGACTTCACCTGTATTTTCTCCTTTTGTTACATTTTTTTTTTTACCTTAAGCTCTTTACCTTTGAGTATCTTGTGGAGAAAAGTAATCGTTTTTTCCCTCAAAGAGATAGCTAATTCCTCCAGCATAATGTACTGTTATTTATTTCCTTTTCCTACTATATGGAATATTCATTTTTATCACATAGTGAATTGACATAAATTTATCAGCCTTTTTTAAAAAAATTATTCTCCTTTGTATTGCCCTGTTGTCTGTTCATACTCCTAAACATTTTTGTTTATTTCAGGTTTTTCTATAGTAAGTTTTGATAACTAGCAAGTGGGGCAAATATCACCTCGTTCTGTCCTTTACACATTATATTTTAGCTTAAAACACTTTTTTTAAGTTCGTTTATTTTGAGAGAGAGAGAGAGAAAGAGCATGCACGTGTGAGTGGGGGTGGGGGGCAGAGAGAGAGGAGAGAGAGAATTACAAGCAGGCTCCGCATGCTGTCATGCAAAGCCCCATGTGGGGCTCGAATCCACAAACTGAGATCATGACCTGAGCTGAAATCAAGAGTCAGATGCTTAACTGACTGAGCCACCCAGTCGTCCTATTTTGGCTATTTTGTACACATTTTATCTTCCTGGAGAAATTTTAGGACTAACTTGTCAGGTTTTCGTCAAAAAACTTGGACATTTGATTGGAATAACATTGGGAAAAGATTGAATTTATCAGTTAAGTTGTAAAGGATTAGCATTTATAAATATTGAGTTTTCACATGCAAGTGCTTATGTGTTCTTCAATAAAATTGTATCTCTTTCTTCCTCTGGTCTCTCCTATTTCTGGTGAGGTTGATTTTTATGTATTTTCCCTGCTATTTTGACATAAATGGGATTTTTTTTTCCCTCCTGGACATTTTCAGATTGGTTCCTGCTAGTGTATAGGAAGGCTGTGTCTATCTTCTCCTGGACCTCAGTGCTCAGCGGGCTGTCTCCATCTGTTAGATTACAGAGCTTATGAAGCCTTCCAAGGTTTTTTCAAAGGTCAGGTTGGTCACAGGAAAATGGGGTAAATAAGGCATAATGGTATAAAAATGATAAATTCTTCCACCTATTCCAGGTGTCAATTTCCCTGTGTCGTTCGGACCACGTGGGTTTCCAAGGGGAACACAGTATCGGGTGAGGCAGGGAAACCTTCCAGCTTCCCACGTCACATGTCAAGATAGTGGGCCCCTTGACCTTTGGCATTGGCTCCACGGCCCCACAAGAAGTGGGGCTTCTTGTGTGCTGGACATTCGGAGGCACGTGGAGAGCTGATCTCTGCCTCATGTGAAGGCCACAGGGGCAGAAAAAAGACTAGGGGCTTTTGTTCTTAGGTTCAAACCATACTACCAGCACTGGCTCTATAAAATTGAGGAAGGGACTCCGTTCTCTGGGCTTCAGATGTTAATGCCTTCCTTGCTGTACATCTCTCGTGTTAAACGGACCATTCTGTGCCCAGTAAATGGTTGCCCTCGTTGTTGTTCGTGAGGTGATGGTGGTGGAGATGGGCTTTGAGTCTGACAGGCCTGGTTTTGAGCCCTGGCTCTGCCACTTCCTGATGGCATGAGCAGGGACAAGGTCTTTGGATTTCTTAAGCTCCAGTTTCCTCTGAGTCGGCTGGTCTCGTCACAGTGTAAGGATTCGGTGAGAAGACGTATGTGGTAGTTCTCTGTGAGCTGCCACATTTCACGTAACCGTAGCCGGTAATGTCATTTCTGTCATTTTTCCACCTTTGGGCAAGAAAAAAAGTTCTCGCGGAGATGTTAAGAAGAATTGTATTTTTTTAGCTCACTTTAAAAAAAAAAAAAAAACATTTGGAAGTATAATCGTTAAAGGGAGCTTCAAATATCACTTGTGTCCTGTGAAGAATTTTAGGGTTTTGAATGACTGGATTTGTATAAGTTTTAAACATGTTCTCAACCGGGCCGTTTTCCATAAATACATGGAATGAGGATCCCAGGTAATGATCCGAACCATTCGCTCAAAACCTAACGTCTAACTTCTCTCACAAAGCTGAGCATCGGAGGACACTGCTTTTCGAAGGCATAATGAGGCCAGTTTACAACCTTGTACCTCGAGCCACACCATCATGGATTTTTTGGGGAAACAGTGGTGTCTCAGTTCCATTGGGCCCAATATACTTTCAGTGTCATTAGCGGAGTCAAAATACTCCATTGCATTTATTCATTGAACTTAGGCTAGCATAGAGAGAGGTAGTTCGATTATTGTAAATAGAGAAATCAATTGATTACCACAAATTTTGAGTTGGGGTCAGAAGTTCTTTAAAATTGGACACAGTGGGTTGTGGTGTGAGAACTAACATTTCATGGAAGGAGACCTATTGCCCAGGCTCTGTTTTTATAGATTCTGCATCCAAACAGTGGCTGATTTACACATTCTAGAGGACAGGCCAGATGCTAACCAGCCACCAAGATGTGGCCACCATGTATCTATCTGTCCCCGAAAAAAACTGAAGAGTGTTTTGTGAATGTTTCTAGGGTGCCTGAGGGGCTCAGTCTTTTGGGTGTCTGACTTCGGCTTGGGTCATGATCTCACGGTTCATGGGTTTGAGCCCCACGTCGGGCTCTGTGCTGATGGCTCAGAGATTGGAGCCTGCTTCAGATTCTGTGTCTCCCTCTCTCTCTGCTCCTCCCCTGCACTCTGTCTCTCTCTCAAGTATAAATAAACATTAAAAAAATTTTTCTTTTAGAAGTAATGAATGTTTCCAGGTGGCAGTTTAAGACTGCCAATTACATAATGCATCAGATTTGTTGTCAATATCCACAAGATTTCAATTTACTATTCAATGATTTTCAAAGAAGTAACTTACTTTAAGCATTGACTGGAAAAAATCCACCTCTTCAAATGCATATGGAAATGATATGCCCATATGGATCAGAGGTTGATTTACAGGCAGGCAGCTTGGAGATACTGACTCTTGTCTACTAAACACCAAGTGGCTCACCTGGTTTTTCACACCCACAAGTGGTGAAAGGCACTGTGAGTGAGGTTAGAGGCATGTCCCCACCCTGAGAAAGACCTTTGTCCTTGATGGAAAGGTGGCAGAGGTGAAGATTCCCAGTTTATTGGCAGGAGTTTATTAAACTTGGGTTTTATTAGTGTCCCTCCCCCCCAGCCCCCAAGGTTTCATGCTTAGGACACAGAATTGTATTCACGGGAGAGATATGAATAGACGATATTCATCTCATAATGCCCAGACTTGGGCACACCTGCTTTCTGTACAGAGGAGAAGCTGAGAGGGACAGTGGAAAGTAGAGTAGTGATCACTGCCTAGCCCAGACCCAGTTCAGGGCAGAAGCACCCCAGAGCAGTGGCTCTGAGCCTGGGTTCTGAGAGCTTTTAAATAACCTGGAGAGCTTTAAACAATACAGATGCTTGGGCTCCACTCTGATCGACTGAATCCCAGCCTCTGATCTGGGCACTAGTGTTTATTACAAGCTCTCTAGCTACTTTCCAACTTAAATAGCATGTCTGGAGTGAGGACCATTCATTGTCTCAAAGACGAGTTAGTTCTCATCGATCCCAACCAATGGAAAACAAAGCAACCTGGTAATCCTTATGTATTTAGACATTGGTGCTGTGAAGGTTTAAAGTTATAGATTAAAAAAAAAAAAAAAGGCATGGACGGTGTGGGTTCTTCACCTGAGGTCCGTGAGATCCTAGGGGTTTCTTAACCCCCTGATATTGTGTGCCAAGCTTTGAGCATATGTCGGTCTCTGTATTCGAGGCATGGAGAGACTTGGAGAAAGGGTTCATGCTTTTCAGAGGCTTCCCAAAGGGAAGCCACAGACGGGTAATATTTTAGGAGCTGCGGAGGGAAAAAGCACCTTCATGAAATTCATGCCCACACAGACACACACACACCACACAAGTTTGAAGAAAGAAAACCTGCAGGTGGGAGGGTCCTGAGTGCTTCCGCAAACTTTCACTTTTCTCCCATTGTGCCCCGCTCTCTAACTGCCCTGGTGATCAGTTCCTGGTGCCTACAGCTGTTCCCACCTAACGATTCTTGGCCCCGAGAACTCACTTCCCTGAGCGAGTTCCATCTTCTCAAAACTACAAACGAAGAAGTAGAGTAAATAATCAAGATGAGCAAACAAGGAAGGAAATAATAGGTCAGATGGAGAGTCTCTTTCTCTCTTTTTAAGAGACATTTCAGATGGAGAGTCTTTTAATTCTTACTATGCTCATGCTCCAGATTTCTGTTCCACTTCCCATACATCTTAACTGGCTTCCCCCCAGCCCTCCATTTCCACTTGGCCGGGACCCTCTTACTCCTGGCTACATGGGAACGTTCTCATGAGCCAAAAGTCTCTGGCAGATCGGTGAGACACGGTGATAGTTTCTGAAATGTGAGACATGCTTCATGCCTTCGGCAGCTTTCCACTTCAGTCTGTTTTCCAAGCAAAAATGGTTTGAGCTCACCCGCCGATTCCTACCGGTTGATAAGGGATTCTTAGCGCAACTTCCTAAACTGAAAGATGCACATGAATCCCATGGCTTTCTGGCCGAAGCGCAGATTCTGATTCCCTCTGAGAAACCCGTGCGAGTAGACAGAGCCTCGAGGCTTCTGTTGGGAAGGACTCTGAGGTGGGGATCCTTTGGCCATGTCTGCCAGAGGGCTGGGGATCTGACAGAGCGATGGCACCTCCCGGTTCAGGTTATCAGCCCTGCGCCCACCTAGAACATTCTGTAGTTGCCGCAGATAATGCCATCCCAGCGGGGCTCTGTGCTTCCCCTCTCATTGCTGAGCTCATTCCTTCCTTTAGCTTAGGAAGATGACATTATCCCTACAAGCAAGGAACAGCTCACCTTACATCGCAGCCAGAGAGCCCATCTCAGCAGCTCTTTGCAAGCTCACTCCCTTCTGCTGATTGGACAGGTTTGGGGAGTTTCTGCTGCCCTGCAGCCCTCGAGGTATGACCAGAGCCCCGGTGTTCCACGAGCGTCAGTCTGCAGCCCTTCCAGCTGTCCCATTTCTTGCCCCCATCCAGGCACCTGCTCTCGTTCTCCGCTGGGTGTGGAGCCTAGGCCTGAACCCTAGATGCCTTCTTGCCTCCCTTCTCCTGAGGCCTGCTTCTGATGCCGCTGGTCCAGCCCAGATGGAGTGTGAGGGGGCAATGCAGACTGCACATGAACATAGACACTGGGACACGACATCTTGCCCCATTTTCCCAGACGGTTGCCCCTGGGGCCGATGCCAATCCTGTCTGCACCAGCCTTCGTTCTGCTGCTTTGACTCGGTGAGTCAAACGTCCCTGGGTCTTGCTGTTCCAACCCTGGAAGCTGCTGGCGTGTTAAAGGATTGCTATTGCTAGTAGTAGGAGTAATAATTAAAACAAAAAAACAAAAAAGCCAACCAGTAGCAATTAGCATCGATTGAGTGCTTCCTATGTTGTAAGCTCTGGACTAAGCGTATCACATTTGTTGTTGCATTTAATTCTCAACAAAACCCTATGAGATAGTTTCTGGTTTTTGGCACAGTTACCCCAATAGGGAAACCGAGGCCTTGGACGGTTAATTAACATGTGTCCAAGGTCACTCAGAGAGTGAGAGGCGGCGTGAGATTGGAGCTCACTGTTTTCAGACTGAGGGCTGTGCCTCTAACCACGATGACACGTTGCCTCCACTGCCAAGTGCCAAGCCTGTACCTGATTGACAACTGCTAGACTGTCAACCTGAAAAAAAAAAAACAAAAACCCTCCACCGCCCCCCCCCGACCAAACAAAAAAAACACTAATGAGTTTCTTTTCGAAGCTGCCGAACTTCATCTGATCCTGCAGCATTTGATTCTGCGTCTGAGGCGTCTGATTCTGCAACGTTTGTGCTCTGGGCTTTGCATAAGCAAAGTTCTCAAAAGTTCGTGGGCACGCTTTCTGCATATAGATGACTGCTCACGGTTTAAATACCCGAGAAGGGATTCGATACCTTCTGTCGTCCCCGATGGGTTGTAGGGAATTAGTAAGGAAACATGACCAGCCGTCAATGGAAATCATTAAGTGTTTCATGCCCAGAGTGGTTATAAAACTGTGCTTGCAGTCGATGAGATAATGGAACAGCGGCCTGAAGCCACCATATGTCAATGGAAGGCAGGAGCTATGAGACAGTTGGCCTTCATAGCCTGAATACGAATATTTGGTCCAGTTGCCAAAAACTTTGGCCTCTCCTGGCACGCGATGGCCCTGGCATACAGCGGCACTGCCACAAGGATTCAGCCTTTGCAGAAAATAACATTCCAGAATAGCTTCTCTGGCATTAGTCGCTGCTGCTTTGCATTTGTATTACATTTGTCCTGAAGGATGTTTCAGGAGTTCTTAAAAGAGTTTTCTGAATGCTGGTAAGCGTCTGAGGGGGCCCTCAGTGCTCTGTTTATGGCATCTCCTGGCTCGTACTTTTGCAAGGGACTCCTGGGCTCGTGAGGGGCACTTCCTAAGGAAGCCATGCAGTCCTGTGTCCAGTGCTGCCACGGCCACCGACAGCCGTTCGCCGGCGGGGTTCTTTGGTGGTAGGCGACAGAAATCAACTCCGGATAATATCAGTAGGAAAGGACGGGTGTCTACTGGAAAGCATGTGGTGGCTTACAGAACGAAAACCAGAGGAACCAGACAAAGGACAGGACAGGATGTGGACAAGCTCGAGAAATCCAGACACCAGGGATTCATGTTCTGCCTTTCCAAGTCGTTCACTATTAGGATGAAGCTATTCATTCTTCCTCTGGAGTCAGCCAGTCAAGATTCCTGGGGCAGGGAGCGTTTGGCCAGCCTTACTTCAGTCAAGAGCCCACTTTTGGGGGGGCGCCTAGGTGGCTCAGTCGGTTAAGCATCCAACTCTTGATCTCGGCTCAGGTCATGATCTCACGGTTCGGGAGTTTGAGTCCCGCAAAAGGCTCTGCTCTGACGGTGTGGAGCCTGCTTGGAATTCTCTCTGCCCCTCTGCTGCTCATGCTCTCTCTCCCCAAATAAATAAATAGTAATAGTAAAAAAAAAAAAAAAAAAAAAAACTTAAAAAGAAAAAAAAAAGTCCACTTTTGGGACTAAGTAGGGGAAACACCTTGACTGACAATTCTGTTATGGCAGCTGATTGCCAAACTGACCTCAGTGGTCCCCCTCCTAGTATTCATGAACCGCTCCCCCCCGCCCTTTTTTTAAGTAGGCTCTATGCCCAATGTGGGGCTTGAACTCATGGCCCCGAGATCAAGAATCGCCTTTTCTTTTTTTTTTAATTTTTTTTTTAACGTTTATTTATTTTTGAGACAGAGAGAGACAGAGCATGAACGGGGGAGGGTCAGAGAGAGAGGGAGACACAGAATCTGAAGCAGGCTCCAGACTCTGAGCCATCAGCCCAGAGCCCGACGCGGGGCTCGAACTCACGGACCGTGGGATCGTGACCTGAGCTGAAGTCGGACACTCAACCGACTCAGCCACCCAGGTGCCCCAAGAATCGCCTTTTCTACTGACTGAGCCAGTTAGGCATACCCAGCCCCTTTAATGTGACTTTCAATGTTCCATCGAGGGGAGGTGTTTGTGTACCCACCCTTGAACCTGGGCTGGCCCAGTGACTTGCTTTAGCCCACAGTGGGTGGCTGCCATTTCTGAAGCTAGGCTCAGGGGGGTCAGAAGCTTCTGCTCTCTTTCTTGGAATCTTGTCAGTCCCTGAGAGCAAGTCCTGGCTAGCATGATGAGAGAGGAGAGGCGTGGAGTTGAAGGGAGTTGTCCCAGCTGAGGTCACCTTAGCCGGCCTATCCCTTATCTACTACTATGCATCAGATTATTCCCCAAACGAGTGGCTTAAAACAACAATGGAAGTTGACCACCTCACACAGCTTCCGAAGTCAGGAATCCAGCTGCACCTTAGATGGGAGGTTCTGAGTAAGACCTTTCATGAGGTTTCAGATAAGGTGTAGGCTGAGCCCGTACTCCTCTGAGACTGGAGGATTCACTTCCAAGGTGACTTCCCCACATGGCTGGCCAGTTGGTGCTGTTTGTTGGCTGGAAGCCTTACTTCCCAGGAAGGCCTCTCTCCACAGAGAGATGGCTGCCCCCTCGCCCTCCCCACCCCAGAGTAAGCAATCCAAGAGGGCAAGCTGGAAGTGGCAGTGCCTTTTCGAACCCAGTCTCAGAAGCCTCATACCTTACATTCTACTTATTAGACATGAGTCACTAAGTTTGGCCCATGTTCGAAGGAAGGGGAATTACGTTTCGCCTTTTGAAAGGAAGAATGCAAAAGAATTTTCAGACACATCCTAAAGCTACCACAAAGGGTCAGCCTCCAGTAACCCCTCCAGCTGACTACAGATATCCGCCTAGGTGAGCCCCCAGGATCAGCCGGGCCAGCCCACATCAGCAGAACTTCCTAGCTAACTTGCAGTCCCATGAGCTAAATAAATGCACGTTTTAAATCACTAGGTTTTGGCATGGTTTGGGATAGAGCAAGAGTTAATTAATATACCTACTGGGACCGGGTGCAGTGAGCAAAGGCTGATTCTCCCAAGGAGGGTCAGGATGCTATCAGACACAGGGGTCTGCTAACATACCTGTCTTTAATGGCACAGATCGATGTCAGGCAGTGAAATAATCACAGTGGTAGACGCATTTCAAGGTCCAGAGTTCTCACAGATTAGAAGCTCCTGGAACATAAATGTCATGTTTACCTTGCAAAGAAGAGCACAGTCAGTGACTGCCTCTTGATGAAGGAAGAGAATGGTTGATCCTGGGGGCCTTTGCTCCGAGTTACCATCTAAGCACGGTTTTCAAAGCTCAATGGGAATTTCTCAATTACTCAGCAGTCATTACTGAATTATTCAGAGGGCTTTGAATATGCAGTGCCTCAAAGGTGTGGAGTAGTGTGACATGATTTAGAAAGTATTAGTGTGGGAGTCCTAGAACCTAAGGTCCAAGGAAACACTGGTGGAAAACCAGTATAAGGAGGTAGGAAAGGGACAGAACATCAAAAGCTTTACACGCGGTTGGTCACTCATCTTTGTGTTCTAGGACAATGATAGTTGATACATGCTGTCTGGGTGTAATTATTAACAGGGCTCCCTTTCACTGTCAAAAAAGCCCTGGTTTGGACAAATAAATTACGTGGTCAGCGTAATCCTGTGCTGTGATGAGAAGAACCAGTGTCCACAGTTTAATCAATGACTAGGCTTTCACTCTGCAATGAAACCATGAAAAAAACATAACTTTTTTGAGATGAGAATAAAGAGAAAAATAAGAATGAAGGGAATTATTTCTGGTGAGTGATTGCCAAGGCAAGACTTTCAAAAAAGTCTTTTTTAACCTTGTTTTCCGCAGGATTATATTTTATTGTTTTATATAGGTTCCTGTAAGAAATGCAAACTTAATATTCGATATGAACTGACAATTTGCTTTTACTATGTGTACCAAGTAAGGACTTTTATGACATACCATTGTTTGAAATAGTGGTATAAAATAAATATATATTTTTTTCTGATCAGAGAAAACAGTCATAGAAGAAACTTCATTGTTTTTCTTTTTCTACATAAGATTTAATTACAAAAATAATGCTCTCGATAATGACCCATGAGATACAGAGATTTATAATAAGAATTATTATTCAATTCCTCCTGACAGTCAATCATTCCTTCTGAGTTAGCTCATGGACTTTCTTACCTACAAAATTATCAAAACATTATCATATTTTATTGAAATATTCTATAATTTTATTTATAATATTGTTATGTTTGGGTACTTAAACATAGGTAAAATTTTGGATATGATGTGAGATCAGACTCTAATTTGGGGCACCTGGGTGGCTCAGTCAGTTGAGCATCTCTCTGACTTTGGTTCAGGTCATGATCTCATGGTTAATGAGTTCAAGCCCCACATTGGGCTCACTGCTGTCAGCCCAGAGCCTGCTTTGGATCCTGTCCCTTTCTCTCTGCCCCTCCCCCACTTGCACTCTCTCCAAAAAAAAAAAAAAAAAGATAAATAAAAATTATCTATAATATAATAATCTAATTTATTGGGTTTTTTATTAGACACTTTTAATCATTAATTTAAAATGCCTATTAATATTACCATACATATATGCTTAGTTTGGGGATTTATCTTGTGTCCCATTAATCTATGTACATAGTTTTACATTTATAAACCACCATTTCAATTTCTATGGCTGCATATTATGTTTTAATATTTGATATCACAAAGCCTTCCTCATTGTCCTTGTTTGTCAAAAAATCCTTATTGGTTTCATGCACTTTTTTTTTTCTTTCCAATGATTTTAGAATTAGGTCTTCAAGTTCCTGTTTTAAAAATTTCGGTCTGGGGGCTTCTGAGCGGCTCAGTCAGTGAAGCATCTGACTTTGGCTCAGGTCATGATCTCAAGGTTTGTGAGTTTGAGCCCCGAGTTGGGCTCTGTGCTGACAGCTCAGAGTCTGGAGCCTGCTTTGGGTGCTGTGTCTCCCTCTCTCTCTGCCCCTCCCCTGCATGCACTCTGTCTCTCTCTCTCTCTCTCTCTCTCTCTCTCTCAAAAAATAAACATTAAAAAAAAGATTAAAAAAAATTCATGTCCACCACAGGGGATTTTTAGGACAATGAAACTATTCTGTATGATAATGTTCTGGTGGACATTATACATCATGATATTATGAATTCATGAAAACCAAGACAAAAATAAACTGTACGATACAAAAAGTAAACCTCAATGTAAACTATGGACTTCATTTAATAATGATGTGTCTATGGGTATTGAGGAGGGCACCTTTTGGGATGAGCACTGGGTGTTGTATGGAAACCAATTTGACAATAAATTTCATATATTGAAAAAAAATTGTAACTTGCCTGGGCTTCAAAAAAAAAAAAAAAGAAAGAAAAATCAAAGTAGCTGAAAAAAAAATAACAATGATGTATCGATATTGGTTAATCACTTGTAGTGATGGTAATGCCATGCAAGATGGTAATAATAAGGGAAACTGAGGGCACAGGAAAGGGGGTATATGGGAACTCTACTTTGTATTCCATTTTTCTGCGAATTTAAAATTTCTCTAAAATATGAAGTGTATTAATGCAAAACAAATTCTGTTGGGATTTTTGTTGGGGACTACACTGATTAATTTGTGGAGAATTGGTGTCTTTAAAATATCAAGTCTTGGAATCCTGGTCTTCTTTGACGTCCTTCATTAATGTTTTGTTGTTTTCTTCAAGTATGTTTTCCACTTTTTCATTTTATTTCTTCTTAGGTATTTTATGAGTTTGTTGCAATAGTGAAAAATAGATCAGGATCTTATGTCTACTAAATATCCCTATTGTCTGACTTAAGAAAGATGATGATTTTTTAAGTGTAACTGAAAGTAGTTTATTATATATATTATGTTATTAATTTACTTCATTAATCACTAATTCTACATTGTTCCAAAATCAAAACTCTTTTAAAATAGTTACCATGAATATGTTTTTGTTTTTTGAGAGAAGAGAGAGAGAGACGGGGAGAGAGTGGGCCTGCACAGACAAGCAGGGGAGGAGCAGAGGGAGAGAGAAAGAGAGAGAGAGAGAGAGGGAGAGAAAGACAAAGAGAGAGAGAGAGAATCTTAAGCAGACTCCTTACCCAGTGCTGAGCCCCCTGTGGGGCTCGATCTCGCAAACCGTGAGATCAAGACCTGAGCCAAAACCAAGAGTCAGACACTTAACCAACTGAGCCACCTGTGTGCTCCATGAATTTTCTTTTTATGTCTTATCTTTAATGTTGCATGAAACACGTGTGTAGGCATATGTACTAAAGACCAAAATAATTTCTACATTGACTGCAAAGAACTTTTAAGCCTCTCTTTCCAGGAACTTTAAGTAAAGGTTTTTAACTCTGAAAACAGCAGTTTTGCAACGAGCTACAAGAGAATTTACAGTATTTGTCAACAATGGTATTGCTTATGTACTTCCTTTCAGTCCACAGTTGCTAAATAGAATTCGATGACACTTCTGGCATTTATGATTCAATTCAAAGTGTCTGTGCTACATACACAACTAAGTGATTATATAACAATGCTTTTGAATGTGTCTGAGGAATTCTTTTTCAAAAACTTTTTTTAACGTTTATTTACTTTTGAGAGAGAGACAGAGCACAAGCAGGGGAGCAGAAGAGAGAGAAGGAGACACAGAATCCTAAGTAGGATCTGGGCTCTGAGCTGTCAGCACAGAGACCGACATGGGGCTTGAACTCATGACCGGTGAGATCATGACCTGAGCCAAAGTCAGACACTTAACCGACTGAGCCACCCAGGGGCCCCATGAATGTGTCTGAGGAATTTCAACACACTTCCTGAATGGTAAAGGAATTTTCTCATATATGCAGGTAGGTTAGTTATATACTTAGATGACATTTTCCATCTTTACATCAAAGATTTTAATTTCTCATCTTCATCTTAGTCAGATGTTTTTATGGTTATTATTTAGCCATGAGTTTCCTATATAATTTTTACACTTATAGTAATTAAATTTTTTTTGAAGTTTATTCATTTTTGAGAGACAGAGAGAGACAGAGTGTGAGTGGGAGAGGGGCAGAGAGAGAGAGAGGGAGACACGGAATTTGAAGCAGGCTCCAGGCTCTGAGCTGTCAGCACCGAGCCCGACGTGGGGCTAGAACTCATGAACCGTGAGATCACGACCTGAGCCGATGTATGGCTTGCTTAACTGACAAAGCTACCCAGGCGCCCCTACACGTTATAGGAATTTAAAGTGTATCTTAAATGTCGATTTTGACATTATCCCTAAGTTTCAGAGTAATAGTAAAGCAGAAAATAAAGATATAAGGGCAGATCAAATATAATCCAATATGATCACATTTTTATCCCTTTTACTAGCTTATTGGTTTATAAAATACATCTTTACTTACCACAATCCATTTTCAACTGATATATACCAATTAATTTATAGCTGAAGAAACTTAAGCAAATATACTTCCTTTTATCTGTTGCCTTTGTGTTATTGTTCTTATATATTTTACTTTTATACATGTTATAAACACTACCCTACATTGTTATCATTTTTACTTTAAATAATCAATTATTCTGGTGCCTGGCTGGTTCAGTCAATAGAGCATGTGACTCTTGATCTCAGGGTCATGAGTTCAAGCCTGATGTTGGGTATGGGGCCTACTTAACTAAAAAAATAATAATAAATAAATAAATAAATAAATAATAATAATAATCTTTTAAAGAAAGAAAAACATTTGTTTAACCATGTAGTCATAGTTTATAGTGTTTTCATTCCTTTGTGTAGATCTGGAATCATTTCCCTCCTGCCAGAAGGATCTCCTTTGGCATATTTTATAGTAAAGTTCTGCTGGTCATAAGTTCTTTAGCTGTCCTAAGCCCAAGAAATTTCTTATTTTGACTTTGGTGTTTGAAAGATATTTTCACTTGGGGTGCTTGGGTGGCTCAATCAGGTAAGTGTCCAACTCTTGATTTCAGCTCAGGTCATGATCTCACAGTTTGTGAGTTCGAGCCCCACCTTGGGCTCTGCACTGACAATGCAGAGCCTGCTTGGGATTCTCTCTTTTTCCTCTCTCTCTGCCCCACCCCTGCTCATGCTCTCTCTCTCTCTCTCAAAATAAAGACATGAAAAAAATAAAAATAAAAAAAAGAAAGGTATTTTCGCTGGATTCAAACTCTAGGTTGCTAGTGTTTTCGTTCATTACTTTATAGATGTTGCACCACTATAAAGTGGTTATTGCTTGCATTGTTTCCAAAGAGAAATATGTTATCACCAGTACCTTTGTGCCTCTGTATGTCACAGTGTCCCTCCGATTAAGATTTTTCTCTTCGTCAGCGGTTTTGAAGAGTTGACTATGTGTAGGGTTCACTGAGCTTCTTGGATCAATGAGCGTAGAGTTTATGTCAAATTTGCAAACTCTTCAACCATTACTCTTTTCAAACATTGTTTTTCTATCCCATCCTCACTGTCCTTCTGGGACTATAATTACCAGATTGAAATTGGCCCAGGGCTTGCTGAGGCTCTGTTCACGTTTGAATCCTTCTTTTTTACTTCGTTTCATTTTGCAGAGTTTCATTCTTTTTTTAATCGTCTTCATGTTCACTAATCTTTTCCACTGCAATGCTTAACCTGTGATTAATGCCATCTACTACATTTCTCATCTCTTGAGCTGTGATTGGAATCTTTATATCTTCTGCATCTGTGTTGTTTTTTGAGCATATGGAATACAGGTTTAGTAAATAGTTTAATGTCTTTGTCTGCTAATTGTAATATCCATGTGAGTTCTGTGTTGGTTTCAGTTAAGTTTTTTCCATATTATAAGTTGTACTTTTTTTTTTCACCCCATTTTGCATGCATGGCAATTTTAATTGGATCTCAGACATTATTATCAATTTTACATTTTTTGAGTGCTGGATATTTTTGTAGTCCAATAGATCTTCTTGAACTTTGTTCTGGGATGCAGTTATTTGGAAAGCGTTGGACTGCTTCACATCTTTATGATTTGTTAGGAGGGACTGAGGCGGTGCTCAGTCTATGGCTAATTATTCCTCATTTCAGAGGCAAAGCCGTCTGAATCCTCTTCCCAATGCTGTGTGAATCAGGAGGTTTTCTGGTTTGGCCAGTGTCAACAGGCATTTTTTTCCAGTCTTAGGTGAATCAGTCCCCTATTACCTCTAATACTTTGCACACATGCACTGATTACTACTCAGCTGAATCCTTGAGGGAGAGCCTCTGCAGATCCCCATAGTTTTATCTCTGTCCTGCTTTCTTCAATCTATTATACTATCCTATAGACACAAGCCATCCTGGTCTCCCCAGACTCTTAATTCTGTCTCTTCAAATCAGGAAGTCTACCTGTTTCCTCCTTGGCTGCTTTTCCGGGCTGTATGAATTAGAACTCTCTTCAGGGGGCACCTGGGTGGCTCAGTCAGTTAAGTGTCTGACTTTTGATTTGGGTTCAGGCCATGATCTCATGGTTGGTGGGTTTGAGTCCCACACTGGGCTCTGTGCTGACAGTGTGGAGCCTGCCTGGGATTTTCTCTCTCCCCCTCTCTCTTCCCCTCCCCCACATGTTCTCTCTCCCTCCCTGCCCCCCCCCCCCGCCAAACTAAATAAATAAACTTTAAAAAGAAAAAGAAACTGTCTTCAGGCAGAAAGCTGCAAAAATCACAGTGCTTTAATTGCTAGTAAGCGTGTAAATTTGTGCAAGCATTTTGTAAAACCATTTATCATTGTTTTTTAAAACTGAAGATGTATATCATGTACAACCTAGGGATATACTCACAGCACTGAAATGTGTTCAAGAGTATTCATAGCAGCAATGTTTATAATAGCAAAGTTTTAAAAAATGAGCAAGGTTCTATTGATAGGAAAATGAATGAATTGTGGTATATCCATACCATAGAATCCTGTGTAGCAATGCAAATGAGTTTAGGACAGCTTCATGTATCTCAGTATGGATAAGTCTCACCATAGTGTTAAGTGAAAAAAGCAAGTTGCTGTAAAAACACCGCATAATACCGTTTGTATGATGCTCAGAGGCGTATAAAATATAAAATGTATTGTCTAGGGATTCATACACTTTGATGGCAAACAAGAAATGATGCATAACAATTTTGGAAGACGAGTTGCCCCTGAGAAACAGTGGGAGAGAGGGAAAGGAGCTGGCAGAGGGAGGAAGAGGGTATGAGATATTAGGTTGGGGGCATCAAGTATTGCTGATGTTCTGTTAACTTTTGTGGAAGGTTTACAAGTATTTTACAATTATTTTTAAACATTATACCTTTATGTTATTTATTTTTTTAGCCTGTCTGAAGTATTTCATAACAATAATATGTTAAATAAATTTTTTCATTCACTCTAGCTATATAGGTAACAGAATTTTAATTGTTTAAGCTAATCTTATTCAGCCTTCTAAAAGAGCTCTCCTCAAAACTATAATTTATTCAAATGCATTATAAACTAATTGAATTTGAAGATGGTGTTTGGAGGTCTCCAGTTCTTGAAAATGATTGTGTCTGTTGAAAAGGTACCTTGTGAACAACCAATTAAAATATTTAATTGAAAATATTAAACTTACATTGGCAGAAAGTATAAACAATATAAACACAATCAACTTCTTTTAAAATATCTGTTTGGAATAATTAACATGTCTTTTGAAAATGAAAATTACAATCTCTATTAGTTTAAAGATAAATTCCTAGCAGTAATATTAAAATGCAGTTATAATTCAAACTGTGTTTTAATCATTAATTTTGTTTTTAACTGTAGCTTTACATTAAAATAGAAAAAATATATAATAGCTTCCATGTTTCTAGAACTGACAAAATGCCATAAAGTATATTCATATACTTAAACAGATTTGGTGTGTGTTTGTGTGTGTGTGTATTTTGTGTGTATTTTCCATATAACATTCTCCCAAAGCTAACATCGTAAGGGGGAAAACAGTATCATTGTGAATCCAAGAAGTCATGGCTTTGAGTTGAGAGGAAGAATTGAACTTTCTTTCATGTTATGCATGTTCCATCCCAGGGCCTTTGTCTTTGTCATTGCCTTTGACTAGAATGTTCTCTTTCCCCAGGATTCCTCATACTGTCCTCATGTTATTCAGATCTCTGTTCCACCTTGTCAGTGAGATTCCCCCTCTTGTGATGCATCTAAAATATTACCTTTCCTAGGGGCACCTGGGTGGCTCAGTCAGTTAAGTGTCCGACTTTGGCTCAGGTCATGATCTCATGGTTTGTGGGTTCAAGCCCCACATCAAGTTCTGTGCTGACAGCTCGGAGCCTGGAGCCTGCTTCAGATTCTGTGTCTCCCTCTCTCTCTGCCCCTCCCCTGCTTGCCCTCTGTCTCTCTCTCTCTGTCTCAAAAATAAATAAACATTAAAAAATTAAAAAGAATTACCTTTCCTACCCCTAATGGTTCATATCCCCTTATCTGCCTTTATTTCTTTTTCCATAGCACTTATTACTCTAACATACTGTTTATTTTACTTAATTTTTTTCCCCACTGCTTGTCTCCAAAATAGAATTTAACTTTCTCAAGGACAAGGATTTTAGTCTTATTTATTTATATTTATGCACATATGTATGTATCACCAATACCTTAATAAATATTTGTCAAATGAACAAAAGAGGAGTGAATGCCGTTATCAAAGTAAGAACTATCCATCATTAGAAGACCAATAGTTTTGGTTAAAGTAAACTCAAGTAGCTGGACGAAAGTCAACTTAGGTATTTTCTATAAGCTCATTGGAATCAAAATTACTAGAAATAATGCAAAATAAGCTAATTTCATTGTCAAGCATTAAGGAGATATATTGTCACAAAAGTCTCCAGTGTTAAGTCTTATATATCACGGTGTTACATTGGTAAATGTTGGATGTATTTTGTTGTTAGATAAAGAAATAAGCAAATATACATCTTTGAAGGTTTAGAGGTGGTATGAACAATTTTCCGAAGCCATGTAAAAGTTGCCTTCCACTGAAAAAAAAAAATGTGATAATTTGGCCAATTCAAATAAGAGTTAAATTATAGGTAAGATAGCTTACATCTTTAAAAGGAAGAGGTCTGTTGATGGTATTGGAAATAAATAAAGTATCTTTACTCTGTAAATAATTAGTACTCTAGTTAGGATGATTGTATTTGATCAGGAAAACTCTTTTCAACTTGAAGTGCATGTACCTACTTGTCTATGGCCCTGCTCTGTAATGTAGGACTAGGCTTCTGCAACTCACATTGCTTTCCTGCCAGCTGCCTTCCTGTTAGGTTTTTGTCAACTGGGTCCTGGAGACAGCCTGCAAAGCTGATGGAGGGAGATCTGACCGGGCTCCTTTATTTTTGTTCCTGTGGCTTTTGTATCTGGTTCCTTTTCCTGCCACAGTAGTTCGGTTAATTGAAGTTTGCATTTTTTTTTTTTTCTCGTATGTGCAGAATCAGCTTCATGGCAATTTTGGATTCACAGTTGACTAACACCTTCTTCTGAGATGTTCAGGTCCAGGCGTACAAGACCCCTCTTCTGAGCTCTTTCTTGCAATTCCTCCTCTGGGATACCTTCGAGTTCTCTCTTTGCCCCATTCAGTTGCTTAGTTAACAACCTCTTACTTGGTTAAGATTTGTTTCGTATATTACATTCTTTAAAGTAACTGTCATGATTCTGTCTTCTGACTGGTCCCTCACTGATCTCTCATCCATTCCTACTCCCTGTACAAGATACCAACCGTCAGCAGGTTGTTCTGAATTCTTCAGCGTATTTTACTTTGCTTTTAGAATTGTGCATACATGCGAATACACATGCACACACACACACACACACACACACACATACACACACACCATGCAATCTATACAGTCTTTCTGATAGGTGTGTAGAAGTAGCTTATTGTTTTAATTTTCATTTCCCTAATGACATATGGTGTAGAACATTTTTCCGTATGCTCCTTTACCATCTCTATGTGTTCTTTCGTTCAGTTTTAAAGGTATCTGGCCCATGTTTTAATCGGGCTGTTTGTGTTCTTATTGTTGAGTATTAAGATATTTTGTATATTTTGAAAAATCCTTTATCAGATGTGTCTTGTATAAATATTTTCTCCCAGCATGTGACTTGTCCTCTCATTCTCTGAAACACTCTTTCATAGAGCAGTTGTGCCTTTGGTACTACATCTAAAAAGTAATCACCATACCAAAGGTCATCTAGATTTTCTCATATGTGTTTTTCCTAGGAGTTTTATAGTTTTATGTTTTATATTTAAGTCTATGATCTGGGGCACCTGGGTGGCTCAGACGGTTAGGCATCTGACTTCGGCTCAGGTCACAGTCTCGCAGTTCATGAGTTCAAGCCTTGCATCAGGCTCTGTGCTGACAGCTCAGAGCCTGGAGCCTGCTTCGGATTCTCTCTCTCTGCCCCTCCCCCACTCACATGCTCCCTCTCTTTGTCTCTCTTTCAAAAATAAACATTAAAAAAATAAAAGAGAAAAAGTTAAATCTATGATCTATTTGAAGTTAATTTTGGTGAAGGGTGTAAAGTTAGTGTCTAGATTCTTCTTTTTTTAATGTGAATGTCCAGCTGTTCCATCCCCATTTGTTGAAAAGACTATCTTTTCCTCCATTGTGTTGCCTCTGCTTCCTTGATAAAGATCAGTTCAGTATATTTCTGGGCTCTCCATTCTGTTCCATTGATGTATTTGTATGTTCTTTTGCCAATACCCCACTATCTTGATTACACTAGATTTCTAGTAAATCCTGAAGTCAGGTAATCTTAGATCTCCAACTTTGTTCTTCTATATTAAGATGGCTATTCTGGGTCTTTTGCTTCTCCATATAAACTTTAGAATCAGTTTGTCAATATCCACAAAATAATTTGCTGAAATTTAGATTGGGATTGTGTTGAATCTATAATTTGAATTGGGAAGAGTGAACATCTTGACAATATTGAGTCTTTTTATCCACGAACCTAGAATATCTTTCCATTTATTTAGGTATTCTTTGATTTTGTTCACCCGAGTGTTGTAATTTTCCTAATATAGTTCTTGTACATATTTTGTTAGATTTTTGACTACGTTTTTCACTTTGGGGAGGTTCTATTAAAATGGTATTGTGTTTTTAATTTTAAATTCCACTTGCTCATTGCTGGTATATAGGACAGTGATGGACTTTTGTATATTAACCTTATATCCTGCAACCTTGCTATAATCGCTTATTAGCCTTTGGAGTTTAGATGAATTTAAAAAGTTAAAGTATAAACATGTATATAGAAAATTAAATCAAAAGTGTATAGTATAATGAGTTTTCAAAAAGTGAGCACACTATGTATCAGCATCTTAGAATATTCCTTGTTCTTTTTCAGTCACTTTTCCTTCCCAAAGGTACCCCTAAATGTTGGTATTTTTGAGCCTATGTTTTTCTGTCACATTTGTATCTACAATCTCTTATGAAAATAAAACCTTTGCGTTTCTAAAAATTTCTATTTGTCCTCCTCTGCTTCCCAAGACTTTGATTTGATATTTATAATTTTAAAAATCATTATTTTAGGCTCCAGATTTTTTTTAAAATGGTTTTTAAATTTTATTTTTGAAATTTAAAATTTTATTTATTTGTCTTGTTTATAAAAGTTATCCATTCTGAGCAACTGCATTAAACTCTAGAAATGCATTGTCACTCTTGGTTTGATGTAGTTCTAAGATTTACTAGTTTCTTTTATCTCTAGTATGTTTTTATATCCAAAGTTTTAGATTTTTTTTTGGATATATACATGTATACATATATATATCCAAAAAATTATATATATGTGTGTACATATATGTATACACACACACACAGACACACACACACACACACACACACACATATATATTAATTGACTAGGAAGTATAATTGAGCAATATTCTTTTTCAGAAAAGCAAACCTTTGGTGTGTTTTCTGAATCCTTACACAACTGAAGAAATGTTTAGTTGGTCTTCATGTGCAAATGATAATATGGCTTGTTAAAGGATTCAAGATTCGTGCTCGCTTCGGCAGCACATATACTAAAGGATTCAAGATTCACAGTATTTTCTTCAGAACAATGTAGATATTTCTTCATTGCATTTTAGTGTTTAGCATTTTATGATAAATTCATCATGTGTTTATTTCTATTTCCTTTTTAATAAAATAGTTTTATCTTTCTAAAAGTTCTTAGTGGTATTTTTTAGAATTAACCTCTGAGTTCAGAAATAATAGCAGGATATATCTAATAATGTACTACTTTCAGTATTCCTTTTTAGTGTTTAGGTGGCACTTTAGTTATAAAAACTCAAATCTTTCTCAAATAATTCATATTTCACTTGTCTTTTGCTTTATATTATCAAAATGGGCTTTTAAATTACTAGTTGGAGGTTGGGTGTATGTACATCATGTTATTCTGTCCCCCATTGTGTTTTTATATTGCGCTAATCATATTTTTATTTGTCTAAGAATTTTTGTTTTGAAAAAAAAAATTGTTTTTTTTTTTTTTTTTTTTTTTTTTTTTTTACTTTCTGATTGTGCCTTTTTACCAGCCTGCTTTTATTATATGACTGCACATTGCCTTCAATATCATAAGGGATATTCAGATTTGGGGCCACATATTCTTTTCTTCCCTTTGTTAATGCTGTTTCCTTTGGGAACCATTTGTTTTGCTTTTATGGGGTGACTCTTTAATTTTATGCTTTTATTTTTTTAAAATTTCTAGTGACTCTTGGTTGTCAGTATACGTATACTGACATATACATATACATATACATACACATACATATATGTGTATATATGTACACATATAAATGTCTAGAGTAGTTGACATTAGCAGCTGATGTAGAACTACACAGCAACTGTGGGTTCATCTTTTCTAGCCATGAACGAGAGTGTTATCCACAGAGTCCTAACGGAATGAGGGGATGCGGGCCAGCTTCTTTAGAGATGCATAAGCCCACATCCATTGTGGTGGCCTGAAGTTGCCTGGGGAACAGCCCCTTTTTCCTTTGGCTTTAATACCCATCAGGAGCCCACCAAGAGCTCACAGCCTGATCCTGCTCCCTGAACTGGCTGACTCTGTACTTGAAGATTTGGGGGGCTTTCTTATAAAAAGTATTAGTCACTTTTCAGCCACATCCTTGTTTTCCTGGAATAGGTCACAACTCAGTTTGGTCTCAACCTCAGTTCAGTCCCACCTGCGTTGGGTCCTGTAGATAATTTCCAATGTTTCTAGTCTTCTGGGAGAAAAGTCCTTGGCCTTTCACTACTTCTATCAAATATTACTTTCATTTTGCCTTTGTCACCTCAGTGAGATGTTTGGAGGATGAATGGGTAATTTGTTAGGTGTGTTGTTTTTAACCCTCATTGAATGAATTTGATAGGTTTTAACCAAATCCAACCAACTGGGACAAACTCAACCTAGTATCATTTGTCTGATGAAGACGCAATGCCTACCTGGTACATATGCTTTGAAAATTTGGAAATTCAGCAAGACTGACCTATTGCTAACACCTGTCATGGGGAAACAGGATCTTTACTAGATGCTTTTGTATCACTCAGCTCTGGGCACGAAAGATATTTGATCTACAGTCTTGGTGTTACCCAATTACTGAGCCTAGAAAACCAAAGCTGGCTAGATCAGCAATTTGAAGCAGACCATCATTTGGCATATCTGACAGTTATTCTGCCTCAAGTTTTGGGGGGAGTCTCTGAAAATCGGGTTCCTCATTCAGCTCTGCTAAAATTCATCCTGCCTGAATGGGGCCCTAAACCCATGACTGACCTGTAGGTGACTTTCTTGAAAGGCTTCGAAGCTATCCCAGTACTTCCAGCTGCTGCCTGGAATCGTGTCCTAATCCAGAGATGTGCTCAAGCAGGAAGCTCCGTCTATTTGGCATTGATTTGCTATCCAGAAGCTTCAGAGATTCTGACCTGGCTGTTTGGGCTGGTTCATTGGACATTGACTGCAAGTTTTACACACAACAGTGTGCTTGCTAACTACTTTATTTGGAGGTCAAATTCTACTTCTACATCATAGACTCAACCTTTGCTCCACAAAATCCCGTGTCCTTTGATGGCCCATTGTTGAAATAGAAGCAAGTTTCTTGATTAAGGCAATTTTATGGTTGTATTCAGGGGGTGGTTTTAACAATGTCCTTGATGGTCAAGAATGGTTATCTATGGGTGTTAGTGTTGTCAAAGATTATCTCTCTTTTTTTAAATCTACAATAAGGGTGACTACCTTTTAAGGAATATAAAGGGCTAAGGTTATTTTGAATTATTATTGTCAAGAATTAAAACTCTACCTAGACCGGACAGCAAGGACACTAAAAGATGAAATAACAGTCTAAAGAAACAGCTTTGCAGATTGAGAATCAGTAACTTGGGATGCCTCCCTGCCTGTCACTTCTCTCCAGAGACTCCCAGGCCGGTCTCTCTAAGGAGAGTTATCAGAACTGGAGAAATTGAAGCCGTACGTCATTAGTAGAGGGTAGAAATTTAATGTGCTATAAATAGTGTTAGTGACTGTGGGGTTTGCTACGTATGTTTCAGTGGTAGAAATGTTTAAATATTTAAATTCTTGACTTTGACAAATTAATAATGTATAGTCTATTGACATTTCCGAAGGTCTGTTCCACCCCAAATCACAGTACCTGCTGAATAATTAATATTTAAAGCTTTTTATTCTTCCCCTGCTCCCCTGCTGGTGTCACTCGAGTTTTGGACCACAGTTGGTGCAGTGGGAATAAGATCAATTTTGGCAACTTTCTTATTCGAATCTCAGCATCATCACTTATCTAGGCTGATGAAGTTGGTCAAGTCACTGAGTAGTTCCAAGCTTCTGGAACTGTTAGCGAAGATAATAATATGACATCTAATAATGCAGGGAGTAACACCTACCTCACAGGGTAAGGATTAAGAGAGTAGGATCTGGAATTATGTCGCATGAGTTTGGATCCCCACTGAATGCCTTGCTGCGTAACTTGTTAATGGCACTAATCTCTCCCTGGCTCAGTTTCCTTATGGATAAATTGAAGCAAGTAATGGTAGCTTCCTCACAGAGTTGAGAGCCAACATATAGACACGTAATGTTTTATTTCAGAGTTTAGCACATGATAAATATTTCATAATTTTAAATATTTTAGGACCATTGTAATATACTAAAAATTCTAGTTGTTGGTTTTTCCTATCTTTCTCACTTTCTTCTTTCATTTCATTTTCTACTTGTTCTGTGCACACTGGGCACAATCACATCCCTCTATCTACTATTTGTCTACACCACATGTTGGGAAATCCAGAAATAACCAAAACAGACAGGCTGCCAAACAGGCAGACAACGGGAACTTGAGAATCTAGGACTGGACGCTTACTGACTGTATCGTGATTGGACAGTTTGCCAAAGAAATAAGCATTTATTCCATTTTTATCCCGTTTTTTTAATTTTGTGTCCTTCAAAACTAGTTTACTCTTCTTGCAAAAGTGTGACATATGTTGCTAGAGGCCGTATATTTTGCTTACTTACTGATTTTATTGTTACTGTGAGAAGTTGCCCTTTTTGTAATATAGCTCTCGAGTAGACGGTACAGCGCGGAAAGATGCTACTCGTTTTCTGTACATTGATCTCGGGCCCAGAAACTATTCAGTATTTTCATTCTACTAGCTTGCTTGTGGATTGCTTGATCTACCACATATTTATTATTATGTAGACCGGGGCATGCAGACTTTTTCTGGAGAAGGCAAGATGGCCAATAGTTTTGTCTTTGAGGGTCCAGCAGTCACTGCTTTTAACTCTGCTGCTCTAGGTCTAAAGCAGCCATAGGCAATATGTAAACAGATGGGTGTGGCTGGATTTGGGCTACAATAGGCTTCGTTTAGCCCGTGGGCTCTATTTCGCTGACACAGATAATCATTTTATTTATAAATTAGGACGTTTTGTTCTTTTAGCCTTACCTTAAGCCTTTTGCTTCTTTTTCTTATATTTTATGGGCTAGGATTTCTAGCATAGTATTATGTAGTGAGGCCAACAGTGGGAATTCTCGACTTTTTTCCCAAATTTACTGGAATCCATTAGAAAGCTTGATATTAAGAATGACATCATCTTTGGGGCGCCTGGGGGCTCATTCAGTTAAGCATCCGACTTCAGCTCAGGTCATGATCTCCCAGTTCAAGGGTTCAAGCCCTGCGTGGGGCTCTGTGCTGATAGCTCTGAGCCTGGAGCCTGCTTCAGATTCTGTGTGTGTGTGTCTCTCTCTGTCCCTCCCCTGCTCACACTCTGTCTCTGTCTCTCGAAAGTAAATAAACAAACAAAAAGAATGACATCATCTTTGAATTAAGAAACTTTCTATTCCTACTTTGCCAAATGCATTTATATTAAGTAAATGTTTCTATTTACCACTTTTCTGCATCTGTTGAGATAATCATGTCATTTTTGGTCTTTTTTGATTGATTTCATAATTTTTAAATATCTTTGCTCTAGTAATATAAGTCCAATGCACTTATGATGTGTTAGGTTTTTTTTAGTGTCTATTTATTTATTTATTTATTTATTTTGAGAGAGAAAGAGAGAGAGAGAGAGAGAGAGTGCTCAGGGGAAGGGCAGAGAGAGAGGGAGAGAGAGAATCCCAAGCAGCCTCTGCGACGTTGGCACAGAGCTGGAGTCGACGCAGGGCTCAGTCTCCCAAACCCTAGAGACCATGACCTGAACTGATATCAAGAGTCGGATGCTTAACCAACGGAGCCATCTAGGCGCCCCTATGATGTGTTAGTTTTATACACTCTTGATTTGAGTTGACACTATTTTGTTATTGTTGCATTTATACTTATAAATGATTTGGATCTTTTTGCACTCCCCTAGCCAGGTTTCAGAATAAGGTTATAGTAACATCAAAACATCAGTTGGAGAGCTTTCTCTATTTCTTTATTCTGAAAAAAAAAAAAAAAAAGTTTGTAAAAACAAATAGAGAGTTTTGGGCTTTGTGGAGTTAAAGTTATCTCGTGAAATTGGTTGAGGAGAGATAGTTTTTGTCTCTTTTTTAAATAGTTATTTATTATTGAGAGACAGAGAGAGACAGAGCATGAGCATGGGAGGGGCAGACACAGAATCCAGAGCAGGCTCCAGGCTCCGAGCTGTCAGCACAGAGCCCGACGCAGGGCTTGAACTCATGAACCATGAGACCATGATCTGAGCCAAAGTCAGATGCTTAACTGACTGAGCCACCCAGGGGCCCCAAGGAGAGATAGTTTTTAGACTGCTGATTCAAATTACTTAATGGCTGCTGGCTTGTTCAGAATTTATTTGTTTTTGAGTCATTTTGGTGATTAAAATATTTTGGGGAAATTTGGCATTTCGTTAGTGTTTTCAAATGTGTTGGTACAAAATTGTTTATAGTATTAACTTAGAACTTATCTATAGCTATGGGGTTGCCTGGCTGGCTCAGTTGGTAGAGATTATGACTCCTGATCTCTGGGCTGTGAATTTGAACCCCACATCCAGGGGTAGAGAGTACCTAAAAAAAATAAAACTCTTTTAAAAAAATAAGACAAAATAACTTATCTATAGTTAGGTTTCTTTTACATTTCTTTTGCTTAAAAAATTTTTTTTTAATGTGTATTTATTTTTGACAGAGAGAGAGAGAGGGACAGAGCATGAGCAGGAGAAGGGCAAAGAAAGAGAGGGAGACACAGAATCAGAAGCAGGCTCCAGGCTCCAAGCTGTCAGCACCGAGCCCAATGTGGGGCTTGAACCCACAAACCACGAGATCATAACCTGAGCCGAAGTCAGATGCTTAACTGACCGAGCCACCCAGGTGCCCCTCTTTTCCATTTCTAATTATGTTAATTTTTGGCTTCTCTGTTTCCTCTTGATATGTCCTGCTAGAGATTTATAAATAGTACTCACCAAGGAACTACATCTTGATTTTGTTGTTTTACTTCTCCCCATTAAAAAAAAAAATGCAGTTTTGCTCTCATGCTTAGTCCCTTTCCACTACCTTATTTGGATTTGTTTTCTTGCTCTTTTAATGTCTGCTTGGTTGAATACTTCATTCACTTATTTTCAGTCTTTTAAAATGCACATTAAGGCTGCATTTCCTCAAAGTACTCACTTAGCTGCATCCTACAGGTTTGATGTTTGCTATCACTTAGTTATACATATTTAATAATGTCTAGTATTTAGGAATGTGTTTTTTGGTTCCCGTTGTATGGTGGTATTTTAGGACTTTCCTGGTAAAATTTTAATTTGATTGCATCATAATGAAATAATACCTTTATCGTATCAAGTTTGGAACGGTATTGAGACTTTCTGTGTAGTCCTGTGTAAGTTAGAAGCATCTGTCGTACGTTTCATGTATTCCTTGGGGTGCTGAGGTGGTGTGGGCTGAAGGATAAGGGACACCGACAGGCTGAATGATGCCGCGGGTCTCGGAGCGTCAAGGAAGAGAGTCTGGTTGCGTTTGTCAGGAGTCTATTGCCTTCTCATTTGTCAACCTATCAAACTTTATGATACAGGTTTCTGTCGTATACCGCATTGCGTTTTTACATTCCATACCTTGGCATCAGGTATGTATTTTACTTAAGGACAATTTACAAATCAAAACAGAAACTTGCAATAAACTCCCTTTACAGTTGTGGTTGTAAGAAGCCTCAAATTCCCTTAGGCTTGATTGATAAAACATGGCATTTCTCCTATTCCTACGATAATGTTCGGCAAACTTTATGACGGAGGGAAACAGCTGGTAAAGTGGGTTCATCGAAAGGTGAAGGTAATATAGTCATAAAAAACAAGACGATAATGATTTTAAAAGGGATAATAGTTGTAACAACACCATTAACCTTTTGCTTCAAATTATTGAATGTGTGGTCTCTTTTAGAGGTCTAGTCAAAGGTTTTCAGTAACTGCAGTAGGGGAACAAGAAGAAACAACATAGAATTTGCCGTAATTTTCCCCTTCAAATTACTCTTTTCCCTAATCCATTAGGAAATCAAGACCACTGCTGGGCTTGGACTTACTTTGAAAATTTATGTAATTTGCTTCATAGTAGAGAGAGTGTTCAAGGATAGATAGATAGAGATAGAGAATACATATAGGATATTATATGTGTGTGTATGTATATATATGTAATATCCATACAGTAGACCAGAATTCAAATACCTGGTGGTAAGAACAGATACCCTTGCTGAGGGGAGAAGGCATTTTATGAAGCTTAAGCATAGAACAATATTTCCTATTCTAGGTTTATCAATCCATTAGGATTTCGTATGCCATTTGGGCGATAGTGTAATTTAGCGGAAATTAGAATTAGTCTCCTTTTAGATTTTGTGATTGCACAGCTGATGGAGGTTGCATGCATGTGGCAGAGGTGAAATTGATTGCGGCCTGCATGGCTCAATGAAAGTCAGATAATGTAAATATTGGTTGGGCCTAATTTAGATGAAAAACTATGATAACAGAATGTTTGTTGAGGGAAGGAGAGTTATCGAGACTGGGGCTCTCAAGCTGGTGTCCAGGGTCACGCCGACGTTCTTGGGCTCCAGAGGTTTTGCAAACCTCTCCAAATAGTATGCACAATTTTGTAAGAAGATACCTGTGCGAATTGTTTTGGGAGAAGTTCTAGAGGGTTCAGCAACTTCTCAAGGTTATGGGGGTTATGGGTCTTTAACCCCTTAAAGTTTCAGAACAAGTGATCTAGATTTTTCTTTCTGTGTTTACCTTGCTGCCTGGTAATGGTTCCATTTTCTGCTTCTAGAAGTTTCTGTAGCTAGAGATTTGAGATTTGGTGCTTCTCAGCTTTTTCCTGTCCTGTAAAAGGCTATTACATGTCTTTTTGGCCACCTTCTCAGAGTGGCCAAATTTCTTATAGGAAATTTACTTTTCAAAATTTTTTTAAACATTTATTTATTTTTGAGAGACAGAGAAGGAGTGGGAGAGGGGCAGAGAGAGAGGGAGACACAGAATCCAAAGCAGGCTCCAGGCTCTGAGCTGTCAGCACACAGCCCCACACAGGGCTTGAACTCACAGACCGTGAGATCATGACCTGAGCCGAAGTCGGGTGCTTAACTGACTGAGCCACCCAGGCACCCCTAGGAAATTTACTTTTCAAACCAACCTTTGGGATACATGGTCCATAGGTTAGGTAGCACTTGGAAGTTTAGGGAGATGCTGGAAGAAGGGATAGTGATACAGTCTGATCCATCTTGGAAAATCTGTGGCAAGGCTCCTACACACACATGAGTCCTTCAACTTTGTGTGTATAAAATGTGATCCAAATATAGTTGGCCTATTGTTAAGGCCTTTGTTTGTTTTTATTTTTTTTAACTTTTTTTTTTTTTTTTTCCAGACAGAGAGAGACAGAGCGCTAGTTGGAGAGGGGCAGAGAGAGAGGGAGACACAGAATCTGAACCAGACTCCAGGCTCCGACCTGCCAGCCCAGAGCCCGGTGCGGGGCTCGAATCCACAAACCGCGAGATCATGACCTGAGCTGAAGTCGGACGCTCAACCGACTGAGCCACCCAGGCGCCCCAAGGCCAGACATTTTTCAACTTTAGAATGTTATTGTCCTTCTTGTTCTGGGTTTCACTAAGAACCTTGGGGAAAAGGCACAGAGCTTTTCCTCAGAGACATGCTCATTCCTACATTTAGGGCACATAATTTGAGAGCTTCCATAAATCCTGCAAAACATGTAGGTCCCAGAGGAAGAACTCCCGTTTTAGGCTCTGCTCATTTCTTGCCTGGTTGTACTGCCCGTGACTTTGGTAACTCCAGCTGAGTTTCCAGGGTGGTCTTTTTCAAAGGCCAACACAATTATTTTGCACCCCTGCTGAAAACCTTCTCGTGGTTTCCCAGTGCTTACAGGCTAAAGTCCATAAAGCCCGGTCTCATCCAGGCACTTGAATGCTTTTCGTGACCATGTTCTTGTCTACGTCTCCTGCTGTTGCCTACCTCTCTCTGTATACCCCAGTGAACACCCTGCCTCTTGCTTGCCTCTGTTACATGCACACATCCTGCCCAGTTGTTGTTGTTGTTGTTTTCTGGAACGGCCATGCTATTCTAGTACCCAGTCCCGCCATTTGCTTCTCCTGGCTTGGCTGGCTACCCCTTGAGTATGCTTGGTGATCACCCACCCACCCTTCAGGACCCTTTCGACTCTTCTCAGATGAGGCCACTGTGGCACCCTCCCTGCCCACTCACACCTGGTATGGCGGCTGTTGGCTTTTGTGTACCACCGTGGGCCTTTCTCATTGTAGTTCTGAGCACACTGCAGCTCATCTCTTTGTTTACATGTTTGTAAGGTTACTATAGTCAGAAACTAATTTTTTATTCATATCTGTAGCTGAGTTCCTAGTCAGTTTCTTGTTTAAATTTTAGCTTTGTTGAATGAATGGTTCATTTGGGCTTGTGGGGTACCATGGAGAATTTATTAGCAGGAAAGATTCAAAAAATCTGAAGGGAGAATCATTAGTAGATAATATATAATCACTCTGATCCAAGATAGTCTGTCAAGAGATTAATTCTCTTTCTCTATCATTTTTTTTTTTTTTGAATAGTATTGTATAGGGGAGTGAAAAGAATATCTTGTTTCTAAAAGAATTAAATTCAGGGGAGCCTAGGTGGCTCAGTCGGTGAAGTATCCGACTTTGGCTCAGGTCATGATCTCACTCTCCGTGAGTTTGAGCCCCATGTCAGTCTCTATGCTGACAGCTCAGAGCCTGGAAACTGCTCCCAATTCTGTTTCTCCCTCTTCTCTCTGCCCCTCTCCCGCTTGTGCTCTGTCTCTCAAAAATAAATAAACATTAAAAGAAATTTAAAAAAAAGAATTAAATTCAAATTCTGAATTTTTCATTTATTAAAATTTTTTAAATGTGTATTCATTTTTTTAAAATTTTTTTTTAACGTTTATTTATTTTTGAGACAGAGAGAGACAGAGCATGAACGGGGGAGGGTCAGAGAGAGGGAGACACAGAATCTGAAACAGGCTCCAGGCTCTGAGCTGTCAGCACAGAGCCCAACGTGGGGCTCGAACTCACGGACTGTGAGATCATGACCTGAGCCGAAGTCGGACGCTTAACCGACTGAGCCACCCAGGCGCCCCAATGTGTATTCATTTTTGAGAGAGAGAGAGAGAGAGAAAGAGAGAGAGAGAGAGGGAGAGAAAGAGAAAGAGACAGCATGAGTGGGGGAGGGGCAGAGAGAGAGGGAGACACAGAATCTGAAGCAGGCTCTGGGCTCTGAGATCATAACCTGAATTGAAGTCGGATGCTTCACCGACTGAGCCACCCAGGTGCCCCTGAATTTTCTATTTATTATTAGGTGACCTTAGTGGAAGCCCATTGTTCTACTTAACAATTATACCCTTTGCCTCCAAATTAGAGATCATAAATACACTTTTTTTTTTTTAATATTAGAAGAAAGCTGTTAAGATGGAAATAATACCTGCATGCATGTATTGCTTCGGGTAACATGACATAGAAGTGTGAGTAGCATTTGTTATTAATATGCTGCTGGATTATAGAACTGTTACATTAATTTGAAAGTGAATGCCAAGTGAGAGGGTCAGACCAGGAATAGAAAAGAAGCACCTTCATCCCTACCCTCTTTTCCTGTACGCATTGCAGGCATCACCAATGGATAGCAGAACTCTTCATCCTGGAGGCCACACTTCGTTTCAGACACCTTCTCAAGCAGTCGTGAACCACGGTTGATGATTAATCAAGCCGTCACTCATCGGGTTAAGCTATTAATCAGAGCTGGCTCAAGAGATAAAACCCAGGTGTTGTTTTTAACACTAGAGCCCGTGACCTGTGAAGGAAGCCATGAGTAAGGAAGAATCTCGTTAGTGGTCAGAAGTCCACAGACAAATGCCCATTTCGCTGTCAACAGCACCTATGTTGTTCCATTCACTGTCTTCCTTCGTAATGGTGGGATTTTGTCTGGGCACACGGTTCCTCAGAGTCAAAATGGAATATTCTGTTCTCTTCTCTGCAGCAGGATGTGGCGATGGGAGGAGGGGTTTCGGCCAGTGGGACAGAAGCCACTATGTTCAGTGGCCGTTTCTGGGAACCCTTCTCAGGAGGCAGTCACACCAGCTCTTTGCCTCTTCTCTTCGTCTCTTTCCGCATTCTGCGGCTGGCATGCAGACTCGCCCCAAGGAGCGATGACAAAACAGTGAACTGGGGGAACACTGTGCTTCTCTCTTGTTTAAGACACCGTTCAACGTCGGGGCAATCCGGTGAGAGTCTGCCATTCCCCCTGCCGCTTTGTTTATTTAACCCCCCTCATGGGGAGTTCCAAGCACCTTCAGATATTAAGGCAAAACCCATTTACTGTAGGCATAGAAAGGCCAACAGAAAGACTTTTGTATACTTTTCCAGGTTGGGAAAACATGGCATGTTGATGTCCACTGGGACAGTTGCCATAAGTAGCAGCAGGAATGTGATGAGGCAATGGAGCGACGCATTGGGCAACTGGGATGTCGGATTTTGACTTGGGCCCCGTGTAAGTTGTCTGAAATTGTTCTAGGTACATAGAGCCTCAGTTTTCTATTCAATATGATGTGTACAGGGGCGCCTGGGTGACTTAGTCGGTTCTGCCCCTTCCCCATCTCGCGGTCTGTGAGTTCAAGCCCCGTGTTGGGCTCTGTGTTGACAGCTCAGCGCCCGGAGCCTGCTTTTTATTCTGTGTCGTCTCCCTCTCTCTCTCTGTGTCCCTCCCCAGCTCGTGCTCTGTCTCTGTCTCAAAAATAAATACACACTTAAAAACATTAAAAAAAAATGATGTGTGCACCTGAGGGAAAGCGGGGAGAGGTTTGTGCTGGTGTGGGGGGTGGAGGGTGTGGGGGTATGAAGCAGGGGCAAGACCAGGAGCCTCTCCAAATGGGAGCGAGACCTTGCCACCAAAGCGGGGACTGACCCGTGAGCTGGCAGAGGCCCAGTCAGGGGACTTGTTAACAAGGGACAGCAGACACATGATGCCTTTGTATTGTGACTTTGCCACATTCATGCACGTAGTCAATATGCGCCGTAAATTTTCAACGGTGAATAGTTTTCTGCATTTGTTACGTGCTGCTTGCTTTAAATTTCTGTCACAGAGCTCCACTTTCGCCCTTGTCTTTTATATACTCTGTTTACGTTTGAGTATCTATATTTATACTGACTACAGTAAAAAAAAAGTATATAATAAAGTCATTCGACATCAAGAACAGCTTTTTATCTGCTTTGTCAGAACATCATTTAAACAGCTACGTTCTCTTAATGCACAGTAGTTAAGTAAACTCCAAGATTCCTATCCTGCAATAACCCATTAAATCATCTTAAATACTATGTCATAATGACAACTCGATGCAACCAGATGTGATATTTGGGGATTTAAAAGAAATAGTTTTCTAAAGACACAGCCTCCTGATTTTACGTTCTCGAGGCCGTGTGCACAGCTGTTAAATCTCACTGTTCTACTTTCTGTGAGTGTATATCACTTCTGTTCTGTCTCACGCACGGCATTACCGAAGTGCAAACGAAATGTTCCCCAGGACATTGTGATAGGCACTTTCGTGAGCTCTGCATCGGCCATGATTTAGTTCTCGAGGTGTGATTTTCTCACTGCGGAAATGCACGAATGCGTATGAGCCTGATGCCACACAAAAGCATTAATATCAGGGCGTGCAAGATGCCCCACGGTCTGACAGTCACGGTAAGTCAGCTGAACCCAAAAGGCCAGAAATCACCCCCAGGCTAGACGTAAGGTACAGGTGGAACTTACTAGCCCGCATTTGGGTTAAGCATTACCTCCTGACAAGTGTTTTTAACGCCATCAGCACAGTAACCCAAGACCTCCGGTGTCAGCCCTGCCATTAATTATTTCTAAAAGGTGTCGGCTTTAGAATCTTTGAAGTTTCCATGTCACGTGGGATCGGGAGTGAACTTTTGAACTTCTGATTTTATCAGCTGGTATAAAAGTTGGCACAATTCAAAATTGTGTATGTGATGAACCATCAAAGAGAGAGAACTCATCTGACAGCCATGTTATACACTGTGTGCAGGGAAAGATAATTCCACCATCAAGCAGGAATCCTAGAAATTAGGTCATAACAGGCAGTGCAAGTGGGCCCTAATGAACCGGATTCATATCTGTGGTGAAATTATATGCTGGATAATGTCCTTGGAAACGCTGCCATATTTCAGTCTGGAAAGAAGCCCATTGCTGATACAACAAATCAATTGATAAGAAGTGTCTTTATTGCACTCAATAAAAAAACAGCGCAACCCCAAATAAACATACACGGCTCATAAAACAAATTGCTCACCTAAAATGAATTACACTCTAAGTTTTTTTTTTAAGTAAATTACACAGAATATTCAGTGATGTTTCCACCCACTAAAGAGTAAGATTATAAACAGCACTAAAAGTAAATGTTTCCACGTTTCTTTTTAGTTTAGTTTTTGTTGTTGTTGTTGTTCAATCTACAGGATTACCAAGAGCAAAATGCAAAAGAAAAAAAAAAGTGGTAGAAATTGCCTGTTTCGTGAAATATAGGAAAAAATATACCATCTGTGATTTAGCACAGTCCTCAATATTCCATCTGCGATCTGAACGCGGTTCTTAACAAAAGCTGAATCCATTGTCGTTCAATATGATGTTTTGAAAAGTTTTTCCAAGAAGACGACTTTTGTAAGACGCTGGTATTTTTGGCGTGGAGTTCCTTCTGAATGAAATAGTCGATGTGGCTCTTTGCAACTGTGTTAAGAACTGGTTTTTGTGACACGCAAAGGCTTGAAATTTTGAAAAGGTAGTCGGCCAGAGCTGCCTTCCACCACCTTGTCCCCGGAAAACTTCCTGAGAGAAATGTAGTTTTGAGCCCTGTGTGATAGGTTTGGATTTCTTCATGCGTTAAGATTCAACAAATATTTATTACCAACAATCTTGTCAGAGGGGTTTACCCGTGTGAGTCCAAAAGTATCAAATGGTGTTACTATGCTGCCTTAGGCATTGTAGTTTTGTTCAGTATTTTTGTTTAATGTTTATTTAGTTTTGAGAGACAGAGAGAGACAGAGCACGAGTGGGGGAGGGGCAAAGAGAGGGAGACACAGAATCCGAAGCAGGCTCCAGGTTCTGAGCTGTCAGCACAGAACCTGATGTGGGGCTTGAACTCATGAACTACGAGATCAGGACCTGAGCTGAAGTCAGACGCTCAACGGACTGAGCCACCCAGATGCCCCTAAAAAAACTTTTTTAATGTTTATTTTTGAGAGGGGGGGGCAGGGGCAGAGAGAGAGGGAGACACAGAATCCGAAGCAGGCTCCAGGCTCTGAGCTGTCAGCACAGAGCCTGATGTGGTTAATTAGACAACACAATGGCCCGTCGTGTAGTGACCACCAATGTTTCATCAGGGTGATGCTGTCACCTATGTGCTACCCCCTGATGAACCCATTAGGTGATACGAAACCACACGTGGGCACTCCCATCCGTCACCGTCAAATAACATAAAAATGGGGTTTCTCAATCTTGGCATTACTGGCACTTTCAACTGGATAATTCTGTGTTGGGGGCTGTCTTGTGCCCTATAGGGTATTGCGCGGCATCTCTGCCTCTACCCATGCGATGCCAGGAGCACCCCCCTCCCCATTATGACAGCCACAAATGCGTCCAGAGATTGCCACGTGTCCTCCAGGGAGAAAAAAAAAAAATCACCTTCGGGTGCAAACCACTCCTATGAAAGGAATCATTAAATTTTCACATTAGCAATTGTTAGAAACTATTGTTTTCTTTTCTTTTTTTCCTTCCCTCCTTCTCTCTGCAGGGTAACAGCTCATGATTCGTACCTAGCTTCTTGCAGTAAATGAAAATGTGATGGAGGTTACTGCCGAACGCAGAAAGGAAGAAAAAGTGGGAAGTGGTTTAGGAGAAGCGAGGGCTGCAAGAACTGTTTTGCAACGTGTGAAGAGCAAACAGAGGGGCGGACAACTCCAGTGGCATTGAACACAACCCAGTTCTCCAGCCACCCGGGACTGTTCTGAAACTAATCAGGTTGCCACAGACCACACTTCCTTTCTTCACTCTGGGTCCTTGGTGTGTGTTGGGGGGGGGGGGCGGGAGGTGCGGTCCAAGCCCTCTTTGGTCTGGAAAATACTCTTCGTTTTGCAGAGCTCGGCTCCAGTGTCTTCTCCATTTTTTTTCCGTGAGGGTGTCTTAGGTCCCACTGGTAACGCGAATTTTCTCTTTCTGCTTCCGCGTTGTGGACTTGTGTTAATTTCAACTGAGTGCTTTTCATATTCTGCTCAATATTTTGGTTAAGTGGTTAGATGCCTGCCTCTCTCAAGACGTTATAAAGTTTTGGAAGCTAGGCTACCATCATTGCTGCCTGTGACATCTAGTCAAGCGATTGCATTTGGCTGTGATTAACAGAAATCTGCTTCAAGGAAGTTAAGTGGAGGGGCGCCGGGGTGGTTCAGTGGGATGAACGGCTAACTCTTGGTCCTGGCTCAGGTCATGATCTCACGGTTTTATGGGTTCGAGCCCCACGTCAGGCTCTGTGCTGGTAGCTCCAGCCGATTTAGGATCCTCTCTCCTCTCTCTGCCCCTCCCCCACATGCACTGTTTCTCTCTCTCAAGCTAAATAAATAAACTTAAAAAAAAAAAAAAAGAAGAAACTTAAGTAGAGAGCTTGTTTCCCTTATATTATTAGAAACCTAGAGGTAGGCAGCTGAAGTCACCGGTTCAGCAACTCATCGAGTCTCAACCTCCAAACTTCTTCCGGCATTTCCTTCTTGGTGGCAAGATGGCAGCGGCTCGGCCAGCCACCATCTCTGCGATCAACGAGTTCTCAGCAGGCAAGGGGAGGGTTCTTCAGAAACCAGCACACTTCCCTTCTCTTTGGTCAGCACTGACTCATATGGCAATTCCTGAGGGTAGCAGAGGTGAGGAGAGTGAGTTTTAGCGTCTGTTGTAGAAACTGGCAAAGGAAAGCAGGTTGGAATCGGTTCAAATTAGTTGCCCTCCAATGGCTGACCACGTGCTACTGCTCGTGCAGGGTCCGTGGGGCTAGACGATGCCCCAGCGAGAATTCTTCCTCCTAAGCCCCTTGGCACAGGAAGAACAAACACCATCTCAAGTATTCCACAAAACTATAAATTCGGCCTTAATTTGGCCATTGCTTTAAAAAAAAAAGAGCTCAATAAATATGCATGCCTGCTTATCTTTTGCTTTCATTCTTCATGGCGCAGGGGTTGGATTTAATAAAAGGAATATGCAGGACAAGGCACAGAAGTCCGACTGGGAGGGATGTGGGGAAGAAGGAAGGCACTGGTGACCGATCTAATCGTGTGGTGCCGTGAGCTACCAGGGCCAGGACGACTTTGAAGGCAGAAAGAAATCTGGATGGCCAACATGACCTATGGTGTCACAGTGGGACTTAGATAAAAGGGGTCTCGTGTTAAAACGTGATTTTAAGATTTGTCTGCCAGAGCAATGCAGCACTATTATTTCTTTTTAAGACCCACTTGAAAACTCACATAAAGACATCTAATAGCTATTTGAGATTTAGTGTACCTTTTCTACTCTGGTCTTATGGCTTAGCCGATGGAAAGCCCAGTTAGCCAATGGAAAGTCCAGTTAGCCAATGGAAAGCCCAGAAATTTGTGCTTTAGGCTGTGTGCTTGTGTTTTTTTTTTTTCTCTCCTAAATATATGCATATGGAGATATTTAACCTGTAACCACAAAGTTCCGTAGAAAACATTCATTTTATTTTCTTCTTCAGTCAGTGTGACAATTTAACCAAGAATGGCCAAATTGTTTTCTTTTTTCTTTTTCTTTTTCCTAAATCAAACTCTGTCTATTCAGTAGAGGATCACTATGGGGTTCCATTAAACAAAATAACACATTCTGTTCTGATATTTAGTAGGGCAGGCCTCAACTTCACTGTCTCTGGGATTCATTCGCGGGAATGCTCACTAGAGGAACATTTTCCCCCATCAAGAGATCTGGAGATCCGCATTCCACCTGCCTCCCCTTTCCCTGGAGATTTCTTTTGCTTCCTCTGGTCTTGGGTATGATAAATGACACAAGGCTCCTATTAGCATGTATACAAACTCAGAGAAAGAAAAATGGGGGGGGTAGAAAAACAGTATTTCCCTTTTCTCATCTAAAACAATAAACTTAAAATAAAATAAAATAAAGTAAAATAATAAATTTATATTTAATTGATTTTGTGGGTCTTTCCTCATGAAACGGTAAACCCTATTAGGAAAAGAGACACGATGATAAATTATTGGGGGGAGGATCTTTGCAAAGGTTTGTCATTGGTTGGTAATAACGGTCGTGAGGATGTAAGATTGATCACACCTGGCCGGCTCTCGATTCATTTAGCCCAATTGCCTGTCGTTGGCAGCTGGGCCAAGAAACACAAGTGTTCGCGACGTTTCTATTACATGCAGCTTGTCCCTAATCATCCCAGTGGACAATTAATGCTGCGACATCTATGCATGTGGCCAAAGCACAGATTTATGTTTGCACTACCTGCAAGCTCCTGAGGAAAAATAATTATTGTTTTGTTTGTGTGGGCTTTTTTTGTTCTTTATTATTCCCTTTCAGGCATCCTGGTATTCACTTGAGTGCTATTGCTTTAAGGGATGAATTACACTGTAGAATTCTTGTTTTGGAAAGCCAGCTAACATTCCTCTTATCCTTACTCTTGTTGGTTTCAAAATTATTTCATATCGTAAAAGCAGTGCATTCACATCCCCAGAAGTACACAGAATAGGGAAAAATGATAAGAAACTATTCATGGGCTTGGGCAGGTGCAGAAGGCTGTGTGTTGTAATATTGATGGCAAGAGTGAAAATCTGAGAACTAACTAAATGTCCATCAATAGGGAAACAGTTACATAAATGTTGTCATGGACACGTTAGGAAATCCATGCAGCTATTAAAAAACAAGATAGATATTTTGTGTATTGATACAGAAAGTTCTTTTTTCAAGACCAATTTTTTTTGGGGGGTAAAGTTTATTTATTTATTTTGAGAGAGAGAGAGCACAGTCAAGCAAGGGAGAGCAGGACAAAGATGGGGGAGAGAGAGAATTCCAAGCAGGAATCTCCTCTTTGACAGCAGGGAACCCCAGCCGGACGTGGGGCTTGACCTCACAAACCATGAGATCATGACCTGAGCCGAAATCGAGTTGGACGCTTAACCAACTGAGCCACCCAGGCACCCCTCAAGACCAATTTAATTGAAAAAAGAAACATCGCAGAATGACACAAAAAGTGTGATAACATTTATATTACTAAAAATACTAAACATTTATATATTCCTGTATAATTATGTATTTACGTGAATGCGCAGAAAAAAAATGTCGAGAAAGATGCTCACTACCCTGGAGAGGCCGGGAAATGGGGAAAGTTTACAACAAAAATATATTCAATTTTGTCTACATTTGAAAACCAGTACAAAGGAATTGCTTAAAATGAAGGAGGGAAAAAAAGATCCTGAATCTCCTTACTCTAACAAAGAAATGCCATCAGAATGTTTTGTGATTTTTCCTTCTAATCTTTTATTCGTTTGTATATATCTTAAATAGTGGTGCTCTGAGGGAACATAACATTCAAACCTGTAACAGTGTCTAAAATCAGAGAGGGATGAAAAAGAAAACCAGTGTCCTGGTAAATCCGCTGTTGACATTGTCCTATGTAATTATGTGTTTAGGAAATGCGAAACATCCTTTTAGCGAAAGCCTCCTTCCCTTTGTCTGTAAGCACCCTCCACCTGTCCTTGTCTTTACCTCCTAGTTTCCGAAAGACTTGTAAAATTTCCCGACTTCCTCAGGGAGAGGAAAAGAAGTATATACCAATAGGTGTAAAATAATTACCATAACAAGAAATTTGTGAGCTTTTATCCTATAACTGTTAGCCACTGTTCTAAAGCACTTTGTATTAACTGACCCATGGACTCCCCATAGATCTGTGAGTTAGGCTCTAGGGTGACCATTCTACCGAGGAGGAGATTAGGGACAGAGAAGCTAAGGAAATTGTTGACAGTTATACAGCTAGAAAGTGGTAGACCCCGGGTACAAATCCAGGGTCTATAGCTCTAGAGTCTCCATGGTGGCTTCCACCACACTGCCTCAATGTTAGTAGATTCTTAATGGCAGAAACACATGATGCCATGTGTCTACCTGAGTCTTTAAATTTTACACAAAGGAGGTCACACCATACCTGCTATTGGGCACCTTGATTTTTTTCCCTTTAAAACCTTTTTCCCCCCCAGGGCTAATTCAAAAGAACCGTATTCTTTTAATATATTGCAGAGATTTTGGGGCGCTTGCGTGAAGTCTGTTGAGCGTCCGACTTCAGCTCAGGTCATGATCTCAGGGTTCGTGGGTTTGAGCCCCATGTCGGGCTCCGTGCTGACAGCTCAGAGCCTGGAGCCTGCTTCGGATTCTGTGTCTCTCTTTCTGCCCCTCCTCTGCTCATAGTCTGTCTCTTTCTATCTCAAAAATAAACATTAAAAAAAAAAAAAAACCAAACAGATTGCAGAGTTTTCTATAATAGGGATACAACTCTATTCATAAATACTATAGTCATTTTCTGTTTCTTTTTTTGGCGTTGTTTTTCACTTGTATTGCTTTATTTATGTTTTCTCCTTCTTCTGGGGTCAATTTTGTACCTTGTATTTTTTTCTAGAAAATGCTTCATTTCCTTTTTCTCTGTTTGATATTTCTTTCATTTCTGCTATTACCTTTGTTATACTCTCCCATCTACTGAAAGGGCATATTTTATTGTTGATTTTCTAACTTCTTGAACTGGATGCTTAAGTAATTCATTTTTACTTAGTTCATTATGTAGGTCTTTCATGCCATGAATCTAGAAAAGCACGTTTTTCTCCTCTGATATTCTGTTTAAAAAAAAATCCAGGAATAATGTAAGATGTTGTTTAAAACTTTCTAGTTGGTTCACTTTTTTTCTCCTAATTCACGCCTACACTTTCTGCCTTGTATTACACTTCTTGTTCCTGCCTTGCATATCCTGGTTGATGACTGTCACATCTTCATATTTTATATTATCAAGGTTGGTAACCTTAACCTTGTCTACTCGTAACATTTTCCATAGTAATTCGGTTTTCATTGTATATTCAGGTACATTTAGTGCTCATACGCAGCGTTTTGTATCCAGAATTTAACAACAAACATGGTAAGTTTGTTATCATTTTCATGAAAGCAGGCATGGTCTTATTTTACATGTATCATGAGGTACCTGGCCATTGCTTCAACATTGGATTTTAGATTGTTTCCAGCTTTCCCTTCTTGTGTGTTACACTGCATTCACTGCTTTTAAGGATTTATCTCCAACCCCATATTCTGCGTTATTTCCACAATTAGAGGAGGGCTCACTAGGTGGGAGTGGGAGTGGTTGTTTTGAAGCCGAGGGTAATTTATACCTCTGCTTTGAGCGTCCCCGACTCTTGCAAGAATCATGCTAGACTGCCCTCCCATGGCAGCCACTGTAACTACACTCACATTTCAGTTCTCCCATTGTTTCTCTATTGGGAGCCAGAACCACACCAGTGAGTGCATTCAGGGAGACACAGCTCTCCTTGTGGTGAGGGGGCTTTCTCCTTATTTCCAGAACCCTTTTTCTCGATGTTCAGCATATTTCCTGGACTGAATCTCAGAACCTTTCTCCAAATTGACCCTGCGAGTTGAGATTGACAATGTTGCTTTAAGAGAACCGTAGAGTTTGGACTTTAAGAATCCGTTTTGGAATCATTTTTCCAGAAGATAGTTTTCATGTACTTTCATGTATAAAAATCTGCCTATGATGGTTTACTTTCACACAAAACCCTGAAAATACTTTCATTAAGTTATTACCCAGCAGGTGTTAAACTCATATAGAACATGTTACCTTTGTGCTAAAAAAAAAAAAAAAAAAAAAAAAAAAAAAAAAGGCTTTCTTACCAAAAGCAGACAAACAAACACACAAAAGACTCTCTTAGCTATTTTCAGTACTAATGGGCTGTTGGGCTGGGGTTGACTCATTGACATGCCCACAAGTGAGGTTAGAGAACAATCTGTCGCTATGAAATAACTTCTTCCTACAATGGTGCTGGACGCAAGGTGACCCGAACGGAGCTGACTCTGTGGTCCCCAAATCAGTTCAAGCCAGTACATGGAGCCCCAGTCTTGGCTCTTCCTACCACCTTACCTTCTACACCCTGCCAGCTCTTTCTGCCAAATATCACTCAAAATCCATCCTTTCTCTCCCTCCCACTGCTAGTGTCCTGCCGGGTCCAGGCTGCCTCAGGATCTCACCCGGGACTCCGGCACTGGCCTCCCACCTATCTCTTCCTTTCAAACATGCCCTTTGAGACCCTTGCTTGGTAAAGCAGTCAGGGGGATTTTTCTAGCAAGAAAATATTTACTTAAAAGCCTTCAGCAGTCATCACAGCTCTTGTGGTTAAGTTCAAACTTATTGAAAGAACAGGTTATGCTCTCTGTCCTGCCCGTGGGTTTTTGTGCATACTCTTTCCTCTTCTGGAACATTCTTCTGTCCCTTCTCCAACCCATTCTTAGTCCTAACCTTAGATGTTACTTCTCCAGAGAAATCTTCCTGCATCTTCCAGGTTCCCTGGATTTGTAGCTCGTATGGTTCCCTGGCCCACATTGTCATGTTGTATTAGTTCCAGCTGATGAGTCCCTAAGTTCTGTAAAGTCGGGTATCTTGGTCTTGTGTACTGTATCCACTAGAAATTTTACTTGACTGTTAGTCACTGAGACTGAACAGAATAAGATAAAAGGATGTTTTTCTCACATACCACAATCCTGAGAAGAAAAGCACCTCAGAGCTGGTGTGGGGGTTCCACATTCCCCCTGGAGAACCAAACTCCTTCTATTGCCACTCTGCATCCTTAGGCATTGGCTTTCATCCTTAAGGGCGCCTCATGGTCCAGTATGGCTGCTGGAGCTCTAGCTATTACAGCCATGATCCAGGAAGGAAAAAAGAAGAAGGAGAGAAGGACAGAGAAAGCCTGCACGGCCATTTGTCTCCCCTTTAAAGAGCTTTCCCACAATCCTTCCTGAGAATATCTGCTTCTATCTTGTTCGTCAGAACTTGGTTACCTGGTGATACCTAACTATAAGGTTGGTTGGGAAATAGCCTTCACCTAGGTATAATGTCACCCCAATCGAAGCTGGAGTCTATCACTGGGAAAGAAGATGGGAATGAGTATTTTGAAACAACCAGCAACTTCTGCTCTTGTCGGTATAGTATCTCAAGGTCTACCTACTTCGGTTCCCAGTAGATGTCATGAGACCATGAATGTGTGTCACTGCAACCAAGGGAGCAGACAGCCCTGGGACCCAGAGGGTAAAGGAAACCAAAAGGTTAGGATAGGAAATGTTATACTGCGCTCGACAGAAACCGTCTCCCTTGCGACAATGAGCGTGGCCCATCTGCAAGTGACATGGTGACCCCTGTTTCTCTGAGCTGCTGTTTGCTCCGGGTCCAGCACATGGAAGCGGGGTTCTAGGCTTTGCCCTGTAATTAAGAAGCTAGCGGGCTTCGTTCTCCTCACTTACCCCCGAAATCATTTTCTTCAATTGTTTGTTAGGGCCTGTGCCTTCTCTCCTACTCACTTGCTGCAGAGTGGCGGGGGCCGGGGGAGCCTAACAAGGTAATAAGATAATGTCCTATGTGACACATATGTGGACCCGCAGGCCTGATCGTCAGTAGCTCGGCACCCACCTGGGGCCAGCTGCCTACGGCGGTGCCATTCAAGCTGCTACGTGCCTATGCCTCACCTGGAGCCATTGTGAAATGCACGTCTGACTCAGTCGATCTGGTGTGAGGCCTGAGTTGGGTGCTCTGCTCTTTGGAACTCCAGGACCAGCTCCGTCTGACCGAACTCTGCGGGGGCGGGGGGTGGGGGGGCAGCTGTGCGGTGAGCCAGGGGAAGCACATTCCCTACCCCAGTGGAGCATGTGCTCCCCAGTGCACCTGCCCACATCCCTCTGGGGAAGCTCTCTCTCATGCTTTGGGAGTGTGGCTTTGACCTTCTTCGTGCCTTTGCTTTGCTGGGTCAAGTGGCATCAGGACCATCACTGATGGCCGGGTCGTTTTTTAACCCTTGTATGGCGAGAATCTCCACTTCAAATACATGGAAACCTTAAAAAAAAAAAACCCAAAACAAAAAACAAACACTCATGGAAAAATAAAGTACATAAAATTGGAATCGCTAATAACCAATAAAAACCTTGCAGGACTTGGCGTGGATAGCTCAGCTTTCTCTCACTGCCTGTTCATCTTTGCAAGGAGCTTACATGCAATAGACCCCCAGCCTTCACCTTGTACCCCATGCTCTGAGACCTTTTCTAGGCCAAGGCAGGAAGGGCAGAAGCAGGGATTTTTGTTGGGTTTGTTTTTCAACATTACGTTACATTTTTCTGATTATGAAAACAGTAGGTACTTATTTGAAAATGAGGGGGGCGGGGCGAGACAAAGTCGAAGGAAAGAAATCTCTCACGATTTTGTTTTTCAAAGGCAATCGTTTCAAACATGTTGATGTCTTGAAAATTCATTTTTGTATTTCAAATTCTGTACATTTAGACTTTCTCTTTTTACAGAACTGTGAACTCCTGTGAGAGGCAGTTGACTGGAAGATGGGCCAGGAGAAAGGCAGGTAAGAATTCAGGCCTGTGTAGACATTCCCTGGTGGGAGCCGAGGCCAGTTTGCCAGGGAGCTGGTAACCAGCCCGATAGCTGGGTACTGCAGTACTTTTCTGTCTCTTTCCCTCTGTTACTAATGTGTAAATGGAAGTAATGACCTCGACTTCTTAGCAAAATAGAATACCACAGAGGCATTAAACAAATGAATGTGTTTTCTGTTTAATCTTTGTAGCAACCTTTGAAGGCAGGGACCCATGTTATTCCCATTTTATAGATGAGGAAACTGAGGCCACGACCTTACTGGGTTATGGTGATGATTTTTTTTTTTTTAACATGCAATATACGTATAAGCATATGTAAATTCTGGCACCATTTGTTATAATTGTGGTGAGACTTGGTCTAAGCACTAGAGTTCTGGGGTGGTTTGGAGGGACTCCCAACTCAAAGTAGGAAAATCAAATATGGCCTCTCAGGAATGGGCTATGTGAAGAGAGTAGGGGTGGGAAGGGATCAGCTTCAGGCATTATGGTGCACTCGTTGGTTAGAATGTAAATTCTTTTTGGGAGACTCTAGGGACATCCACAGGCTCTTTGCATTCTTTGCAGTAGGCACGCAAAATAGGTGTGTTGACCGTAATAGCAATACAATCTTCCAGAAGCCAAATCTAGAGCCATTGTTAACCCCAACAGTTACTTGTGCAGATTACAAATGGATGATCCCTCTGGGTGTAGATGTCAGGCACAACGGAAAGGCATCCTCCCTAGACCCTGCTCTAAAGCCTGTGCCTTTGGGCTTGGTCCCCACTTGCCCTTTGTTAGGTATCGTGTTCGGTGAACCCACTGCTCACCACTACCCATCAGAAGTCCCTGGTCATGAGCTCCAGGCTACTGGGGCTTGGGCCTTGAATACAATGACCCCATCTCCCCCATCCCAGACACTGGGGTGAGTAGCAAGGGTGGGTCCCATTGGCATGAAGGCATAATGACCAACACTGGATGCTTTCAAGAGTGGGTTTTGGGGCACCTGAGTGGCTCAGTCATCTGGCATCCGACTTTGATTCAGGTCATGATCTCGCGGTCCGTGAGTTCGAGTCCCGCGTCAGGCTCTGTGCTGACAGCTCAGAACCTGGAGCCTGCTTCGGATTCTGTGTCTGCCTCTCTCTCTCTGCCCTCCCCTGCTCATGCTTTATCTCACTTTCTTGCAAAAATAAATAAACAACAACAACAAAAAGAGTGGGTTTTGGTGGGGGCAACAGGAATCAATCTCTGAAGGCCCCAAGTGCCTGAAGGGAGTGGAAGAAAAGAAACTCAGTGGATAAAACCGGCAAGTTGAAATACCCACAGACAGGCTTCTCTCCTTCCCAGAGATTTCCCACAGTGGCCTTGCTTAAACATGCCCCTTCTTGCACCTTGAGAATAACTTCAGGGAAAATAATTTTATTTGTCCCTCATTATTTTTATGTGACTAATAAATCACATATAATTCTGGCACTTCTTCCTAATAGCAATTAGAATAAACAATAAGAACCATTTCAGCTGCTCGACAATTAGGATTCTAATGAGTGAAATGGAAGTCGTGTGATGCAGATTTGGACAATTCATTAGTTGGAAGCATAAGCGCTTTTAAAAACGAATGATGTCTTGAGCTAAATTATTCAAAACACAGCGAAAAACTGGACGGGAGGGACAGATGCCAGAAACAGGCCATATTCTTCACATTAGAGGGAAAAACGAGACAAATCCTAAAAAGGATCTAAGAATCGAGAGTCAGAATGGTGTGAAATCTTACTATCACTGAAAGGTACAAGCGTCACCACGTATCTGTGTAAGGAGGTGCACTTTTTTCACTGTGCTGAACAGCTTTGGCACTTCGCCTATGTCCCTGATGGTTAAGTGGGTATTTCTCAGCTGAGAAAGATCAGTGAGGTTGGACCACTTACCCGGAGCTACCCAACCAACTGACCGAAATGCCTATCTTTCGACCTGTGCCCCCTGCCCCCCCCTTTTTTAAGTTTATTTACTTATTTTGAGACAGACAGAGAGAATGAGTGGGGGGAGGGACAGAGAGAGAGGGAGAGAGAGATCCCAAGCAGGCTCTGCCTTGTCAGCACGGAGCCCGACGTGACATGGGCTTGAACTCATGAACCGCAGGATCATGACCTGAGCCAAAACCAAGAGTCAGACGCTTAACCTACTGAGCCACCCACATGCCCCACACCCTGCCATTTCCAAAGGCCAAGGTAAATTTCTCCCGAGGGGACATTTTAGAAATAGTAGAAATCGGGGCACCTGGGTGGCTCAGTCGGTTGAGCATCTGACTTTTGATTTCAGCTCAGGTCATGATCTTACAGTTTGTGAATTTGAACCCTGTGTTGGGCTCTGCACTGACAGCACAGAGCCTGCTTAGGATTCTCTCTCTCCCCCTCTCTCGGCCTCTTGCCTGCCCCCCCCCTCAAAATAAGTAAAATAAACTTAAAAAAAAGAGAATAACAGAAATCAACACAGGAAATGCAAGAGTGGAGGTAATCTGTCTCCTTTCTTCCTTCCTCTCTTTTAAGTATAATTTTCTATAGAAAAATGCACAAATTTCATCCAAGTATACAGTTTGTGAGTATCACATACGTGCACACCTGTGTAGCCACTGCTCAAATCAAGAGCTAGAACATGTCCATTATCCCAGAAACTTCCACTGCACCCTTTCCAAGTAATCACATCGCAAAGGCAATTGTTGACCCTCTTTCTATCACCATAGGAAAGCCGGCCTGTTCTTCATATAAATGGAATCATAGAGTATTTAGTGTTTGGTATCTGGCTGTCTTCACTCCACATAAAGCCATGCTGTTGCACGGATCAGCAGATCGTCCCTTTTTATTGCTGTGAGCGATTCCGGGGTATGAATATACCACAGTTGGTTCTTCCATTCTGCTCGTGATAGGCATTTGGATTGTTTCCAGCTCTGGGCTATTATGAATGAAGCTGCTCTGAGTATTTTCATTGCACCCACGTTTTGTGGACATCCACACTCCTCCCTACCAGGGAAATTCCTGGGTCACAGGGTAGGCTATGTTGAAATTCATTAGAGAGTGCCATATGACTTTTTAGCTAGTTCCTTTAAAAAAAATTTTTTTAACGTTTATTTACTTTTCAGACAGAGATAGAGAAGGAGCGGAGGAGGGGCAGAGAGAAAGGGAGACACAGAATGGGAAGCAGGCTCCAGGCTCTGAACACAGAGCCTGACGTGGGGCTGGAGCCCACGAACCGTGAGATCATGACCTGAGCCCAAAGCAGGAGGCTCAACCGACTGAGCCACCCAGGCGCCCCTAGTTACTTTTTTTTTTTAAACATTAGCACTTTATAAATGTTAATTGTCCAACTTAGACTTTACCCACAGGCAAGAGTCACAAAATTTAGAGCAATTTCATATCTTTCGGTTCCCTGGTGACCAGTTGTTCGAATCGCATTTTAACTAAAGAAAAACTGGTTAAGGGCATCAGAGTCCCGTGTTCATCAAGTTTTGCCTGTACGTGTCTGCTAGGAGGGGAGTGTTACAAAATAAATACATAAATAGATAGATAGATAGATAAATGAACGAACTCATGAATGAATGAATGAATGGATGGATGAATCAGTCAATCAATCAATCAATCAGTCAATAAGGTGCTTTACTCAGCAAACACAAACAGCCCTTGGACTGAGCAGAACCTGTTGGCTCCCAGGAGCGATCCTGCGGGAACCGCACTGCCCGCCGCCTCGGGCTGCCTGGCCGCGCAGCGCCACCTAGCGTCGGCCGCGCTCGGTGCCGGGCTTGCTCAGCGCCTCGTTTCCTCAGGGTGTAGGAAATCACCCAGCATCCTGGTGACACCTTTTGCCAAAAGCCGGAGAACTCTTCCCAGCATCCTCGGCTTTCACCTTGCACGGTCCCCAACCCTTGTCGTAAGGGCCCCTGAGGGCGTCTCGCATCTCGGGCCCCAGTCCTGGCTGTACCCTGCGGCTCCAAGAGCATCGCGACCATGGACAGCAGCCAGGGCTGAGCTAAACTGCAGGCGCGTTCCCTCCTCCCCCGATCCTTCCCACTGCGCACCCCTCTGGCCCTTCTGGACCTCTCTGGTAGATTGGAGACTGGTTTTAAAAAGCCTTTGGAGAAGCCAGAAAGGGGAACTGACACCGAGAACTTACTTCTCTTGGGCTGGGTGGGCCAGGTTGTGGGATATTTATTTAAAAGGCGAAAGAAAGGTTTATAAGATCTGAAGAGAAACTGAGTGTATGTGGGGTATTTTATATTTGATGTCCCAACAAGCCTCTGAGGCAGCTATCATTAACACATTTTATAAATGGGGGAAAGGAAGATTCAGAAAGGTTAAGTATTTTTTTCCAAGGTCACACAGCCATTCCAGAAAGAACCAGATCTCCAACTCACCACTAGCTGTTTTCTTCCAGGACAAGGGCACTTTTTCTGATTCTGTGCCTCGCCCCTGCCCCCACCCCGTTTTACTTCCTCCCTTCACCATTCACATCTTGTCCTTCTCTCCTGGATGCTCATAAAATGTTGCTCTTCCTGTTTTAAATTTGTTTTAATGTTTATTTATTTTTCGGAGAGAGAGAGAGAGAGAGAGAGAGAATGGGGGAGAGGCAGAGAGGGAAAGAGACACAGAATCCAAAGCAGGCTCCAGGCTCTGAGCTGTCAGCACAGAGCCCGACTTGGGGCTCAAACCCACGAACTGTGAGATCATGACTTGAGCTGAAGTCAGACGCTTAACTGGCCAAGCCACCCAGGTGCCTCTAGCTCCGCCTGCTTTAGAAGCCACATGTCACATGTTTGGAAGGAACTCCAGTTGGCCCTTACAGACCCCTGCCTGGTTCCTGGCCAGCTGTCCCAAGTCTCCTTGAGAGGCACGGTCTAGTTATGGACGTGCCCAGATCGCCACAACCCTCCCTTACAACGTGCGGCTCTTTGCTTGTACAGAAAAAGAATCCTTCTGTGATTCGAGACGTGTGGTGCTTGACTTCCCCCTTCCCAGGAAGTGATGCTTATAGTGAGGCAAATAGAAAAGTAAAAATCGAGAGGAGGAAGGGTGCTCGAAGTTCATTTAGTTCTGGTGCTGCCACATACTGAGGGAGGAGAAGAGTGTCCTAGAGACGGATCCAGCATGATTCGGTGGTGTGGAGAGCAGAGCCAGGCGGGTTACCGTGTTATCCGGTGTACAAGAGCTGTCCCCGTGTGGAGAGAGACATACGGGGTGTCCACAGGGAGTGGGTAGGAAGATAGGCACAGTGAAACATGCCTACCCACGGGGAGTGGGTAGGAAGATAGGCACAATGAAACGTGAGGGGAACAGTTACCTGTCCGAAGGGCCTTGTGGGTCCACAGGTGGGCCCTTGACCATCAGGGTAGAGGCGCTCTATTGCAGATTGAATTGTGAGTCCCCCACCCCCAATTCATATGGTGAAGCCCTAACTCCCAGCACCTTAGGACGTGACCTATTTGGAAACAGAGTTTTATACAAGTGGTCAGGTTAAGATGAGCTCGCTGGGGTGGCCCTAATCCAATATGACCGGCATTATAAAAAGAGGAAAGTTGGAGACAGGCCCACAGGGAGAACACCATGTAGGGATGAAGGCAGAGGTCAGGGCAAGGCTTCAGCAAGCCAGGGGCACTGAAGATTGCCAGGAAACCACCAGAAGATAGGAGAGAGGTCTGGGGCAGATCCTTCCCTCACAGACCCTGGAAAGAACCAGCCCTGATGATATCTTGAGATCACCATATCTTGATCGCAGACTTTCAGCCTCCAGAATCAGGAGACACTGAATTTCTTTTTTTTTTTTAAGTTTATTTATTTATTTTGAGAGAGAGAGAGTGAGTCAGAGAGAAAGTGAGAGAGAGAATCCCAAGCAGGCTCCGCAGAGCCTTGCAGAGCCTGACACAGGGCTCGAACCCACAAACTGTGAGATCATGATCTGAGCTGAAACCAAGGCTTGGAAGCTTACCCAACTGAGCCACCCAGGTGCCCCGTGAGACACTGCATTTAAAAAAAATTTTTAATGTGTGTTTGTTTTTGAGAGGGGGGGAGGGGTAGAGAGAGAGGGAGACACAGAATCTGAAGCAGGCTCCAGGCTCTGAGCTGTCAGCACAGAACCCAAACATGGGGCTCGAACTCGTGAACGACGAGATCATGACCTGAGCTGAAGTCAGACGCTCAACTGACTGAGCCACCCAGGCACCCCGAGACACTAAATTTCTGTTGTCTTAAGCCCCCTTCCCTAGCCTGTGGTACTCGGTACAGCAGTCCTGGGAAGTGAACACGCGCTGTAGGGTGCTCCCCGAGTTAATGAAGGTGGGGACAAGCTCATATATGAAGAATATTGTCCTGTTGTTACATACTTCTCTGTAGGCGAGGGACTGTGTTCTGCATTTGCTAAAGATTGCAATCTCTGTCCCCAAAAATCTGCGTTCTTCCCACCTAGAAATGACTACTAAATGACCATTGGAAATGTTAAATTCTTGTCTCCCAAACCATTTCAGCTGGAGGGGAAAATAACCTACAATTGAAGGGCCATTTGTCACCTGGACAAATTTAAGGAGGCTCCCACTCTCAGGTGCTGGTTGCCCACTGACACTGCTCGGAGATTCCATGCCCCCTTAAACTCTGCACCCTACATGCCTCTTTTGTCTTACCCTGGTCTAGACCCTGTACATTTGTACCTGGAGCCACAGAGAAGGAAATAAACCTGTAGATACCTAGAAACCGATATATGACTGCAGGAACCGCTGTCACAAAACCTGAGATGATTATAGAAAAGCTTCTTCTGGGGCGCCTGGGTGGCTCAGTCGTGTAAGCATCTGACTCATGATTTTGGTTCAGGTCATGATCTTGCAGTTTGTGAGTTTGAGCCCTACATGGGGCTATCAGTACAGAGCCTGCTTGGGATTCTCTCTGTCTCCCTCTCTCTCTGCCCCTCCCCTGCTTTCTCTCTCTCTCCCTCAAAATAAATAAACTTAAAAGAAAAGAAAAGGTTCTTCTGGACAATTACATAAAATTATTATTCTTTATCTGAAACAAGTTTAACTGGGTGTCCTGTATTTTATCTGGCAACTTTACTTGGATCCAGGCAATTCCCCAGAAAGATTGCTGATATATATATTTTTTCTGGTTCAGGTGTTTTATTTAATTTTTATTCTTATTGTTTTCTAATTAATTTATTTTTTAATATAATGCATTATCAAGTTAGCTAACATACAGCGTATATGGTGTGCTCTTGGTTTTGGGGATAGATTCCCATGATTCATCGCTTACATACAACACTCAGTGCTCATCCCAACAAGTGCCTTCCTCGATGCCCACCACCCATCTTCCCCTCTCCCCCTCCCCCTCCATCAACTCTCAGTTTGCTCTCTGTATTTAAGAGTCTCTTATGGGTTTGCCTCCTTCTGTGTTTGAAACTATTTTTCCCCTTCCCCTCCCCCATGGTCTTCTGTTAAGTTTCTCAAGTTCCACATATGGGTGAAAACATAGGTTACCTGTCTTTCTCTGACCGGCTTATTTCACTTAGCGTAATATCCACCATTTCCATCCGTGTCGTTGCAAATAGCCCGATTTCATTCTTTCTCATTGCTGAATAGTATTCCATTGTATATATAAACCACATCTTCTTTATCCATTCATCGGTTGATAGACATTTAGGCTCTTTCCATAATTTGGCTGTTGTTAAAAGTGCCGCTGTAAACATTGGGGTACAAGTGCCCCTATGTATCAGCACTCCTGTATCCTTTGGATAAATACCTAGTAGCGCTATTGCTGGGTCATAGGGTAGTTCTATTTCTAATGTTTTGAAGAACCTCCACGTTGTTCTCCAGAGCAACTGCACCAGTTTGCATTCCCACCAACAGTGCAAGAGGGTTCCCGTTTCTCTACACCCTCGCCAGCATCTGTTATTTCCTGAGTTGTTGATTTTAGCCACTCTGACAGGTGGGAGGTGGCATCTCAATGTGGCTTTGATTTGTGTTTCCCTGATAATGAGGGACATTGAGCATCTTTTCATGTGCCTGTTGGCCATCTGGATGTCTTCTTTGGAAAAGTGTCAATTCATGTCTTCTGCCCATTTCTTCACTGGATTATTTGTTTTTTCAGGTGTTGAGTTGGGTAAGTTCTTTATAGATTTTGGATACTAACCCTTTATCCGATATGTCATTTGGACTGCTGATATTTTTAAGTGCACACAATAGTATGATAAGGTATGGTATGGCTGGTGAAAGTTTTGGCCCCGTTCTCTAGGGGTTTATATTCCAGGTCCAAAAAAAGGCCATTAATCTCAGTAGATCAAGTGCCTCTAATTGTTTAGGCAGGAATGTTTCACCTCGAAGAATTCCAGCCAGGCTATTTAGACCAGAGCAGGGCCCCATTTGTTGGCTGCTTAAAGAAATGGGGATAATATAGCCGCCTATTTGTTAGGGAATTTAAATGTGGTCCAGCCTCGAAGGCAAGTCTTTCGTGACTTAGAGCTGGTTCCTTGAGGCTTTCTTCAAGGGCTGGTGTTCAGGGACTGTCTTTGAATGCAAATTAAATTTTCTTTAAAAATAATTTGTTCTTAAGAATTGCCCAAGCAATTCTGGCTGACAAGAGCATCCTCATGACAGATGTGATTTGGACTGGTGTCCTTGGCAACTCTACAGGACAAGGGGAAGCCAGGGTCCTCTTGCTGGGAGTGCTCCTGTCCATCCACCCACACATCCATCCTTCCATCCATCTGCCAAACACCTGGGTTAGACACAGATTGAGAAGAGACAGAAAAATGCTACAGTTGTATTCTTCAAGGAGCTGACAGTCTTTTAGGGAAGACAAGCACATAAGTAGGCAATTATAATACATTGTGACTTTGTTCTGATAGAGGTAGGCACAGTGGATTGTGGAGATATTCAGCTGCAGGATTTAATTTAAGTGCAGGAGAGGAAAGAAGAACCACTTTCAGGAGGAAATGATGCCTTAGTAAGTCTCGAAGTACAAGTAAGAGTTACGTAGCTAGGTGATGTATTAGAAGGTCGAGGCAAGAATCATTGGTCATTATTTGGGCAGAAAGTATGGGGTGAGGGCATGTGGGAAGAAGGCAGAGGGAGGAATCAAAAGTGAGTCCTAGATTTCTGGCTTGGCACCTGCCTCCTTAGGTTTAGACCTTCAAAGTAGTCACTTCTAGAAGTGAGTCACTGGACCACAATGAATGTTGGGAAACCTTCAAAATGTTCATTGTCCGAGAGCTTGGTAGATCCCATATTAACCAATGACAAAGAGTCACCTCTACTTCCTGGCATCCAAGACCCAGGAATGCAGACTGAGTTATTAAATACCCACGTGTCTGACATCACCCTACATTTCAAAGGTTTCTTTCTTTCTTTCTTTTTTTTTTTTTTTTTGCCTGCTACTTTTAAATCCATAGTGTCAGAAGTAGAGCATATCTATGAGATCGCAGGTGAAACAGAATGGGCGTAGGGAAAAGGAAGTTGGCTATGTGTTCCTACTGGGTGTAGGGGGGCTGCTGCTTCCAGAGAGCTGCCCAGAGAACTTGATGCATCAGTGAAATTTGGCAGATTGGCTTTGAAAATTGGACTGCGTCACCGGGAGGCACATTGCAACAAAATGGGTGGTACTGAGTTCCATAGATTGTATTTTTGGGCAGAATGTCCTGGATGAGCTTACAGATTGTATTTTCCATGTCTTCATGACTAATGTTTGCAATTACTAATAGCTGGGGACAGTTCCCACTGGAACAGACGTCTTCAGTATTTTTTTTAATACAAAATTAGTCATGTGGATTCCCTGGGACTTGGTGTTTTATTAAGTCTCTCGTTCTCTCTCTCTCTCCGTCC